>NC_137169.1:183462825-184090084 GCF_951394435.1 Stenella coeruleoalba | reverse complement strand
GGAAAATCTCTGTGGAAGTAGATACCAGGAAATGAATGTAGAGATGTAGATTGCCCATACAAGTTTACAGATTGGTCAGTCTTTAGAAATAAAACAATTTAAAATAATGTAGAAATGGTTTGAGCTTATATACCTTTTGGTTGAAGGTCACTTCCACAGTCTCAGCCACCAGGAGAAATAGGGAGTGATCAAGACATTTTTCTTGAGAATTGGAAGGTTCTAAAAAAATATTCTCAGTTTTGCACTGATCTGGAAGTGTTGTTACTTTTTTTTCTGAGAACTGGAAGATTCTCTCCTTAATCCCTTCTATTTTCAGACCATATATTATCTGACAGTGGAATAAAACATTTTTTAAAATGAAGGTTTTATCAAAATCCATGAAAATACTACTAAAGTAAAAAGAGCTTCAGAAGTGGTGGTCTTTGGCCAGTCATCTCACACTGCTCCCAGGTGGTCTGAGCACCAGGTTAACAGGTGCTGGGGTCGAGAGACCACCTGTGTTTTAAAATGTACAATGACACATTCCTTTCCACCAAGCTCTAGCCAAATCACTAATGTGTATTCTTGCTTCTTCCAGTCAGAATGATGAGTCTTCATCCACCAAAGGCCCAGACTGTACCCAGACGTCCTCATGATGACATCCCAACAGGTTTGCTTTCTTTTGGAGTACTTGTAGTGGGAGACATACCACCCCCAGAGTAACACCTAAGATAATTTCTAAATTTTCTGAACAAATTCCCATTCTCCATCCCTTCTCTTTCACGTACTGCTTATTGACCTGTTTCGCCAGGTCCACAGCCCTCCCTTCACTCCAGCCCTACCTGTCCCCTCTTCAGGCCTCACTTGCATTTATCCATGGTGTGTTCCTTCCCAGGTCCTCTCCACGCCACAGGGCTCTGCCCCATTCTTTCTAAAGAGCCCCATAATCCACTTGCTGAAGAATGTCTGTAGGGATGGGGCACAAAGTAGATAATTCCCTTCTCAGGCAGTCTTGATAGTACCAGTTAAGCTGGGAAGGGAAATGTGTCCCCACACCCAAGGCATGGCCTCGCCAAGCCCTGAGCCCTCCCTTCCACAGGCTCCCTAGAACACCTGCCTTCCCCTGGCAGCTTCCCAGTGCTATTCTTATGTTCATGTGCTGGTATGGAAAAAAAGGACAGCACAACTCTATCTCCAGCTTCAGCATTGACCTAAGTCTTATCTTTTAGAGAAGCCAACACTGGGCTGGCAAAGAGGAGGTGGGTCATTCTTTGGAGTGATATGATTCAAGGGTTTAATGCAGTATAGGCTGCCACTTTAGTAACTTTGTCCATCTTCTCATTTGCTCCCAGATTAACTGAAGCCACTTTCAGTTTTTCTCTTATTTGATACACACAGTAAGGAAAATCAAGTTCACTTTGTACTGATGGGAAAGTCTAATCTCTATCCTGGGTGGTTGCAGAGAAGCTAGAGCCAGAACTGAACTGAGAGGACATCAAGAAAGGACATTTGAGGGTAGAAGGGATACCTTGAAGGGATGTCAAGAGGGAGGACCAGAGACTCAGGCGACAGCTGAGGTTAGGAGATAACCACTCTAGCGGAGTGAAAGACTGCTATAGTCCCAATCCCTTCTTATGTATCCAAAAATATTGGCCTCACTCGTGACTTTCATTTAGCCAAAGTGGACTGAATTTCCAAGAGCTAAGAGCATCCTCCCAATGAAAGCTGCCCCCATCTGCCTGCAACCACTTCATTCTCCTGAAGCCTAGGGAACACTGGGTGACAGGCATGTGCAGTTGGTTTCAGGGTTCTCCGTACCAGCCATACATTCATTCTGAGTTTCCCTTAAACCTGAATTTTTTTTCAGGTCTGCCTCACAAAGGATAAAACACACATACACGTGTACACACACTCACACACAATTACATGCCCTTCCCTCAGCAGGAATGTTTATTATCTGATTCTACAGGACCGTGTGACAAGATGCCTTTCATCAATTTATTAACCCTGGGAGTGTATTTCAATTACCAGTGTGAGAACTAGACTCAGTGCACATAGATCAGCACATTATGTTCTGGACAGACCTCGTTCTTGCCCATAGAGTTCATTCAAGGGCAGCAGTGTTGGAGGTGAGACTTCAGAGAGAGTGCTTATGGAGCTGAAGCTTGGTAGATCTGCAGTTGATTCCAGTTGCAACCCTTCTGAGCTGAGCTTTGCTCTTGTGTGTGCTCTCTGAGGTCAAAGAAAAATCCTAGGAGCAAAGAGACCTGCATTCACATCCTAGTCTTGCTAGACAGGTTTGGCCATATTGTTGAAACTATCTGGGTCTCTGTGTTCCCACCTTTAAAACCAGAGAAGCATTTTGCCCACCACCACCCGCAAGAGCCAGATGCTCAGTACAAGCAGCCTTCACCTTTGACTGACCCAGAAAACCTGCTGACACTGCCCCAGCCCCACTGGTTTATACAGTTTAGACATGTCCCTGTGCTACGTAGCCTGTGGACATGCTGCAAACACCAAATGGCTGACTCATCCCAGCGACCATCCCTGCCAGTGACTGTCTAACTCATTCTGTTGATCATGACAGTAATCTCTAGTATTTTTCTGGATTCAGCTAAACTTGATATGTCCTCAATAATTATTAGTGAGGACTAAGTAAATGGAAAGAGCCTATCTCTAGTAAGTGATGGGGTTTCTTCTGGATTTGTTTATCTTGACTTTGGCCTTGAGTCCAGAGTTCTATGACACTCACAGGCTCTTGTCCATAAACATTGGTAGAGCTACTAACCACCTGACTTAGGTCTACCACCTGGCCCAGTGCTGAGATATGGCACAGAGGGTTAGGATTAAGGAGATCTGGGTTCTGGTCCTCAGTCCGTCATGACCCTGGACCTGTTTCCTCTTCATTACAGCAATGACACTGAACTGGGTCCTAGGTTTGTGATCTTGTGACATCTCTTAGCTCTCATTCAGCTGGACTAAAGAGCTTCTTCCAGAGAATTCAGGACTCCAGTTCCCTTAGTCATTCAGTGATTTCCAATGGGAAGATGCTATTTTATGCACTGATTTACTCTCCTGCACAATGAGTATTTTCAAAGAGTTGAATATTAACCAACTTCCTGTATATAAACTCATATTCAAAGAAGAGGTCAGGATGGTAAGGATTTTAAGGAGCACTAAAATAAATTATTTCATAAAATGAAGTTTCCTTTTGAAATACAAGACTTTTCCACTACTGTAGCCTTTCATAAGATCACGTTTGTTTGAAGAGCAGAACCATATACGTGTCCCTGAAAAGTCTTCTGAGAATTGAATCCTCTTTTCCCTTTGACCTGTGTTACAACTCCAGACACACTTTATCTTCATTTATAATTTTTTTTTAAATTTCAATCATTCTTTGGCAAAGACTAGTCCTTTGTTTTATTAATTAATTAATTTATTTTTGCTGTGTTGGGTCTTCGTTTCTGTGCGAGGGCTTTCTCCAGTTGCGGCAAGCGGGGGCCACTCTTCATCACGGTGCGCGGACCTCTCACTGTCGCGGCCTCTCTTGTTGCGGAGCACAGGCTCCAGACGCGCAGGCTCAGTAGTTGTGGCTCACGGGCCTAGTTGCTCCGCGGCATGTGGGATCCTCCCAGACCAGGGCTCAAACCCGTGTCCCCTGCATTAGCAGGCAGATTCTCAACCACTGCGCCACCAGGGAAGCCCCCTTCATTTATAATTTAATTGGCAATGTCTCCAAATATTTGAGTTATGTTTCTAAGCACTCCTTTCTGGCCTCTTTGTCAAGATTTGTAAAAGCTCAAGTTGGTGGGGGCTAAGATGGTTCTAGTAAAATGGATTCTCATGTGAACTTTGAAGCTGTTTTATAAGGTTAAAGAAGTCTTTGGTGACATAGGTTATTTTGAGTAGATTTTAAAAATAGACTCTAAGGAGCCCTTGTCCTTCCTTCTTACACTGTCCTCCAGAGGGCGCTCGCTACAGACTGCCCATTCTGGGCCCCAGAACAGCTGTCTCCCGTGGACTGCTGTCAGATGCCTACGACACACTGCAGGACATGCAACTCTCTTCCTTGCCCAGAAAGCAAGACAATGAGGCAGTGAGTGGTCGGAGCTCATCCGCTTCCAGACTCTCAGAGAGAAAGCATCCTCACCAAGCCAGTTTCTGACACTAGTGCCTTCTCATCACTTCCTCTCAGCATGAAAAAGATGACTCAGGGGCTTCCCTGGTGGCGCAGTGGTTGAGAGTCCACCTGCCGATGCAGGGGTCATGGGTTCATGCCCCGGTCCGGGAGGATCCCACATGCCACGGAGCGGCTGGGACCATGAGCCATGGCCGCTGAGCCTGCGCGTCCGGAGCCTGTGCTCCACAACGGGAGAGGCCACAACAGAGAGACGCCCAAGTACCGCAAAAAAAAAAAAAAAAAAAAATGATGGCTCAGTTTTGCCTTCCTAACTGTTGCTAGAATTCTAGCTCTTGCCATTGTCTTATCACTCATTTCTCCTAAAAACAAAATGGTTTAATGTCCATGATTATAAAGATATGTTGATTAAAATGGAACATATTGAGTGTCGTTCATTTTACTTTGCTAAAGATTCTTTATAATAGACAAAATCTTTCTGTTTCTAAGACATGAAATTTCTGTGAAAATTATTTCTTCCTTCAGGACAGGGGGCTAGAGATGGCCCCAGGAGGTCCCTCATGAATTCAGCCTAATAAGAATAAAAGAGAGAAATGGAGGTCACCCTTCTGTCCTTATCTCTGTCAGTTAACTCTGATAGATGACAGAGGATACTGGGATGCAGTAACTGGAAAATGACAGGTGATTAGCTGTTGCCACCCTTGAGGACAGGAACAGTGTCTGTTTTGCTTTCCTCATGCCGCCTTCTTTAGTGCCTTGCATATAACAGATGTTCATCTAATCTGTGTTCAGTCGAATCCAAAACAAATGCTTGTATTTGGTAGTTTGGTTACTTTAGTTTGAGGATATATATCTCCAACTCTGTCATAGTCCATGTGTGTGAGGGAGACAAAGGAAGAGTCTAGGCTTGTAACTATTATATTTATGGGCACACATGCTCCATGCCCAGCTTCAGGAGGGCTTGTATAAAACAAAAGGCCAGGACTTCCCTGGTGGCGCAGTGGTTAAGAATCCGCCTGCCAATGCAGGGGACACGGGTTCGAGCCCTGGTCTGGGAAGATCCCACATGCCGCGGAGCAGCTAAGCCCATGTGTCACAACTACTGAGCCCGCGTGCCACAACTACTGAAGCCCGCGCGCCCAGAGCCTGTGCTCCGCAGAAAGAGAAGCTACCGCAATGAGAAGCCCGCGCACCACAATGAAGAGTAGCCCCCTTTTGCTGCAGATAAAGACTGCACATAGCAACAAAGACCCAACGCAGCCAAAAATAAATAAATAAAAATAAATAAATAAATTTATTAAAAAAACAAAAAGGTCGCTTCCATTGCTTAGGAGGCAGTGGCCTTATGGAATCTCAAGCTCCTGACTAAATGGGCACTGGACCAACATGTGAGAACCAACCTCTGTGCTGACTGTGTTTGAAGAATGGGATTCAGAAATATCTAACAAATGGCCTGGTGACCAAACTGACCTCATTTCTTGTGCGCACGTGGGCACAAACAGGCACACACACAGACTCCCAAACCAGAAAAACTTGCTTGATTGCCCTATATTCCTGGTAGGCCATGGATTCTTGGTTTCAGTTCATTTAGAGTTCAGGAATTCCAAAAATAGCACGCACTGCCTTTCAAGGTGAAAGCTGTATGCGTGAATTATGATCCCATTTCAGATGATTGTCAAAGGACAGACAAATCACAGATAAAGATGTTTCCTTCTCTTTTTTTTTTTTTTTTTGCAAATTAGCATATCCAGTAAAAGGATTTGGGGCACCTATACCCATACATTAGGGGAGGATACAAGCCCCCAGCACAATTATTTAGAGCTTTTGAGGTAATCTGAATATTATATACCTAGACAGGTAGAATGCTTCCTAAATCTCTTTAAGAAGTCTTCATCTAGAATACTTGGGTGTTTCCAAACTCTCATCAAAAAGAATAACAGTATGGTGTTTGCTAGTGTTCTAGCATGGTGACTGAGAATGATGGTCTATATCAGCAGTCCCCAACCTTTTTGGCACCAGGGACCAGTCTTGTGGAAGGCAATTTTCCCACGGACCGGGGCAGTGAGGCGGTGGGAGGGATGATTCAGGCAGTAATGCGAGCGATGGGGAGCCGCAGATGACGCTTTGCTCGCTAGCCCGCCTCTCACCGCCTGCTGTGCGGCCCGGTGCCTAATAGGACACAGGCCGGTACCAGTCTGCGGCCTGGGGGTTGGGGACTCCTGGTCTATATCATGGTTCTTAAAATTTTTGATCTTAGGAACCTTTTGCAC
The DNA here is from genome assembly GCF_951394435.1 of Stenella coeruleoalba. Taxonomy (NCBI): domain Eukaryota; kingdom Metazoa; phylum Chordata; class Mammalia; order Artiodactyla; family Delphinidae; genus Stenella; species Stenella coeruleoalba. The sequence continues at coordinate 184,083,697 of NC_137169.1, read as the reverse complement.
TCCTAAATAGTGGGTTATATCCACTGACAATTATATTATAAATTAAAATGGAGAAATTTAAAAACACAAAAATACACAGTACACCTTCCAGTTTCTATCAGAGTGATAACATCATCACATGTCATGTAGCCTCTGGAAAACTCCACCATACCCTTGGGAGGCAAGAAAAGTAAGAAAGGCAAATAACATCTCAGTGTTATTATGAAAATAATTTTGACCTCACAGAAATCCCAAAAAGGATTTCAGAGACTCCAGGGGTCCCCAGACCATGCTTTGAGAACATCTAGTATATAGCATATACCCTTGCATCTCCAGCCTTCCAGGGAAAGGGATGCCAGGATGCTTAACTCACCTACCTGAGAAATCTGGTCCCTTGGCAGAGATTAGAGAGAAGGCAGCAGCAGTTTTTCAAAATTTGGTGGTATTGACTTTTTAATTAATTAATTAATTAATTTGGCTGCATTGGGTCTTTGTTGCTGCGCACAGGCTTCTTCTCTAGTTGCGGCGAGCAGGGGCTACTCTTTGTTGCGCTGTGTGGGCTTCTCATTGCGGTGGCTTCTCTTGTCATGGAGCACAGGCTCTAGGTGCGTGGGCTTCAGTAGTTGTGGCTCACGGGCTCTAGAGCGCAGGCTCAGTTGTAGCACATGGGCTTAGTTGCTCCGTAGCATGCTGGATCTTCCCATACCAGGGCTTGAACCCGTGTCCCCTGCATTGGCAGGCAGATTCTTAACCACTGTACCACCAGGGAAGCCCTTCAGATTTATTTTTTAACATGGATAATCTTGGGTAGACTTGTTTGATTCAAGGCTAAAGCCAGATTTTGCTGTTTTAAAAATAAATGACGCTTGTTATAATAAAAATCTACAGACATGAGTCAGACTTACTCCTACTTTTTATCTTCTTTCACCCCAACAGGGAACTTAAAAAACAATCAATCAGCACAATTCTTTTTTTTTTTTTTTTAATTAACTTATTTATTTTTGGCTGTGTTGGGTCTTCGTTTCTGTGCGAGGGCTTTCTCTAGTTGCGGTGAGCGGGGCCACTCTTCATCGCGGTGCGCGGGCCTCTCACTGTCACCGCCTCTCTTGTTGCGGAGCACAGGCTCCAGACGCGCAGGCTCAGGGCCTAGTTGCTCCACGGCATGTGGGATCTCCCCAGACCAGAGCTCAAACCCTTGTCCCCTGCATTGGCAGGCAGATTCTAAACCACTGCGCCACCAGGGAAGCCCCTCAGCACAATTCTTTTACTGCCAGAAATGGAGAGAAATTCTGTATTTAGGAGAATCCATGCAACAAATCAAGTATGTAACACAAAGCCATTGTCACCTCCAGTCCCCAGTTTAACCCTGGGAAATCCCACAGGCCTTTACTGCCTCTGCCTTCATCAGGGTCACTCATCTTTTCCCTGGCCCCCAACTGTCAAAGCTCATAGGAGGCCTGTCAAGGGTCTGTTGGCTCCTGGGCCCTGTGGTATTACACATTAGAGCTGCCCATCTACCTGAAAATGTGCAAGAATCATATAACTCCAGGGAGCAGAAGTGTAACAGGGTTGGCAGAATGGCCTTGTCTCCTCCTAAGGAAGCCCTGTCTAGAATGCCTGTGTGGATGTAGCTACTCCGGTTGGGGGAGGTCTGAAGGATGAGGACGGCCCTGCCCAACAGAATACAGAAAATGTCCAGGAAGAAGAGGAAGCACAAACTTGTTTCTGTTAATGAATCTATAAACTACAGTCTTAAGAATCAAGATTAAAGAAATGGATAAAACTTAACTAATCTCTAGAAAAAACTGAGATGATCAATCATGTTTCAACCATGTCCCCCTCAAGCCCATCTTAATTTCTCACCTTAGTAAGTACTGTCCCTATATCATACGTGTAATTCTTGCCTCTCTAGAAAAATGTGTCACTTCATGAGGATGAGAACAATATCTCATGCTCCCACCCTATCCCCATGGGAGCTACCCAGACACATACGCAAGAGGTACTTAGAAGGAAGAAAATCCATTTCTCAGTTGCTAAGCAATATGAAAAAAATAAGAGGTGAGATCCTTATATTCGGGGATCTGAGGATACAAAGGGTTTAGGTATTAGGACCCTGCCTTTGACTAACTTATCATTGGAGAAACAACACACATATACACAAATGAAGAGCATGTGTACAGGCCAGTATGGGAATAAGCATGAGTTACTCTCTGCTATAAACTGAACCCTGGTGATTGCAGCAATAACGTTCTCATAGCACCAACTGTCCAGCCCTCTGGACAGGAACAAAGGTGCAATTGTGTGACCTCGTCAGGAAAGTTGGTCAGAGGCGAAATAGACATATTCACCCACACACAATGTTATCTCTTGTTCCTTGCAGAGTCTTTGGCAAGAGGTTTAACTGCCTGGCCAGTGGAGTGCAGAATGCTGAAATAAGGCATTGGCAAATGTTTGCAGTTTCGAGGAAAACTTGTTCCGAAACCTCTTGGGATAGGCCTCCCCTGGGTCCTGTGTAACAGTGACCATCCTATGGGATGTCACATGGCCAGAGAGGCAGTGACTTTCAGATCCCTTGCTGAGAATCTGAGAGGAGCAAGGAGGAGGACAGAGAGGAGGACTCTCTCCTTGCTTCCTAGATTCTCACATGGAGAAAACTACATGAAGAGTAAGAGTGTCTAAAAAACAAGAAAGATACTGGGTAACATCAGTTGGCTCTTAGGAGTGGAACTGAATGGCTAGAGGACAGAAATTGACAGAAGGAGATTTTTCATAGTACACCCTTCTTTACTCTTTGAGTTTTAAACCACATGAACGTTTTTCATTGACTCAAAAACAACAAAAAAAAGAGGAAATGAAGAAAAGAAAAGAAAAAAAAAACCCTTCAAGAGTTGCCAGGGAGATTTCTAGCTTTGGAATTGGAAATCTGATAAACTATCAACATAATTACTCATCTTCCTGAAAAAACAGACAAAGGAGTCCTTGATACTATATACAAGGTTCAGGCAAGCATCCAGGTCAAAGATAAATTTTATCTCTGGCCCTTGGAAGTTTTGCTACTGAAATGCTAGTTCTGGCAAGTAGTAACAAATGTCTCAAGCTTATGTAGCATTTTAAGCTTTTCAAAGCACTTTCACTTATTTTTCCTCTCTCTTTGCATCAGTTCCCCAGTGTTCTCCTTACATTAAACAGGAGCAGTAATGATCCACGCAAGCTGTCCATTTAACAAACACAGTCCTTTCCTGGGCACTGCTACAAAAATGCTTCATTTTATTGTAACAAGTGCACCTGCTTCTTTTTTATGGCACTGCCTGCATGGGACTAGTCTCTTGCACAAAACCCTTGAAATATTTGGTGGCATGACCATGTTCTCCTTAGTCTTTTTAAAAATAAATGAATAGTTAATTATGTACTTGAAGTATAGTTGATTTACAGCATTTTGTTAGTTTCAGGTGTACAGCAAAGTGATTCAGTTACGTATACACTCTTTTTCCAATTCTTTTCCTTCATAGGTTACTACTGTGCTATACAGTAGGTCCTTGTTGTTTACTTACTTTACATACAGTAGTGTGTATCTGTTAATCCCAGACTCCTAGTTTATCCCTTCCCCCACCTCCCCCTTGGTAACCTTAGGTTTGTTTTCTATGTCTTTGAGTCTATTTCTGTTTTGTAAATAAGTTCATTTGTATCATTCTTTTAGATTCCACATATAAGTGATATATAATATTTGTCTTTGTCTGTCTGACTTACTTCACTTAGTATGATAATCTAGGTCCATCCATGTTGCTGCAAATGGCATTATTTCATTCCTTTTTAATGGGTGAGTAGTATTCCATTGTACATTGTACCACATCTTCTTTATCCATTCATCTGTCAATGGAGATTCATGTTGCTTCCATGACCTGGCTATTGTAAATAGTGCTACAATGAACATTGGGGTGCATGTGTCTTTTCGAATTAGAGTTTTTGTCTTTTCCAGATATATGCCTAGGAGTGGAATTGTTGGGTCATATGGTAGTTCTATTTTTAGGTTTTTTAAGGAAACTCCATACTGTTTTCCATAGTGATACACCAATTTACATTCACATCAACAGCATACAAATGTTTTTCTCCACATCCTCTCTAGCATGTATTATTTGTGGACTTTTTGACCCTTAGTCTTTTTTTAAACTTATGAGCCCCAGGTTCTTTGGCTAGTATGATGTGGCCCAGTCATCCTCTCTGGACCTATCCCAGTGCCACTCAAAACAAGGGACTTAGAGTGGAATCTAAAACTCCAGATGTGACCTGGCCGGATGTGGCTGTGTGACCATCACTCTCCCTTGTTCTGGATCTCCTGCTTCCAGAAATGAGACTAAAAGGGCATTAGTTGTCCTAGCAGCTACATCACTTCATTCTCTCACATTGACTTGCCACCAACTAAAGCCTTTTTGTCCTTTTAGTGAGAATAGCTGTTCTGAATGCTTTCCTCAGGCTGCTAATATTTTAAAAACCTATATACATGACTATATTCTTCCTTATTAAAGTTCCCCTGGCTAGATTCCAGCCATTTTCAAATCTAGATTCCATCAATCATTAGTCCTCCCAAGTTTGACTATCTGGTCCTCTGTCTTCCTCTCAGTCTTTGATACAAGCCTTGTCAGGAGCCAAACCCCATGGCATGACTTTAAAGCCCTCCCTTTAGATCAGTGATTTTCAAGGGCCTTTTCTTAAATCTCTATTCTATTATGAAAACATTAAAATATACAGAGAAGTAGGACTAGTAGCGCAAAGAACACCTATGTATCCTCCACCTATAGGGTCTACAATTGTCAATATTTTGTCACATTTCCTCTATTTACATATTGTTTAGCTCAATCATTTAAAAATAAAGACACATGACATTTTACCACTAATAGTTCATTTTACCACTTGCAGCTCTGCACCCCACCCCTGCAAAACTCTCCTTCTAAGGATAGCACCTTTATCAAAAGTAACAAAAAATGAACAATAATTCCTGCTTGTTTTCTCCACTTCGTCCATATTCAAATTCCCCAATTTGTTGCCAACATGTCTATCATGGCTTTGACAAAACGAAATCAAATCAAGTGACACATTGCAGTTTTGGCTCTTTTAATCTAAAAAAACAATACCTCAACTTCTTTTTTTCAATGAATTGCCTGTCAAAGAGACAAAGATAATTGTGTTTTAGAATGCTAAAGACCTCTTTAAATACTGTCTGTCTTCATGTTGGTAATTTCAAATGCTGCTACCAGGTGTGAACGATTTATTGAAAAATTACTAATTTTTCTTGTCTATTAATCAAATCCCTATGTAACTACCAATAAGAACTTCTGATAAGCATGAGATAACACTCTGACCATATCGGGTTGCTAGAATCACAGGGATAAACTCAGAATTGTGATACTTTATAATTGTGTAACTTTGGTCAAGTTACTTAACCCCTGTGAATCTTGGTCTCCTGTGCTCTATAATGAAGATAAAAGTATCTGTCTCAATAATAAGAGCAGCATGTATACTAAAATTGGAAGGATACAGAGAAGATTAGCATGGCCCCTGCCCAAGAGTGACATGCAAATTTGTGAAGCGTTCCATATTTTTTAAGCTATGTATATTTATTAGATATTGCAAAATATCCCTTTATGAGAGTTTTCTAATTTATATTATCACCAGAAATGTATGCAAGTGCCCGTTTCCCTCAGCTTCGACAACAGTGGTAGTAGTTTTTATTTTTAAATCAATTTTAGAGAAATTACATCTCTGTGTAATTGAAATTTGTATTTCTCAAATTACGAGATCAGACATATTTGCAATATGTTTAAGAGTCATTTTTATATATTTTTTGGTAAATTGTTCAGCTTTTAAACTTATTTTACTATCATGACCCATTAATTTTTTTAATTAATTAATTTATTTTTATTTATTTTTGGCTGCATTGGATCTTTGTTGAGCTATGTGGGCTTCTCATTGCGGTGGCTTATCTTGTTGCAGAGTGTGGGCTCTAGGCGCACAGGCTTCGTTGTGGCGCACGGGCTCTAGAGCGCAGGCTCAGTAGTTGTGGTGCATGGGTTTAGTTGCTTCGCGGCATGTGGGATCTTCCCGGACCAGGGATTGAACCCGTGTCCCCTGCATTGCAGGCAGGTTCTTAACCACTGCACCACCAGGGAAGTCCTTGACCCATTAATTTTTAAAGAATAAAATATTTAATTAGCCAAATGGCACAAAAGAAAAAATCCTACAAGGATTGATGCAATAGCACTCATGGTTTCCATTTAGAGTCTCTGACCGCAGGAGCAAACAAATTTTCATTTAACATTTGGAAAGCTGACTTTTTAAACTAACATTTGTCAAACTCATACTGTATGCTCATAAATGATCAGCTGAGCACTTATTGTGTTCCCTACTACATGCTGGACACTGTGAATTCACATTTCCTCTTTACAGCAACCCTACAAAATAGGTAGAGTTATTATCCCCATTATATGAATGAGGAAATTGAACTCACACATGTTAAATAAGTTCGCCAGGTTCACACCAAGTTGGGAATTGAACTGAGGTCTTTCTGAGCATGTAGTTGGAGCTCTTTCCACTACCCTACTCTGCCTCTTTGATTGTAAACAGTGCCCAGTTCTTATTCAACACAGTATATCTCATATTTCCTTGCAATCAATCACCTCAACCTTGTTAGAGTTAAGTCCAAAGTAGCAATTCCTCTGTGGAATCCTCTACCTTCTGAGGGATAAAAATGGCTCCAAACCAAGCCAGGCCAAGCCTCGTCTTGTGTTTTCTCAGGGTAAGGAATGCCATGTGCTTGCTCCAGGCAGAGGCCTCTGTTCTCTCAGCCTGTTATCGGCGTGTGTCATGTGTTTGGAATGGGAAGCAGGCTCTGGCATGAAACTCGCCCACAAGGATAGACAAGGCTTGGGCGGTGGATGGTAGAGGGTAGGAAGGCTGACTAGACCCAAGAGTGTGGCAAAGTCAGTGAATGAGTCTTAACAGCAGTCAGCCCTGGTGTTCCAGTCCACAGCTGGAGCCCAAAGTGGAGCACAGCAGCAGTGGGGAGGGAGGTGCAGGAGTGTGTATGGAGGGGAAAGGAGACACTTGAAAATGTCACGGGCAGGAGTTCATCATCTTGGAAGTCTGGTTACCTATGGCAAAGCCCCATCGTGGAACAAGTTTCAAAGGGCTGCCCATAGAAGGGAGTCTGGCCAGAGCAAAACTAGAAAGCCCAGGGATTCCCAGGAGGAACATATCATGATCTATGGGGGAGGAGTGCAGTTAGAAAGTGCATGCAATATTTCAATATTTTGCATGTACACATATTTAAAATAAAATATTCTTATTGTGTTAAAATAGAACATAATGAAAGTAAATTTGAACAAAGTCTTTTTAGCTGGTGAGGGTGTTCAGAAACTTAGACTCTAGCCAAAAACTATTAGTTATCTTTCGCATATTAGTGACTTTCGAGGAGGTTGTGAAATTTTTGTGTTAAAAGAGAGGGCATCAGTTTCAATATTGAGAAACCTTTGGAAAGTAGAAGAGAAATAAGGAGTCCAGTTCTGGGGGCAGGCTTTGTTGCCCCCAAGGGCAATGAGTTAGCCTAGGGCTTCCCTCCATTTGCTTTATTTATTTAATTAATTAATTTATTTTATTCTATCTACTGTTTGGTGCAGGGATAATTTCGTCTCATACCCATTCCAAAGTGGAACTAAAGGAATATGTGTGTATGGCCAAATAATCTTACTAATAATCAGACCTGATCTTTAAAATCTTGTTATTGTAACTAAACCTCTTGGTCTAGGATCCAGGGGGAATTGACAATGCTGTTCTTTGATGCCCTTTGTGAAGTTCATGGAAGGGAGTTATTATGTTAATATGCATATTAAAATTTATTCTCTAACTTGGCTGAGAACCAAACAAAAGAAAATAAGCTTCCTTCTATTTCAGCAGAAACATTTGAGTTATAAGGAATGTAAAAATCATTTTTCTCACTAGGAAAAGAAAGACAATTTTCTCCACTCAATGGACTATTAAATTTTAGAATCTCATTCCCTGAAGAGGTTTAAGAATCTGGTAGGGCTTCCCTCGTGGCACAGTGGTTGAGAGTCCGCCTGCTGATGCAGGGGACATGGGTTCGTGCCCCGGTCCGGGAGGATCCCACATGCTGCGGAGTGGCTGGGCCCGTGAGCCATGGCCGCTGAGCCTGCGCGTCCGGAGCCTGCGCTCTGCAGCGGGAAAGGCCACAGCAGTGAGAGCCTCGTGTACCGCACAAAAAAAAAAAAAAAAAAAAAAAAAAAAAATAGGATCTGGTAGATGGGCTAGATCAGTGCAGTCCATGAGTTCAGTGGGGACCAGATGATCTTTGATAACAGGGAACAGTTGGGGTCACTCTTTCAGTCTTTGGGTTCCACACTGAAATGAAAATTCACCAGCACTATTTCTAGATTATTTAAAACTAACAATACATAAATTATTATAATATATAAATATAAAAACTCCTATAAAGGTAAATGTGCAACATTCTGAGCATTTTATTTTATACCAAGACTTTATTGCTTAGAAGACTTTAAATAAGGTAAAATGAGATTTTTTTTCCTTAAATTGAAAGAAAAAGGAAAAAGTGAGAAAGGAGTGAGGAAATGGAGATAGAAAAGACCCAGAAATCCCACTACTGGGCATATACCCTGAGAAAACCATAATTCAAAAAGAGTCATGTACCACAATGTTCATTGCAGCTCTATTTACAATAGCCAGGACATGGAAGCAACCTAAGTGTCCATCATCAGATGAATGGATAAAGAAGATGTGGCACATATATACAGTGGAATATTACTCAGCCATAAAAATGAACAAAATTGAGCTGTTTTGTAGTGAGGTGGATGGACCTAGAGTCTGTCATACAGAGTGAAGTAAGTCAGAAAGAGAAAAACAAATACAGTATGCTAATACATATATATGGAATCTTAAAAAAGAAAAAATGGTTCTGAAGAACCTAGGGGCAGGACAGGAATAAAGATGCAGACATAGAGAATAGACTTGAGGACACGGAGGGGGGAAGGGTAAGCTGGGACAAAGTGAGAGAGTGCCGTGGACATATATACACTACCAAATGTAAAATAGATAGCTAGTGGGAGGCAGCTGCATAACACAGGGAGATCAGCTCGGTGCTTTGTGTCCACTTACAGGGGTGGGATAGGGAGGGTGGGAGGGAGACACAAGAGAGAGGGGATATAGGGATATATGTATACATATAGCTGATTCACTTTGTTATACAGCAGAAACTAACACAACAATGTAAAGCAATTATACTTCAATAAAGATGTTAAAAAAAAAAGAAGTGAGGGGTTCTCTGCTTATATAGCTGCACAAAGGACAGGAGTAATTTTTCCATTGACTTAAAACATTTCTTTTTGATTTTGTTCATTCTAGCAGTCATTACTGATTATGAAGATAACCCAAATGAATTAATCTGTAACCAGTTCATAGATATGGTCATTTAAAAATTTTTAAATCCAATTTATTTAAGATGAAATAAAATTCACTTATTTCTTCTACTCCCCATCACCCCTTGCCTCTTGTAACCATCAATCTGTTCTCTGTATCTATGAGTTTGAGCTTTGTTTTGTTTTTTCAGATTCCACATAAAAAAATGAGATCATATGGTATTTGTCTTTGTCTGATTTATTTCACGTAGCATAATTGCCTTGTGGTCCATCCATGTTGTTGGCAAGATTTCATTCTTTTTATGGCCAAATAATATTCGTGTGTGTGCGTATGTAATTTCTTTATCCATTCATCCATTGGTGGACACTTAGGTTGTTTCCATATCTTGGCTATTGTAAATAATGCTGCAATGAACATGGCTGTGCAGATATATTTTCAAGTTGGTGTTTTTATTTTCTTCAGATCAATATCCAGAAGTAGGATTACTGGATCTTATGATAGTTCTATTTTCAGTTTTTTGAGGAGACTCCATACTGCTTTTCATAGTGTTTGCACCAATTTACATTTCTACTAAGAGTGCACAAGAGTTTCCTTTTCTTCATATCTTTGCCAACACTTGTTATTTCTTGTTTTTTTGACAGTAGCCATCTGACAGGTGTGAGGTTTATCTCATTGTGGTTTTGATTTGCATTTCCCTGGTGATTAATGATGTTGAACATCTTTTCATCTACCTGTTAGCCATCTGTATGTCTTTTTAGGAAAAATGTCTTCTCAGACAAAGATTTTTAATGGGATTGTTGGGTTGTTTTTTTTTTTCGGGGTGTATGAGTTTTTTTTTTTAACATATTTTGGATATTAGCTCCTTATTGAATATATGATTTGCAATTATTTCTCCTATTCAGTAGGTTGCCTTTCCATTTTGATGATGGTTTCCTTTGCTGTGCAGAAGCTTTTTAGTTTGATGTAATCCCACTTGTTTAATTTGCTTTTATTACTTTTGCTTTTGGTATCAGTTTCAAAAAATCATCACCAAGCCAGGTGTCAAGGAGCTCACTGCCTATGTTTTCTTCTAGGAGCTTTATGGTTTCAGGCCTTACATTCAAGTCTTAGTTAATGTTTGGTATGGTGTAAGATAGTGGTCCAAGTGTCATTCTTTTGCATGTGGCTGCCCAGTTTTCTCAATACCATTTCTTTTTTTTTTTTTTTTTTAAATTTATTTTATTTATTTATTTTTGGCTGTGTTGGGTCTTTGTTGCTGCACGTGGGCTTTCTGTAGTTGCGGTGAGCGGAGGCTACTCTTCCGTTGCAGTGCGTGGGCTTCTCATTGTGGGGGCTTTTCTTGTCGCGGAGCATGAGCTCTAGGCACGCAGGCTTCAGTAGTTGTGGCTCATGGGCTTTAGAGCACAGGCTCAGTAGTTGTGGCGCACGGGCTTAGTTGCTCTGGGCATGTGGGATCTTCCCGGACCAGGGATTGAACCCATGTCCCCTGCATAGGCAGGCGGATTCTCAACCACTGCGCCACCAGGGAAGCCCCTCAATACCATTTCTTGAAGAGGCTGTCCTTTTCCCATTGTATAGTCTTGGCTCCTTTGTTGTAAATTAATTGACCATGTATGCGTGGATTTTTTTCTGGGATCTCTGTTCTGTTCCATTGACCTGTGTCATTTACTTTAATTTAATTCAATGAACATTCTGTGAAAACCTACTGAGCAATAGGCATTGTGTTGGGTGTTGTAGATCCAACAGTGAATATCATTGTTTTCTGCTCCTGAGAAGTTTGTGATCTAATTGGGCAGCAGAGGTAGGTTGACAGATAATCACAATGAAACGTTAGAAGTGCTGTGATAGAGGTATGCACAGGGTAGTAGGAGGGGTGGGGAAGTGAAGAGAGGGTTTCCTAGGAGAATTGTCCATAAGCTGATTTTAAAGAGCACTCGATATTGGATCTAGTGCAAAAGGGCAGCCTCTAAGGGGGTGAGGAACTATAGTGGTTATACGCTTGGACTCTACTCACGCTGGCTGAGTTTCCTCATCTGTAACACCAAGATAGTAATATACCTTATAGGGTTGCCATACAATTAAAGGAAGTAATTATGTACAGCACCTTAGCACCTAGCTCTCAGTATATATAAATTATTAATTCACTTTAAATGCAGTATTACCTGATGGATCTGAAATTGTGTTTGGAGGGCTCTTACTTTAGGGTTAATTCTGTGCTTAGAAGTCTTTTTTTTTTCTTGTAGAATATTACACAAGAGTCAACAGTGGTGATGTATTAAGGAGTTGATAAATTAATTAGAAATGTGGCAGTGTGGAGGTTTTTTTTGGCTGCTTTGGGTTTTTTTTGGCTGCTTTGGGTCTGCTGCTAGGGAAAGCACGTGGGCTTTCTCTAGTTGTGGTAAGTGGAGGCTACTCTTCGTTGTGGTGCACGGGCTTCTCATTGCGGTGGCTTCTCCTCTTGTGGAGCACGGTCTAGGTGCATGGGCTTCAGTAGTTGTGGCACACAGGCTCAGTAATTGTGGCGCATGGGCTTAGTTGCTCCATGGCATGTGGGATCTTCCCAGACCAGGGATTGAACTCGTGTCCCCTGCATTGGTAGGCAGATTCCTAACTACTGCACCACCAGGGAAGTTCCACAGTGGTGGTTTTAAAAGGAGTTAATAATGTTTAACAAGAAGGTACCTCAGCCCAATCCAACATTTGCTCTCATTCATACTCATACTTGAGTTCCTATTGTGTACTGTATGGAAGGCTTACAAAAAAGATTCCAACATAATACTTTTCTGTAGAAACTCACAGTCCAATGAGAAAGACAACGTGGAAACAAAGCATTACAACACCATATGATAAGTGTGATCATAAAGTCGTGTGCAAAATACCGGTTATGACATTATTTGGATTATTTGGCTGTGTAATACTTAACTGAATAAGCTGGAGAAAAGCATGATCAGAACTGGGTCTGAGAAAGAACAAACAATGGCAGCTGAGTGGAAGGAGGAAACACCAGTTGGAGAGAGATCAGTTAGAGGCTTTTGCAATAATCTGGCAAGGTTGGTAAATCTTGGTAGTTTCTAGCTGAATATATGGTCTGGCCCTAGGAAGAGAGATCTGGACTGGAGGGTCATGTCTAGGAGTCATCAGTCTAAAGGTGGTATTTGAAGCTACGGGTACCAATGAAATGTAAACCTTGGAGCCACTCTCCTAGCTATGCTTGGGCCTTTGACATCTATCTAAAGTACAAGGTCTCACTAGTATCATATCTCTCCCCCAGGCATTCAGTCTCCCAGTGTTCCCACAGTCAATAGTTATAATAATGGCACTGTATCAGTCAAGTCAGATTCTTATTCTTTTCTGACTGACTGTAGAAAATGAAGTAGTATTTTCATTTGCTGCCACATCCCTTTTCAGTGGCTTTCTCCCCTGCTGTGGCACCCTCATTCCACATACCATCTCACATTCCATTTCCAAAGTGCTAGACTTTCTAATTAATCACTGTATGTTACCCTATCTAAGATGCCATCCATGAAAAGATGCACCATTATTTTATATACCAATAAAGAAGGGACTTCCCTGGTGGTCCAGTGGTACAGAATCTGCCTTCCAATGCAGGGGATGCGGGTTCCATCCCTGGTCGGGGAACTAAGATCCCCCATGCCGTGGGGCAACTAAGCCCGTGTGCCACAACTACTGAGTCCGTGTGATGCAACTAAGACGCAACGCAGCCAAATAAATACATAATTTTTTTTTTAATGCCCAAGATGAAGAATCTAATGGGAGACCCCTACATAAAGCTGAGACACCAAAGGGCCACACTTTCCATACAGAAGTAAACAAGAAATAAACTCACCACCCAGAGAGAGACAGCAAAAAATCTTGCGTGCCCCGGTCTCGGCACCGATGGAGAGAGGGTGAAAAACATCTCATGTGAGAAATGAAACTACAAGCTGGCACTCATACAAGTGGTCTAAGGTCACACTGCTAGTGTGGCCCAAATATTCTCAATCTCAGAATGTAATTTGTAGTCGTGTCACAGTGACCAGTAGAAGAAAAAGTAAATCCTCACAACCAAGGTTCTCAATGCCCATATGATGGTCCACCAACTCTAGCAGTAATCAAAATCAATACATTCTACTGAAACCAAAGGACACTGAGTATCTGGTAGGCTTCCTTGTGTAAGGATTTGGACTATAGTCTCTTTCCTGTGAGTTTAAATTATGAAGGTAATATTTTGTCTATTTAGACCACTCCAAATTACAGATGGAGAAACCAAGGTTTATATATAACCATGGCACTGGGGTGCTCATTTAGTGCTCCCCAAAACTACTTCTTTTTCTCGGAAAGATCATAACTTGTCTGTGTCTGGCATCTTAGGCTCTTCCTGGAATGAGGGAGGGCTAGATGGTAGCTTTTATTAAGTATCATGTTGGCATTTACAGACATGAACATAAGTTGCTGGAGCCATGAGTCGTAATGTTGACAGAACCTCACTAGAGACTAATTCTGGGCTCCGCATCTGGAAGTTACAGATGCTGGTAAAGGTTTTGAGAAGAAACATAAAAACTGTTGTAAAACAGGAACTAGGTAGGAAGGGTAAAATTCTGGGCTTTTTTTTTTTTAACCGGAAGGAATTCCAGAGACCATCTAGTGCAGTTCCTCAGGCCATCTGGCAGGGCTGCTATGCAGATCAGATTTTTGCATGGCTCAACCTTTTGCATAAACTCTGTTTAAATGCCCCCTTTTCAGAGAAAACCCCTTTGATTATCTCATCTATAATAGCCTACCTACAATCCAGGACGCTTAATACTTTATTCTGCCTCTTTTAATCATGGCAGTTATCACTATCTGATACTGTCTGAAATGATTAGTTAATTGTCAACTTGCTTTTTTTCTCTCTTCTCCCACTAGAATGTAGAGACCTGGTTCAAACAACTCTGTAAACCCAGAGCCAGAACAATACCCCTAAAATAGAAACTCAAAAATATTTGTTGAATGACTGAACAGTGAATGAATCAATGAAGAAAATAAGGACAGAAGCTGTTATTATTTCACTCAGACAGATAAGATTCCATATCAGGTTTAGACTAGGTTTTAAGTGATTCATTTTCTCTGAGGAACTAGCTATAATGTTTCTGTGTCACAGCTCTTAGCATAGTGCCTGCCACATACAAGGCTCTCAGGAAATATTTGCTGGGTAAAAGAATGTGTATCGTATACCCCATAATGATGAGCTGCTATAATTACCAGGAAGAGTAATCAGGGAACAACATATAATCTTATTAACCAAAAAAAAATTGGGAAATACAGATAGATTTTATATGACATGAAGATTGAAAGAGATGAAAGATTTAAAGATTTAAAATAACATTTTTAGAATAAGAAGTGGAAAATCATTAAGACTGGGAATGGAATGCAGGGGACTTTTAAGGAAGAAGGAGAAATTCAAGATGTCATGATTGTCCATGTTCCTCTCATCTCCTTTGTTAAGTAACCCGGGAAGGTTATAAAATCTTCCAGGAGGGCTTTAAAAATAAGAGCACTGGGCTTCCCTGGTGGCGCAGTGGTTGAGAGTCCGCCTGCCGATGCAGGGGACATGGGTTCGTGCCCCTGTCCAGGAAGATCCCACATGCCGCAGAGCGGCTGGGCCCGTGAGCCATGGTCGCTGAGCCTGCGCGTTCAGAGCCTGTGCTCCGCAACGGGAGAGGCCACAGCAGTGAGAGGCACGTGTACCGCAAAAAATAATAATAATAAAAACTAAGAGCACTTTCTCCTTGACTGGAGTGCCCCCAGAATGAGGGATAAACCAAGCAGCCTTTCCAACATCTTCCAGCCTCATGATACTCTGAATTTGGACACTGAGAAACTACTCATTTGTAATCCAGCAAACACTTACAAAGTGCCTCCAAGTGCCAGAGAAGAGTCAGGATCCTTTGGCTGCAAGTGACAGAAACTCAATTCATACAATTTAAAGAGAAAAGAAAAGAAAAAAAAAGGACGTATGCTTGAAGGATACTGGGTTTTCTCCCAGAGCAATAAACCCACTAAAAGGGCAGGGATGTAGCAGACCCTAGGAACCACTGGAGCCAGGAACTTAATATGGTGTGGATTCTTTCTCTACCTTTTCCCTTCTTCCTGGTGTTAGCTTTTTCCTTCCCCTGCTGCAGACTGCCTATTTCCCCATGGCGGAAAACCTGACAACAGGCATCTTCTAAGATTTATGCCTTATAGCTTTTGGCCACTGTGGTTCCAAGCTGAAAAATCTAAAAGAAGGCACCTAGCCCAACTTGAAAACGCACACGATCAAATCAAGGCATTCAATTATGACCATTGCAATGGGATTAGATTAGAATTCCATAAAGATTAAGTGGTGGGGAGAGAGAAACAGTTTCTAAAGGAAGTGGGTGGGGCTGAGCAGGCAATGCCACATACACTCATTATGGTCTGGCACCGTGCTGGACACTGGTCAAAGGTGACTGAGGCCTTATACCTGTAAAACCAAGGTGTCATCAACTACTGAAGCACACAAAAATGCTGGCAGCGATATCAACGGGAAGTCTGACGTGGTGCTGTGTTTGGGTGCGGCTGAGTTTGGTGCCTGTCTCCGAGAAGGCAGCCTCCAATTTCCTTGTAAAAGGTGTATCCTTGTCTCTCCAGTTCAGAAGTCTGACCTGTCCCTTGGAGCTAGTGATGACAGTGGAGGTAAAGGTGATGGTTAAGGAACTGGTTTGTCAACACTTGGGAACCTGCAGAAGAGGTCACTGTGACACTCTTGGGGGTGAGCATGATCAAGTAGAGTAGATGGAGAGAAAGAAAGAGAGGAAACAGGAGAAGAGTGTTGTGAATGAGGTTAATGTCAAATTAACCCCAAAGCTCACTTCCTCGTAGTTCTGCATGTCTTCCTCCATTGAGGAATGAGAAAGTTAAGCTCTCCTGGAAAATACTAAGAGTGTAAAGCTTTCTGATCTGGAAGTCTCTGATCACAGACTGTCCCTTCTACTCTGTGGCTGTGTCTCCTCAGCCCCGCCCCCCCGGCCCCCCACCCCGCCGCCCCAGCAGTGCCTGCTTGGAAAGGGGGTATGAGACTGAATGAGCTATTTCTGTCCTAGCTTTGTTTCCATGACAACTGATCCTCAAGCATTGCATTTAGGCCCTTCTAAGTCACACCTTCCCAAGCAGGACTCTGTAGGTTTGCGGAAGGGATGGAGTTGGCTTCTGGTCACATAGCTGGGCTTTTCAGAGATTCTCCAAAGGGCTGATGTATCTTTTAGAAATATTTCTGTTTTCAATGCTTAAAGTAATAGTAATTCTTTCCTAAATGACTTGAAATCAAAATTCTTCACTTTTCCCTTTAGGCAATGGCCGCAGCCCGCTAACTCCCAAATAGGCCTATAAGAACAGCACGGGCTAGAGTATGCCTGCTCATTTGTCAGTCAAACGGGAAAGTAGGAGGAAGTAATGCATTGGTGACAACTGACTCAGCCAGTCAGCCCAAGTCAGGAATCATCTCTCTTTTCCCTGAACTAGAGTGACTGTCCAGAACTGGAGCATTTCAGGGGAAGGAGTGTGTTAAGATTTCTTTCAAGTTAAGAGACACATGTGGCAAGCATCACAGAGGAGATGGAAGTGTTCAGGGAGATGAAGCTGATAAACATCCGTATTGTAAGAATGTCAGTGACTGACTCTGAGTTCCTCCTTTAGGCTTGAAGGAAGAAACCATGACTTAACCATTTCCCTGTATCTAGCTAGCATGGTGCCTGGCACTGAGCCGATACTCAGTAAGTTTTGGTTGATGGACTGATTAAAAGTAATATGTGGTATTTGCAAGCGTATCTCAGGAGCTATGCAGAATCTGGGGCTTCCTAAAAGCACCAAACTTGCTCTCTAGAAGTAAAAGTCATCCTTTTTAAATTTTTAAATGATCACTCATTTAACTCTGATGGATTTTTCTTAATCGTGCTCCATGTTAACTAGGAATTTGATTCCCCAAAACTGGTTCTGAGTGAAATAGAGGGAATTAGTTTTCTCTCTCATCATCCTCTAAAGGAGGAGCAACTCATTCTGAGATCCAGAAACTGAGCTGAGGATAGAAATGCCTGTGGATTCCCAGCAAAACTCGAGTTTGAAATAAAGTGAAATGCCTTGTGGAGTTATCTTCACTGAGGGACCACGAAACCACCACAGAAACGTAGAAACAGAGTCTAGTCAGCATGGAATTCTCTTTGGTTTCCTTTCAATTTGTAACCCCCGTAGACCTTAGATAGTTGAAATCTGGAGTTTTTCACAATTAGACCTCTTATTTGTGCATGAGAATTGCTGAAGTAAACTGTCTTAAAATTGAAAAACAGCAAGGAAAAGGTAAGCAATGAGAATTGACATTTGTTAATGAAGAACAACAACGTAAGATGTTTATATTTTAGTGGCTGAGAGCAGGTCCGCTAGTGGCAGCCTGTCTGGGTCTGTGTCCTGACACTACACCTTCTTGCTGCCATGTGGCTTTGGGCGAGACTGTTGTGAGACTGAAATGTATTATATCAAGAAAAGTGCTCAAAATATGCCTGGTACATAATAAGTGCTCAATAAATATCAACGAATCTTACTATTATGATATTATTTTTAAATGCTTTGTAAGCCACAATTTTAATCAGTCTATCCTCCTGCTTAAAATACTTGAATGGTTTCTTGTTTTCCCCCTAAACTGCAAGTTCTTGAGCATGGCCAACAGATTATTCCAGTGCTGGCTTCTACCTACTCATCCCCTGCCTCTCCTCTCTGATCAAATCCTAAGCTCTGTTCTTAGGATTTGAGTTCTTTGATATGCCTTGTCCTCTTATGTCTCTACACATGTTCTCTTTCCAATGCTTGAAACACCGTCTCCCTACTGCTCACCTGGCTAATAGCTATTTGTCCTTAAACTAGCCTAGATATCTCCTCTTCCAGGAAGCTCCCTCTAACTTAACTAGTTTGGCTTAAGGACCCCTCCCACAAGCTCATCAATCCCCTTGTTCTACTGCTTTGCATTCCCTAACATACTCTGCTCACATCTTTCCTTCCCTTTCTCTCCCATGTGCTCCTTTGTGGAAGGAAATGACATCTTGTTGTCCAATGTATCCTCAGCATGTATCACAGAGCAGGTGTTCCAAAAAATGCTTGGTCTCTTAAGAATAGAGGAGGCTTACAAATGAAATCTTCTAGAAAAATCAGCAAAGGTAAAGAACTGAAGCCCACAAGAAAGAGAAATAGAGAAAATCTGTAATTCCCTCACGTCTCAACCCACTCCTGCACCCTCACATTTGCAGGCCTGGGATTTGCTCCTTTGCTGTCTTCCGTTCTCAAGTTGCCCTGAAGAGAAGGCCAGGAGTTACATTCTCTGATGACCCGTGCCTTTGAGGGCCACCTGATCCTGCTTTATTTCCTGTTGTGCAACCAAAACAGGCTGTGCACGGGAATTAGGGGGGTTACAAATTGAAAGGAAAGCAAAGAGAATTCCATGCTGACTGGACTCTGTTTCCACCTTTCTGTGGTGGTTTCGTGGTCCCTTAGTGAAGATAACTCCGCAAGGCATTTCACTTTATTTTCTTGATACTCAATGGAAAATCCGAGCAACCACGGTTTCAGATCCTTCTAAGCTGATTATGGTTCTTAGAGGTAAGGGAACCAAGGCTTTCCATAATCTAGACAATGCAGAGCTTGTCTTTTGGACTACCATCACTGGATAAATACTAATCAACTGCTTTTCTCTTTTCTAAGAATCCTAGAGGGCCACAGTTAATCCTTTAAAGGCTCCTGTGGGTGGAAACACCATTCTGTTACACATTGATTAGGAAAGTGATAGCTCAAGGTCATTCAGCAGTTAAGCGGCAGAACTAGGTGGTACTGGGGTCATATAACGCAAGTCAGTCTCCTTTTCCCTTTGGCATTTTTAATTCTGGACACAGAGCTACAGAATTAAAACCAGAGCAGGGGGCAGGCTAATGAGAAAATTATATATTTGAACAAGATTTAAAAATAAATAAATGATAAATAGAATTTATGGAATCCCTATGAACCTATTCCCAGCAATCTGGAAAGCATTAGCAAAAGCAAATACCCCAAGTTATCCCAGGGAATTACCCTACTATATTCATTTCTTTAGCATGAAAACCCCCCAAGGATCCAGAGTAAGGGTTAGAAGAGAAAGAGGAAGAAAAATATTTCTAAAGAATCAGGGATTTGATTTTTCTGCCATTTAGTAAAGATTTTATTTTGAGATGAATTGGTTACAAGCTTCTGAAATCTTTTTCTTAGGATGTTTGATCATGGAAAGTGGAAGAGACTTCAGACTATTTCAATCTCAAGTGTGAATAGATCCAAAGCTTTTCACCTGTCTCTGAAGTAGACAGGAAAATAGTCAGGGAGCTTCTCCAAGTTAATGAAGCCTCTTCTGGCCCAGAGATCATATATCACCTATCATTATGGCTCTTATTCTAGTAATTCTAGTATAAGGTCTGTCATTTAGCAGATGCGCAACAAATTTTGCTGAAAAAAATTGTGAATGCATAGCATGTTTGGTGAAGGGATAGTGGTCTCTTATTTTCAGTTCTCAAAGAAAGAAAAGCCCTGATTTATAGCATTTGCCAATTACTGTGGTGTAAATACTCCCAGCCAGGCCACTTTCAAGTTACCCATGGCTTAACAACAAGCTCACAAAGTTTCTAGAAATTTAGCCATTGGCTCTCGTGATGGTCAGGAGTCAATCCAGCACACCCATGCTTGTGGCAGTACATTCTTGGCTCCCCATGTATACAAAGGCAGAGCAGTACTGAATGTTTTCAGTATATTTAGCCTTCAGAAGGAAAAGGGGGTTCTAGATAAAGCCAGAGGTAGCTTGGGAACAGAAATTCTGCAGCATGATGAGGCCTCCCACGTAGAAAAGCACATCAGTCGTGTCCTGGGGGGACTGCCAAGGACCAGAATAATTTTATGTCTTTAGCTTAGTGTGAAACATTGAAGAAGTGCATGTCCAACACGCCTCTGCATTCTGCATGCCTCTTCCTCTAAGCAAAGAAGAAAAAAACCCTTGGAATTCCCAAACCCTCTTTAATAGAGCTGAGGTTTGTGTGAACAATTAAAAAACACTAATCCAGCTCTGAGTGTACTCAAATCACAGTTACCAACGTAAGATGTCTTTGTAATGTGGGGATTAGACCAAAGAGGGTTATTTCTAATTATCGAAACCAGGAATATTTTCTGTGTGTGATTGGCAATAAGCATTCTTCATCGCAGTAAATAGATCATTATTTCCATTCCCTCACAATTTACATCATTCATATAGTTTTTGTTCAGAGTTTCTCCGTTTGTCATGCTGCTGAATTAACAGGGTTTCCCGCTCCTGAGTGCTTAGGATGAGTGCTTGGTGACAGGTGTTTCTCAGAAACACATGTATGTAGCCAGTATGACTTCTTTCAGCCAATTCATCCTCTCCACTGTATGCTCTGGACAGAGCCGTAGCCTGACACAGGGGTTCTGATTATGGATCTCAGGAAAGTAGCTGGGACCAGGTCCCACCTGAAGCACATGTCCCTCCTCCCCAGTTCTGCCCTGTCCAGGAGGTGGGAGCCTTGAGTAGAGCCCGGGAAGGTGAGAGCCAGACCGGCAGGGCTTTCTTTCAAAACACACACTTCCCCCACCACCCAAACGGGCATTATGTAAAAGACGAGCCCCAGCCTGCACTTCTATTCACAGATTTAGTTAAACATCACTCACCGCAATCTTTTTACTTGTCCCTTGATCCTACTCTTGGTCTTTCTCACATTCACTCTGCTATTATTCTCTTCCTCCTTTCCTAAGATCATTCTTTGGAATTACCCTGTGCGTCTGGGTCGGCTCCACTCGGTTTAGCATAAGAGATAGCACAGAATCTGAGAAGTCAAGTGGTCTGGGTTTGTGCCTTGACCCCTTCACTTGCTGGCGGTGTGACCTTGGGAAAGTGACTTGACCTCTTTAAGCCTCAGCTTCCCCATACGCAAAACCAGGTCACTACAAGTCCCTATTTTATGAGTGTCGTGAGGTGAAAATGAGGACATACATGCCAAATTCCCAGCAAATATCTCAGTGGTAGACACGTAAACAGGTTAGCTCTTGTGACCATTACTTCCGTCCTTGTTATTATTGTTGTCATCAGTGGAAGTGATGTTTCCAAGGCACAACGCTGCCCCAAGTGCCTTGGGGGAGGCCCACACTGCAGCCCCAGAGGTTCCCATGGCCAAGGTCCCTGAGCGAAGTCTTTTTTATTTATTTATTTATTTATTTATTTTGGGCCGCATTGGGTCTTTGTTGCTGTGCGCAGGCTTTCTCTAGTTGCAGCGAGCGGGGGCTACTCTTTGTTGCAGTGCGCGGGCTTCTCACTGTGGTGGCTTCTCGTTGTGGAGCACGGTCTCTAGGCGTGCGGACTCAGTAGCTGTGGCTCGCGGGCTCTAGAGCTCAGGCTCAGTAGTTGTGGTGCACGGGCTTAGTTGCTCCACAGCATGTGGGATCTTCCAGGACCAGGGCTCGAACCCGTGTCCCCTGCATTGGAAGGCGGATTCTTAACCACTGCGCCACCAGGGAAGTCCCCTGAGAGAAGTCTTGATATACGCTTACCGTGCAGAGGTGCTTGTGAAAGTGATGCCAAATCTACCTCCAAGCACAGAGCCTGGTAATAATCTGTCCCTTGACGTGCCCTTCAAGTTTGTCGTGGATAAGAAAATCCTTAATGACTTTTTGATTTTGCTTGCCATGTGCTTTGTTATTGCTGACACAAAATTATGTCTAGAAAACATACATCTTTTCAAAAATTTAATTTGATAAACACTGACTTCTTAACCTTTAAAATGAATAATGACCATTGTAACAATGTCAGGAATGAAATGGTTTTATTGTTTGTTCCCCCTCTAAGAAGCTGAACCAGGGATGGGTAAGATGGCTTCTTATACCTCCTGTAATTAAGATCAGTCTGGAGTCCTGCTTGAAAGCCCCACCTTTTTTCACTTCCCTCCATTTATTCTGGGGAAACAGCCAAGCTCCTGAAATAGGACAGATGCTGCCTGGATTTTTCAGGTCTGGAAGCCCTTGAAACCGCAGTTGAACTCATCTGTCAGGATCGGCGGTTTGAGTTTACCTTCAAGGTCAAAAGTACCTTTGAATTTTCCAAGATACATGAAAAGAGATTCCATGTATGCAGTCATGTGCCACCCTATATGTCAGGGAATGAAACCATGCCTTCTAGATACTCCAACAATAGACTTTACAAGAGTCTGAGAAACCTGGAGAAGGCAGGAGATGGCCAGGAATAAAGGCAAAGAGGAGCACTTGGGCTTTTCCAATGAGCAGGAAAGGTCACTGCCCAGGGTCGGCAGTGTTAGGACTCCCAGCATTTCCTGACAGCACCGTGACCATGGCGTTCCACTCTACCCGAAGCCTGTCTCCACCCTCCCCCCCCGCAAACCCCTTCCTCTAATTCTTGGCCTCCTCCCCACCAGCCTGCCGTCCTGTTCCAATCTTCAATTTCAAAATGGTGGTGGTGGGGGGAGCTACATTTGACAAAAAGGTTCCTACAAGCTTTGCACAGGGGTCTATATTCCATTTCCCTCAGAGAGTTCTTTTGTCACATATTGGAACCTGCCTGTTGCTGTAAGGGGGGCTCAGAGCCCATCCAATACTTCCACTGTCAAGTCACAAGTCCTCAGCCCTGTCCTTGAGCAGTGAATTTGTATTTTACAAATTCAAATTCAATTTTCTGAAGAACTTTATGTATTATGACCAGCAAATCTAAGAGATGGAAGGTCATCAGAGGTCATCTTGCCCAATGCCAGAAGCCACAGGCCATTTACAGTGTTCCTCAAAGAGTGGTCTGGCCTTTGATTAAATACCAGATGACAGAGGTTGTCTCTTCAGAAGAAAAAGGAATGTCTGAGAAACAGGGATGGGAGGGGGACTAACCTTTCATAATATATTTTTTTGTTCCTTTTAAATTTCATCCTGTTGCATTGGTTGCCTATTCAAAAACAGTGAACTAGGTATTTTGAAAATACCTTTAGTATGATGAAACCCATTACACCACAAAGCAGATAGATCATTCCATTTCAGATGGCTGGCATTGGCAGACAGCAGTTTCTCCTGCTGAGCTGAAATTAGTCTTTGTGTCGCTTCTACTTTTCTACCCATCCCTCTTAGTGAGTCGTACAGAACCCGCCAACCCCTCTTTAGCATCAAAAATAAAAAAGTCAAATATATGAAGACAATCATTCTACTTTCTTTTAGTCATTTCTTCTTGAAGGACAGAAAGGTCACCCACTTTGCTACATCAGATCTCTCAGCTAGAAGCACTGGAGGAAAAAAAAAACGAATTTTAGTATTTATGGGGAAAAAAAAAAAGAAATTGGTCCAGGGATGAGTTTCCCTCGTGCTGTTTTGTTGAATCTGGCCTCCACTGCTCACTGAAGGGTAAGGATTGGTAGAGCCAAATTTTACTCCAAAATAAAGAGGTAGCTCTGGCCTTACCTTTGCAGCCTGAGGGGAGGGAAAGAGAGGCTCCCTTTGACAGTGGACATTTCCTATGAGCCTCAGAAAAGTTTCGTGAGCTTCTGTAATAGATTGCAAAGGCTTTGGGGGCAAGGGAATGCCCATTTCCACAACACAGAAGTTTTGCACAGGATTTCATCCAGAAGTTTATAAAGCCAATAAAATCGGGACTAAATTTAAGCTCACTGTTCTTGGATTGGAAAGACAATGGATAGACATGGAGCTTTGTACCCAATGCCTTTTTTTTTTTTTTTTAATTTATTTATTTATTTATTTTTGGCTGTGTTGGGTCTTCGTTTCTGTGCGAGGGCTTTCTCTAGTTGCGGCAAGCTGGGGCCACTCTTCATCGCAGTGCGCGGGCCTCTCTCACTGTCGCGGCTTCTCTTGTTGCGGAGCACAGGCTCCAGACGCGCAGGCTCAGTAGTTGTGGCTCACGGGCCCAGTTGCTCCGTGGCATGCGGGATCTTCCCGGACCAGGGCTCGAACCCGTGTCCCCTGAATTGGCAGGCAGATTCTCAACAACTGCGCCACCAGGGAAGCCCCCTTTCTCGATTTTTATTATCATTTCAACAAGTATTGTCTCCCCTCCCCGCTCCATCCCAAGTCCCCAGAACTGTGCTAAAATACAAAGGAAGCACCAGGATATGTACCCTGCCCTTCATCCTGAGAAGGCTATATGCACACAAAAGCAATAAAGTAAGAATACAAGACCGATTAGACTTGGCTAGAGAGTAACTAGTCACGGGGGCAGCATTCAGCCCATGGAGTCTTTCTGTAGCAGGTGCACACACAGGAACCCCTCACATATTATATGCCTTCCCAGACCTGAATATTGTCCTCATTTCCTCTCTTCTACAGAAAAAGGACCCTACTGACCTATTAGGAAATGACCTTTGACATATCTGTCCAGTTGCTAAAGAGGTACCCCCCCACCTACCCAAATACCTTTTCATCCTGGTTTCCCTTATGGCTAAGGTACACATTGGGGACCTACTGACTGGAGTAGAAGAGAAAGTCTGCAATTATGAGGTTTAAGGAGTAGTCAGAGAGGTTTGTCTGCCAGAGGGATATCTTTAAGGCTCAGATTCAGGCCAGAATAATGTTCACCCCTATGAGATGGCAAATCCTATAATGTCTCCCTTAGCCCACCTGTGGCACTCCTGAGCCCCTCAACAGCATGGTAAAGCCTGTCCGGAAAGCTGGTCTTCCAGAGCCTTGGCTTACCTTAGCAGCACTGTAAACACAGGAGGAGCTAGGTATCTAGAAAGGCATGAAACTGGACAGTAAGTGCTTCTGTTTAAGCCCGTGTTCTTTCGTCTCAGTGCAGGCACTCGTTCATCTGTCTACTCTGGCCCAGTTCACAACACGCTGGCAGCATCTCTCTTTGCCCAGCTCTATCAATTCAGCCCGGCTTTAAGCTGGAGCACGTCAAATGTGTTCTCACCCCAGTGTTTACCGCTAACCAAGCTGAACGACTCAGCAAGTGTTTCCTGCCTTTTATTGTTCTCTTTGAGGGTAGGAGTCAGGCCTTCCCCTGGTGGAAGACCCACAGCAGGCACTGAGCCTGGCGAGGAGAGGGTGGGCATGCCCAAAACACCACTCAGTGAATATTCAGTGATTACCCCCCATCAGCCTGGTGCTGTGCTTGGCACTGGGAGATCAGGGATGAATGAGGTGCTTCTGCCTTCACGTTGAGAGAGGGAAGCAGACAAGCTAGCAAGCCGCGCACGGTACAGAGAACCGCGATGAGAACCGGGGCCAGGAGTGCACTGAGATGGGCACCGAATCCAGCCTTGGTGAGCAGAGGGGCTGGGGAAGGGAGTCTAGGAAGCGTCGAGGGGAGTCACGCCCCACCTGTTGAGTAGGCGCTAGGTGACCCAAAGACAGGGCCGGGTGTGCACACAGAGAGGAGGTTCAGGAGCCAGTGGAGCCGCTGGGAGGTGAGAGAGCATAGGTTAGAACTGAATGATGGATCCTTGCATCTCAGAATAGTTTCTTATAGCTGGAAAGTTCTGAAGGTTTAATCATCCGCTTTTCACTCAGTTTAGTGATGGTGATTGATACCAATTCATATTCATATTCAGCCTAGGTTTAACAAAAGCCCTCTGTCCTGATCTATGAAAGGACAGCTTAAAAAGTGTGGAGGTCAGGAAAAGCAAAGGCTCAGTCTCTAACCCCGCCCCTCCAGCTCTGGTAGAAAAACAAAGGCCACTAGCAAGTGTCTGTCCTGCTGGAATGTGCTGGCGCAGCTCAGGGTTTGGGGAGCTCTTTCTCCTCTCTCTTTCTCTCCTCTTTTGGTCTGGTGAGCTTGAAAACAGTCTGCATTCTCAGAGCTGCCCCATCAGGTCTCATACACGACTCCCTGCTTGATCAGCCGCACACACCCGACAGCTTTCCTCACACACCCTCTTGCAGCCCTCCCCATGCCCACCTCCCCACCGCGCATGCCCTGGGGCCCTCAGAACCGTGACCGCTCTCCAGAGACAGAAGGTCTGCAAGAGGGCAGCCCGATCTCCTATGGGAGGACCTAAACACGGGAGGAGATGTGCATGTGATTTGTAGGTCTTTTCCTTAGGACCCAGGAGGAAGTGGGATGGGTCATCCTCTTAGGCAAATCCTTAAAAATCTCAAGAGAAGGAAAAGGACCTTCAAATCTTTGTTTCCACATTGCAAGTAATTAACATTCTTAGATCTTCAAATGAACGTTTGACGTGGATTATCTCACTCAATCCAAATGATAATCTTACGAGGTGTTTGCTATTATTATCTCTCTCTGTGCCTCTGTCCTCATTAGGGATATAATGGCACCTACCTCATAGTCTTGGAAGAATTTAACACACAAATAATAAATACATTAGAGCTGTGCCAGCTCTCAGAAAATGTATATATTATTGTGAGGAATCTGGGGCACAGAGGCTAAGTACTTTGGCCAGGATCACGCAGCTGATAAAATGAGGCCAAGATTCAAATCCAGCCAGTCTGACCCCGAGCCTGACCTCCTAATGGCAGCACTATCCACCCAGTGGCTCTGCTCCAAAGAAGGATTAAGGATGACAAGGAACCGGTGACTCTGGGTTTTGCTAGAGAGAAGCTGGAAAACCCCCTTGGCTGCGTAAATCAGTGGTTCTCAGAATCTGCTCCCAAGTGGCATCCTCAGCATTTCCTAGGGACTTGTTAGAGATGCATGCGCTCAGGCCCCACCCCAGCTACTGAATCTGAAGCTCTGGGGTGAGACCAGCATGCTCTGCTTTCAGGAGCTCTCCCGGTGACTCCGCGGCACACTAGAACCCCAGAAGCACCGGTGTAGACTCTCAACTCTCAGTTATCTCATACGTAATGTGCTCTTAGGCTCCACAGATGAACGTGGCTCTCAACCACATTATGATGAACTGTCCCTCACCCAACTCCAGGCGGAGGCTTAGAAAAGGCTTAGCTGAGGGCTGGCCACAGAGGGCTCATGGAAGCCCCAGCTGCCCTCGGTCTTTTGTCAGAGAGCAGATGGCAGTGGGACTTTCTCACCTTCTCTGATATTCCCTCCAGCAGTTAAAGAAACAATCCTCTGAAGAAACAGACCTCTAAAAATGTGGATTAATTTGGCCTCATGGCCACAGCACACGGAGGCCTCAGTTTTGGGAGACACTAGGTCTCACAGTGGAGAAAACAGATTTGGTACCCAGGTTTTGGTGGTGGTTATTGATTTCCCCCCAAAATTGACTGAAAGTAGAATTTAAGGGCCAGAAAGGCTAAAAAGTGACCAAATGAATTCTTCCCCTTGGGGAGTGTATCTATGGGGCGTAGGGGTGGGCAGAGGTATAACCGAGCTCTAGGCTCCATAGCATTAAAATCTGGGTGAGAGTTCATAAAATTTACAAAAGAAGCCCAATTTCCCCAAGGATCAGGGCAGGAGAAGGGTTGGCCCGTGGGTGGGCATGGGGATCAGGCTTCGTCACGTTCTTTAGCAACTTCACATTCTTGAATGTCTTCTACCTGGCTTAGTCTGCAGCAGCAACTTCTAGAGGGCTGTAAGAAGCATTATGGTGATGACTTAATACTGTCCTTTTCGAACATGTACCCTGAGGCAGGCACTATTCATTTTGCATGTGTTAACTCTTTTAATTCCCATAAGTCTTGAAGTAGGTATCATTTTTTCATCCTCCTATTACAGATGGATTTAAAATACTGAAGCACAGAGATATAAAGTAATTTACCTAGGGACAAACAGCTACCCAGTGGTGGAGTTCAGGTTAGAACCCAGGCATTGTTGGAACAGAGCAGGCCCTACGATGTGATTCCTCCTCTTCAGGAGAGTTTGTGCCCATGCCGGGGGAAAAGGAAAAGAAGGAGAGGGGGGAGGAGAGCAGGTCAGAAACACGAGGCCCTCAGCTGATCCCTGAGCCAGATTCCCTCCCTGACACTGCCGCAGCCAGCCGCTGCCACATCAGTCCTCCGGACTGGAGTATGACACCCACACCCCGTTCATCAGAGTCAGGTGGCAATGACACATGCAGTCCTTTGCCAGGGAGCATCCCGAGACAGGTATCAAAGTCCACCTCCAGCGCTGGACTGCACCTACCCCGACTGAGACCAGAGCTCAGGAGGGCACCCGGCAGAGCTGCCCTGGCCCTGGGGAGTTTTGCTCAGGCCCTGCCTGCCTCTCTGCTCAATAGGAAATGGGCTCCGCGCAGGATGTCCTGGCCCAAGGGAAGGGCCTGTCACTCCATGGCATCTATTTCAGCTGAGGAAGCCGGGCTGACAGATGTCACCAGGTGTTCCCTCACCTGCCCACACTTCCTAGAAGACAGTAGGAGGTTTCTCACTGAGAGTCTTTCTTCCTGGGCATTTTCAGAGGGAGGGAGGACTGCCTTCAGGTTTTCTCTGGGGGAAAGGAATTCAAAGCCAGCAGGCCTCTCCCTGGGAGACTGCAGCCACATGCCAAGGTTCCCAGGAAACAGCCAGCTCACCTGATCTGACAAGTGACCTCTCCTGACAAGTGGCCAATCGAGTTCCAAAACAACAGTGCCACTGACTAAGAGCAATTTGCCTCTTTTTAAGGAACACAAGGTGTTTTTGACAGGTGGGGGCAGACCCCCTTTGCTCTTCAGACGCAGGAACACGGAGGACTCTCAAGCCTACTCCACAGAGCAGGATATTTGGATCACCCCTTCACAGAGGGGCTGACACATTAAATGACCCTGCTGACGCGTGAGGGGATTGGTAGCTTGAGGTGGGCGCAGACCCTTGATACTGCTGACACTGTCTGAACACAGGAATGCCTACCATGGATCCACTCCTTCGTTGGGCAATGAGTGCTCGGACTTGTAACTCCTGGCCTCTGAACAGTGCATGTTTTGTTTCCTTGTTTGAAGCCAATTTTAAACTTAAATGTATGTAGGGGAAAAAAATCATGTTTTTGCTATTGGACAGTATAAAAAAACTGGCAAGGATACAAGGAGCCCTTGTTACCTGGACCAGGATCTGAGGAAATGCTCCTTACCCAGAAGAGGACTCTGGAACAAACTGTTCCTTTCACCAGGGCTGGCACAGCCCCCAGTGAGAACTGAGGGAACAGATGAATAAAACCTGAGGGCTGGAAGAGCCAGTGGGGCCTCCCAAAGTTGTCAAGCCCCACCAGGGTCCTCATCCTCCTACCTAAACCATTCTGGATCATTTAGCCTAAAATCCATCAGTCCTTAAACATCTTCTCCCACCTCCTCAGGGAAGATGTCTTCCTCCAGTTCCCAGAAGTTTCTGCCTTTCATTTCTGAGAGCTTGCTTTTCACCTGATGTTGAAGACCATCCATTCGAGAAGCAGGCTGGCAGGCTTCCCTCCACAGTCCGGCTGTGAGCCCTGGGATGCCTAAGCCTACATTGGAAGCACCCCACGTTAACCCTGAAACTGCTGGTGGACTCATTCACTGAGCAAATCTTTAGGGAGCACCTTCTACACACCAGGCCTGATCTAGGCCCTAGAGAAATACCAATGAACCAGACCCTTATCCCTGCTCTCACAGAGCCTACATCTATGGGCTTGGCCAAAACGTTTGTTTGGGTTTTCCGTAACATCTTATGAACTTTTTGGCCAATCGAGTAGTACATATAAATAAATAAAACACAAATTTTAAATATGGTATATTAGGAAGTGATGATTGCTGTGGAGAAAAGCACAAGGGGGTAGGAAATAACCAAGGAGACTGATAGAGACATGAGGACCCAGGGGGACCCAAATCAGGAGTGAGTCACTGGGTGGGGTTGTCTTTTGGCCTGAATGCCACAGCTCCCTTCACCCCACCTCCTGCACTTTTACCAAGAGCTCCTTCTAATGCCTGCCTCTCTTCTTTTGATCCTTCTGTTCCTACCCTTCCTCCACCACCAAATACCCTGGCTCTTCTTCTATCTTTCAAATTCTCCTGGTTTTCAAGGTCCAGCTCAAGCCCAGCCTTATCGCAGCTCCTCTGAAGTGTACAGATCTGTCCCTTCTCTGAGCTCTGTAAAAACAGTAAGCCATGCAAGTGCTGTTTTTTGTTTTTGTTTTTGGCTGTGTTGGGTCTTTGTTGCTGTGCGCCAACTTTCTCTAGTTGTGGCGAGCGGGGGCTACTCTTTGTTGCGGTGTGCGTGCTTCTCATAGAGGTGGCTTCTCTAGGTGCACGGGCTTCAGTAGTTGTGGCACGCGGGCTCAGTTGTTGTGGCTCGCGGGCTCCAGAGCGCAGGCTCAGTAGTTGTGGCTCACAGGCTTAGTTGCTCCGAGGCATGTGGGATCTTCCCAGACCAGGGATCAAACTCTTGTCCCCTGCATTGGTAGGCGGATTCTTAACCAATGCGCCACCAGGGATGTCCCAAGTACTACTTGATCTTATCTTGTCTTCTGTAAGTGTCTCTTCAGTAGCATTCTCAACTTGTGCAAAGCTATAAAAGAAGGAGGCTGAGCTCTCAGCATACGGCCTTGAATATAGGATGCCTTTAGTCATCATACTAAGTGGCTTCAGTGCAGTTTGCTAGGAGAGGACTTCTCTCCCCCTTCCAGGAAGCCGCAGCTTTTTCTCCTCAAGCCTTAACCACTCCCCCAAGCTCTCTCAGCAGAATCTCCATCTGATATGAATTCGCTCAGTGTTCCCTCTCCTCAAAATGTAATTTATATTTTCATCATCTTCTTATTTAAGAAGAATTAGTGCTGACTTTGTTCAAGACTAACAGTTTCATCTACACTTTCCCACCATGGCTGCTCATGGCTCCGGCATCTTGTTCTTTTCATTATCCAGAAATTCCTGTTCATCCTCTTAAAGGACTGGCTCCTTCTTAGCATCCCAGCGAGTTGAAGTCTTCCCCGTTAAAAATAAGAAAAAATCCTGATACTTCTTCCTCAAGCTACTACCAACTCATTCCACAGGGAAAAGTGACTTAGAACATGGACTCTTGAAAAAGATTGCCTGTAGTTTAAATAATACAGTTCTATTGTTGCTAACTGTGGGTTTGGGCAACTTACTTAACCATTCCATGCCTCAGTCCTCAGGGGATAATCATAATAACAACTATCTCATCAGGCAGAGCTGACAATGAAATAAATTAATTGTCAACCACTTAGAACAGTGTCTGATACGTTATAAATGCTATGCAATTGTTAATTAAAATATATAATTGTTAAGCATTAGCTATTACTACTTCTTTCATTTCTTTGGTCTTATTTCTTCCTAAAGCTACCATCCAATCTCTCTATTGCCTTTTATCACCAAACTTCTCAAAAAGATGGCTTACGTTGCAGATTCTCCACTAATTGCCTCCTTTTCCTCATGTCTTTCATTCCTCGACCCACTCCCATACTGAAACCACCCTCTTCAAAGACGCCAATGGCCTCTTAGGCTGCGAATCCAAAGTCTCTTTTCCTTCCATTTGCCTTCTAATATCTGACTTAGAATCTCTTCCTCCCTTTGGAGAAGGCACTCCAGCTTCCCCTCAGCCATTACCTCTCCATACACTCCAGCCCTTAACGCAGGCCTTCCCAAAGGTTCTTGGCCTCTTGTGCTACCCTCCCTCCCTGGTGATGTAATCCGCACTGCTGTCTTCAGTTACTGCCTACATGCCATTGCCTCTTACACCTGTTAGGCCTGACATTTCCCCCTGGGCACCAGCCCAAAAGCCTGACTGGCCAGACAGATAGATAACCTATCAAATATTCAGTTACAACATGTAAACCTTCTCCCTCTCATGTGTTGCTGCAAGTCTTTGTTTTGATATTTAGCCTCAAAAGCTTGAAATCTTAGAGTCTTTGTTGTTCTCTACCCCTACATGCCTTTGCATTTTACAAATCAGTTGTCACCTCCCTTAGCTCAGTTGCTCCCCACAATGACCCTAAGAGCATTATTTGATTAGTGATTTAGTAAGTCTTAATTTAGATGAGTCTTCTTTTCCCAGACTGACAAAATGAGCATATTTGCCAATTCTTTTAAGAAAGGCTGGTATAACTCTGATTTACAAAGGAAGAAAATGAGGCTCATGAAGGTTAGGTAACTTGTTCAAGGTGTTGGAAGGGTCAAGTACAATAGTATGTGTAATGGAAGCTTCATGGACCATAAAACATCGTGTAAATACAAGGGTTTCATAATTACTAATAAAATATTAAATTATTCCTGATACAACAAATTTGGTAAATGTCATAAGAGAAGTACTAGGTGTACAGAACTACAGAGGGGAGGGAGATCCATTTAGTTTGGGGTAATAAGGATCTTAGAAAAAGATCTGTCAAAATCAAGTGAAGAACATATGGGTTAGATTTCAGTTTGATTATCTTCTAAATGACCAGAGGTGAAGTCTAGCAGTTGCCAACCTAATTAGGCCTGAATGGGATGCATTCAGAGACTTTGTCCCTTTCTCCCCAATCTTCCAAGTACTACACTGTCACTAATGATGACCCCCCATTATTTAAATGATTGAGACAGTCTTAACTTGCAATACTCCTTTCCTCAGGCTGGCAAAATGGACAATTTGCCAATTCTTTTAAAGGACTCTTGTGAGGATTAGTGAGATTATGCTTGTACAGGGCTTGAGTTCCTATGAAGTAGAATGCTGAACAAATACTGAACATAGTCATTATTTAACCCAACTGACATTTCTTTTTGTTTTTGTTTTTGTTTTTTATTTTTTGCGGTACGCGGGCCTCTCACTGTTGTGGCCTCTCCCGTTGCGGAGCACAGGCTCCTGACGCGCAGGCTCAGCAGCCATGACTCACGGGCCCAGCCGCTCCGCGGCATGTGGGATCTTCCCGGACCGGGGCACGAACCCGTGTCCCCTGCATTGGCAGGCGGACTCTCAACCACTGCGCCACCAGGGAAGCCCGACATTTCTTTTAATAGTTACTCATGAATAGTGATATCTTGAGAACTAGGCCTGAAACTGGACCAGCTATGAGCTGTCTAGCCACAAAAATCAGGGGATGCCCCTTTACCTAAAAAGGTAGTCACAGAATGAGATATTGCCAGTCTGCTCTGACAGCTGTAAATAAGTTATGTCACATTTATGTTCAGATCACTAAGAGGTCCTGTTCCTGGTGGGCTGGGGAGAGGCCACTTTCTCTGCCTGAGTGGTCATCAGATGGTGTTCACCCAGTGCCCCAGCCTGGGCCGCTTTGTCCCAAGATGGGGGACAAAAGAACTAGAAGGAATAGAGCCAATCCCAGCTTACCAACAACTTCACAATCTGTTGAAGGTGTAAGAAAGCTTTGTTTCACAAATTGCAGTGCCTGAATTAAAAAGTGAGAAGAGGGGCTTCCTTGGTGGCACAGTGGTTGAGAGTCTGCCTGCTGATGCAGGGGACATGGGTTCGTGCCCCGGTCCGGGAAGATCCCACATGCCGCGGAGCGGCTGGGGCCGTGAGCCATGGCCGCTGAGCCTGCGCGTCCGGAGCCTGTGCTCCGCAACGGGAGAGGCCACAACAGTGAGAGGCCCAAGTATCGCAAAAAAAAGAAAAAAAAAAAAAAGTGAGAAGAGACCTCTCCTAGGTCCCAAAATCTTCCCTGTGGGTTGCAGTGGATGTAAAGGACAGGGAGTGGAGGAAGAGAACTGAGTCACTAGCCAGGGAATAATTCATTTAAATCTCTGGGTTTGGGGCTGTAAGTATTCACTGGTGCTGGCAGCTTTTCTCAAGGTTCTCCTGTTACCTACTTTCTTGAGCACCCCACCCCTGAGGAACACTAACCTGGAACGACAGTATCAAAAGAAACTCCTAAAGCTTAGTCCATAGCAGGACAGCTAGATGGTGGGAGGGCCAGCTGGAGAGGGCCTCATCTCTACAGCCAAAGGGGGTGTGGGGAAAGAACCTACCACAAAGTACAGTTGCAAAGTGACATGCTTAACTAGAATTTTTTACTACTTGCTTCCAGTTGAAAAGGAAAACCTAGCCTATGATGTCAAAAGTATTGTCACTCACACAATTATGTAGGCAGCATAATTGACTGACAACCTCACTGCTCCTCTGGACCTTCCACCGCGCTCCTGCTGAGGCCACACTTCCTACGGGCTGCTCCCAGCCACTGACAAAGCACACAGGGCATAAGGAGGCAGGCCCTTTCCTGCAAGACTCTTCCAGTAGGTGACTTTGGCTCAGGGACATCCTATCAAGTTGGCCAAACCCTTCTTGTAACTGTGCTGTAGTCCATGATTCTTCCTACCCATTTCCCCTTCCTTCCGCCTCCCCTTCACAGTTACCAGAGCTGCATCATGGTCTGAAAGCTCTTCCCAGCTTCTCTTCCTTCCCCCTTTAACCTTCACAGGCACCGACCCTGTGAATCTCCTTCACATCTAATCCTCTCTTGGCTCTGTTAAGAGGACCTGAATTAGCACAATCATTAACAATAATATATCTATTGCATTCTCTGTGGAGGGTACTCTACCAAGACTGAGGGATGGAGGAAGCATACAAAGAGATACAGGCTACAGTCCCTACTCTCAGGGAGCCTTTCACTGAGTAAGTATCCCACAGATAACAATGGTGAACAGTAAAAAGAAGTATATGCTTCTAACACAATACTGTAATCACCTATTTACATGACTGTTTCCCTTTCTATATCTCAGTGGGACCAGTGCTTTTTAAACTGTAAGTCAAGACTTATTAGGGGGCTATAAAATCATAACAGCAGGTCACAACCAGCATCATTTAAAACAAAATAGAAGGTACAGAAGGCAGCATACATAATAAATATTATATTGTGAAACTCTTGTGTCTATATGTGTGTAATGGGCTGTGATGTAAAATATATTTCTCACTGGAACACCATTAAGAAATTTTGGAAGTGAGTGAGCTGGACCATAAGCTTCCTGAGGACAAGGACAGTGTCCTTACTCAGGGCTACAGTCCCAGGGTCCAGGCACTCAATATTATATGTAGGCATTCAATAAATATTTGTTGACTGTGTGTGCTTTTGATGGTTAACTTTAGATGTCAGCTTGACAGGGCTTAGTGGTGCCCAGATAGCTGGTAAAACATTATTTCTGGATGTGTCTGTGAGGGTGTTTCTGGAAGGGATTAGCATTTGAATCAGTAAAGCTGAGTAAAGAAGATCACCCTCACCAATGCAAGTGGGCACCATCCCATCCCTTGAGGGTTTGAATAGAATAAAAAGGATGAGGAAGGGTGAATTTGATTTCTCATTGAGCTAGAACATCCATTTTCTCCTACCTTCAGACTTCGGTGCTCTGGTTCTCAGGCCTTTGGACTTGGACTTGGAATTATACCATTGGCTCCCCTGGTTCACAGGCCTTTGGCTGTGACTCCACCCCTTGCTTTCCTGGGCATCCAACTGGCAGACGATAGATTGTGGGACTTCTCAGCCTCTATAATCACATGAGCCAATCCCTTATAATAAATCTCTTTTAAAATATCTCTGTATATCTCCTATTGGTTCTATTTCTCTGGAGAAGCCTGCCTAATACAGTGCTGAATAAGACAAAGAGAGTCACTTCACAGAGGAGAGGAAACCTGAGTTAGACGTTGAAAAAAAGGACTGGATTTAGAAAACTGGAGAGGAAAAGCAAGAATAGGCAGGGGGCATGATATGAGCAGAGAATCAAAGGTCAAGATGCTCATAATATACTGGGGAGATTGAGTAGAGCAGTTATTTTGGCTTAATGCCCATTAGTGTGGAAAGAAAGAAGGGAGGAAAAAGAAGTTGGCCTGAAATGTATGTCAAAATGGCCAACACAGTTCTCCAAGCATGTGTTTTTGCAATGGTAAGGTGATAAAGTAATCATGATAATGACAAAATCATACCCAGAACTTATACAAGGCATCTTTCAAAGGTCTCAAAGCATGTTACCATGCTGCATTATTCATCTTCTTGATAATTCTGTGAGACAGGTTCAGGGAATTTATCAATCATCTCTATTATACGCATAGGGAAACGCGGATAGAGGCAGGTAGAGTGTCTTAATTCCACATCCCTATAGTGAGCAGGCTGGCGTTCATTGAAATGCAGTCGCCCCATTTCAGCTACCTTTCCTAGGGCCAGTCTCCGTTGTTAATGTGTGTCCCAATTCCCATTCTGTGTAAGTCTGTAGATGTTTATCTCTTCCAGGCAACTAACTGGACTTAAAGCCACTTCTCCACCTTGTCCCTTGGAAAGGTGGACTGGTTACATCTTCTCTTTTAGTGGGATACAGATATTTCTCACTGACACCTAAAATGAAATCTTTGTGTCTAAAGCTAATAGAGCCAAATGACACATGGGCTTTAAAGTGAATTTCCAGTCTAATATACATTCATTCTCTTTGTCTACTGGAGTCTTCTGCCTTTGAATTCCATCAAGTTCTCTCTCTTTAGGCTGTTCCTTTGCCCCTCTCCCCGCTTTTACCACTGATAAGACATGATACATAATCTCAGACACTGATTACCAAATCTAGTGAAAAAATTGAATGGTCCACAAACCTCCTCAGCCTCCAGTTACTGCCTTTTATTCCTCATGGCCCACAGTAACTGATTGGATCTCTGACCCAAGAGCTCCTTAGAGACTATTTTACTTACCCTATGGCAGATGCCAGGGCCAGTTATGGCTTCTCCTGGTTTTCCCGGAGCTCTGTTGAATAGCAGCCTACCTTTGACCTCTTCAAGGTCACCTGAGCTTGCCAAGAGTTTCCCAATCATATTTTACTTCTTCCTGCTTTACAAAGCCAATCAATATTCCTCCCATTGATTGAATGTAGACCTCTATTGTGTCAGGCTCATTCAGGTTACGTCAACAAGGTGTGCAATGACATGGTCGGCCATGGCTTGTACTTTCTTTCCTGCCTGTCCCCAAGCTAAATTGGCCGTACTTAATGCCAAAAGAGCAGCAGAGTGTTATCAGGAAGATCATGAACTCTGGAGTCCTGCTAGGTTTCCGGTTCTGCTGCACCTACTTGCTTGGAATCTTTAGATAACCCCTTTGAGTCTCAGTACACTGCTTTAGTCTTTCTCTTCAGTGCCTAGCAGAGTCCTAGACACAAAGTACATCCTTTGTTAGTTCCTGTGGACTTGATGTAACTGACCTGCCTATAGGACATCACAGCAAGTTTAAAGCTTCACCTCCCAAACTGTAGCTAGGTCAAAGTCATCAGGGAGCAAAAGAGACAGTGGTCATAGGAATGGCTTTGGCAGCAGCTGAACACTAGTTGATACTTTCTTTCCTCTTCCGGTTCTCCCAGGACTTCTTCCTACCTGATGGAGAACTCTCTGGTCTGGTATTGGAGGGTGGGTCACACTCTCAGGGAAACTCCTGAAGATTATACCAGAGCCCTGTTGCTCCCTTATGACATCAACAGTGACTGGAATAGGAAGAAATGGAAAACTGAAAGAAACACTCCTATCTCTAAAGCTAAGGCCACGTGAGAAGGCTGCTAAGGGACATGGCACCATCTGGTATTTATACGGGAGCACTGATGGAAGAGCAGCAAGGATGTTCCAAGGATAATGGCATGGCCCCTCCCTTCCTTACTTGCTCTCCCACAGCTTCCTCACATATGTGCCAAGATCCAGGCATACTGAACTGCTTGCAATTTCCTGAAAGTGCCTTTTTTTTTTTTTGCCTCTAGGCTTTTCTTTATGCTATTACTCTGTCTTCCTAGATGCCCTTCCCATGTCTGACTTCCTACTACTTATCTTTCTGGGCTCAGCTAGGTATTAATTTCCCTTCTCTTGTTAGCCTTCTTTCTCATCACCATCCCAGACTATGCTGTTTTAAGACCTTCTCCCAATCTTCATACAACACAAGGGATATTGTAATTGTTAATTTAAGATCATAATTGACCGTCCCCAGGATGATGGTGACAGTGAGATCATAGATGCCATCTATTGAGCTCTGTCTATATTCCAGGTACTATATTTTAAGCCACTAATTCTCACTCTAACCTCATGAAGTAGGACTGTTATTCCCACTTTAGAGATGGGGAAAAGGAAGCTTAGAAAGGCTTTGTCTGCCTTTATACAGTTAATAAGAGGCAGGGTCAGGATGAGAACATGTCTGGTTTTCACCTGTTGGGCTGTGTACAACCTGAAGGCGGGGCCACATCTTTCATCTCTGTATCCTCAGCGTCCAGCACAGTGCCTGGAACAAAGCAGCTGCTAGCAGGCACCCAATAATGTATTTGATAAATCAGTGAATGAATGGTGATGAGTTGCCATCACAGTCGGCCTTGGCTCAGACCTGATAATCTCGATATGTATTTCCTGGCCCTGGGTACCCATTTTAGAGAAATAGTTAAGTCCGAAGTAAAAAGATACTTCAAGGACAGCAGCAAGGGAGTATTTTGTAGCTTGGCTCTGAGTACATTAGGCATGATTGAACTGGGCTGAGTTACTGGGCTCGATAGCTATACAAAGCAGGTCAAGGATCCAATGAGGAAATGAATATAGATAAACTGTATTTACTCCCAGGAACTGCTACAAAGGGTTTAACAGAGTCTAACATTCTGCTGAGGCAAGGCTTTGGGCAAATAGCTTGGCTTTATTTGCACAATAAACAAGTGGTCCCCTGTATGAGCTAAATTTCTCAGCCAGGAAGGCTGCTTGGAAAGCAGATCTAGGCTCAGAACAAGTTTGAAGCGGCTTCTTTTTGTGGGAGAATGAAAGAACAGGTCACTTTTGGTGGAAATAATAAACCTGAAGAGAAGAGGCTTAGAAAGACCTTGTCCACATTCATACATTTAATAAGAGGCAGGGTCAGGAAGAGAACACGGGTCTGCCTGACTCTAAGCCCGATTTTCACCACTATGTCGTTCAGCCGTCCCTGGTTAACTCATCCTTGGCCACCAGCTGATTAGTGGCAGAATGTGGACTAGAATCTGCCAATTCCTCAGAATTCTTGCTTCTCAAGCAATGGTTCTCTATAGAGGGCAGACCTCAAGTAACCAGTACGTTCTTTAAGCTTCCTTGTGGAGCAGTCAAATACAAGAATTTTCCTTCTTCCTTGGGGAAATTCCTCCTATAAAAAAGAAATATATCTTTGTCCAAAGATGCCCAAAGATGCAGGGAAATAAAGGACTAAAAGGGGTTTTAGAAGAAAAGATCAAGGACAAGTCTTTCTCCATTCAATATTCAATGTTACCAGACTTAGTCTTGGCCCAGGTTATACTTAGACACTATAAAAGAAGATTTAAACAAACTTAATAACACATTAATAAAAAACTTGAAATGAATCTAGATGTCACCTTTTCAAATTCTTTCATTTATATTTCCTTCACACTAATCAGTAACATAATTGCTGCAAAGTGAATACACAGTTTGTTTAGTTCATGCCATGATCTGCCATCCCTCTTCCATTACAAATTCCTGATAATCTGATATGCCTACCTAGGTGAGAACCTGCCTACCTAGGTGAGAACCTGCCTACCTAGGTGAGAACCCTGTTGTCTAAACCTCTCCCTGACCTACACACACCATCAGCACTTGCGTTCTGGATCTAATTTCAACATGACCCTGCTCTCCACTGAGGAAAAAAAACCAGTGAATCAACAGCAGTATAGAGCCTCCATTAAAGGAGAAAATGGAGCTGGTCCAGAGACAGAGATGGATTTAGAGAACTAGGAAGGGAACAAGGGAAGCCAAAAGAGGAATGAGATTAAAAAAGGAGATGGTGAACCATTAGGCCAAATGCTGAAGAGCGGTCTTGGACAACTGAGAAGAGTTGGATTTAGTGATTAGAACTGATGAGCTGAGTAGAATGAGGGGAGAAAAGACAGAATGCAGCACGTTAAGGAAAAAAATCAGCCCGTGAAGAAATGGAGACAGGGTTATAAAAATAATGATGATAACCAATGTTTATTGGGCACCTTAGCTGTGTGTCTAGAATTCCACAAACCACTTGGCATGTATTATCTACTTACAGAGACCCTATTAAGTAGGCACTATCATTATCCCCATTTTACTTAATTAATTAATTTATTTATTTTGTGGTACGTGGGCCTCTCCCTGTTGTGGCCTCTCCCGTTGCAGAGCACAGGCTCCGGATGCGCAGGCTCAGCGGCCATGGCTCATGGGCCCAGCCGCTCCGCGGCATGTGGGATCTTCCAGGACCAGGGCACGAACCCGTGTCCCCTGCATCAGCAGGCGGACTCTCAACCACTGCGCCACCAGGGAAGCCCCATTATCCCCATTTTAGATGAGCAAATTGTAACACAGCCTGGACAGTAATTTATGCAAGTTAATTTACTATGATACATTACCCATAATCTGGAAATGATGAAGCTCAGATCAAACTCAGAACTGTTCAACTCTTCACTGCCAGCTTACTGTGATTCTCACTCTAGATTTGTTTGATTCAGAGGAAGGAAATAGTTTTATCTGTATCTCATGAGGAGAATGTGGTTTGGGGGAACTTTTTGTTAAGACAGGGAAGCTGTAAGGATATATGTCAGCAGATGGGAGAGGAGCACTGGAGATGGAGGTTGAAGATATAAAAAGAGTCTACTAAATGGAAACGTGCAATTGATGGGATAGAATTTCCCAAGGATAGAAAGAGCTCTGATTACAAACACAGCTGGAAAACTTAACAAGACATAAGAAAAGGAAGAAAATGCTTACTGGGTTTGATGATCAGGAAATAATTTTGTTTGCAATAGCTTTAAAACTTAGATTTTACAGAGGAAGTCAGTTGTTAACAAATATTCAGTTATTTCTCAGATGAGTTATGCACCCTGTCAAGTAGAGTCAACAACAGCATTGCCTGTCATTTCTAATTATTTTCTAGTCACTGATTATGATGATGAAAAACAATTTATCAGTACTCCATCATGTAAAATATTTACGTTGCTCCATTCATCTGAGAAATTATATTCCTCAGGTAGTCTCTGGATAGGTAGGGCATGTCAATTGGAATTCTTTTGATTTCAAGGGTCAGGAACCCAACTGGAACTAACTTAGGTAAAAGAGGATTGCCTTGTCTCACACAGCCAGACCCCAGGAAGGACAGGGATGTAGCCAGCCTTGGGAGAACAGGAACATGGGGCTTGAATAGCAGCAGGTTTCTCTATCCCTTATCTCTGTTTCTCTCTGCCGCTAACTTCATTCACTCCTACTCCAGGCTACAAGCTGTTCCTGGGTTCAGTCTCCATCCCTTCCCTACCAGAAAGAAAGAAAGACACTTTTCCCAAACTCCAGTGTGAAAATCCCAGGGAAAGGCTCAGAGTGCATTAACCTGGGTCATGTTCCCAACTCACGGGGCCAATCACTGACCAGAGGAGTGAGGTCAGCTGCCATGCAAACCACTTGCAGCCAGGTGCAAGGTGGGGAAGTTCAGTTCTTCTAAAATAAGGAAATGCTGTTTCCAGAAGAAAGAACGGATGATGGTCAGAAACAAATAATAAAAATCTACTGCCTAAGTGTAGTCAGTTCTTTTACTGATGGGGAAAGTGAAGTACAGAAGCATTAGAAAATCAACTCAGAGTCTTCTTGAGTAAGAACGGACAATAGATGCGGTTCTTTTTATTAATCTTGCTGCTAAATTATTCTGGCTATTGTGTTAAAAGTTGGATTTGGTTTTGGTCGTAATGATTGCTGTTCCCCAGTTGTATTCTTTGTAAGCAAAGAACAGTATGTGACTAGGAGTACGTATTTCTGGATATATCCTCAAGAGTCAGCTTCCCTCTTCTCCACAGAAAGTAGTAGGAAAATACTGATAAAAAATTTACCTTGGGCCACCAAGACTCTGCTTGATTCAGGCCTGTCTTCACCTGAGTTACTCATGGTGCTCTCAGAAAGAGCCCCACCTGCAGAGTCATAATGAGTGAGCTAAGAAATAGGAAACTTCAGCTCCATCTGGTCTGCGGACACAAGCCTTTGAGCTATCATTTCATTTGTCACAGTTCATTTAAAGTGAGGACTTGCTTCCTTCCCAGTCCTGAGAATATAGACATTTAGGCATTCTAGAATATGGACAACATGTCCAATTTGTATCTCTTCACTTTAAATATTTTAAAGGAGTTGGCATATTTCACACAGCTTAAGGATAATTTTCTCCTCATTAATGAAAGGAATTTACAAAAGTAATTATTGAATACTTAGAAGTAAAGCAGAACATAAGGATTATCATTGTAGGCAGAGCTCTTGGAAATACATATACATGAAAAGAAGGCAACGTGAACTTGAATAATGCTTATGTCTAAATTATTCTGTGCAGATCTTTGGCTGGAATGCTGAAAGATTCATTGAGAAAAACTCAATTCATTGTTTCAGTGTTGAGAAAATAAAAGGGACTTTTCTATTAACCTCCAGATTAGTAAGTACAATACACAAAACATGTTTCTTAACTAGCAGAATGGCTTTTAGGACTAAAATTAGTCCTAATGGATATTTTTCAAGTGTTTCCTTTTCTCTGCCACCCACTCATTCAGATTCAGATTCAACTAACTGTGATTGGCTGCTTTGTTCGGGCACTTTGCTACATGCTCCTATTACCTCGTTTGATT
This sequence comes from Stenella coeruleoalba, assembly GCF_951394435.1. NCBI lineage: Eukaryota > Metazoa > Chordata > Mammalia > Artiodactyla > Delphinidae > Stenella > Stenella coeruleoalba. The sequence continues at coordinate 184,040,822 of NC_137169.1, read as the reverse complement.
CTCACTTCAGCTTCCTGAGGAGTCTCAGCACTCTCATTTTACAGAGACTTAGGGAAATTAAGAGCCTTAAGTAAGGCCTGATCAGTGTTAAGTGAGGAGCTGGGGTTCTGGCATCAGAATCTGTTGTTTTCCAGATACCATGACCTGTGCTCCTTCCTCTGACCCTTGTCTCCATTTTATCAGAGTCAGTGAGTTGTATCAACAATTAGATATCAAACAGCAAAAGGAATGGGAGTGAGAAGAAAAATATTCTTTCTTTGCTAATTTCAATTTTATGAACAAAAAAATCAAGCCGTTTGCAGAGAAATAACAAAGAATAGAGCAACCATAGCTTGAGTAGTCATGAGGCATGATATAAAACCATCTGTTCTTTCCCATGTCTTTTGCGTGTGTGTCTGTTTGCTTTCTGTAGTGTCACCAAGTTCTCTGTGTGGCAGAAAGGCGTGAAAGATGAAACACAGCAGGTTTGAATTACAGGGTTGTATGGGTAGGAGCTATCCCCCCCACTCATGGAATTTTATTTACTGATTGAAAGCCTTGTGTAGCATGTGTTCAAAGATAGCTGTGTCTTGGAAGAAGCGATATCACACTGGTGATATCAGAGGGTCATGTAGCCATGTGGGACCTTAAGATAAACAGTCCTGCACAGTCTGTCCCAGTCAATACACAATTTGCCAACTTCACATGAAATGTCCTTTGGCAAATAAAAAGGTTCTCTTAGGGAAACGTAGGATGGATACATGCTGGTATTTTTACCTCAAATTAAAATAGAGTTATCCAGTGGATTATTAAGGAACAAAAATTAATTATTCCTGAACACATCACCCTAATAATAAAACTAATTTCATTTTTGTGTATTCCCTTCCTGGGGACATCACTGTCTTTAGGATGCATCACTTTGGCTCCTGTGATCTCTTTTGAAGAATGACAGTTTGCAAGAGTTGGAATGCCTGACCTTGTATGTTATTGTGCAGGGTCATGGCCCTCAGCAGTATGGTTGCATGGTGTTTGTTTGTCCTTTTATGCATTCCCTGGTGGTGTCTAGATGTTCAAACCAACATACTAAGAATAAAATAAGTGTGCTAAGGAAGACCCATTTCTCTGTAGCCCGGCTCTCCCCAGTCATTTCTGGTACAAAAGGCAAACCACAGGGACTGCTTCCTGATCATGCATTTTCAGTTTCTTAAGTAAGTGCAACAGGAAGCCATGAGGCTAGGCCTTATTTCCTAAGATGCATTGCTTTTGTCAGCCCATTGCTCCTATCACTATTCAGCTTCTAGCTTTTTACATTTTTAAATAAATCCCTTTTTTTTTCTTTAAAAAAAAAGAAAGAGGGTGGGAGGGAGGGAGACGCAGGAGGGAAGAGATATGGGAACATATATATATGTATAACTGATTCACTTTGTTATAAAGCAGAAACTAACACATCATTGTAAAGCAACTATACTCCAATAAAGATGTTAAAAAAAAAAGAAAAGAATTTTAAATTAATATGAATAAGAATTTCTCCTAAGAGCCTCTTCCATACAAATAACTATTAGGCCATGTCTCCCCAATCCTATCCTATCTATTAGCTTTTGATCGCATTTTCATTGTTGCTTTTAGTTGTAAATGACAGAAATCCCATTTCAAGCATCCTTAGGCAATTAAGAAACCAAACCAAACCAAACCAAAGAAAGGTCATGCTCAAAACGCAACACTCATTCCTGCCAGTAAAAGCAATGAAAAACAAAAAAGATATAGGAGCTTTTCCACTGTTCACTAGGCTTCCTTCGACTATAGGTCAACCCTTCCAAGCTTGTTTTTCTGTGAACAAGCAGGAGGACAGAGAAATAGCTTCAGGAGGGTCACCTCGATGCACACAAAGTTGCATGACTCAACCCATTTTAATCACTCTTCTCTCCCCCAGCTCCCCGCTCTCTCCTCTTTTTCTCTCTCCCTGTCCCTTGTCCATATTCTCCCCCCTCCCTTTTCTCCCTTATATCCTTTTATCTGGACAGGTTTTTAATATGGTCAGAATATTAAGATTAATGAAATAATACTTGAGTGTTCTGATGACCTCCGAGGATTGTTCTTTGGATTTCCTTGTTCTCTCATAACTAATGTCTTCTCTGGGAGTTAACAGTTCATCCATCAAGCATATTAGCTCTTCTCCAGCAAGTTAACCATTCATTAGGCGATTTTTTTTTTCCCAAGATTAAGGCCAAGGATCTGTATTGGCTCCTTGCGGGAAGGAAATGGAAACAATTCCAAGGGCTGCTGTCCTTGGGTGAAGAGGAGAGCAGTACCATTGCGGGGAGGTTGTGGGGGGACATTCAAGGCCTTCTATAATCTGCCCCAAACTACCTTTTCAGCCTTGTCTCCTACAATCCCTGACAGGCCTGTAGCCTTCTCCCAAGGTGAACTGAACTTCTTCCTTTTCCCTTAGTATATGAAGCAGGGCCCAGACCTTAGCTTATATGCTCTTCCCACTGCCTGGAAAGCACCATCCCATACCTGAAACATGACAGGCACACACGCAGTGCCTCACATGCTCCTTCTGCCAGGGAAAGTGCATCTATCCTTGAAGGCCCAGTCCTAGGCCCATCTCTTCCTCTGCCTTTCTTGAGTAGCTCACCTTGCTCCATCCCTTCTTTTCTTCTCTGAACACCTACAGCACTTACCTGTGTCAGGCAAAAGTTAACCTCCATGATGAAAACACATTGGCACTGAAACTGAATATGATGTTCTTGATAATATGTATCAGGCTTTGAAAAAGTGATGTGTGTGTGTATGTACGTGCGTGTGTGTGTCTTAGTGAAGAAGCTGAAGGCTGAGAGGGTGAGAAGAAGAGATGATGAATACAGAGATGAGAGGAGTGATGAAAATAAAGTATCACCTCCTGATCCTGGTCACTTATCTTACAGAACCCATTTTTACTAGTCCTCTCCCATAGCTGTGCTAATTCTCTCTCTCTCTCTCTACTTTGGCCTTCATCCTGCAGCTGCCAGTCTTATAGATGGTAGAAACTCACCAAGGCTTCTCAAACACCAGTTCAGGGCTTCCCTGGTGGCGCAGCGGTTGAGAGTCTGCCTGCCGATGCAGGGGACACACATTTGTGCCCTGGTCCGGGAAGATCCCACATGCCGCAGAGCGGCTGGGCCCGTGAGCCATGGCCGCTGAGCCTGCGCGTCCGGAGCCTGTGCTCCGCAACGGGAGAGGCCACAACACTGAGAGGCCTGCATACGGAAAGAAAAAAAAAAAAAAAAAAAAAAAAAGATATAGGTAACAGAGGAGAAATTTTCAGGCCTGGAAAAAAATTACATTTAAAACACTAAATAGGTGGTTCTGAAAGCAGGGGTAGTGGGGAGAGTTCTAGTAACACTTTCCTATTCTAAGAGAGAAAAATAATCAATAGGAAAATGTTCATTTGCCCCACATCTCCACTTTTTATTATCTTCTTCCATTCCATTCAGATTTTCAAGTCTAAGGACTGAATAGAACAATTGTGAAATCCACACATCGTAGCAAATAGTTTACTTTGTTCCACAGATTTAGGATAGACAAATGGAAAACATATTAAAACATGAAAAATATGAATTTATTTTGCCACAAATCACAAATATCATGATAAAGTATCTTAAGTTTTTAAAATTCAAAGTTATACATGCACATAAGAATCAACTAGTTCTAACAGAGTTATGAAGAAAAGCAGTTCCCTGCTGCCCTCCTTCTTTTGCTCCCTGTTCAAAAATCAACTGCTTTTACTACTTAAAGTGAGTTATTTTGATATTTACCTCCATGTCCTAAATAGCATGTGTTGTTATTCTTTGTTTTTGATTTTCCGAGTTTTAGGCATTATTGCTTGACTTTGTGCTATGGAAGCTGAGGGTTTTGCTCTTTTTCCTTTTTCCTGACCAATCACTCCTACCCGAGACCTATAATCCTTCCAATCCTCCCATCCTCCTGATGTAGTTATATCATAATTTTGATTAGATTTAATTTCATTGTTCTCAAGATCACGTAAATGCTATTCACAAATGAAACTTTCCTGCAGAGCTGTTTTCTAAATTGTTTTATTTTAGTTTTCTAAAAGTGCTTTTCACTAATCAACTCTCTTTTCAAAAGTGTCTAAGTTTCCCTCCAAATCACTCAGATGCAGTAGATGTTCTGTGGCTGTCAACTTCTCGAAGAGGTCTCTCTCAGTGTCTTCTGACCTGCCCCAGTCCACAGTGGCTGCCTCCTATGCCTTGATACTCAGCTGTCATGCTGGGTTCTTCCTTCACAATCACGCTGGGGATCCCCTTCACCTCTTTCCTCTGTACTGGATTTCCTGTTTCCTATATCAAGTGTCTTCTTTTTGGTTTCCTACCTTGTTTTGGTAGAGCAAAATCTCTTTTCATGAGAAATGCACAGCAGGTAAGTTTATTGAGAACTTGCCTGTCTCAAAATGTCTTTATTCCCCCTGACACTTGGGGATTGATTAATGGCTTGGATGAGCATATAATTCTTAGTTGGGAATAACCTTCCTTCAGTATTTCGAAGATGCTGCACTACTACCTTTCAGCTTTCCATGTAAATGTAGAGAAGCCTGAAACTATTGATTCCTGATTCTTTGTGCATGGTCTATTTTTCTCTCCTATCTCTAAAACTTCTGTGATCTTCCCTTTGCTTCCAGTGTTCTCAAATTTCCCAATGATGCAGCTTACTGTTGGTCATTTTTATCCAGTGTGCTGGGCACTTAGACTAAGGAATTTTCAATATGGAAACTCCCAACTGTAGAAAAATGTCTTCAGAATTGTTTATTACCCCATCCCTGCCTTCTCTCTTCTTCTATTGCAGGTATACTGGACCTCCTGGATTGGTCCTTTATCTTTTGGTCTACTTTCTAGATGATTTCTGCAACTTAATCTTCCAGTTTTTCTATTGAGTTTTTTATTTCATAGCTTTACTTTATAAGAGATCTTGTTGTTGTTCTTGACAGGTTCCTTTTTTATAGTATCCTGCTCCTATTTTATGGTGGCAATATCTGGCAATGTTAGAATTTCTTTCTTTTTCTTTTTTTTTATTTTAAGATTTCTTCTCACTGCATAGTCTTTTTCTTCTACTCCAAGCTGTTTATCTTTCCCTGTTTGTTTTAGTCTCTATCCATCATGTCAGAGTATTTTCTCATGCCTGGTAGTCATTAGTTATCTACTCCTTTTAAAGAATGGGGCATTAAAAAGCTGATTGGATACTCCGAGTACATGGCTGGGACTTGACTACACTTTCTCATAGGGCGAACCAGTTGGGAAAACTCAGGTCTCAGTATCTTTTAGGTCTTTTCTCTTGGGATAATCAAATTGCCCAGAGAAGACTCTTCCAGTCTCCCACCTGGAGAATGAGAGACTGCCTGCCAGTGCAGGAAGATGGCTGGGGTCTCAGCATCAGGTATGTGTGCCTACCCCCTCCAAATTTCTATTATAAATTTTTTTTTATAAATTTATTTATTTTATTTATTTATTTTTGGCTGCACTTTGTCTTTGTTGCTGCACGCGGGCTTTCTCTAGTTGCGGTGAGCAGGGCTACTCTTCGCTGTGGTGCACGGTCTTCTTATTGCGGTGGCTTCTCTTGCTGCAGAGCATGGGCTCTAGGCGCGAGGGCTTCAGTAGTTGTGGCACGTGGGCTTCAATAGTTGTGGCTCGTGGGCTCTAGAGCGCAGGCTCAGTAGTTGTGGCTCCTGGACTTAGTTGCTCCGTGGCATGCGGGATCTTCCCGGACCAGGGCTCGAACCCGTGTCCCCTGTATTGGCAGGCAGATTCTTAACCACTGTGCCACCAGGGAAGCCCTATAAAAATTTTAAACATAGAAAAGTTGAAGGAATAGTACAATGGCTACCTGAATACCCTCTATCTAGATTCAACAATAGTTAACAGCTGCGCCTATTTGTTCTTGCTCTCTCTCTCTCTCTCTGAATCTTTGAAGGTAAGGTGCTGTCACTATGACATTTTACTCTTCAATATTTCAGCATGCATCTCCTTAATGTGAGGACATTTCCTATATAATTACAATGGTATTGTCATATATAAGAAAAATAATTTATTATTTAATGACCAGTCCTAACTTAAGTTTCCCCAACCGATTGTCACAAAAATACTCTTGTTTTTTGCATGATACTTCTGCCTTAAACTATGCCAGGTGTTCCCAAGTCCAAGCTTTACCTTTTTCCCCCCCTGATAATAAATCTATAGTTTTTTGAGGGAGATGGGGGAAGGGCAGTCACCTAGCCATGTAGAGTCGTGGAGGGTCTCTAACTATTTCTTAATTTGCAACCCCCTCTCACTACTACCACCACCAAACACATTTACTGTTAACCTCACTTTCCGTCGTACTTTGGGCTGGCCTTTCCTGAATGAGCTTTCTGGGGATTTCCTGTCACAAATTGGGTCAATTTTTGCCACTTCCTATTGCTAAATTAGGGTTCAGTTTTTTCATGTCTGCTATGTTGAGGATTATTATCCATTGTTCAAACCAGAACATATTTGAAAGTAAAAGTTGGCACTATTATTAATTATGCCAGGACGATTAATAAGGGTAAACCAGAGTTGTCCTTGGAAGACCAGCATATGGTCACTTTAAGAAGTCGTTTCCTTACAGATATGCTTTCCAGTTTCAAAGTTTTGTTCTTCTGATTCTCTCTCCTGATCTCCCCATCCTTGTGGCTTTATGTACAAACAGCAAACAAAACTTTCCTGTTGTTTTGTGGGGTTTTGTGAGTAAGGTAATTGCATGTGTTCAGCTGCATTATCTTTACCCAATTTAATGATCCTGAACTCACTGTGATCACTTTGTACTTGGCACCACATTTTGTTATTTTAATGTTCTTGAAGGCTTTGTTTCAAAGAAGATAGTATCTCTAATGCTTAGTCTTTAAAGTCATCACATGACCTAAAGTGAAGTATTTTATGTAAATATTCAATAAATATCTGTTTCTTTCTTTCTTTTTTTGATGTCGTTTAGAGTTCACCATCACTGTTTGTGTCAAACGCAGAATACCAGATAAGTGTCAGGCAAACCAAAACTAGAGGGCACATGATAAAAATTGTAAAGGTAGTTTTTAATTAGATTATAGGGTTTACTGTTCCCTATACCTGAAATAGGTTCTCCTCACATCTCTATCTATGAAAATCCTACTCAGCTTTAAAAACTAATCTCAAATCTGCCTCCACCTTTAGGTCTTCCTTGATAGTTTCCTCAAAAGAAAAAGTAATTTCTTTTTCCTCTAAAATCTTGTGACACACATGATTTGTATTATTTGTGGCATTTGTTCTATGTCTTATGTATCTTATTTCCCCTAGTGCAGTGGCTTTCACTTTATTTTTACTGCAATCCACATTAAAACATATATTTTACATTGCAACTCAGTATGCATATACATATATAACAGAACACACACATATATACACATGTACACATACACAATACATACGTCACTGAAACAACAGTAACTGAGATAATACTACCCCTTACTGAGACACTGATATTTTATAAAATATTATCTTTTACTTTTTAAAAAGTACCCCTGGAGTCTCTTAAAATTGTTTTCTTGACTCTCTAACTAATTGTGACTCACAATTTTAAAAATAATGCCTCAGTGCAGAGCTTCTTAACTTGGAATCCACGTATACAATTCACTGGTCCATGAACTTGGACAGAAAAGTAATTATGTCTTTATTTTCACTAACCTTTTACTGAAATTTATAATTCTCTCTTATTACGAATGTAGGTAAGTAACCTTAGTAGTACTAACAATATCTATAAATTTGTCACTAATGGAAATCTTTATATCACATGATACATATTGTAGGTATCTTTTTAAAAATTAATTAATTAATTTTTTATTTTTGGCTATGTTGGGTCTTCGTTGCTGTACGCAGGCTTTCTCTAGTTGCGGTGAGTGGGGCTACTCTTCATTGCAGTGCACGGGCTTCTCATTGCGATGGCTTCTGTTGTTGCAGAGTACGGACTCTAGACGCGTGGGCTTCAGTAGTTGTGGCACATGGGCTCAGTAGTTGTGGCTCGCAGGGTCTAGAGCGCAGGCTCAGTAGTTGTGGCACATGGGCTTAGTTGCTCTGCATCATGTGGGATCTTCCCGGACCAGGGCTCAAACCTGTGTCCCCTGCATTGGCAGGTGGATTCTTAACCACTATGCCACCAGGGGAAGTCCCTATAGGTATCTTGAAATACCTTTTAAACTCATCACTCTTTTGGAATTATTGAAGCTACTAGACCTGCTGTTGAGTCTTATTATTTAATGTGTTAATAAAAAAGCACGTGTATTACTAATCACAAATTTGCTTTGTAATATTTTCACAACTGTATTTCAGTTTAATTGGTTTCCTTTGTAATCTATTATTTTATTTTATACCCTTATAAACCCTCTGAGAAGGGTCCCATGTGTATCACCAAACTGCCAAAGGGGTGCAGTCTGGAAGAAGGTTAAGAAACCTGCTAGGACAATGTGAGTTTCCTGGAGGCAATCTGCTGCAGCACCTTTCATATAAGAAAAGCTCGGTAAGTATTTGTTAAACACGTTATTTCTCCAGATTACTCAGGGATAATTTAAGCCCAGAAAAATCGAATCACATACAAGTCAAACAGTATTATGCTAAGAAGCTAAGTTGGCTATTTGTAATGGAAGAGATAGCTGGCTAGGGGCTCTAGACTAGTCAGTTACATAAAACTTTCCCAGCTTAGGGCATTGCTATTCCTAGGAATTAAAAATATTGGGCAGGGCTTCCCTGGTGGCACAGTGGTTGAGAGTCCACCTGCCGATGCAGGGGACACGGGTTCGTGCCCCGGTCTGGGAAGATCCCACATGCCACGGAGCGGCTAGGCCCGTGAGCCATGGCCGCTGAGCCTGCGCGTCCGGAGCCTGTGCTCCACAACGAGAGAGGCCTGCGTACCACCAAAAAAAAAAAAAAAAAAAAAAAAAAAAAAAAAATATATATATATATATATATATATATATATATAGGGCAGATTGTAATGTGGTATGATTAGACAAATGAAATAGTAGTTAAGTAAAAAATTATTTCTTGGGCCCCTATAATAATTAAAAAAAGCATTGTGTTTTTCATATATAACACATGACCTCTTTGCATAAGGAATTTACACGCTGCTTGGGGAGACAGACATTACAAGAACTAAGAACACAGGTGTTTCAGGACATGGCAAGGATGTGATGAAGGTAACGTTTTAGGAAGCTTCATCTGAGAGCATTGTACAGGAGGTACTGAAGGGCACAGCAGTTAGAACTCCTAATACATCATCATCAGTTGCGTCGTTCCTCTCCCTATTTGGAAATATGTATTTATAAATGCTTGCTAGATCCTTCCACCAGACCTCAAGCTCAAAACTATGCTCCTAAAATCAAACTAATCTCTCCTACAAACCTGTGGCTCCTGACTTTCCCATTCATGTCATGACCACACACCCTCCTGGAAGCTGTCTTAGATTTCTCCCTCTCCATCACCCACTTCCTGAGTAATCCTTCCTCTGGCTGATTTCATTACTAGCCTGCTAAACTCATGTATTTTCAAAGTAGACATTTGTAACCAGCGATAGAAGATTAGATTGGCGATCATAAAGTACAAAAATTTTAAGGGGAATTCTTATCTTTTGTTATTTGCAGTATAAACAGAACTGAACAAACCAACATTGCAGTTTGTGATTCTTCTGTTAAGGGACTGAGTTCTCAGGCTGTCCTAGAGAAGCAATTCACTTTCTTATCTCCCTCTGAGTTCTACATTTTCCTCCTCCAGTGGCCACATTATCAGTGCTCTAGGGTAGATTTGGCAAAGTATTTTAGGCTCCCCTCAGGCAAGGAGTGACTGAATAAAACAGGTATGTGCTATTCTATGTACATATCTACACACACTCAAAGAAGCAGCAGCAAGTGGAGTGAAGACAAACAGTAAGAAATCTCTGTACTGTATCTATATGTAGTTAAAAATTTAAGTGCTGATCACCACATTCCCCCTTCTTTCCATCTGGTTTAGTCCCTTTTCTTGTCTCTGTATATGTCTTTTCTCAGTTCCCTGGCATTTCTTTCACTGATTTCCAGGGAACTTTTGTCCTAAATGGCTTTTACTCTAGAAGCATCTAATTTCATTGAGCCTCAGCTGTTCCTCTCTAAGACACATAGTATCTCAGCATTTTATAATATTGAAAAGGGCAAATAACTTTTCAACAAATTCAAAAATAAGTCAGAGCTTGCTCATCAAATATCACCAACTTAAATTAGACAAATATTTCTTCTCTTGTGCTTTGAAAGTATGATTTATATATGAGATAAATGACAAAGGAGATGGCTAGAGTGGTTGGCTTCTTTTCTGAGATCTGCTTCTTCTTCTTCACCATCAGCAAACAGAGTATCTGATCTCTATCAGGGCAGGGACAACCTGTCCAGAGTTTCTGTGTCTTTAACCTTTTAGGAATGGGAGAGCTCCTGTTCATCATGCATTTTAGTTCTTGGTGACTTCCTGAATAATCCAAGGGTCTGCAAGTCACATGAGTTATCCTGTGTGTTGTCAGTGCTTTATAGATTTTATTGAATTGTGAGATTCTGCTATGGCACAGTTTCTCAAGCTGGGTACTTTCAGCTTTTCAGGCCAAATAATTTTTTTGTTATGTAATGCTGTCTTCTGCATTGTAGGATGTAGCATCCTTGAACTCTACCCACTAGATGTAGCATTACCTCAGTTGTGACAACCAAAAAATTTCCAGACATTGCCAATTTTCCCCCAAGGGAAAAAAAATTGTCCCTGGTTGAGAATCACTGTAGTGTAGTTAAGAGATGGTAAATGGTGATTACTTAGCGTGAGCCTTAAAGATTATATACACATTCTGATTTTTCTATATACTTTCTTGCCATTCTTTGGCATATGTTATACTTTTGAGTATGGTGGCATTTATCTATACTCAATTTATTTTATATAATTCTTACTCATTTTCTTATTATATTTATCTATTTCATTATAATATAATTTTTTCCATTATTTTTTGTCATTATATTTACCAACCATGCAGAAAAATGTCTACCAGTTTTTCAAACGTCACCTCCATGGAACTTCTCTTATTCTCACTATCTGAAGCCTTAAAACAAAGAAGAATTAACACAACTAGAAACTCAAGCGAAGAAGTTAATTTATGGGGAAACAAGTTCTATTTTATGCAGGTAAAATTTGAAGTGATGGTAGAATAAGTGTTATGTCCAGCACCTACTTGAAGAGAAGTTGGGATATAGACCAGGGAGTCAACAGTATAGATGAGAACTGAAATTATGAAATATCCAAGAGAAAAATGAAAAGGCTCAGAGGGCTGAAAATTACACCTTAACATGAAGCAATGGAAATGAAACTAGCAAAAAGAGAAAAAGATATTTATTGATTGAAATAATAAAAGCTAATGATTGATTAATAATTAGGTGAATGACAACCCTACCACAGGGGTCACAATAAAGCCCCAACTGTAGGAAAAAGGAAGAAAGAAAGAAAAAAAAGAAAGAAAGGAAAGAAGGAAGGGAGGAAAGAAGGAAGAAAAATTCTATCTACTAACTGTATATTCCAAAAGATCATTGCAGAGACTTAGTGGAAAAGCAGTGGGTGGACTTGTGGGTTTGGGGTGAGAAGGAGAGGATACAAGAGAGGCACATGATAACTTGCCAGGCTTGAGTTGAGCATGTATTCTAACAGAACTTTCTTTGCTGTGATCTACTGAGGATCAGCTCAGGAGCACCTGTTCCTTGCCATGAATAACCTATTTCCTGGAGTGAAAGGAAAAGGGTGCCTCACATGGTAATGAATGTAAAATAATCCCCATCCTTCTGTTGCCCCTATCTTCCTTTTAATTTACATATTAATCATTTGATACTGCTCTTGGGCGAGTTAAGTGCTTGCCTACTGCAGTGAGAGAGATGAAGTGATTTTATTGTCATATACTAAAAGTGCCATGAACAGATCATTGGAACTGTTACCTAATTATTGCCAGAAAAATTAGTTTAGGATGAATTCTTCTAAAACCAAATCATCCTATGTAGAATTTTTCTAATATCCAGTTGACTTAGAGTAAGAATTTTAGAATGAGTCAAAACATTCTGTTCCCTGGGAATACAATTAACAATTAATTCAACTTAGAAGGTTTACAAGGAAATTACGTGGTTCAAAATTAAGTGTTAGATGGGCACTTTACTGAGTCTTTTTTCCTTCGACCACATGAGCACCAAGTGGCCCACGCTTTAATAACACCTGCTTTGAACATTTCTTACACTAGACATTGTGCCATGTTCCACGGCACAGACAACTGGAGTCTCCATTCTCCCATATGTCTGGCTGCTTTCTGGAGAAGGTAGTTCTGAGTTTCTGACAGCCAAGACAAAAAGGGAAACACCATTGAGTTATACTTTTATATTTCTTATTTTATAAAAGAAATATCACTCGGTAGAGACTAACTTCCCTCTTAGTGTCAAGAGTCAAATACATCACCAGAGATAGAAGAAGGAACACATGAGGCCAGAGGCCAGACGTCTTCTCCCGAGCAAAAGCTCGTGCGTCTTCCTCTATAACACCTCATAGAAGAGAACTACGTCAAGAGGCGCTTGGGAAGAAAAGCGGTCAAGCATTGTGGACTTTCAGGCAGAGGGTCCCTAAACTAGCTTCTGAGAGATCTTTAGGGGCCTCAATGGCATAAAAATCTCGCGGCGGGGGGCACACTGCTCGTTTTAAAGATTGAGAAGCGGTCACTTTTTGTCTCAGACTGTAGCAACAGACGTGTGTACGCGACCAGCTTCCCCGCTTTCGGTGAACCTCAGAACTTGGAGCTCCCCCATAAGGAGCCGCAGTTTTCCCTTCCGGCCCCACCGCAGCGAACCCAAAGCACGAATCCAAAAGACTGAAGACCAATCGAGCCGATCCCAATGGAGGAATCTGGCGGGGAGCGAAATTCTCCAAGAGGCGGAAAAGATGCGGAAGACTTCTCACTCCAACCAATCAGATGAGAGGAATTCTTGGCACACCTCTTTCCGCTAGCCAATCAGCACCTAGCTTGATGGGCCCGGCCCACTGACACCCGGAAAACGTCTTTTAAATTTTATTAGTATAGCTTTTCCCCCAACGTCATTCTAGGCCTTGCCACAAACTGTGGTCAAAAAAGGAAAACTGGATGTAACAATTCCAAAGCTGGCCAGTCTTGCAGTGAGAAGCGAAACCACAGACCTCTTCGTCAAAACAGTTATACTGGGAAGGACAGGGAAAGGGAAAGGGAAGGGTTCCGGAGAGAAAACTACAGCTCCCAAGGGCCCTTGCACGGACTCGGCGCGCCCTGGGCTAGAGGGCGGGCCATCGTACAAAGAAGGCTGAGGGTCACAAGGCTCCTCTCGGACTTCCTGAAGTGGGCGGGACTTGAGATGGGCGGGGCGGTGGCCACCGCCGCCTCTCTTGCTTTGTGTCCTCCTCCCTCTGGCTCAGCCGCCTGAGACGTCGAGGGGGTGTGGCCCGCGCGGAGGCTAGTTGGGGGTGCGAGCGCCGCGGGACGTGGGTGACGCGTATTCTTCCAGCTCAGCGGTGTATGAGGTGTCGCGGCCCCGCCGGTGATTGGTTGTTGAGAGGCTAGTACGCAGCGGCCGTTGGTCGCCGGCAGCACGGAGCGAGAACCGGGGAGGGCGGGGGGGATATGGGGCGGCAGCGGCGGCGGCGGCTGGAGGAGGCGGGCGCGGACGAGCTGGCGGCCGCGGCAGCAACGGCGGTCCCCGGAAGCCTCCTGTGAAGCGCACCCGTCGGCGCCGCTGTGGGCCCCTGGGAGAGAGCGGCCAGCGCGCGAGCCGCTCAGGAGGCGCTCCTCCAGCGCCGCAGCCCTTCGAACTCTCGGTCTCATCCTCGTTCTCCTGTTCCGGCTCCTCCATCTTGGCCTCGGCAGTAGCAGCTGCCGAGAGGATGTGCCGCCTTCTGGCAGGGGGAAGAAGGAGGAGAAGATGAAGAAGTACCGGCGGGCCTTGGCCCTAGTCTCCTTCCTCTCTCTGTGTTCCCTGGTCTGGTGAGTAGCCGCGACCACACGGGAGTTTCCCGTGAGGGGAGAGGGGGGCAGGGAGCGGCCCAGGTCACACCCCCAAATCATCCCGGCTTTTAGGGTGCGGGTCTCCAAGGCTCCTATGAAGCGACAAACCGATTACTCTGTGACTCCTCGGCGGGCTGGCCTGGCAGCCCTCTCTGCGGAGGTTTTCGTGGTGCGTTTTGGAATTTACAGAGACTAAGTGGGAGAGGGAAGCGCCTGGGTGCCTTTGTACCCGGTTACCCTGGCCCTTGGTGTTGGTGGGTTGTGTGTGGGAAGTGTTCAGATAGAGGCTGGGCAAGTTGCTCGGGCTTAGTAGCAGCCACTTGTTTTCATGGTGTGGGAAGGGCATAAGGTATGTCGGATGTGATGTGTTCCCCACAGGCAATTTTAAAAACGCGACTTGTCGTGAAGGTGACTAATGTACGAGCACTGGTTTTCCTGGACCTTTCTCTCCTAGTCTTTGGCCTCGGGTACACTTGGGGTTGCTGTTCTTCGAGACTTTTGGGAGGCGTTATGAAGCACTTTTTCAAGGGGTAGATGATACGAAGCTGTTTAGCAGACAGTGTCTTAGGGTGTAGTGTGTACAGGGGTTTCTGGTAGTGTGGATTGGATAATGCCCCGTAGTAATGGAAGGATAAGTCCTGCATTTTGAAGGCGGGAAGAGTGCTTTGTCTATAAGTTTGTGGAGTTTCTGTTAGTCCCTGGCACATTTGGGGTTTTTTGAAGGAGAAGAGAAAGCTTGTCAGTCAAAGGATCGCTACTACGATACTTGGAACATCCATTCTGCCCTCCGAGGGAGTTTCTTCAGAGATGTGTGACATTTGCTGACTGTAAAGATGCTTCTTCAGTCAAAGTGATTTGCTGTTACATTAAAATCTAGATAAACTAAGTTTCTTGTTCAGCTTATTTCTGCAAAACACCAACAATTTTTTTTCATTTATGTGGGTGCCTAATGGATTCCAAAGACACTGAAGTTGTAGAGTTGTTGTTCATAGAAAATAATATGTAAATAAGAAGAAAAGAAAACACTTGCCTGGCTGAACAATTTTGATTGGCAGGTTGATAGACGTTTTAGAGAACAAGAAATTTGGTCTCTTGACGTTCATTCCGAACCCTTTAATGAGACCAATGTTATCTCACCTTCTACTTTTTAGTATCATGTTGGTTACCAAGAAGTGCATGTAGGAGATGAGTCCACTCACCTCATTTTAAATTTAAATTTGT
Organism: Stenella coeruleoalba; assembly: GCF_951394435.1. Taxonomy (NCBI): domain Eukaryota; kingdom Metazoa; phylum Chordata; class Mammalia; order Artiodactyla; family Delphinidae; genus Stenella; species Stenella coeruleoalba. Next base: position 184,025,531 of record NC_137169.1, on the reverse strand, counting down.
ACATGAGATACAGAAACCTTGTGTTCATATCCACTTCTTTCTGGGGGCTGTTTAGTTGTTTGTAGGTTATATATGTTTTTTCTTTCCTCTTTCTACTTGATCTTGCCCATCTTTAGGCCATGTTATTCTTCATCACTTTCTGAAATGGTTGAGACAGCAAAGAGGTTACACTTTTCATTCAAGTTTAAAACACCAGGAGCTCTGATTTTTTTTTTTTAGTTGAAATATACTTGTCATATAACATTGCGTAAATTTCAGATGTACAACATGTTGATTTGATGAATTTACATAATGTAATACGGTTACCATTGTAGCAGTAGTTAGCATCTCTATCACATCACATAATCATTTCTTTTTGTGGTGGGAATAATTAAGATCTGGTCTCTTAGCAAGTTGATAATTATAATACAATAGTGTTGTCTATACTCACTATACTGTGATCTCCAGGACTAACTTATCTACCAGTTGCAAGTTTCTACCCTTAAACATGATTTAAAAAAAATTAATTGGCTGGTGGCAGTGAAATCAAGCATTACAGTGTGGTTTTTAAAATCATTTGCAGATTTAAATTAACTATCCTTCTATTACTTTGTTTAATTTCGGGCTGTCTTTTGCTTAAGCTGACCTCAATATGGTTTCTCAACTTTATTCATTGGAAGTAGTGAGGAGATCATGACCTGTTGGGGAAGAAAAAAAATCAGCCTAGTATTGAAAATAATAGTCATAAAGTTCTGTAAAGTTTGTTGACTTTCACAGTGAAAAATGGATGTTGAGGGATTAAGTAAATAGTGCAAAGTTTAAGAAACTTTTGTTTAAGAAACAATTGGATTAGTTTGTTTTGAGATTTGTTTGCACTGCTAAATTTTAAGATATTTTAATTGTTCTTTACTGAGGCCGTGGAAAGGCATTATAGGATATTAAATCTTGAGAATTTTTTGGAAGGGTGATGATGATATCAGGGAAGAGAAGTGGTGTGTGGTGTGATTGGCAAAGGGTATGTTGTGTCTTTTGAGTCTGTTCTTCCTTGGGAAATTGGAATAATTAAATTATGTCACTGACTCAGCTGGAGATCTAACTCTTGCTACAAGATGGTCTGTTAGGTCATTTCTCAACATCTCCATTCTCCCTTAGCCTAATGCCCTTGTAGGGTTCGACAAGTTTTGCAAAGAGTCATTTTTGTTTCTGTCATTTATAAAGTGTTCCAAGATTTTGTGAGCCATTTCTTTTTTAAGCCGTACCATTTTGTAGATTTATGAGTGCTATGTGTTTATACTACAATACTCTATAAGTTTCTAAACTCCTCATCCTACGAATATTACTGAATTTTGCAATCACTTTATTTATACTGTCACATATTTATAGATCTTGCTTATGTCTCCCTTCTCCTTTTGTCTTTCCAGCCTGGAGTCCTAACCTTAGATTACTTTCACAAAAGACTCATCCTATCCTTCTTATTATTCATTCTGGTTGCTATTATTTTCCTTTTGCATACTTCATGTGATTCTTTATCAAATAGTACAGAGTATTTTAGGCATAAGTGTACTATAGCTGTGGCAAGAATAATTATGATAGCTATTATTTATTGTCAACTATCTCTGACAAACCTGTGGTGTGTACTTTGCACATTTTAGCACCTTTAATCTTAACAACAACCCTATTAGTATTATTGATAATTTACTTTTACATTTTATAGTTAAGGAAGTGGAGAAGTTAAATAACTTGACTAAGGTAAAGCAGCTATTAAGTTTTGGAGCTTGGATTTGAACCTAGGCCGCCTGATTCATGGGATCCTGACTACTATAATCCTTTGACTATAGGTCAGGAAACCTATATTGTAGATACGGCTCCATCACTTACTAGATCTGCATCCTTGGACATGTTTTGTAATTTCTTTAAACCTTAGTCCTTATATCCTAAAAGTGGGAAAACTAATCCATTCACACCCCACAGGGTTGTTAGGAGGATAACATGAGATAACATATATGGTAGATCTTTATAAAATAGTAAGGGTACATTATCTGTATGTTTCATCATAAAGTCATTCAACAAAAGTTTTTCTCATGTTCATTAAGTACCAGATGTTGTTATGGGCATTGAAAATGTGAAAATAGGGTGACCAACTTATCCTGGTTTTAGCAGTGAAAGTCCTAAGTCCCAGGAATCCCCTATGTTAGTTTCCTATTGCTGCTGTAACAAGTTACCAAAAATTTAGTGACTTAAAACAACACACATTTATTATCTTACAGTTTTGGGGGTCAGAAGTCCAAAATAAGTCTTAACTGGGCTAAAGTCAAGGTGTCAGCAGGCCTGGTTCCTTCTTGAGACTCTAAGGGAAGAGTCTGCTTCTTGACTTTTTCAGCCTCTAGGGGCTGCTTGTATTCTGTGGCTCCTTCCTCAGATTATTCCAACCTCTTGCTTCAGTCTCCACATCTACTAATGACAGATCCTCCTGCCTCCTTTTACAAGGACTCTTGTGATTACATTGGGCCCACCCAGACAATCCAGGATTATCTCCCCATCTCAAATTCCTTAATTTAATCACTTCTACAAAGACCTTTTTTACCATGTAAGGCAACATATTCAGGGATTAGGACTCAGACATCTCTGGAGGGGCCATTATGAAGCCTAGCATACCCCGCCTTGGTCCTGGCAAACTAGGAAGATTGATGACCACCCTAAAGAGGAAAAAAAAAGACTTGGTCAAGTGCCTTAAGTGGTGGATATTCAATTTTTATTGTATTCCCCCATCAGAAAAGCATTGTGCATGCACCTTTAATATGTAATTAATTGTTTATAAGATTTATACATATGTAAATATGGTATTAGTATACTAATAGCATATTGGTACACATAATAAATTACACAAATTAGATGATTAAGAAAGATGAGAAAGAAAATAAACAGTCTAAACCTTTATGTTAACAGACCTTTTTGTTCTTATTTAAAAAGTAGTAGTTTGATGAGAGGTGTGTGATTGACTGACTAGATTATTTTACATCAGAATGTGGATGAAATAGCTTGTACTTGCGCTGCTATTTTCTTGTTGGCTTGTGCTTGCATTATTATTATCTTTGCAGTCTTTGCAGGAATTTTTTCAAAGCTACTTCTCCATGTTGTGAGAGTCAGTTTAGTTAAAACTAAATAATATAATCCCTAAATTTGCTTCATTGAGCACACATAAATTGCAGTGCCTCACAATGTGCTGGAAGTAAAGCCCACTGTTTGTGGAACTTCTGTTCTTTCCTCAGGTTTCTGACTATATAGTCTCTGCTGTTATGACCAGCTGACCTTCAGATCAAGTGTGAATCCTTATATTAATCTTGATAAAGCTAAATTAATTAAAAAATAGCCTTTATTTTTTAGGGCAGTTTTAGGGTCATGGCAGAATTGAGCGGAAAGTACAGAGATTACCTTTAGTACTTGCTCTCTGTGCCCACACGTGCACGGCTTCCTCCATTATCAGCATCCCCCAGCAGAGTGGTTTAATTTATTTTTTAAGACTAAAAAAATCTATTTTTTTCTTCCTGAACCCGAAAGGATCATCTTGGAGAAGCTCATATATAGAGCTAATGAGAAGAGCCTGACATTCAAACAATTCTCATACATTTGACAAATAGGTACCAAAAATAGTTTAAAAGGTCTTTAGAAACTCGAAAGGAAGACTTTGTATTCTAGATAACGGTCTATCACTAGCTGTGTGTCCTCTGACAGATTATTTCTATGAGCCTCAGTTCTCATCCATAAAATGCTTTGCAGAATGGCTAGTTCAAGATGGGAGAATTTTGTTTCAGGCAGAGGAAAGATTCCTGTTGGTGGAGAGAGATGGGAAGGGAGATTAGAGCCAGGTTTTGAAGGGACTTGATTATAGTGCAGGTGAACTCTGATTTTAACCTGACTGAGAGGAGAATTAGTGAATTAGTTTAAATAGGAGAAACCGGAGAGTGAGGTCAGATTGATCTTTTAGTTAGATCACTGGGGGATAGAGTGGATTGGAAAGGACAGACATTAGAGACAGGGAGCCCTAAAGTGGCAGTCATACTAGGAGAGAGTTGATAGATATCCACAATATCTTGTGGATAGATATCCACAAACATTTTGTTAGGTAGAAACATTTATATGTTTAAAATACTTTAGTAAGAAACTAAATACTCTTTGTTGAAAACGTACATGTTGCAGATTGTACTTTAGTGCCAGGTGTATGTTACCTGTTTTGTTTTCAAGACCATATTTTAAAGTAGATTCCAAAAATAAAATTGTACCTGTCTCAAGGGAATGGAAATTGCTTTTGAGTATTTGTAGTATAGGAATGTCAATCCTTTGCGATAGACTAGTTTCATAAATACCGAATTTTTTGAAAGAAAATTTGGTTTTATTTTAGGACTTTGTTTTTGTAATGAATCACTAGTTAAAATTATTTTATATTTTCCGTAAAAGTAACAACTAGCTTTGGTAGAAAATGTTTTGTAGCATTAACATGGCTCATAAGTACTAAGCTTATTTTATATTTCTTTTTTTTTTTTTTTTTTTTGGTGGTACGCGGGCCTCTCACTGTTGTGGCCTCTCCCGTTGCGGAGCACAGGCTCCGGACGCGCAGGCTCAGCGGCCATGGCTCACGGGCCCAACCATTCCGCGGCATGTGGGATCTTCCTGGACCAGGGCCCGAACCTGTGTCCCCTGCATCGGCAGGCGGACTCTCACCCACTGCGCCACCAGGGAAGCCCTATATTTCTTTTTATGGAGTATTTGAAATCGATAACAGGAGAAAATGTGTAAAGTGCTTAAAACAGTGCTTTGCTCACAGTAAGCCCTATTATGTAAGTTCTTATTATTCATTCATCCTGGGTGCTTTGGCAGAAGTAGGATCCTAGGCTGAGGTATCAGAGTTTAGAAGTAGGAATCCATACATCTGTTCAAAATATCAATATTATTTTGTTGCCAACAATGTATTTGGTGTGGTGGGGGTGGCTGAAGAAGCAGGAGACTTGAGCTCTGCCCTCAGGAGTATACAAGCTGCTTGTCAAAATACAGGTAGTTACTGGTGTAGTGGAAAGGGCATGAAACTAAGTTAGAGCTTGGCTGTAATCCTTTATTTCCAGTATTGACAGTGAACATTTATTGGGCACTTATTTCTTTTTTTAAATTTTTTGTACAGCAGGTTCTTATTAGTCATCCATTTTATACACATCAGTATATACATGTCAATCCCAATCGCCTAATTCATCCCCCCCCCATCATGGCCACTTTCCCTCCTTGGTGTCCATACGTTTGTTCTCTACATCTGTGTCTCTATTTCTGCCCTGCAAACCGGTTCATCAGTACCATTTTTCTAGGTTCCACATATATGCGTTAATATACGATATTTGTTTTTCTCTTTCTGACTTGCTTTGCTCTGTATGACAGTCTCCAGATCCATCCACGTCTCTACAAATGAGCCAATTTCGTTTCTCTTTATGGCTGAGTAATATTCTATTGTATATATGTACCACATCTTCTTTATCCATTTGTCTGTTGATGGGCATTTAGGTTGCTCCCATGACCCGGCTGTTGTAAATTGTGCTGCAGTGAACATTGGGGTGCATCTGTCTTTTTGAATTATGGTTTTCTCTGGGTATATGCCCAGTAGTGGGATTGCTGGGTCATATGGTAATTCTATTTTTAGGTTTTTAAGGAACCTCCATACTGTTCTCCATAGTGGCTGTATCAGTTTACATTCCCACCAGCAGTGCAAGAGAGTTCCCTTTTCTCCACACCCTCTCCAGCATTTGTTGTTTGTAGATTTTCTGATGATGCCCATTCTAACTGGTGTGAGGTGATACCTCGGAGTTTTTTTTTGGTTTTTTTGCGGTACGTGGGCCTCTCACTCTTGTGGCCTCTCCCGTTGCGGAGCACAGGCTCTCGACGCGCAGGCTCAGAGGCCATGGCTCACGGGCCCAGCCGCTCCGCGGCATGTGGGATCTTCCTGGACTGGGGCATGAACCCGTATCCCCTGCATCAGCAGGCGGACTCTCAACCACTGCGCCACCAGGGAAAGCCCCTCATTGGAGTTTTGATTTGCATTTCTCTAATAATTAGTGATGTTGAGCAGCTTTTCTGGGCACTTATTTCTGTTCTAAGTGTTTTATATACACTAACTCATTTTGTCCTAATTAAACTCTTTTGAGATACACACAGCATTTTAAAGAGATTAATAAAGATACAAAGAAATTAACCAACTTGCCTACGTTCTCAGTAAGCAGTGAGCTGGAATTTAAGTAGCCTGAATCTGAGCCTGTGCTCTTAACCACTACTCTCTGCTGCGTGTAGGCCGGGAGGTGGCCTTAGGCAAGTTTCTTTACCTTTTCTTTGTCAAATTTTTAATCTAAAAAATGAGGCTGACTGGATTGGCTCTACAAGGAATGAATAATAGAATTATTCATGAAGCTTTTAAAAAAAAAACAAACATGCCTACGGCACTTACCTTGGAGATTTTGTTAAGTTTGGGATACTCTTGTGCATTCCAGTCATTACTGCTAAATTAAATGAATTCTGAGATTTTTCTTTTGCACTTTTAATATTCTAAGGTATCTGATTTGAGCGTTAGTGAACAATACAAAGAGCTGAATTGTTTAGTAGTTTCTTAAAAAAGGGAAAAACTGGACTGGAGTTGTCAAGGCAGACGTGGTTTTAAGAGAAATGACATGTGTGGTTCATATACCTTACTTCTGTGGAATACAGGTGCTTCATGAACTGAAATAAGATACACTGGTGCTGCTAATATGAATAGTGGCCTTTACCTAGTTTGTGTGTGTGTGTCTGCTTGCCTGCCTGCAGTGGGCAGATAGTACTTAATTGTCAGGAGAAATGAGAAAGATTATGAGTAAAAGAGACGATGTACTTGATATGGGTGGAAGTGATAGCAGACAAGCCTGAGTAGAAAATAAAAGCTAAAGTCATCCCTTGGTATCCGTGGGGGATTGGTTCCAGGACCCAACCTTGGATGCTCAAGTCTGTTATGTAAAATGGCGTAGTACACTCAGCCCTCCCTCTACCCAGATGTGGAACCTGTGGATGCGGAGGGCTGAGTGTATTCTGGAAATTGTGATGGGTTTTGCAAGCTAAACCAAGGAGTAAGGCAGTAAAGATCCAGCAAAAGAAGTGGTGTTTGGAGAGTGTTATTTTGACATCATGTGTTACAGGAGAAAGGCTGGAGGGATGAATACTAAATGAAAAGCAATTGGAATAGTTGAAGTTTCTCGTAACAAGGACTTGGCAGTAGAAATGAAGAGGGTTCATTGAGCAGAGATTTTGAGGAAGTAAATGATCTGGTTTGGTGATAGGTTGGCAAGTTGGCAATGCAGTACAGTAGAAACAGCATTGGGCTACGATTCAGAAGAACTGGGTTTTAGTTTGCCTCTAACCAGCTCTTTGTCTTCAACACCACCTTTCTGTTGTCCATCTCAATGTCAAGAGATGTTTACCGAGGCTTTTCTATGTGCTGCCTTCTGTGCAAGATTCTGGCAGACAAAACAGAAAAAGTAGCTGCTTTCTTGGAGCCTACTGTGGTTGAGAGAATAAATTCTAGGGTCTAAAATGATGATTCTGTGAAGTAAAGTTCAAAGAGAGAAGAGGAGTTAATTTTTTTTCTTTTAACTTGGGCAACTAGAAGAATTGGAGGTGTTAAAAAAGAACTGGAAGAGTTGCAAAGAGTTTTAAAGGAGAAGGAGATGTTAGTTGAGGCGAGTAGAATACCCTAGTATTCTAGGGTATTTGTAGGCACTTAAATGCAGACTTCAGTGAAAATGAGATTTGGGCTGGAGCTGTCCTCATAGAGGGGATCATTTTTGAAACAGAACCTTTGAACATGGAGTTTCTGCAGATGCCTAGAACAAACAAAGGTGACAAGCAAAGTAAAGCTCTGAGAGCGGAAACTAGGGAAGGTGGAAAGAGGTTTAAGGAGGTCATTTGAATGGTCAGCAATTTAAAAGTCTCAGATAGCCTGAAGAGCTTGAAATTTGAGAGAAGGGCCTTGTTTTCAAGAGAGGTGATTGATAAGTTTTTGTGAGTGGAAATAGAAGGTATTTGGAGAGTGGTAAGTGTGAGCCCATACACATTTGTTTCGCAGCTGGAAGGGATACAGGAAGCTGGAGTAGCCTCATACTTGTATGTTTCAAACCATTCAGCCCATTTCGATTTGAGGAGGGATACTGAGGGCCTACTGCAAAAGACTTGAGCATCTGTGGATTTTGCTATCCGCGGGGGGTCCTGGAACCAAGATACCTAGGGACAACTGTTTACACTACTCTGGAATTTGATAAATGAAAGAAGATAAGGATAGTTGCTGATAACAATTGCTAACATTTGAGTGCATATTCTATGCCGGGCTAAGCATTGCACATGCATTATTTCATTTTCCCATTTTACAGTGGAGACATACAGGTTTTATAATTTGTCCAAGAGAATGCACCTGGGATTAACACTTGGGTCTTTTGACTCTGAAGTCCATGCCCTAGCCACTACACTACAAAGCTTTGTGTTTATCTCTTGTGGCTGCTTTCTAAATCAAGAGGTAAATATTGCCCCTCCCTTGTAATAGTTCTTATATTTTTATGTTCTGCTGTAACTAGCCATGACTAACATCATCAGTTCTTAAGGGAATGGATTAGTGTTATTTTCTCACCTTTCTTTTCATTTATCTATTGACCAGAGAGTATTAAATAAGAAATGTAGCACTAGAGAAAGATCGTAGGCTTTGGAGAGGTAGATCTAGATTTGTAGTCACAAATTGAGTGACTTTGGGCCTGTTAACTTCTGAGCTTTAGTTTATTTGTAAAAGTTAGATTAACATTTTAATCTAAACTGCCTGACACACTAAAAAAAAAGACTGTTTTCTTCTAGAGACATCAGATATTTAGGATTGGATTGATCATACTCTGTTTATGCCACCTTCTGTATGGGTCCCCCTTTTTCCTCCATTTTACATCATTACTCTTTTATCTTGTCTTCATTTTCACTCCTATCTCCCCCATGTTAGGCATTTACCCTAGAGTATATTTGATGTGTTTTTCCAGTTGACCTTCAGGTATTTACTTCATATATTTGTGTTTTCTTCCAAAATAATGTTTTGTTTATATGTTTTAAAATTTACATACAGGGTATAATGCTATTAATCTCATTCTTTTTCCTACTTTTTTCCACTGAACACTTTTAGAAGCTTGTTTTAGTTACTAGAATCATCAAGTGAATTCTACGTAGTTAATGATGTGGCAGATGCCTCAGGAAGGCCTGATGTCATTTATTCATTCATTCAATGGGTATTTATCAAGCCCTTTGTGTGCAGGCTGCTTCTAATGAGAGACTTTTTATGCCAACAAATGCATTTGGGAGTATTTGTTTCAGTTGCTTGTCTTTTGCACTCCCAGTACTACAGATGAATTAGGGTGGTTTTGTAGTAAATCTTAATTATCTGGCAAGGTGAAACACTTGTCTTTGCTTTTTTTGTTAATGTAGTTATTCTTAGACCGGTTTTTCCATATCATATTTAGAACATTAGGATCCTTCAGGTTATTTTGTTTGTTTGTTTTTGTCTTTAGGATTTTCTTTTAATTTTTATTTTATATTGGAGTATAGTAGATTTACAATGTTGTGTTAGTTTCAGGTGTACAGCAAAGTGATTCAGTTATACATATACATATATCTATTCTTTTTCAGATTGTTTTCCCATATGGGTTATTACAGAGTGTTGAGTAGGGTTTCCTGCCCTATACAGTAAGGATCCTTCAGGGTTTTTTGTTGTCTTTGTTTTGGCTGTTTTGGCTGCGTCAGATCTTTCGTTCCAGCGTGCGGGCTCAGTAGTTGCAGCATGCGGGCTTAGTTGCCCTGTGGCATGTAGGATCTTAGTTCCCCAACCAGGGATTGAATCCACATCTCCTTCATTGGAAGGCGGATTCTCAACCACTGGACCACCAGGGAAGTCCCCCTTCAGGTATTTTGATAGGAGTTATATTTGAGTGGTGAATTACTTTGGGGAGAATTGCTGTCTTTACTCTGCTGCTAGTAGCATTCCATCCATGAACATATTAGATCTTCATTTATTTGTCTCTTCATTTTTTGGTCATTATTAGAGTTAACACTTTTTCTCTATAAGTGTTTGTAATTTTTAAGGTTAATTTCTATAAATTATTTTATAATTTTTATTATTGCTAATAGTTTATTTTCTATTTTGTTATTGCTGGGGAGGAAAATACTGACTTTTTTGCTTATATTTTTAAATTGAAATAATTTACATACAGTGAAATGCACATATGTTATCAACTGTATAGTTGGATCAGTTTTGACAAATGCATACATCTGTGTAACTCACACTCCATCAAGATACGGAACATTTCCATCACTCCAGCATGTTTTTTCATTCTACAGAATTCCCTGAAGCAACCGGTGATTTGATTTCTATCACCATGGTTAGTTTTGCTAATTCTGGAACTTTGTTTAAATGGAATTATACAGTATTTATTCTGGTGTCTGGCTTCTTTCACTCAGTGTAATGCTTCCAAGATTTATCTATCTTGTTTCATTCATTAGTAATTCATTCCTTTTTATTGTGAGAAGTAGTACATTGTATGAATATACTACAGTTTGTTTACATTTTCCTGTTGAACATCTGGGCTGCTTCCAGTTTTTGGCTATTAGGAGTAAAAGCTACAGGGGACATTTTTGTATACATAGTTTTCATTTCTCTTAAGAAGTACCTAAAAGTGGAATTGCAAGCGCCAAAACAGATGGATATCGCATGCTTCTGGATATCATACCCTGAGAAAGACACAACATCGCTTATGAAGGAGGCTTCCAGCCAGGAATACATAACCTGAATCTGGTCGTGATGAAACATCAGACAAACCTCAAAAAAGGACCATATTATTTCAAAATAAAAGGACTATGTCCTTCAAAATGTCAGTGCCACATAAGGTAAAGGCCAAGAACTATTCCAGGTTAAAGGAGGCTGAAGGCACATGAAAAATACAGGATATGGTCTTACACTCGATTCTGTACTTGAGGTGGGGAGAGGGGGAATGCTGTAAGGACACTACTGAGACATAGATTATTGTATCAATGTAACATTTACTGAGGTTGATAATTGTGGCATGGTTGTATAAGAGAATATCCTTATTCTGAAGAAATACATACAGAAGATATTTAGAGATAAATTACATGCAGTGGGGAGAGAGGGAGGGCTATGTGCTTGCCAGGAGCAAATGGCAAATGATGGAACCAATGGGTCAAAATGTTAACAGTAGGTTGATATGGGCAAAGGGTTTGTGGATGTTCTTTGTGCTATGTTGGCATTTCTTCTGAAAGTTTGAAATTATTTCCAAATAAAAAGTGGGGAAAAAAAGAGTGGGATTTCCTTTTTCTCTGTGTATGGTGTTGATTAATCCACTCAAATTTCTTTAATTATCATCAATTAATTCCAATTTTTGTATACTTTGTGCCAATTTTGTTATTTTTCTAGAAACATCCATTTCTTCTGAGTTTTCAAATGTATTAGTATATGTAGCTGGTAATATTTTGTAATTAAAAAAAATCTGTTTTGTTTGTGGTTATTTCATGCTTTTAGAACATATTTTGTTAATTCACGTCACCAACTCTCCTTTATCGGTTTTTCCAGAGGTTTATCTTTTTAATATTTTCGTCGAAGAACTAACTTTTGGTTTTCTTAATCTTCTTTGCTTTTTTCTGGTTTTGTTTTTTATTTCAGTGATTTCTGTCCTTATAGTCTTCCTTTTTTCTTTAGATTTACAGTCCTTTATCTTCTTGAGTTGAAAGATTAGCTCTTTTGTATTCAGTGTCTCCAAATGTGCTCAGAAGCAGTTTTCCTGCTGCTGTCTTACCAGCATTACTGGCATCCCCACCAATTTCTACCTGTAGTCTTCTGCCACAATGTTTTGTAATGTTCCCTATTGTTTCCTCTTTAACCAAAGGATTATTCTGCTGCATAATTTTGTTTCCAGGCTTTAGAATGTTGTTAGCTGTTGTTATCCTAAATGACACTCAAATGTGAATTTTACAAGACTTTAAATTACATTTACTCAAAGTTAATACCTTTCTATATGAATGGTGAATCCATGCCACATTATTGGGGAGGAATTGGCAAAAAGGGATAAATGTCCTCTTAGTTTACAGATTCTATTTTTTGAGTTTGTGTGTGTGTGAGGGGATGGTGGGTGGGTGGGTGGGCGAGTTGGGGAGTGGTAGTGGTGGAGGTGATGGGGCTGATGGGAAGAGGAATGAAAAGTGGCCTAATTTCCTTTCTGCTACTTGCTACAAAACAGTTCCCCTTAGAACTCTTATTCATTTAATAAGTATTTATTAAGCACATAATGTTTGCAGGTTTTGGCTTTGTAGGGAGGGGCTAAAGTATCAATAGTTAGGAATATGGAATTGATTCTCAAAGAGTTTAAGTGTAAGAGAGGATATACATGGCACAGAATCAACTTACAAATAGTAGAGGGGAGTACTCATTTTGAACTGAGGGAGAGTGTCAGAGGCTCACAGACTGCCATTTATCTTGATGTGATTTGTGGTGCTGAACTTCTTAAAAGTTTTGAAACTCATCAGGCTTGGGATTTTCATAGTACAGTTTTTGAAACTTGCTTAAGTAGTATGGAATGAGACCCATTTAATCATGCAACAAAGTGCCCTCAGCCATTGTAATGTGACCCACTGATTCTTAATGAGGGGGCATGCATATCTAATTCACCTGGGGGAACTTGTTGAAAGTAAAGACCCCATTATAGAGATTCATTCTTCTTCAGTAGAGTTGGAGTGGGTTTGGGGTATTTCATTTTACTTTGGTGATTTAAAATTCCTTGACAGTTATTAGTTGGTGATAAATTTTATCTATTTTAGGCTTTTTCTTATACACAAAATTAAGGTTATCTTTACAGGTCTGTCCTTAATTAATATCTGTCCTTAAATAGGGACTGATATGTTAGAGGTATTTAAGTGATACTATTGATAAAGCTGGAGGAATAGGGTAGATAGGTAAAGAATGTAGTCTGTATTAATGTCAGGTGTATGCGCGTTCTTCAGAGAAATAGAACCAACTCTCTCTCTCTCTCTCTCTCTCTCTCTCTCTCTATATATATATATATATATAAAATGAGGCATTGGGTCACACGATTATGGGAGCTGAGAAGACCCACGGTCTGCAATCTGAAAAACTGGAGACCGAGGAATACCAGTGGTTAATTCAGGCCAAGTCTGAAGGCCTATTAACCAGTAGAGCTGAAGATATAAATCCCAGTTAAAGGGCAGGAGAAGATGAGATGCCTCAGCTCAAATAGTGAGCAGAGGAAAAAAGGGCAAATTCATCTGATTTTTGTTCAATTCAGGCCCTGAAAGGATTAGATGATGCCCACTTACATTGGAGAGGGCAGTCTACTGAGTCCACTGATTCAAATGCCAATCTCACCCAAAAAACTCCTAACTTTGGGTAATGGGATTTGATTATATGATAGTAAGAGTAAGGATCATGAGATTTAAATGTCTTTGGACATCTTCACATTAACTGTGAATATTAGGATTTATACACACATATACACATACACATGCAGAATTCTTGATGATAAAACTAGTATGTGCTCATGGTAGAAATTCCGAAAGTATAGAAAGGAATATAGAAAATAAGGGGGCATAATCTCGAAAATTCTAACACCCACAGTTTTGAATATCTGAAACTTTTTGCTGTCCCAAATATGTGTATATATACACACTCACAAATGCACCTACGAGCACACATGTGTACACACACACAGCTGAGAAACAATGCAAAAGTCTTATCAGTAAAGAAATATTTAATAAATAATGATATATCTGTATGAAATTTTGAATAAGTAATATATTCTTGTGGTTCAAAAGACAGAGTATTATAGAGTGAAGAATATCCATTATCCTGTCACCCAGTCACTCAGTTTTCTACCCTGGAGGCAACCAAGGTGGTGCTTTTTTTTCTTTTCTTTTTAATTCTTCCAGAGAAATTTATGCACATACAGGTCCCTTTAGTACACATATGCACACATGGTAGCATACTATATGTGTATATTATTATGTACTTTGCTCTTCTCTATTTTTTTTTTTTGGTTTTAATTTTTATCAAAATGATGTATTCATATCAAAAAGTCAGATAGCTCTAAAAGGATTTTGTTTGTTTGCTTTTGCAAATAAGCCATTCCCTCATCCCTCTTTCCCCATTATTTCTTTCAAGGAAACCACTTTTATCTCTTGGCTGATGAATTTTATGTTTACCTCTTTGTCTCTAAAATAATTGCTTTAATGTCAGTTTTAGGTATTTTACTACAGATGATCAGATTCTCTTAAGCACATGCTAGTAATACAGTTTAGTCATAATTTGGGTTAGATCAGTATTCAGTGTTTATATTATGACTATAAATGATACAGCTGAGCTGTGTAGTAAAACATGATTACTTTTCCCTTTTCTGTTCTACTTTTCCTTTTTCATGGTACTAATATTTGACTTGTTTTGTTATGTTTGCTTATTTTTCTATTTAATTACAAATTATCTGCCAGTTATGTAAATCTGTTCTTGAGATTTTCAAGACTCATCAGTTGTGCTGTTAATTTCATCCTCCTAAAGAAGACTCTTCCAGAGCTTCTGATGACCTCCAATTTAGTATGGTTGCCCTCTGTTCTTTGTGTACGTACAGCTGTCATCCTAGGAATTCTCTTTCCAGTCACCCTGGGGATTCCCTTTTCCTCTCTCATCTCACTACCATATTGTGATTATTGTGGTTTCTTAGATGTCTAGTTTCCCCACATTAAAATCTTCTTGACTATTCTATTTATATAAAGTTTAGAGTCAGTCTGTCTAATTTTTTAAGTTTCCTTTTTTGCCACTTCAGTATGTGGTTTTCAGATCTTCCATACATATTACCTTAAATTGTGTAAAATTGACTTCTTTTTTTCAACTTAAAGAATTGTCAGTAATGGCAATTTCAACCATTTCTACTATTAACAACATAGAATATGTACTAGTATATGTATAGAACATTTCTCACTAAGTTTAGTATTTTATTGTAATACTATAAAATACTATAAAATACAAAATAATAGTATTATATTGTAATACTATAAAATACTAAATAAAATATTTAGTATTTTATTGTTTCTATTATAAACGGGGACTTTTCTTCTGTTAAATCTTATAACTGGTGGTGGTGATTTGAGTAGAGAGTCTGTTGATTTCTTTCTAAATTTTATACCTAGGAATATAATTTTATACCCAAGACTTCTTTTTTTTTTCCAAGACTTCTTTTAATAGGTGTTTCTTTTTAGTTTACCACCTATATAAACTCATTATCTGCAATTAATGATAATGTTACTGTCTCCTTTCCCATTTTACACTGCTTTTGTCCTCATATTATGTAATACTAGTGATAATGGACATTTTTGTCTTGTTTCAGATCTAAATAGGGGTATTTTTTGGTTTCTTCACTGAGTATGATACTGGCTTTTAGGCTTATGTGTTATGCATATGTTTCCCATGTTAAATGTCTACTTATTACTATTTTATTGACTTTAAAAATCTTGATGGTTGTGTAAATTTATCAGATGTCTTTTGGTGACGGTAATCATGAGATGTTTTTCCTTGATATTTTTGCATGACAAACTAAATAGGTTATATTATATTGAACCATTTTTGAATATCGGAGCTAAGTTCTACTTGACCGTAACAGTGGTATTTTATATCTTTGGTATGTTATTGGAGACTTTTTAAAATTTTCTTTAGCTGTTTTGTGTCTGATTTCATATTATTAACCTATAGTATTTATATGTATGTGCTCTTTCTGTTAATTTTTGATATCACTGTTATGTTCCCTATATAAAAATAATTTGGAGGCTTCTGTGCTTTGAAATATCAATAGTTTAGGTAGCTTTAGAGTTATCTGTTCTTAAATATTTGGTAGAATTTAGAATATCATTGGCATTTGATGCTTTCTGAGGAGGTTAGCTCTTTGACAACTTTCTCTGTTCCTTCTGTGATAATTATCAGATACTCCTTTTGTGAAGTTTTTACTGTTTTACCTTCATGAGATTCATGATGCCTTACTTGGAGTGTTGATAACACTGTTCATGGTTTTCTTAGAACATTAAATAAAAAATCTTTACCTTATGTACATTTGTCTTCATCATTAAATTGTTACGTTCTCAAGGGCATTAGGATAAGAACCATCTGTTTATTGCCTCAAATTCTAGTCCAGGTATGGAATATGTTGGCTTAACAACTTTTTTTTCTTCTTTCTTTCTTCTTTTTTCTTTTGGTGGTGGTGACGGTGGATGTTTTACAGGCTTCCCAGTTGGCATGTATGTTGCAAAGAGAGTTCTTCAGCTTCATCATACTACTCTCAAGATGACAATTGTGCACTAGAAAATGAAGATGTACAATTCCAGAAAAAGGTACCTTAAATGAAGTTGAAGTTGTAGTTTGTGTATTAGCTTTCTGAGACTTCCTCAAAACATTTGGAATAAAAGTATTTCAAAAATACTATGACATAATTTTTGGTGGAGATTTGTAATTTTCTTTGCTGTAATATGAGGAGTTACTCAGGTAATTCTGAAATTAATGTGACTCTGAGATATTTATATATTTATTCTTATTGCTTATATTTGGAATGTTGTAATAACATCCTTAGTCCTATAGTAAGGAGAAAAAATAGTGCCTATTCAGAGAGAAAACTAGGGTTCTCTTTTTAATGCTTTAACTAGCAAAGGGTTTCTAAAGAAACCCCAGTCTTATAAATTAAATACTATTAGAAATGAGGATTGTAGGGAAAGTCTGCAATTAGTGGCTATGTACTTTGTTTTATATAATTGTGTGGAGTGAATAGACAGAGTCCAAAAAATCTGATGGTGTCTAAATAATTTATTATTTTATCATTTTAAATGATAAAAGGTGAGTATTGACTTTAGCTAGATTTGGCTCCCCCCCCCAAATCAATATACTTATTTTAAATTACAGATGTAATTTATACCCACTATAAGATATTCATATTTATATCCCATTCCCCTCCTCGAAGGAACCACAATTTACGGTTTCTTGTGAAAACAGACCATTTTCTGTGGTTATAGATATATCATTTTATAGCACACAAATTAATGTTTTAATTTTTGTTCAAAAAATATTGTACAAATTTATTTCCCCTCTTCCCCAGTAATATCTCATGGATACCTTTGCATATTACTGTATTCTTCTGAATAGCTACATTTTTATTCTGTCATTTGGGTATATCACAATTTATTAAGCATTTATTTATTGATAGACTTGTGCATTGTTTCTCAGCTGTGTGTGTGCATGCATGTTTGTGTGTACGTTTGTGTGTATGTGTGAATGCACAAACTCATAATTACATGCTTGGGCTGTTTTTATTTTTGGCATGATACTGTGTTTAGAGTAGATTATTTAAATTTCTGAGTTACACAGGATATATTTCTGGGATGGAGCAGTTAAAATTTTGAAGACTATTGCTGGGTATCTCTCTGAGTAAAGTATAATTGTGTGCTTCTATCTACAGCCTATAAGATTTAGAGCTAATATCTTCTTTGATGAGAAATTTGAAAACTTAAATGTAAGAATGAGTTTAAGCAAAGCATTAAGGAAGGGGAAACATTCTTTCAGCAAACATTTGGGTACCTAGTATATGCTCTACTGGCTTAGATAATGATGAATATGAACTTCGCTTTTATGAAGCTTATATGCCAGAAGATAAATTTAAGGACAATATATCTGAAATTCTAATTTGAAACTCAGTGTCAAGAGAGATGACACAAAGAACTATAAGTACATTCATTTATCAAGTATTTACTGACACACAGTGCTGGGTAGTAGGACTAAAGTGTTTATTAAGAAATCAGATGTAGTGTATATTTGGAAGGCAGCTATGCTCATCACTATACCACCAGCGCACACATGTAGTATACATTTGAAGTGAAGCAGTAAGGAGGGTAATGCAGGAAGGTAGACAATAAGCATGGAAACAAATAAAAGACATTAAAGTCACAGTAAAGTGTTTTGGTTGTAAAGTATAGAAAGATGGTCTTTAATGTTGCTTCAGGACTGTTTTGTGAAACAGTTTTATCCATTGACCTTTTCTTTGTTGCAATATAGGATGAAAGAGAGGGACCTATCAATGCCGAATTATCGGGAAAAGTGGGTTCAAGCTTACCTGTTCCTCCAGAAGAACACAAGTTAAAAGATGACTACATTGTGAATGTACAAGTAAGCTTTGTTGCTTTGATTTTTAATGATATGCCTTTTCAAACTGCTGCACGAAACAGAAAACCTGTTTGGTCACCATATTGTGTATTTTTATTTTTTTCTTTTTGTAGTACCATGCAACTGGCCTTAATACTAGTCACCTGCTAAGAATACTACTTTTGAGAAAATTCGGAATTACAGGTTTAGTAGTAAATGTGACTTTTCTCTGTAGTATAGGTTTGGTTGTAAGTCCTCCTTTCTTTTAGATCCATTTTGGCTTTCTGTAGTTTATCTTGTCTCTTCAGTTTTTCAGATGTCAGGGGAAATTATATTCTGACTTAACATATTTGTATGTAGAACACAGAGCATTTTGATACCAAAATTTTACCACTTAGTGTGGAATATGGATTAATAAACAATAGGTTGAGTGTGTTTTTTCCTTTTTCTCTCATATTACATCCTAAATGTTATTTTCCATTTTGTATACCAGATTTTATGAAAGATATTAAAAACTAGACCAGAATGTAAGCTGATCAGAATGCTGAAGCATCTGGAAACCATTTAATATCAGGAGCGACTGAAGGAACTGGGGATATTTGATCTGGAGGGAAGAAGGACTAAGGAAAAACTAAATATCTCAAATATTAACAAATACAAATTTCAGCTTAAAAGGAGGGAGAATTCTCTTAAAAAAATGCAGCCAGAGTTATCTTATAAGTTAATTGGGTTATCTAAGGAGATATAGTAAGTTTCATTTTATTGGATTCTGGAGGACATTTGGAAAAGATTTGTGCATAAGAATAAGAGAAAAGTGATCTCTGTAGCCCTTCAGTTTTATGAGTATCCTGAACAGTCCAGCCATTGTTCATTTTCCTGAATCTTTATTATGGTATTCTCTTGTTCAAATACTTTGAAGTGCTTACTGCATCTTAGAGACCTGTGCTGTTCAATATAGTAGCCATTAGCTACCTGTGGCTATTGAGCATTGGAAATGTGGATAGTTGAAGTTGAGATTTGCCGTTAAGTATAAGATACACATCGATTTTGGAGACTTAGTAAAAAAAAAAAAGTGTAAAATATCTTACTAATTTTTTTATATTGAATGCATATTGAATGATAATGCAGTATTTGATAATATTGTAATGGTTCTTTTCTAAAAGTCTCCATCATAAAATGCAAACTATTTGTACTCTTTTGTGAATTTTTCGTTCCAGTGTAAATAATTCCCCAAATGATGACATTTTATTTTGTATTCTTCTGACTCTGCCTCATGTTTTCTTTCTGCTGCTGTACTGGCTGTCCTATTCTTCAGAACCCTAGTTCTTCTAGTCCAGAGTAGTCCTTAGTTTCTCTTTACCTTGAACTGAGCATGAGTACCTCTCACTTGATATTCATTTAGTAACTATTAAATGTCTACTGTGTGCTAGATACTGTGCTAGGCACTAGGAACATGAAGATCAAGAAAACATAGTCGGGCTTCCCTGGTGGTGCAGTGGTTGAGAGTCCGCCTGCTGATGCAGGGGGCATGGGTTCGTGCCCTGGTCCGGGAAGATCCCACATGCCGCGGAGCGGCTGGGCCCGTGAGCCATGGCCGCTGAGCCTGCGTGTCCGGAGCCGCTGACCCTGTGCTCCGCAATGGGAGAGGCCACAACAGTGAGAGGCCCGCGTAACGCAAAAAAAAAAAAAAAAGAAAAGAAAACATAGTCCTTACTCAAGACATTTATAGTGTAGTTGAAGAGAAAGAAATAAATAAGGGCAATTGAGGTGTTATAGATCCTGTGATTAAAGTCTGTACAGAGAACAAGTGGAGGCATAGAGGAAGGGGAATGGCTAATTCTATTTAGGGTTAGTTGTGGGGGAGGAGGTACTGATAAGAGGTTTTCAAACATGAGGAGGTATTAAGTACGTTTCAGTTTGTGTTTTGGAGGAGTGAATGGCCCAGAGCATATGGGCCTTGAAGGAGCAGCAAGAATCATGTATTGCTTCGTAATGTTATTTATACATGCCTTGTGTTGTTATTTGTTGATACACATTGTCTTCTAAACTGCTCAGGGGCAAAAACTATGCGCTGTACTATTTTATATATTTATATAGGATTTCTGTGTTGCTATTAGCATTAATTAATTACAGTAAGAGGGAAATTTTGTGGGTCCTGGTATAAAATAGGAAAGAAGAAAGACAAACTCCTTTGTCCTAGTTTATGAAATGCCATGAAAAATGTGTAGAGCCTGTATTTTAATATGAAATATATTCCTTAGGGTGGTAATGTTAGAAGAAAGGACTTTTATAAAAGTACTTTTTTAGCGAACATTATTTATATTGTTACTTTTGAGACATACTTTTTATGATACCCTCTTCAGCTAAAGAGATAATTAATCCCAACATTAAATATAACTGACTTTTTTAAAAACAGAATACGGAGTCAAAAAAGTTAAGTCCATCTGTGATTGAAACACTCCCTACAGTTGATCTACATGAAGATTCTTCCAGTGTAGTTGTGGACAGTGAAAACGTGGAAAATATTTCCAGCTCATCTACCTCAGAGATCACTCCAATCTCAAAGCTTGAGTAAGTCATTACAAAGAAAAAAAAATATGATTAGATAATGACAGAAAAATTTCTTTGATTCTCAAATTTGGCATTTAGGCTATATAGCAGATCTAAGTAATAATGCCTATTTTATTTTTATACATTGTTTAAAGTTTACTTTCCATTTATAGTTATTACAAAATATTGGCTATATTCCCCATGTTGTACAATACATCCTTGAGCCTATCTTACACACAGTACTTTGTACCTTCCACCCTGCCACCCCTATATTGCCCCTTCCCACCCTCCCCATTGGTAACCACTAGTTTGGTCTCTGTATCTGTGAGTCTGCTACTTTTATTATATTTATTAGTTTGTTGTATTTTTTAGATTCCACATATAAGCTATATCATACAGTATTTATCTTTCTCCGACTTATTTCACTTAGCATAATGCCCTCCAAGTCCATCCATGTTGCTGCAAATGGCAAAATTTCATTCTTTTTTTTGGCTGACTAGTATTCCATTGTTTGTGTTTATGTGTGTGTATGTGTGTGTGTGTGTATATATACATATATATATATATATATATATGTATATATACACCACAGCTTCTTTATCCATTTATCTGTTGATGGACTCTTAGGTTGTTTCCATGTCTTAGAAATTGTAAATAATGCTGCTGTGAACATTGGGTGCATGTATCTTTCCAAATTAGTGTTTTTGTTTTTTTCAGGTATATACCCAGGAGTGGAATTGCTGGGTCATAGTTTTAGTTTTTTGAGAAACTTCCCTACTGTTTTCCACAGTGGCTGCACCAATATACATTCCCACCAACAGTGTACAAGGGTTCCCTTTTCTCCACATCCTTGCCAATATTTGTTATTTGTAAACTTTTTGATAATAGCCATTCTGACAGGTGTGAGGTGATATCTCATTGTGGTTTTGATTTGCGTTTCCCTGATGATTAGTGATGTTGAAGGTTTCCTTAATTTAGAAAATCTCTTTTATACTCCTAGCTCCAGCAACACTACAAAGAACAAAACAGAATTCCCTTCTCTTAATACTACATTAAACATATCCTTTATCAAATGAGTTAATTTATATAAAATGTATAGGACAATATCTGGCACATAGTAAAAATACATGTGTCAGTTAATATCATCGTTTTTATCATCACTACTATTTTTTTTTTTACCACAAGCACTTTTTAGACACCTATTCTCTTCAAGAATGTAAGGGAATGGGTTGAAGGAGTTGTACACAAAGATGTTACAGTTACCATTTAGGAGTTTGCCCTGGTAAGGGACAAGGTAACAGAAGACATGCTTAGAAATAATGATAGTATTTAACATTTTTAAATATTAAATGCTTAGAAAGAATTTAAGGCTAGATACTGTGTATCTGAACAGTACATCTTATTTTCTCATTATATTGAACATGACAGTCTAGTGAAATGGGAGTGAGGTAAAGAAAAATATTAAGGTATATATTTTTTAAATGAAATTATAGACGTGCTTTAAGAATTTTAGTGAAGCGTTTTGAGATAATAGATGATTTCTTGATACTATAGGCAACAATTCTAATATTGGTAGACTGTACTAATAGAAATGAAACATTAGAGAATATGCATTTAGAATAAATAATTTAAAAATCTTATTTTTGGCAAGATCAGATATTAACCTATAATATTTTGTTTTAAAATTTGGTAATTAGCTATTAGGTTGGCCAAAAGTTTCGTTCATTTTTTTTCTGTAAGATGACTCTAGTAGCACTTAGTTGTCTTTAACTTCATTCGAAGCAGTTTTGTTAGATTGTATGTGACAGCTGTCATATCAGCATGCATTTAAAAAAAGACATCAAAATTGGTGAATTTTTGTGTAGCCATTTTAATATTGAAGATGGAAGAAAAAAAGCAGCATTTTCGGTCTGTTATGCTTTATTATTTCAAGAAAGGTAAAAAAGCAACTGAAACACACAAAAAGATTTGTGCAGAGTATGGAGAAGGTGCTGTGACTGATCGAACATGTCAAAAGTGGTTTGCGAAGTTTCATGCTGGAGATTTCTCGCTGGACGGTGCTCCGCGATTGGGTAGACCAGCTGCAGTTGATAGAGATCAAATTGAGACATTAATTGAGAACAATCAACGTTATACCACGAGGGAGATAGCCAACATACTCAAAATATCCAAATCAAGCATTGAAAATCATTTGCACCAGCTTGGTTATGTTAATCGCTTTGATGTTTGGGTTCCTTATAAATGAAGTGGAAAAAACCTTCTTGACTGTATTTCCGCATGTGATTCTCTACTTAAATGTAATGAAAACATTCTGTTTTTAAAACAAATTGTGACGGGCAATGAAAAGTGGATACTGTACAATAATGTGGAATGGAAGAGATCATGGGGCAAGTGAAATGAACCAACACCAACCACACCAAAGTCTGGTCTTCATCCAAAGAAGGTGATGTTGTGTATATGGTGGGATTGGAAGTGAGTCCTCTATTACGAGCTCCTTCCAGAAAACCAAATGATTAATTCCAACAGTACTGCTCCCAGTTAGACCAACTGAAAGCAGCACTCAACAAAAAGCGTCTGGAATTGTTAATTAGCATTTTGTTATTAGTAAACAGAAAATGCATAATCTCCCATCAGGATAATGCAAGACTGCATGTTTCTTTGATGACCAGGCAAAAACTGTTACAGCTTAGCTGGGAAGTTCTGATTCATGTGCCATATTCACCAGGCATTTGCACCTTTGGATTTCCATTTACTTCGGTCTTTACAAAATTCTCTTAATGGAAAAAATTTCAGTTCCCTGGGAGACTGTAAAAGGTACCTGGAACAGTTCTTTGCTCAAAAAGCTAAAAAGTTTTGGGAAGATGGAATTATGAAGTTGCCTGAAAAATGGCAGAAGGTAGTGGAACAAAAGGGTGAATATGTTGTTCAATAACGTTCTTGGTGAAAATGAAAAATGTGTCTCTTATTTTTACCTAAAAACCGAAGGCACTTTTTTGCCAACCCAATATTTAAAGGCCAAGCAAGGGCACTAACAGATCGAGTCAACAGTTTACGTAATTTAAATCTTTACATGATTTAAAATATCTGAATTCTTGAAAATCGTCTGCAGAGCTCTAAAGCATTCTTTTCTGGCTTAGATTTGTTTTGGAAATCAGTAATATCACTTTTAACTTATGGTTCATTATATCCATTAAATTGTCAGATTGTCTTTTTTGTTTCTATTTTAGTGAAATAGAAAAATCTGGTACTGTTCCTATAGCCAAGCCAAGTGAAACTGAGCAATCTGAAACTGATTGTGATGTTGGTGAGGCCCTTGATGCAAATGCTCCAGTTGACCAGCCTTCCTTTGTCAGTCCGCCCGAAAGGTGGGTGTGAGCAGTTTGCCCTTTGTATGGTTCTGTAATAAACAGCAGTGTCACGTTTTAGTAGACTTTGGTGCATGCTTAATTCCACTTTATGACTGAGAGGAAACTGATCCCTTTGTACTCCTTTCTTGGTTTACTTTGTACGCATGTACACTTATAATAGTTTAGATTGCATATACTCGTTATTCAGCTAAAATTTGTTTATTTAATATGCCTTTTGCTTTCAAATAGCCTTGTCAGCCAGCATATAGAAAATGTGTCATCTTTGCATGCTAAAGGAAAGATAACAAAATCGGAATTTGAATCAAAAGTTTCATCAAGTGATCAGGGTGGTGGTGACCCAAAATCTGCATTGAATGCTTCAGATAATTTAAAAAGTGAGGTAGGTAAATAACTTGCACTATATCCTACTTTATTATACAATGCATTTTTGTTATTAGCTAATCTTGTAATTTGCTATCCGTATTTGCCGTAAAGTCAGGGGATCAGTAGTTAGTGATGAATGTGGAACTGAGGTGAACTGTGCTCCCAGATAGCAAGTGGTTACTTCACAGAACTATTGCCAGTATACTGTTTATACATAGTGTTGTCCAAAGTATGAACTCTCTTGGGTTATATTTAATTATAAAGGTTTTTTGCCACCATTGATTATTTGATAACCAGATACATAAAGTCCTTATTTAAGCAGTTAAGAGAGCTATATAGAAGAAGTTATGATTGTTAAGTATCTTCAGAATAAAAATTTAACTCAATAATACAAGATTAAATTTAGTCTCTTCAACCAGAATTATTTTAAAGGGACATTTTACCCTTTGTTATTTGTGTGCAGACTACAACTAGACCAGCTTATATTAAAGAATATGGTTCTTAAAATAAAGACAGGGCTCATTCCTGTGTAGCAGTTTTACTTTCTTTTCTTCTTTCGAGTTCTACTTTGACTTCACGTAGAGGCCAGTACAGAATTTCCTGAAGAAATGTTGACAGAGAAGTCTGCTCCCTTCAGCTAAGAAATAGCTAAATAAAAGAGATGAAGGCCACTCTATGCACTTAAAAACACGTGGAATCAGAGTATTTTAAAATACTGAGTACCACATCCACATTTATTTCTTTATAATTTGGATCTTCTGTTCTCCACCTTTTCTTTCACATATTTTCTGTGAATCTGCACTCATAACTAACTAAACTTCATTCTGGAGACTTTACTATCATTGGGCCAGCTGTTTATTTGATGTTTTTTATAAATATAGAAGGTCCCCATTTCCTAGTCCAACATCTTGAAGGAAGTAATTTTCCCAGTGAAACCAAATCAAGCATATGTTACAGTTCAGTTGTCAAATACCACAGGCATAAATAAAATTAGACAAACATTACAAAAATGTCTTCTTTGAGCTATTTAAGTATCAAACGTAAAACTCAAGCATGGCAGCCAGTTTTGTCCAAGATTTGCTTGTTCTCCTTAACCATTTGCAGCAGTGTCTTGCAGATCCTTGAGATAACAGGGATAAACTCTCTCCTACTCACACAAACTTAACAGGGCAGAATTATTCTGAACTGGATAGTATACAAAACTACTGGACACTTTATAATATGCTCATTATCTGACAATTTTTCTGGAATATTAAGTTATTTAGGAGGTAATTAATACAGTTAAAAATTCCACTCTTTTGCCTGTTATAATGCTTTACAAAGTAATTTTATTGTGTTGTTTAGTTCTCTTATTTGTTGCTAAGAGGCGATAGTGATTGCTCTGCCTGAGTCTCACAGAGTGTGTGTACGTTCTTATGTATTTCTTTTAGTATTTGGGCTTTACTCTTAAGTATCTCAATTATATTAATTTTTATAAATAATTGTTTATTTTCTCATTCAAACTAGATTTTTGTTATTTAATTTTTAAATTAAATTAGTATAATGCTACTTCTTTAATTTTATTTTCTGCTATGTATTTTTTTAATAGCCACATACTTTATTTGATAAGTTAGTGTGTTCTGCAAAACGCTCCAACGTGGAGGTTGTATAGGAACCAATTTGCTAATAAGTCTTCCTAAAGGGAGATAATAGGTATTTGTATTGATGTATTACACTAATACACTAATTAGTATTAGTACTCGAAAATGTGCCCTAATACAGCAAATATATACTGTATGAGATTTGTGCTATTTACCAAAGTACGCTGTCTAAACAGATGTTTTGTACACTTCTCAAGGTACTGTTAATAAGTACATTATGTGTTGTTTTAGGAGTACAGAAGTAATTTAAAAATGGAATGAACATCATTGCATACATTCTTCCAATTAAGAAAAAAATTACAGATTGAATTTTATGCCCTTCCCAGTTACATTTCTTCTCTCCACTTCAGATATAACCACTGTCTTGAATTTGGTGTTTTTTACATTGGTAGAGCATGTTTTTTAACTTTTACCAAATATGCATTGCTACAAACTATACATACTATTATTTGGCATATTTTGAAACAATGTAAAATGGTATCATTCTTGTCTTAAGTATCATTTTACTCAACATTGTTTTTAAGTTTTGTCTATTCATTGTTCAATTCTACCACAATTTATTCTTCAATTAATGGATATTTAGATTGTTTCTAATTTTTTTGATGTTATCCATAGTGCTGCAGTAAGTATCCTTATGCATATTTTCTTAGGCACATATGTGTGTTTTCACTGATATTTATACATAGGAGTGGAATTATTGAGTCATAGGGTATGCATATCTTTATTTAATATTCCTAAATGTGAAACTCACTTTAGCTATCTAATAGATGTACCATGGCTCAATAGGCTGTCACACTTTAACCTCAGATTAGTATAATTTATTTAGTATCTTTAGCTTTCCTTTGCATTCCCTGATTATACTGAGAGTGAACATTTTGTATTTTCTCTTTGCTTAGTTTATTGTTATTCCTTTACTCTCCCCCATTATTGATTTGTAGGCAGTCTTTATAGTTGGTAATAATTGTTTGTTGGCTGAATGTGTTGCAGGTATTTATTTCTGTCTCTGGCTATTTGAACCATGTGGTTTATGGTCTTTTGATATATTTAATTTTTAAATTATAATCTATCCAAATGTATCAGCCTTTTTTAAAATGATTTCTTTCTTCATCTTGTTGAATCCTTTTATAGCCTGAATCATGAAGATGTTTTTCTGTACTTTCTTTAAGCTTTGCTTTTCACATTTAGGTTTTCATATCCACCGTAAAATTTTTATATAAATGGTACTTCTTTTTATTTTAATTTTTATTGGAGTATAATTGACTTACAATGTTGTATTACTTTCTGCTGTATAGCAAAGTGAATCAATTATACATATATCAACTCTTTTATTTTTCTATTTTTTTCATTTTAACATCTTTATTGGAGTATAATTGCTTTACAATGGTATGTTAGTTTCAGCTTCACAACAAAATGAATCAGTTATATATATACATATGTTCCCATATCTCTTCCCTCTTGCGTCTCCCTCCCTCCCACCCTCCCTATCCCACCCCTGCAGGCGGTCACAAAGCACCGAGCTGATCTCCCTGTGCTATGCGGCTGCTTCCCACTAGCTATCTACCTTACGTTTGGTAGTGTATATATGTCCATGCCTCTCTCTCGCTTTGTCACAGTTTACCCTTCCCCCTCCCCATAGCCTCAAGTCCATTCTCTAGTAAGTCTGTGTTTTTATTCCTGTTTCACCCCTAGGTTTTTCATGACATTTTTTTTCTTAAATTCCATATATATGTGTTAGCATACGGTATTTGTCTCTCTCTTTCTGACTTACTTCACTCTGTATGACAGACTCTAGGTCTATCCACCTCATTACAAATAGCTCAATTTCGTTTCTTTTTATGGCTGAGTAATATTCCATTGTATATATGTGCCACATCTTCTTTATCCATTCATCCGATGGTGGACATTTAGGTTGTTTCCATCTCTGGGCTATTGTAAATAGAGCTGCAATGAACATTTTTGGTACATGACTCTTTTTGAATTATGGTTTTCTCAGGGTATATGCCCAGTAGTGGGATTGCTGGGTCATATGGTAGTTCTATTTGCAGTTTTTTAAGGAACCTCCATACTGTTCTCCACAGTGGCTGTATCAATTTACATTCCCACCAACAGTGTAAGAGGGTTCCCTTTTCTCCACACCCTCTCCAGCATTTATTGTTTCTAGATTTTTTGATGATGGCCATTCTGACTGGTGTGAGATGATATCTCATTGTAGTTTTGATTTGCATTTCTCTAATGATTAGTGATGTTGAGCATTCTTTCATGTGTTTGTTGGCAGTCTGTATATCTTCTTTGGAGAAATGTCTATTTCGGTCTTCTGCCCATTTTTGGATTGGGTTGTTTGTTTTTTTGTTATTAAGCTGCATGAGCTGCGTATAAATTTTGGAGATTAATCCTTTGTCAGTTGCTTCATCAACTCTTTTTTAGATTCTTTTCCCATATAGGTCATTACAGAGTATTTAGAGTTCCCTCTGCTATACACTAGGTCTTTATTAGTTATGTAAATGGTACTTCTTGTTAAGGATTTTGTAGAAACAATATATGACATCTAAAGTTAGTTAGCTTCTTTTATTGTATATATTAATGTAGATTTTAAGATGGATGCATTAAAATTATAATATTTGTACAGTTTTTGTATGGTAATTTTTGGCTTACGATATTATATAGGTTTTTTTACAGCCTGTGCTAATATTGCTAACATGTGAAGGGATTCATCCTGTGGTGCTTAGGTAGAAGATTTTAATTCTTTGAAGGGAAACTCAACTTTTAAGTTAAACCAAAACTTTTCTTTTTACATTTTTTGTTTTTGTTTTCAAAATACTATCCTTCATTATAAAATTGGACTTTTATTTGACAGAAACATTTGTATTTACTATTATAATTTATTAATCTGTTTTCTCTATATTTTTTGAAATCTGAAATCTGTTTATTTTTGACATTTCTGTCAGAGTTCTGATTATACAAAACCAGGAGAAATTGACCCTGCATCTGTAACAAATCCCAAAGATCCAGAAGATATACCAACATTTGATGAATGGAAGAAGAAAGTTATGGAAGTAGAAAAAGAAAAAAGTAAGGAAGCACTGTGACTCTTTTTTTCTTTTTTTTAAAGGGACTGGTTTAAATATGTAGTTCTCTTTTTAATTGGTAAAACAAAGTAACATTTTTGAAAACTTTTTAAAGGTGAAACTTACCAAGATGCCTTTGATTACCCACATGTAATTTACCTGTGCATATGTCTTAATCCTGATTAAAATCCATTATTGTAAATTATTAAATGAGGCTAAAATAAAGTAGGCAGAGCAGTGATTTTTCATCTCAGTTTGTAAGAGGAAAGTTGAGGCATGGAAAGTTCTGAGTCATAAAGCTTTAAACTGTAAACAGAATTGAACTAAATTATTATACTCTCCTTTTGTTGTAAATTAAATCTCAGAGTTAAAAATTATTATGATTGGGATTAGAGATAGAAGGATAGCATTCGTCCTTAATAGAATAAAATGTATATGCAAAAAGTTTTGATTTTCATGGATAAGCTTCATTTTGTGAATTGTACTAGGCATAAATCGAGTAATGTGGATTTTTGTAGTTAATTTGTTTATTGGGGATATTTTAAAGTTATTGAGCTGAAGCATTTTGATTTTCATGTGGGTTTTTAAAATTAAAACATTAATTTTATTAAGTATTTAAAGTATTTGAATTTTTTTAAGTATTTAAAGTATTTGAAGTATTTAAAGCATTAAAACCTGTTCTCTAGATGGCAGCCTGTTGCTCTTGAGATTGTTTGCTCTTGGTATTTTCAATCATAATCATCATATATATATGTTCATAATAAGGTTTGTCTGCAGGTCAGTCAATGCATCCATCTTCTAATGGAGGTCTACATGCCACAAAAAAGGTCCAGAAAAATCGAAATAATTATGCTTCAGTAGAATGTGGTGCCAAAATTTTGGCAGCTAACCCAGAAGCCAAGGTACTGAAGTGTAAAATTCTTCTGTACATATAGAAAACTAGTGACTTTATTAAATGTAAGCAGTGGTTTCCTGGGAACTGTATTTTAACATGAGCTATTTTCCTAATCCACTAATAAATGCAGGATTATGCTTTTAAAGACATTTTCTTGCATGGATTCTTAGTGTATTGGTTGATACATTGCACCCTATTTTTGTTTTTTCTTTTTAAAGACAATTTTTTTAGAGCAGTTAGAGGTTCACAGCAAAATTGAGAGGAAAGTACAGAGATTTCTCATATACCCCCTGTCCCCACGCCTGTTAGCCTCCTCCATCATCAACATCTCCCACCAGAATGGTACATTTGTTACAGTTAATGAACTTATATTGACACATTGTTATCACCTGAAGTCCATAGTTTACATTAGCGTTCACTCTTAAACATTCTGTGGTTTTGGACAAATGTATAATGACATGTATCTACCATTATAGTATCATACAGAGTATTTTTACTGCTCTAAAAATCCTCTGTGCTCTACCTATTCACTGCTTCCTTCCCCCAACTTTTGGGAACCACTGATCTTTTTACTATCTCCCTAGTGTTATCTTTTCCAGAATGTCATATAGCTGGAATCATACCATACGCAGCTTTTTCAGATTGGCTTCTTTCACTTATTAGTATGCATGTTAGATTCATCCATGTCTTTTCATGGCTTGATACCTCATTTCTTTTTAGTGTTGAATAATATTCCATTGTCTGGATGTACCACAGTTTATCCATTCACCTACTGAAGGACATACACTCTGTTTTTAAACTTAAAACCTGTGTGAAATTTACAGATGGAAATAGCTAATAGAAAAATAATTTTTCCCCTATAGTAACAGACATTTAATTTTAAATGTCTTGTTATAAGGCTAACTTAGCACAGTATAGGCAAAACTTATAAATTTTAGCTACTTTTATGCTTTCTTCCCAAAGTGAATGTTTCAGAGTCTTAGGTGTATTTTAAGATCTAAAAATACAGAAAACCTAGAAAGCTTGATAGTTGAAATAAATCTTTTTCTTTAATTTATTCCCTTCCCCCTTTCTAAAAATAGAGCACATCTGCTATTCTTATAGAAAATATGGATCTTTATATGTTGAATCCCTGCAGCACTAAAATTTGGTAAGTAATATAAAATTTAATAAAGTGTACTCTATACATGTATTATATTCAGCTTTTATTTTGGGATTAGATTGATTTGTTCATATAGTCACTTAATAAGCATTTATGATTGGTTGGTGCTGGTACTGTACTTACCTTAGGTCCTGGGGTACAAAATTGAAGACAAAAATGTCTTTCCTTTTAAGGACGATGTCACACAAAAAAATTGACAGATCTAGTCCAACAGTTTTCAAATGGTATAAAAAGTACTGCTGCAAAGGTATTATAGGAAAAGAGATGATATATAACTGCAGAAGAGGATGAGCTTGCTAGAAGAGGTAGTTCATGAGCTGAATCTTGAAGGATGAATTCCTTGAATTCATAGGAAGTCACAGATGAGGGAGGCAGAGGTATTCAGGAACTATAAGAATAAGGGGATAACACTAAAAGGAGCATATTTCTGGGCAACCATAAGTAGAAGCAACCTGAAGAAGTTATTTTAGTGATTACAAGAATAGAGGTACAATTAGAGTAATCATGGAAGATGAGACAGCAGAGTCAGTTTAGCAATAACCAGGCCATTCCATGCTACACATACCTAGCTTAAAAGTTTCTGAAGTTTATCTTAAAGACCGTGGAGCGTAGTGTTTGTTTTAAGTAAGGAAATGACATGACCTCACTGGCATTTTAGGAAGGCTTATCCTTAAAAGATGGCCTACAGCATAATGCCGTTGGAAGCAGGGAAACCAGTTAGGAACCTGTTGTCATAGCTCAGGTGAGAAATGAGGGCTTTAAGACATTGGCAATTTGGATAAAGAAGAGAGGGGAATCTGAAAAATTTGTATAGCAGATAAAATTGACAGCTCTTGGTTAGTAATTGGATGTGAAGAGAGAGGCATCTGTTAGTCTCCCTTGATTTTGGCTTCCCTGCTTGGATCTATGATTCTGCCATTAACTAAGAATATAGGCAAAGGAACCGATTTATGTGGGAAATAAATTGATATACCAACAATTTTATTAGATTACTTGATTTCATTGATCAAAAGCAGCTGTTTTAAAAAAGAATTGAGGTAAATCACCACCATCAAATTGAGTAACTAATATATATGATATATATATATTTTTTTTTAATTTAAAGAGAAACTCTTTAAAGATAATGCTTATTCTTTTCTA
Source organism: Stenella coeruleoalba (assembly GCF_951394435.1). Lineage (NCBI taxonomy): Eukaryota > Metazoa > Chordata > Mammalia > Artiodactyla > Delphinidae > Stenella > Stenella coeruleoalba. The sequence continues at coordinate 183,993,104 of NC_137169.1, read as the reverse complement.
CTTTTGGTTTTCACTCCTTTTGTTAATATACATATTTAAGTTCAGTTTGAAAATTAACACCAAGCTATTTAAGGGTAGTAAGGGATAATATTAAAAAACTTAATTTTCCCATATGCCATTTGGTCTGGAAACTGAATTTGAGGAAATAGTTATCTGAGATCATAATCAAAATGTTATTTTTTGGCTTTTGTTTTTGTTTGTAAAAGCCCCTGTAGTCAGTAACAACTCAGTTTTTATGCTCTAAAATTTTGTATTTTAAGCAAAGACATGCTGGGATGAAGTTATATGAAGCAATCATTTTGTTTTATTCTGGTTTACAGAATAAGTGATCATAGCTACCCGTTTTTTTGTTTTTTTTTTTTTGCGGTACGCGGGCCTCTCACTGTTGTGGCCTCTCCCGTTGCGGAGCACAGGCTCCGGACGCACAGGCTCAGCGGTCATGGCTCACGGGCCCAGCTGCTCCGCGGCATGTGGGATCTTCCCGGACCGGGGCACGAACCCATGTCCCCTGCATCGGCAGGTGGACTCCCAACCACTGCGCCACCAGGGAAGCCCTGTATTTTAACATTTTTGCAGACAGCATGTATTCGTGTATATGTGTTTACTGTATATTTTACTTTTTGCTCATCTATTTATGCGTCTTTTCATTGTATAATTAAAAAACCTCAGAACACCTTTACTGATTTCACCTGATTTGACTGGGTTGACCCACCTAAGGGTATATTAAGACCACAGTCTCATTATAGCTTTATAAATCCTAATATCTGGTAGAATAAGTTTATACCTCATCTTCAGATGTATCTTCACTATTTTTGTCCCTTTGTTTTTTCTTTTAAATTTTAGAATCATCTTGTTGAATTCTAAAAAAAGAATCATGCTGGCATTTTTATTGACATTGTATCAAATGTCTAGATGAATTTCAGGATAATCGACATTTTAGGATTTTGAGCCTTCTTGTTCATTTGATAGTTTGTCCATTTGTTCATTCATTTGTTTGTTCCTTCTTTCGTTCTTTCTATGTTTATTGAGCACCTGTTATGTGAGGTTGCTGTTACTAGAAATAACATTGTTTCACAAATTAGGCTGAGATCCTAGAAAGGTGTCAATCCCTAATCACTAATGAGATTGAACATATTTTCATGCACCAGTTTTTCCTGTAAATAATGCTGCTATGAACATTGGGGTGCACGTATTGTATCTTTTCAAATTAATGTTCTCATTTTCTTCAGTTTTATGCCCAGCAGTGGAATTGCTGGATCTTATGGTAGTTTTATTTTTAATGTTTCGAAGAACCTCCATACTGTTTTACATAGGGGCTACACCAATTTACAGTGTACTAGGTTTCCCGCCAACAGTGTACTAGGGTTCCCTTTTATCCACATCCTTGCCAACATTTGTTATTTGTAGACTTTTCAGTGGTAGCCATTCTGACATATGTGAGGTGATATCTCATCGTGGTTTTGATTTACATTTTTTGATGATTAGCTATGTTGATCATTTTTCATGTGCCTGTTGGCCATCTGTATATATTCTTGGAAAAATGTCTATTCAAGTCTTCTGCCCATTTTTAACACATTTTTGACCAGAGACGTATTATGGCCACAGGCGTTAGTTTCTGCAAAAATCCCCCGGTCAGTAATGTGTTGGGCTTCCCTGGTTGCACAGTGGTTAAGAGTCCACCTGCCAATGCAGGGGACACGGGTTCAAGCCCTGGTCCGGGAAGATCCCACTTGCCACGGAGCACCTGAGCCCGTGCGCCACAACTACTGAGCCTGAGCTCTAGAGCCCATGCTCTGCAACAAGAGAAGCCACCGCAATGAGAAGCCTGCACACCACAACGAGGAGTAGCCCTCACTCACCACAACTAGAGAAAGCCCGCTTGCAGCAACAAAGACCCAACACAGCCAAAAAATAAAAATAAATAAATAAAATAATGTGTTAAACTGGGTTCTTTGTTTTCTTTGATATTGAGTTGTATAAGTTGTTTATAAATTCTGGATATTAACCCCTTATCAGTCATCATTTGCAACTTTTTTCTCCCATTCCATAGGTTGTCTTTTTGTTTTGTTGATGGTTTCCTTTGCTGTGCTAAAGCTTTTAAGTTTACTTTTGCTTTTATTTCTTTTGCCTTAGGAGACAGATCCAAAAAAATAGTGCTGTGATTTATGTCAGAGTGTTTTGCCTATGTTCTTTTCTAGGAGGTCTGTGGTTTCAGGTCTTATTACGTTTAGGTCTTTAATCCATTTTGAGTTTACTTTTGTATGTGGTGTGAGGAAATGTTCTGATCTCATTTTTTTTACATTTATCTGTCCAGTTTTTCCAGCACCACTTATTGAAGAGACTGTCTTTTCTCCATTGTATATTCTTGTCTTCATTGTCATGGATTAATTGACCATAAGTACATGGGTTTATTTCTGGGCTCTCCATCCTGTTCCATTGATCTGTTGTCTGTTTTTGTGTCAGTACCATGCTGTTTTGATTACTGTTGGTTTGCAGTATAATCTGAAGTCAGGGAGCATGATATCTCCAGCTTTGTTCATTTTTCTCAAGATTCAGTGTTTGGAACTCAACTGTAAAACCTTCCAGGCCTCTGGGAAGATGTTAATTTTAAATTAAATTAAGTATGTGATTTCAAAAATAAATATTTAGTACAGTCACATGGCTCAAACCCAAAAAGGTATTTAAAAGAGGTAGGGGAGTTACAGTGAGAAATATACTTCCAGTCTGTCATCTATCTTCCTATTCAGTGTTAAATTTTTAGGTATCTTTTTAGTTTCTTTATGCAAAAAGTTAGAGATTTTAATTTATCTCTCACTTTTCACAGTAGCATATTATACTATCTCACCTTGAATTAAGTTTTAACTTAAAAATATCTGGTCATGTTTCTGTTTCACTCATATAAAACTTTCTCATTTTTTTTTTGATAGCTGCATGAAAATCCATTGTATGATTGTACCAAGATTTAACTAGTCTTCTGTTGATGGTATTTGGGTTGTTTATAATCTTTTGCCATGACAGGCAGTTATTATAAATAAGCTTGTGCATGTACTGTTTTATACTTGTGTGAATAGATGGGAAGTTTTAAAAATTATTTTTAAAAGAAATAATTATGAGACTATATAGGTTTTCTATTTCTTCTTGAGTTAGTTTTGGTAAATTACATTTTTCTAGGAATTTGTCTTTAATCCATTTTGAAAGTTTTTGTAGTAAAGCTGTTTATGGTATTCTCTTATTGTTTAAAGATCTTTTCTTTGTAGCTTTGCAGTATAGTCTGAGGTCAGGGAATGTGATTCTACCAGCTCTGTTCTTTCTCAAGATTGTTTTGGCTATTTGGGGTATTTTGTGTTTCTATATACGTTTTAAAGTTATGTGTTCTAGTTTTGTGAAAAATGCCATTGGATTGCATTGAATTTGTAGATTGCCTTGGGTAGTATGTTCATATCATCTAAATTTTGACACATGGTATTTTATCAAACTATTATGTTTAGATCTGCTACTTTACTGATCTTTTAAAATTCCTGACCTATAAATAATAAAGGGAAGTATGTTGAAATTAGATTTGTCAGCTTTTTATGTAGTTCTATTAATTTGCAGTGTTGTCTGCCTCTAAGAAAATAGAAAAGGTGAGGCAGTAAGATAAGAAAGCATTTTAAAATCAACTTTCATGTGGAATAATTACATATGTACTAATGTTTTATGAGTCTGTTAGTTTCATACAAGTTTTAGAATTGTTAAATTTGCCCAGTGAATTGACTCTTTACACCTGGAAATACATTTGTCCAAAAGTTTATTTTAACTGTTAGTAATATAGCTTCTATTTTCTTAGAAATTGAGAACACATTGTATGCAAAAAAAGGAGGTAGAGGAGAATTTGCTTTTTCTTCTTAATGCTCTTTTAGATTTATTTTTCTCCATTGTAAATAAAAAGCAAAGTCTTGAGTCTGATTTTCTTTAGTTTCCTCTCCCCAGGGTGTTGTGGTGGTACGGACAATGTTTAGGCTTTGGAGCCAGATAGATGTTTGTTTTGACTTTTAGCTTTACTATGTATTGGCTAAATGACTATTAGTTAGGGCTCTTGATTCTGCTGCTTTAACAGAGACCAGATAACTGTGGTTTAAAAAAGATAGGTATTTAATTTTCTCTGACATAAAAACCTCAAGCTGGTAGATGGTGCAGGGAACAGAGAACAATGAAAGGACCCACACACCTTCTGTCATGTTTTTCTACCACCCCTGAGATGTTGTCTCTGCCTGCATTGCTGAGATGATTTCCTACCACACCCTCATTCTAGCCTGCAAGGTAGGAAAAAGCAAATGGAGAGGTAGCAGCTTCTTTTTAAAGGCTTGACCTGGAAGTTGCACTGGACACGCCGCTCACATCCCATGACTCATAACTAAGAAACATTGCCAAGTCTGGGAAAAAGTCTTTGATGGGTGGCCGTATGCTTGGCTACATCTTTGGAGGGGGGGACAGGTTCTGTTACTAAAAAGGCAGAAGGGAAAAATGTGAAGTAACCAATTAGTGATTATTGAATGGTTCTATAAAATGGAGATAGTGTCCTATGCAGTTTGGTTGTACGAATTAAATCAAAGGATGGATATGAATCATCTACCATGGTATCTGACCCAGAGTAAGCATTCAGCTAATGTTAGTTTCCTTTTTTTCATGAGCTTTTCTCTGAATCATGGCTGTCTTTACCATCTCCTGGAACTCAGTTCTGTTGCTTTCCAGGATTAACACAATATGTTAATTTCAATGCCTTTAATTTATTTAACATTTAATTGTCAGTGTATGTAATCTCATTTGATATAATACTTAGTTTATTAAAGTATTGGAGTGCTAGATGTCATGAGTATTTCTTTTCCCTAAATGCCATGCTTTATGCAGTTTTATTTTACACATGTAGAACGATACTTTTAATTTTTTCCTAAACAGCAATATTTTGTGGCATCTTTTCCATGTCCATAAATATATATATCTCAAGTATCATTTTTTTCAAAAATTTCATACACATGATTTCATATAATCCCATAATAACCCTTTTTTTTCCCCTTCCCTACCCCTATTTCCCCTCCTCCTTTCCCTCTCCCCACTGGTAACCACTAGTTCTCTATATCTGTGAGTCTGCTTCTTTTTTGTTTTATTTACTAGTTTATTGTATTTTTAAAAACAGCTTTATTGAGGAATAATTGGCATAAACAACTGCATGTAAAATAAATTGTGAAATGTTAAAGTGTACGATTTGATAAGTTTTGACATTTATACATCTATGAAACCATCACCACAATGAAGATAACAAGCATGTCTGTCTCCCCCAAAAGTCCTCATGCCCCTTTATAATTTTTCCCTCCCAGCCTTAACCCCATAGCAATTAAAGATCTGTTTTATATCACTATACATTAGTTTATATTTTCTAGATTTTTATGTAAATGGAATGTATGGTTTTTAGTACCATTTTTAATAGCTGTTTGGTATTTCATTGTCTGGGTGGGGCCATAATTTGTTAATCAATGCTCTGTGCTAAACATTTAGGTTGACTTTCCCCCCCTGCTCTTATAAACTGTGCTTTGTTATATTTATTAAGATGTATATTCAAGGGTGATCATTTGGAGACGTGTATCCGTAGATTAAATTTCTAAAAGTATATTGCTGAATCAAAGGCTATGGTACCTTTTGAGACAATATGGCCAAACGGCCCTCTAGAGTGGTCAGGTTACTCGTACTAGCTGTTCTTAGTCAAGTCATTCCTTCTCCAAGAATGAGGTTTGTCATTAGAAAAGAATCTTCTAAAACAATATTATAGGACAAAATCAGTATCTTTTTTTCCCACTAATGATATGGCTGGGAAATACTTAAGGGTGTTCCTTTTTTATAACCAAGGTTGCTAATCCTCTTCCTTCCTTACATTTTTTTTAATGAGTAACTTCATGAGTAACTTCATGTCTAGTTTATGTAAGCTGTTAATGTCATGTTTAATATGAAATGTTATTTTGGTTGGTTTATCTAAATAATTGTCTTGTGTTCTTTTTAAAGGTTTGTTATTGAACTCTGTGAACCAATTCAAGTAAAACAGTTTGATATTGCAAATTATGAATTATTTTCTTCTACTCCTAAAGACTTTCTGGTTTCCATCAGTGACAGGTAAATTCTAAAGCTGGTTTCTACAGAGTTTATATTGGATTTTCAGAATAAAAATTTAAGAACAGGTCACATTTTAAAACTTTAATTATTTTATTTTTTATTTTAATCAACTTGTATCAATTTGTAAGAACAGTAGTAATACTATTGTAGGAAAGGCACTTGTTAGTTTACTTTCATTAACTTATGTAGTGCTTATAACAGCCCTCTGATATTATTCCCTTATGAAATGAGGAAACAGACAAGGAGAGATTAAGTAGCTTGCCTAGATCACATGACTTGTGACTTGGACAACCAAGATTCAAATGTAGATCTGTATGACTTTAAAGTCCTTACTTTTAATATATTATGACCTATTGCTTTCAGATATTTCTTTAAAAAGTTATTAAAAACATACATGAGCATTTTATATCATGAGGTATATTTTTGTTAAAGTATATTTTAAAAACTTCGGTATATGTGTGTGATTATAAGAGAAACATATGTTGTAAGGAATTTGGTAGAGAACCCCAATCCTGTCAACCATAGATAACTGTATTAGCATTTTAATACATTCCTTCCAGTCTTTTATACACATTTATTCTACCAAAAAAGTCAGTTTTTAATGCTTACATCTTGAGAATATCCTTTTGTGTTTTAAACACATCATTTTTAATGAATACTTGATATTTTCCTCCCTGTGGAGGTGTTTATTCCTTCCATAAATCCTTTTTGAGTGCCCATAATATACCATGTAGGAAGCTGTTTTTTTTGTTTGTTTGTTTTGGTTTTACTTTTGCGATACACAGGCCTCTCACTGTTGTGGAGCACAGGCTCCAGACGCGCAGGCCCAACGGCTGTGGCTCACGGGCCCAGCCGCTGCGCTGCATGTGGGATCTTCCCGGACCGGGGCACGAACCGGTGTCCCCTGCATTGGCAGGTGGACTCTCAACCACTGCGCCACCAGGGAAGCCCTACCATTCTTTTATCATTGATCATTAAGGGTTTTCCGTGGTGTTTCTTCCCTCACCCCACACTTAGCATTGCCAGTATACAGTTTTTGAAATGAATTCTCAAAATCTCTCCTTCATTTTTCTTTTACTAATCTTGCTCAAATGATTTCCTTTGCTCTAAGCTGTAATTTTCTTATATGTCAAATGAATATTCAGCTTTGACAGCTTAAGTGTTTTTTTTATGTGATGAGAGAACACTCGTTACTTTGAGGGATTCTTTAAATGCTGTAGTAAAAATAATAGTTTTGTACTATTACATTAGATTTCCGTTTAAAGGGGGAAAAGCTATATAAGAGCTGTGAAATTCAAATATAGGAAAGGATTTTTTCTTTTTCCCTTTCCACCAGTACTTATACTTCATGTCATCACACACTTATCGGTACATGAAGAATAGTACCTCTTTCTTCCAAAACAATCTCTTGGCTACTTTCTGTTTTAAAACCTCCAGTTTACTTGGAAGCCCTCCCAAACCCCAAGAAGCAGTCCTGGTCCTACTTTTGTCTTCCTCTGTCTTCTATTTGATAATGGTGTAATTTTTCAAGACCATCTTTCCTCATAAGGAAGAACCTGTCAGAGTTTAGCTGGAAGAGAAAAATGTATTTATTCAACTCGATGCTTAACTCATATTTAAACTATGTTAAGTGAGTGTGTTTACCTGGAGAGGGGAAAAATAATGCAATAGGATCTCTTTTGAAAATATGATGGAACCTCTCAATATGTGATTTATGATTTTCTAAAAAGGAATATTTATATGTTATATTTTCTAGATACCCCACAAATAAATGGATTAAGCTGGGTACTTTCCATGGTAGAGATGAGAGGAATGTCCAGAGTTTCCCTTTAGATGAACAGATGTATGCAAAATATGTGAAGGTATGTTCATATTTGCAGAACTATGTTCTATAATGAAACATACCTGTTATTCATACTTTGTACCTCACCTGTTTAGAAATAAGAAAAATTAAGAGGAAATTTACTGCAATATTCCTTTTAATAAAACAATTCTTACTTGATATATTATTTTATGGGACAAATACTAATAAAGTCCCTTTTGTATAACTGGAAACCTAGGCTAGTTTTTTGATATCTGTGGCTCTGATGAAATTCCAAATTATAACTCGTAATATTTTTGGAGTCGATATAAAATGTCATTTTTATAGTATTATATTTCTTTATATTTTAAAACCCAAGTCAGTTAGTCACTGCAGTCTTTAAAGCAGTTCTGATTGTTAGAATCTAATATCATTTCCATTTTCATATCTAGTTATTTATCATTATAGCTTTTTGCCTTTTGTATACTCAAGTGAAATATTATGTCTAAATAACAATTTCAAATAAAGGTTTAACCATTTAAATTCCTGCTGCAACCTAAATGTCCATCAACAGAGGAATGGATAAAGAAGTTGTAGTACATATATACAAAGAAATACTACTCAGCCATAAAAAAGACTGAAATAATGCCATTCGTAGCAACATGGATGGACCTCCAGATTGTCACACTGAGTGAAATAAGTCAGACAGAGAAAGATAAATATCATATGATATCACTTATATGTGGAATCTAAAAAAGAAAATGGTACAGATGAACTTATTTACAAAACAGAAATGCTACAAATGAACTTATTTACAAAACAGAAACAAAACACAAACTTTTGGTTACTGGGGAGAAAGTGGAGGGTGCGGGGAGGGAAAACTTGGGAGACTGGAATTGACACGTATACATTACTATGTATAAAATAGATAACTAATAAGGACCTACTGTATAGCATAGGGAACTCTTATATAATACTCTGTAATGACCGATATGGGAAAAGAATCTAAAAAAGAATGGATGTATGTATAACTGATAACACTTTGCTGTACAGCAGAAACTAACGCAACATTGTAAGTCAACTATACTCTTAATAAAAATAAAAAATAAATAAATAAATTCCTGCTGCTTCCTGCCCCAATGTAGAGGTGGAATTATCTACCAAAGTAGAATTAATTACTCTTGAATTGAATTTAGACAAAATATGGGAATTTCTTACTCCTCTTATTTCTTCCTTTTTTTCTTTAAAATAATACAGCCATACCTTAAAGTACAACTGTGTTAATAATAAGATCTTTTGGAATGACAGCAGCTCTAATTTTCTTTCTAATCTTTTCTTCTTTAAGTGTGAAAACGTATAGCTACCTACTTGTCTTTTGGGATTTTACTGTCTATGTCTTTTTTAAGCATGTATTAAATTGGCTTCTGTAAATGGGTAAACTTGTAGTATTCCTAGTCTCCGTATAAAAATGATTTTATAAAAATGCTGTTTTTAAAGTACAGTTGATATTCTCAGTTAATGATTCAGCTGTGTTCAGAAAAGTCAAAGGTACATTTTCAGTTTCTTTTAAAGTGAATACTGAAACAGTTGTTTAATGACTTTTATATAGCACAGTTTCTACACTGTGATGAGGAAAAAAAATGTTAAAAATAATTTGGCAGGTGATAACAAGTGTACCTAATTTTACAATTAAGACAACTGACATGTTAAAATAGTTCCAAGAATCATTCTTTATATCATCTACTTTGTTAATAATGGAAAAACATTTTATTGGTGATACAAAAAATGCCATATAAAACTCCCTACTTTGTCCTTTTTATGATGGGAGACTATAGAGCATTTTGATGGTTGGTTTTCTTAAAAGCCCTTTTTGGTAGAATTAAGTCTGAAAGCAAAAAATATTTACTTCTGATTCTTATTTTATACTGATAAATGTTATGTAAGTTTACCTGGGTTTTCTTCATCCCAAAAAAACTAAATCCAGATTTACAAAATACTTTTTAATAATTTGTATTTTAAAAATGTATTGATAAATATCTTCTACTTCTATAAGTTATACTTGAAATAGCATAGCATATCAAAAATTCATGCTTTCCCTAAAACAATTTGTATACAGTACTGTGCAAGAATAAGTATTTCATATTATGCTAGTTAATTTTTTTATCAATATGAATGTTCATAGATATGTGTAGCTGCATATGTATCAATATATAAATTCATATGTGGGTATATACATGATAACATATCTATAATATTTAAAGTAATATAAGACAGGTTATTTCTAGATACTCTTTATAATTACTTTTAGAATGCTTTCATATCTAATGGATAAATAAAACAGCAGCAATGAATTTTAGGTTAAAGTTAATTTATTTCATTATAGTTAGACTATACTTTCTAGTTGTGTTGGTAAAAATTTAAATCATTGCTTTGGTTTCTGCAAAGAAATAAGAGTACTACAATGTTATCCATCACAGTACATTGCTTTCTATTCCTTAATTATATAATAATTTACAAATATTAAATGTTGCTTATGGTATGTTATCCAGACTTTGGAACTGATTTCTTTTTCTTTTCCTTCCTCTTGCTTCAGATGTTCATCAAGTACATAAAGGTTAGCAACCTTCTCTTTTGCAATATTGAATAACAGGGCATGGCATATTATTTATGGCAAAAAGCAAAACTTTACAAGTATTGATTTTTGGGGAAATGAGGACTTTATTTTTAGAAATGTTATAATAAAAAATTAATATATTGTTAGATAATCTCACATGCACTGTACTGGCTTCCCATTTCATGTGCTTTTATTCTTTAGGTGGAGTTGGTATCACATTTTGGATCAGAGCACTTTTGTCCATTAAGCCTTATAAGGTAATACAGAATTAAAATATTTACTGAGTGGTTTAAAAAGAAAAAAAGGGATACATAAAAATCCCACTATATTTAAAGTGAAGAAATAATGTTCTGCTATGTGAAGATAGCACCATAGAAATATAAGCTACTAAAAAAAAAAACAAAAAAGAAATATAAGCTACTATACCTTTCTTACTCTTGAATACCGTTTAGAAAAATATAAAAATTTCCTTTAAGAAAAAAGAACCTTCATTTTATGTGTTCGATTTAGCTTGCTTGATGTGATGAAAATATATGGAAACATTTTAGACTGATAGAAAACTTAGTCATTGTATTTTTTTTATTTTTTATTATTTTTTTTTGCGGTACTCGGGCTTCTCACTGTTGTGGCCTCTCCCGTTGCGGAGCACAGGCTCCAGACGCGCAGGCTCAGCAGCCATGGCTCACGGGTCCAGCTGCTCCGCGGCATGTGGGATCCTCCCGGACCAGGGCACGAACCCGTGTCCCCTGCATCGGCAGGGCAGGCAGACTCTCAACCACTGCGCCACCAGGGAAGCCCCAGTCATTGTATCTTTAAATGCCTTAAATAGATTAACATTTTAATGGGAACAGTGGATTGAGAAACAGTGGTCATTATTTTTGAGTCCAGAAGTTAATGGCCCTCAAAACATAACCAAAGTTATTATATTTTGTCATTTATTATGAAGAGATGAGTCTTAACAACTGTTTAGTTTTGAAAGACTTTAATGAAATTGTTGTTAATAGGGTATTTGGCACTAGCATGGTGGAAGAATATGAAGAGATTGCTGATTCCCAGTACCAGTCAGAACGTCAAGAACTATTTGATGAGGACTATGGTAAGTGACTTTAAAACAGTGACTATTTATGTATTATTTTTTTCTTTTTAAAATCTAATGGTAATGGGTAAATGTAGGTCACTTAAAAAAATCGATGTGATGGTTGTCTTTAGTTTTTTCCTTTTTTCCCCCCGGTACGCGGGCCTCTCACTGTTGTGGCCTCTCCCGTTGCGGAGCACAGGCTCCGGACGCGCAGGCTCAGCGGCCATGGCTCACGGGCCCAGCCGCTCCGCGGCATGTGGGATCTTCCCGGACCGGGGCATGAACCCGTGTCCCCTGCATCGGCAGGCGGACTCTCAACCACTGCGCCACCAGGGAAGCCCTTTTTCCTTGTTTTTAACCCTAGTAACTATAATTTTTTCTTAAACCTATTTTCTAAAATAATTTTCTGCTTTGTAAATTGAGCTGTTTTCCAAGCTTATCAATCAGTTATTTGTGACTGGAACTCCCTTCCATAACATCAGTGCTATAAATTATGGTTATATCCCAATGCCAGCCCCCAAAACCTGTTACTCATAAGGCAACTGAAATAGTAGAATTGAAAATTAATTTCTTTGATTTGCCTTTAGCCTCAGAGCAAGCATATTGAGGCCTGAGTTTTTGAGAAACTCCCATGAACCTGCAGAGGTCGGAGAAGGTTTTATGATACCCTCCATTTCTACTTTATCCAGTTCTTGTTTTAAGATGTCTTAAACTGTAGTCTGAAAAACCTAATTTTTCCCTTCCCTAGTTTTCCCATAAGTGAAGTGAAGACATTTACTAGGGGTTGGTAAACTACATTGAAAGGTTGAATAAAAGTCTTACAAATGTGATTACAATTTTGGTAAGCAGTAGAAATATTTTCCTTGGTTTATATCTGTTTGATAAATGGCTTGTGAATTTCATTTTCTTTTTGTGAATGTGTTTTAGATGTATAATAAAAATTATAAAATTGTTTTAAATGTCAGCTGACTTTGACGGGATATAATTTGAGCTTTTAAACATATTGGAGATAGTTCTTAGCATAAGTACCTTCATTTTCTCTTTGAACAGATTACCCACTGGATTATAATACTGGGGAGGATAAATCCTCAAAAAATCTTCTTGGATCTGCTACAAGTGAGTATTTTGGGTTTTGTCAGTCACTAAAATTAAAGTATTTCTCAACTTTTTTTTCCTGGCATATGTGAACATTTTGTTGTGGTATAGTTTAGGGGGCTCCTGCTCTCCCAGTGTTAAACTTTGAGTTGAAATCAAAGAAAATACTTTTGAAAAGTATTTCCGTGGAAATAAAATAGGAAGAATATATGAAAACAAGAGAGGGAAAAATGCAAGCACAAGTTGGTTCTTCTAAAATTAAGCAGTTATATTTTTAGGCAAATTCCTTACAGTGAAGAATGGGCTGTGAATTTACTTGGGGAAAGAATTATTAAAGAAGTCCTAGACCATATGAGTAAGAGCATCTGGGTAATCATACTGAATGGGAAAGGAATTAGTTTTAGAGGTGGTACTCATCAATGAAATCCTACCAAATGAGGATTTGTTAATGTATGGGTATGGTTAGTTTCCTACTTAATTATAAAACATAAAGTCTGTTTCTTATTCATAATAATGATGATTCCCAACCAGTAACAATAATAGCAATAACAATATACTCTTTGTAAACTAAAAAAAACAATGACTAACATACTAGTTGTTTAATTTCTTGTCATGCCAACCTATTATCCGAACTTAGTGGTAGGCTAACTAAGTAGACTCCTTGAAAGACCATTACCGACTGACACTTTAGTTTTACTGTTAGAATGAAGGTAGGTATATTTTATGTTTGTTATCTTTGGTTGTTCCTGAAGAATATGGAACTTGAAGGAATTTTCTTTTTCTTTGGAGATTAATAATTGAATTTAATGAAAGTAAGTCTTAGTAAAATAGAAAACTATTTGTGCATTTCTCTTTTAGTGAGTTGAATTGCTTGAATCCCAGTCTCACTGTGTACATTGTCCTTATAGCTTTTTAAGATACTCAACCAGTAGTACATATACTTTAGGTAGATATTTGGGTGGCTACAGTATATGGAGTTGAGTCACTTCTATTTCTTTTCATCTTTTTTTCCCTTTCTTCCCTTCGTGTCCTCTTCCTCTCCATAGAAGACTATAGATTTCAGTGGACTTTTTAGGGAATAGGAAGAAGAGTGTTAAAAATACCTGCATAAAGGGAATGCTTTTATGTACTATTTAGCCTTGTTACAGATTAGCTCAATATATTTTGTTTTACTCTATTGCTAGTCAACTGACATTTTAGATATTATAGACTACTTTTAAGTAGGTTCCTTAGCTATATCTAGCTGATGATAGCATTAAAACAGGTGCCTCATTCACTGCTATGGTGTATAGTTTTTTAGGAGTGAAAAAATGATGCTATTTTATTTATCTGGATATTAATATTATTGTTCATGTCCTTAAATTTGTAATAAAAAACTCTATGTTATATAATAGTCATCATATCATAGCTCAGTAATGCTGACTTAGCTGTGAGGAGGAATTTTTATTTTATGGGGTCAGAAAATAGCCCCAGACTAAAAGCTCTCTAGTATCCAATGGTTACTGGGAAGGAAGAGGCACCTTCCAGAAGTAATGACTTAGAAGTTTTAGATAAGGGAAAACTGTTGATATTCTTGCTTTCTTTTTCTATCTTCCTATGGGATTAACTCCAAGACACCATTAACACGTTTTCAGTGGAGGACATTTCCCTATTTGTAATCACTTCTCTGACTAATATATTATTTTAATTAATGAGACATAGAATTTTTTTAGATCCTACTCTTTGGATCTTTTTCCTCGAAGGTGTGTTTCTTGGTAACACATCATTTTTCTTTTTTGTGGCTTTCTAGGACAGTCCATTTACCTTCCAGTGTTCTAGATGTTGAAAGATTTTGTGTAGTGAGACAAGATGGGTGGGAGGATGTCAGCTGAGCCTAAGCATGAAAAATGGGGTTTAAAAAGATCTCTATTTCTTGAAGTTTCAGAACAAGAGAGGCAGTAGTAACTGAGTGATAAGACTGCTGTCATAAAGTTTATAGGCATGACCTAACACTGCTGCCTTCTATACCTGTATCCTTCTAGTTTTCTCTGAACAGTCTAGGACTGGTTTTGAGCCTGACCTAGTTACTGCCTCCAATGTAGTATAACTTTAAGGCGTAAATAACAATGTGGAATCAGGCCAAAGAGCTAGGCTCTGGCACTGGAATGCCTGAATTTGACTATAATCATCACCACTTTCTAAATTAGCTTGAAATTGGCCAATTTTGCACCTCATTTATTTTCAGTATTTATGTAATGTCTCCAAAACAGAATCCTGTGGCTTTAATCTAAAGAGAAACTCTTTTTTTCTTTTTGTTGTTGAGCAATTAGTAGTCATAGGAAATATACCTCACCAGAGTATGTTGCTTCTGATTGGACTTGGTTGTCAAAGAGCATGCATGCTGCATATTTAGACATTGTTGATATTACATAATTTACTGAACTGCCAGAAAGGGAGAAACTACTATTTTAGAGCAGCATTCTTGGCTTTTACATATGCCAGTTCTGGCAACTCTTCTGCCTGAATCTTTTTTTTTTTTTTTTTTTTTTTTTTTTTTTTTTGCGGTACGCGGGCCTCACTGTTGTGGCCTCTCCCGTTGCGGAGCACAGGCTCTGAACGCGCAGGCTCAGCGACCATGGCTTACGGGCCCAGCCGCTCCGCGGCATGTGGGATCTTCCTGGACCGGGGCACGAACCCGTGTCCCCTGCATCGGCAGGCGGACTCTCAACCACTGCGCCACCAGGGAAGCCCCTGCCTGAATCTTTTGTTTACATTCTTGAACCAGAACATTTAAATATTTTATATCACCAGAAATTCTTTGTATCACTTTGCTCTACTTGTGCTTGGTCATGTGGCTCTTCCTGACCACTCTCTACCTTGACATTCTTGCAAGTCTGCCTTTACTCCTATATGTGGTCTGCATTTTATTAGAATCATCAGATTTGCTGAAGTCCAGGTTTCTGTTTATGTTTCTGTATATGTTTAAGACAAAGTATAGTTTTTGTTATAAGTCAGAGTATTTTTTATATTTTAAGGTCCTAGAAAGAAAAGAGAATGAAGGTAGGCATGCTCAGTACACATGGGAGGAAGTAGTTTTTTCATTGGTTTGTCTTGTGTTGTAGCGTAGGCAGTTTGTTTCCTCTCTCAAAAGAGCTATTGGTGTGCTGGAGACTGAGTATAACATATTGATATTTGGTCCCTAGGGGAATTTCATCCCTAAAGGAATGGGATGGGATAAATAGTTGCCCAACTCAAAGAGAAAGGAGTTGGCTAATCCATGAGAAATTAAGGATGGATATCTCGTTTGGCACTATATTCCAAATTATACTTTTACCCTTTAGTCTTTCTGAAGGCTTTTTAGTGGCCAGATTATCGTCCTGACAAGCAGTCACGTGTTCGGATGCAAAGTGAGAATGGTTAAGAAAATTCACAAAGCTCCTTTCTCTCAAAAGACAAAAGAAAAAGGTTGTATTTGTCATTGTTCTGTGAACATAGCAAGATTCTTTCTTACAGGTTAGATGGGCTGAGAAAGAAGAAATTTGCCAGATTTTGCTTTTGTTATCAAGTGGCCCCCTGAAATGATGATAATAATATTTTAAAATGATGGGTAGCATAAATCTTCCTTATTATAGGTACTAGTATTAAAATTTAGGTTAAAAAGTAATACTCTAAAGCTTCTTTCTCTACACAGATTAATAGATAACAGATTTTTTTTTAATTGTTAATAATACCAGAAAATTTTAATGCAGAAAGTTTGAAACCTGTGGTAAGATTGCCCTTTGAAGCACAAGGGACTTAGAATATAGACTTGGTTACAAAATTTGGGTTCTGTGAAGCCATCGGTTTTTGTTTTGTTTTTTTTGTTTTTTGCGGTACGCGGGCCTCTCACTGTTGTGGCCTCTCCCGTTGCGGAGCACAGGCTCCAGACACACAGGCTCAGCAGCCATGGCTCACGGGCCCAGCCGCTCCGCGGCATGTGGGATCTTCCCGGACCGGGGCACGAACCCGTGTCCCCTGCATCGGCAGGCGGACTCTCAACCACTGCGCCACCAGGGAAGCCCAAGCCATCAGTTTTGACTGAACTTCAGCTGTCAGGCTAAGTAGAGGATCACATAGTACTATTGCAGTATTGGGTGACATTAAAATTGTATTTATGAGGAAATAACAGAGTTTCCTTTGCTACTTTATCTTGGTTTGTAAGAAAATAGAGTTTCCATTCCTGTTTTTATCTCATGCTGAGGCATCTCTTTAGCCTAAGATCCAAGACTGCTTCTCTGTTTAACAGTTTGCCAGGTCAAAGGGCAAGGTTGACCTGTAATCCTAGATATTTAAAAAGCAAATATAAAGCTTTTGTGTGTCAAACTGATGATTGGAAACAAAGTACCACTGCTTATTGTCTTTCAGAATATAGAATCATAGTTAATGTAAAGATTAAAATTAATAATTGTCTACCAGATATCACTTTTAAAAGTCTAAAATATACTATTTTTACCTGCCATAAAGCATATCTTTACAGTATCAGTGCCAGGTGACAGTGCTTGGCTTGTTCCCAGCCTTCCTGATGTGCTAGCTTTTACTTCTTTAGATCCTTTTGTACTTCTCACATCTATGGTTTTCATGAAAGTGTGATGAAAACTCTATGGATCTCTTTTAGGAAAGGAAACTAAAATGGAAAAAACTGATGAGGCTTAATATGTAGCCCCTGCCAGATCTTAGTATTTTAATAGGATAAATACCTGGTGAATTAACTTCTAATAGAATTTCAGAGATTAGATTGGAGTTGGAAGTTAATTTCCCTTGAAATTACATTATATTACTAGAAGGAAGTCTTCTGTTCCCAGCCAGCTAAGTTTTATGTCTTTGACTTTCAATTCATCTTCCCTTGCCCATACTCATCCAGTTCACTAAAGAATTCATGTCATTTATTGGCCATAAAACATTGTTAAAAGTCATCAAATACATGATCCTATGCAGTATCATTTTGGATTTAAGCGTATTACCTAGATATTTTAGTTGAAAATAAAGTCTTTCTGCTGCCCTTTGGATAATAATCTTCCCATTTCATTTATTTTTACCTATGATAGTCACATGTTTAGGAAAAACTTTTATTTCTTCAGGCTTTCTTGTTTTTGATTTAAACTGTAAAACCCCTTTCTAAAGAAAAAAAGACTTTTCTATAAAATACAAATTTTGGTTGTCACATTGCTTTCCTATCTCAGTACAGGCTATATGTTGAATTATACTTGAATTTTATAATATGCTGAAGGTAGTGTTTGCTAAAAGGTTTGGGGAAGTTTTACAAAAAAGTATAATTAAATTTTAAAATCCTTCTGAACATAAAAATTCAGATTTATGCGTAATACTTTTTGCCTGAAATTTGTGTCCTATATTGGACTTACATAGTAAGGCAAGCAAAAAGGTAATTAGTCCAAAAAATGAAAAAAGACCATTACAAATGGTTTTTGACTATCTGATATTGAGTTTTATGAAAATATTTAGGTGTATTGGTATTTTTCTCTGATTGAATTTTGTTTTAGATGCCATTCTAAATATGGTGAATATTGCCGCTAATATTCTGGGAGCAAAAACTGAAGACCTGACAGAAGGTACCTAATCATTTTATGGGTCTTTTAAATATATGATACTCCAGGGATTTTCCTAGTTAGTAAAATTAATTAATAAGCCAAGCAATTTGATTTTTCATTTAGAAATATAGAAACCATTCAAAGGAACTTAGCAGTCTTCTATTATTCATTGCTTATTTGAATTTCACAAGTTCTCTTTAATAAATAGGATCCTGTCTATATAAAATCATGAATTTGTTTTTTGATTCTTCCCTGCTGTAGAAGTAATGATTTTATCCCTTATCTCTTTCCTGAGGTTTTGTTGCTCTAGAGGTACTTCAAGTATGCTTTTATTTATCAAACAGCTATTCAATTAAGAAAGCAATTATTTCCTTAAAGAATGTCAGATAAGAATATTATTAGCAACGGGAAACAATCTTGCCTTTTTTGTTTTCAAAAATACTTCGTCCCAGTTATAAAATAAGTAAGTCATGGGGTTGTAATGTACAACATGGGAAGTACAATATGGTGACAGATGGTAACTAGACTTATTGTGGTGATCATTTTGCAATGTATACAAATGTCAAATCACTGTGTTGTACACATGAAATGAATATAATATTGTATGTCAAACATACTTCAATAAAAAAATTTAGTTCCAAGTGCAAACTTAAAATGACCCATTTCTTCTCATTCTTTTAGTAACTCAGATGTCTTATTAATCATGTAAGATTACACAAATTTCGTAGTCATCTTACTTGCTTTAATTATCTGAGAAGCTGAGAAAGAATATGCACTACTTGTAGTTGTGACGTTCTACGATTATTTCTTTCCAAAAGAACTTTATGAAAAAACCCACAAAGTCTGCAGTAGTAAACGTATTTGACTTTTTTTCTCGAGAAAAACTAAAGTCCTTTATTTGTTATAGTGAAATATTTTCATGGTATAGCTTTTTAAAATTAAACTCAATATGGGCATCTTTCTTAAAATAGGAAATAAAAGTATATCTGAGAATGCCACTGCCACAACTGCACCTAAAATGCCTGAATCAGCTCCTGTTTCAACTCCTGTTCCATCACATGAGTAAGTTATATTGTGATATTAGAGTTCTATTAAGATGGAAAGCTAAGTATACTTGTACATAAAAAGGTACTTGTAACTTGTGGGAAATGATTATCTATAGAAAGCTCTGGATCATGGGACAGATATTCCACAGCCACTTAAAACATCTTTGAGTTGCTTTTTGGGTACTGGGAATTCACTTCACTCCAGACCAAATGTTTGTTGTTTTGATTTTATGTGTTACTTTTATTATTTACAATACTTAATCTTTTCCTTGTTGCACATAATTAACCTAACTCTGCAGGTATAAGTTTGAGGACAAATATTAAAGACCTGTTTTTATTAAGTTCAAATTTAAAAGCATTGATTAAGTATCTATGCTATGCCTAGAAAGATAAAAAGGGTACCTGAAATACTTAGAGCAGTGATTTTTAAATGATTTGTTTGCCACACAGCATACTCTTACAGTGTTCAGTTTCTGAAATCGAATGATATAGGTCTTTTCCCAGGGTGCAGTGGGCACTTTGGGCAGGGATGTATATATGTAGGTAACATATGAAATAACCTCATTTGGCCCTTTATACCAGAGGTGATTAAGGTTTGTCGGTACCTCAACTTCTGATCTATAATAGATAGGCTCATTAATGATTTGGGTTATTGGGACAATAATTGGGATAATTTGGATATAGTTATTACAAATGTAACTTCCATATATTTCATTGGATATACTCCCTGTAAACTTTGACAGCCCTTTCTCTCAGAGGAACTCTACTTAATGGGATAAGATATTTGAACAAGAAGCAGTTAGTTCAGGGTTATAACTAATGAAACCTCCAGTGGGTGTGCTTCAAGCTGTAATTCCTAAGTACTATCTTAATTAAAAAATGAGATTTTTGTGCTTTGAAGTGCACAGTGTCAAATCTGTATTTTCCTGTATTAATCCTGAAAGTGACTAAAGATATTTATTGGGTGATCAGAGTGAAATATATAGCATTATGTGCTATTGATTCCTAGAAGGTCCTAAGAAATCTCTTTGGGATAGAGATTCTTGGTGTTTCTAGTTATGTGGAGCTGACCGGTTTTTGTAACTGAATTCTTTAGTTAATAACATATATCAATAGTATGTCTTATTTTTCAAAACTAAATGAAATTAATTTCATTTTACACACATATACACACATAGGCACATATATACCTATACACATTCACCCCTCATACATATGTATGAATATTTGTTGAAAGGTATCACATCAGGCTAATGTAGCAGTTTTTACTTTTCTATATTAGAGTTTTTTAATAGATATTCTTGCATACTTGTTTGTTTCTTTACTTAATGTTTCTTCATGTATGTTTGTCTTAAATTCTTTTTGATGGTTATATTGCAGTCCTCTGAAGAAAATAAAAGAATCCATGATAGGGTATCACTTTTAAAGTTATGAAAAGATGACTTACTTTCTTTTCCCAGGTTTGAGTTTTTTAAAGTGTAACTCTGATTAGGGTGTATATATATATATATATATATGTTATATAACTTAATTTTTACCAAATTAGTTCAGTTTAGTTTCTTTCCCTCCCCTTCTTCAGACATTCCTCCTTTTTACTGTTATAATTTATTTGGTAGATAATAAGCAGTACACCACCTGAGTATGTAAGAAATGTTGTATAGTGACTATATATTGATATCTGTATCTATATCATCTATTTAGGGAAGCATAGCCTAATTATGTTTTAGTTTAGTCCATTTACTATTTTATTATCAACAAGATGAAAGTCCTGCTTTTAGATATTGTCTTTTTTATTCCTACTTTTGCTATTTTGATATTAGGCTTTGTTTGAAGACATTTCCTGGCATTCTTAGTAGTGTTTCACAGTAGGAAAATTTGCATATGAAGGGTTTTTTTTTGGTTTTGAAATTACTTTGTTTTCTCAAATTATACCTTTGGTGCTGCAAGGGCTGCACCCGGAAATTCATTATCTTTATCTTGGAAGGGACCACAGATATTATAATTTATAACACTGTTCCCACCTGCTCCATTTCTCACTCTCCCTACCCTACACACATACTCCAGAGCCCAAAGATAGGACTGGGTTAGTGGCACTACTAGTTTATTATTAGTCAGGATTTTCATTAAAATGGTTAAGTATTTAGCTTTCAACAATTGAAAGTTAGCCAAGGTGATACTGAGATTATCTGGGGGGAGTGGAGATATGTTTCTTCTCCCTTTGCAGATAATTGTTTGTGTGTGTGTGTGTGTGTGATGCCATGTTGAAATTCCTCAAATCATCCATAGAGAAATAATCTCTGAGAAATCTGCAGTTGACCCTTGAATAACATGGGTTTGAACTGCACGGATCCACTTATACATGGCATTTTTTCATTAGTAAATACTAATGAAATACAGTACAGATGATTTTGGTTGGTTGAATCTGTGGATGAGGAATCGTGGATATAGAGGAACTGTGGATATAGAGGGCTGACTAAGTTATACTGCATGGAGGCCGACAATTCTAACTCCCCATGCACTGTTCAAGGGTCAACAGTAATTGCCTTTTGAAAGTAGGATATTCCAGCACAAAGTGCATTCATAATAAGAGTCCTGCCTTCTAGTTCTAGCTCTGGGACTAGCTCTGGGTAGCTCAATTTCTGATATAAGGGGTGATGAGTCTTGTAATATTGGTGAATATTTATGGGAGGAAAGTTACATGAAACTTTCAGTAAATGGAAATATTCACATACAAACAACTCTTAAACAGAGTTTAAAGAAAAATTTGATTTGGTAAATATGGTGATTTGAATTATCTGGCTGTTCACTTGATAAATTATCTTTCTGTTACCATTTCTGAGTAATACTGTTTTTATAATGAAAGTGATTTGAAGGGAAATAATTCATCCAAAGTAAATTGAGTGTTTTCTGTATTTCCAGCGTTCCTTTTACCTTATGTATGATACATTTATTTTCCTTAAACATAATTATGGATATGTATTTCTAGGTTTGTAACTACTGAAGGACTTGTACATGACACAGAGCCATCATCACCAGATACTACAAAAGAGGGTCCCATTGTACAACTAGTTCAAGAAGAGGAAGAGGAGGCAAGTCCTTCTACAGTGACCCTTCTGGGTAGTGGTGAACAAGAGGATGAAACGTCACCTTGGTTTGAGTCAGAGACACAAATATTTTGCAGTGAACTGACCACAATTTGTTGTATTTCTAGTTTTTCGGAATACATATATAAATGGTGTTCAGTTAGAGTTGCTCATTATCGGCAACGCAGCAGAACTGCTGTGAGTAAAGAAAAAGAGTATCTTGTGTCAGCTCAATCACCATTAGTACTTCCTGAAGAATCAGTAGATGTTTCAGTATTGCAACCTCCAGCTGGAGAACCAGACAGTAAGAGTAAAGAAAAGAAAGCTGAAACTGTTGTTCTAGGTGACTTAAGTAGTGTGCACCAGGGAGGTTTGATTAATCACACTTTAGATGCAATTGAACTTGAACCAAGCCATCCTCAAACTCTTTCTCAGTCTCTTCTCTTAGATGTTACTCCAGAAATCAATTCATTATCTAAAATAGAAGTATCTGAGCCTATTAAATATGAGGCAGGGCGTACACCATCACAAGTGATTCCCCAAGAGAGTTCTGTTGAGGTTGATAATGAAACAGAAAAAAGGTCTGACAGTTTTAGTTCTATAGAGAAACCAACTGTGATCTATGAAACAAAAAAACTTGATGAAGTAATGGATAATATTGTAAAAGAAGACTCCATGCAAATTATCACAAAGCTATCCGAAACAATAGTGTCACCTGTAAACACAGCTATTGTGCCAGACAGTGAAGACGGGGAAGCCAAAATGAACATAGCTGACACACCAAAGCAAATTTTGACTCCTGTTGTGGATTCTTCTTCATTACCTGAAGCAAAAGAGGAAGAACAGTCTCCAGAAGATGCCCTTTTAAGAGGGTTACAGAGGACAGCTACAGATTTTTATGCTGAATTACAAAATTCTTCAGATCTAGGATATGCTAATGGAAATCTTATACATGGATCAAACCAAAAGGAATCAGTGTTTATGAGACTTAATAACCGTATTAAAGCCTTAGAAGTTAACATGTCTCTCAGTGGTCGCTATCTGGAGGAACTTAGCCAAAGGTAAGCTTTATTATGAATTAGCACAATACACTTTGCACAGTGAGTTAAGTAGCAAAGTATAATCTGTGACTAGAGAAGGAGAGGATTTAATTATCTCATGGTATAACAGTAATAAGCACCATTTTAGCTGGAGAGAGAAAGAAAGTTATTTGGATGTTGATCAGTGATCTTAAGAATTGATTTCCTTTTCTGGAAGTATTACTAAGTGACTATTATTAGGCTGATAACAAGTTTGAATTATCTATAATCAGTTTCTCCTTTCTTCTGTTGCTTAACTTCAGCCACTTTTGCTGTTTGATTCCCAGAGCACTCATGGGAAAAATTAGTCTATAGACTTTAAAGCTCTATGTGGAACATGACCAGATATTTTTTAAGAGTTTAAATAAGTGAAGATTAGAAAAATGCCAGAGGCCATGCCAGTTTGCTTATGCAGTGATGAAGATCTCAGGCACAGTTCTCCACTTTTTAAGCCTATTTACTTTTTTTTTTATTCCTTAAGTATCCAGCATCCTTAGGGCTTTTCCAGCATTTTGTAACCACCTAGGCACTCAATGCCCAGAATTTCTGAAATGCTACCTTTTCATAATCTTCTTAAATTAAAATGCTGCTGATGAAATGTCACTACGGTCATCATTATATCCTAAAAGGGGTTTCTTCTTAATTCATACATATAATATATTGGCAAATTTTCTGTGGGTGTGTGTGCATGCCTACATCATACCTGTTCTTGCCTCTCCCCACCCCCAACCTATTTGCCCCACTAAAGGAACCACAGAAATCACTAATAAATCTTTCTTTAATTGAGATGTAATTGACATATAATATTGTATTAGTTTCAGGCATATAACATAATGATTTGATATTTGTATATATTGCTAAATGATCACCACAATAAGTCTGGTTAATATTATCACCACATACAACTTTTCTTTTTTCCTTGTGGTAAGAAATTTTAAGATCTACTCTGTTAGCAACTTGCAAATATACGATCCAATATTATCAACTATAGTCAACATGCTGTACATTATATTCCTGTTACTTATTCATTTAAAGTTTTACCTTTTGACCCGCTTCATCAGTTTTGCCCACCCCCACCTTGGCAATCACCAATCTGTTCTCTGTATCTATGAGTTCAAGATTTTTTTTCCTTTTATTTAGATTCCACATGTAAGTGAGATCATATGATATTCGTCCTTCTCTGTCTAACTTATTTCACTTAGCATAATGCCCTCAAGGTCCAACCATGTTGTTGCAAATGGCAAGACTTCCTTCTTTTTTATGGCTGAATAATATTCCTTGGTATACACATACCACATTTTCTTTATCTATTCTTCTATTGATGGATACTTAGTTTGCTTCCAGGTCATGACTATTGTATATAATGCTGCATTGAACATGGGGGTACAGATATCTTTTCAAGTTAGTGTTTTTTTCCTTCAGATAAATACTCAAAAGTGGAATTGCTAAATCATATGGCAGTTCTATTTTTGATTTTTTGAGAAACCTCCATACTGTTTTTCATAGTGGCTGCACCAATTTACGTTCCCACCAACAGTGTACAAGGGTTCCCTTTTCTCTGTATCCTCACCAACATGTTATTTTTTCTCTTTTTGATAATAGCAATTTTAACAGATGTGAGGTGATAACTCATTGTGATTTTGATTTGCATGTCCCTGATGATTAATGATGTTGAGCATCTTTTCATCTATTACCTGTTAACCATCTATCTGTTTTCTTTGGAAAAATGTTTGTTGAGATTCTCTGCCAATTTTCTTTTTTTAATGTTTTATTTATTTTTGGCTGCATTGGGTCTTTGTTGCTTCACGTGGGCTTGCTCTAGTTGTGGTAAGCAGGGCTACTCTTGTTGCGGTGCGGGGCTTCTCGTTGCAGTGGCTTCTCTTGTTGCGGAGCACGGGCTCTAGGTGTGCGGGCTCAGTAGTTGCAAGCACGCGGGCCCTAGAGCGTGCGGGCTTCAGTAGTTGTGGTGCGTGGGCTCTAGAGCGCAGGCCTCTAGGTAGCCTTTTCATTAAGTTGATGGTTTCTTTTGCTTTGTAAGAAGTTTTTCAGTTTGATGTAGTCCCACTTGTTTTTTTTGCATTTATTGCCTTTGCTTTTGGTGTTAAATCCAAAAAACATTTCCAAGACTCATGTCAAAGAGCTTACCGCCTGTGTTTTCTTTTAGGAGTTCTGTTGTTTCAGGTTTTATGTTCAAGTCTTTAATACATTTTGAGTTAATTTTTGTGTATGGTATAAGATAGGGGTCCAGTTTCATTTTGTTGCATGTGGCTGTTCAGTTTTCCCAGCACCATTTATTGAAGTGACTGTCCTTTCCCCACTGTATATTCATGGGTCCTTTGTCATAAATTATTGACTATATATGCGACTAGTAAATCTTTTATAGCAGTGAGGAACATAGAATTGATGTTGAGGTAGCAAATACCTCAAGGGACCTCTTTATTTTACCTTTGTAAGTTTTCCTGTATCGCACAGGGTTCAGTAAGAGTCATTTTCAGAAATATGGATTTATCTTATATATTGAAATCAGAAGTGTGTTTCCAGTAATAAATTAATAAATAAGAAATTAAAACCAATTTAAATCAATTCTTACTCCATAGGTACCGAAAACAAATGGAAGAAATGCAAAAGGCTTTCAATATGACAATAGTAAAACTTCAGAATACTTCAAGAATAGCAGAGGAGCAGGTTGGTCATCTTCATATCTTATTTAATTTTTATATAAATTTCCATTGAATTTTGTAGGATCTCTCTGGTAAGAAGGATAAGTAATGTTGGTTCACTTTTTCCCTGATAGCTGATGATTAAGCTGTAATGTGATGTTTTCTAGCTGTTAGCATCAGTATCTGCTCAAGAGAAAATTTTCTTGAGCATTATTTGTATTACATTTCAAGATTTGTATGTATGTGTATGTGTGTAGAAGTGCAGTGGACTTTTTGGCAACTTTGTTAAACTCTAAAATCATTTGTGGTTTTCTGTGTAGACAGTTTTATTGGTTGCAAATAAACAGCTCTATTTCTTTTTAATCCTTATACCTTTTTTTTCCTTCCTTTTTCCTCTTATCTCTTGCCTAGAGCTGTACAGTGATGCAATAGGACTGATAGTGGCCATTCCCCTGTCTTGTTGATTTTAAGGGATTGAGTTCAGTATTGCAGCATTAAATGTGATATTCATTAATAAGTTTTTATAGTGTGTTACCATCATGAAGAAATTTTATATTTAACTTTTCTAAAAGGTTATTTGGGACTAAGGGAAGGTGAGGTGAGGTGAGGAGGCCTCAGGTTGCAGAGTTTAGTTGCATCTTACTCCCAGTTTGTGACATGTTATAATTGTGGTTCTACACACAGTTTTTCCCCACCCCTCTTTTTTTTTCTTTCTGAAATTGAGGTTTGAAAGTTGTTTACATATTCTTAGTATGAGTCCTTTATCAGAGACAGGCTTTGCAAGTATTTTCTCCCAGTCCATTACTTGTTTTGTCATTCTCTTAAACATATCTTTTGAAGAGCTGAATTTAATTTGTTGAAGCCCAATTTACCTGTTTTCTCTTTGCCTAACCCAAAGTCACAAAGATTGTTTTCCTCTGTTTTCTTTTAGAATTTGCATAGTTTTAGTTTTACATTTGGTTTATGATCCATTTTAATTTTTACGTGTCACAGAGTATGGATCAAAGTTCCTTTTTTGTGAGGGAGGGGATTGAGAAACATGAATATTCCTTTCTTCCAGCATCATTTGTGGAAAGGACTATCTTTTCTCCACTGGATTTCCTTTGCGCTTTTGATGAAAATCAATTCACCATATACATGTGGATTTGTTTCTGGAATTCTCTTCTGTTTTGTTCATCTGTATCTGTCTTTTTGCTTATACTGCACTGTTGTGATTACTGTAGCTTTATAGGAACTCTTGAAATCAGGTAGAGTGAATCCTTCAACTTTGCACTTGTCCAAAATTGTTTTGGCTAATCTGGATTTGACTAATACAGATTTTAGAATCAGCTTGTCAGTTGCTACCAAAAACAAACAAACAAACAAAAACCTGTTTGGATCTTGATGGGGTTTGTGTTGAACTTAGAGATCAATTTGGAGAATTCACATGTTAATAGTATTAAGCCCTCTGACCCATGAACACAGTATTTATTTAGTTCTTCATTAACATTTTCCCTCTGTATTTTCTCTTTATATTTAACATCTATGCTTTATTAAAGACTTAAGTACTTTTAAATAATCTTGTGTATCATTAACACTATTGAAAGTAAATCTTGATTAGAAGTGTTAACCAATTTAATAACTGTAATAACTTATCTTTTAAAACTGTCTAGAATTTCTCAGTGTTTGTCAAAAGTGAGTCAAAAGAAACAGTTTAATGAATCACATTCAGCATTTTAAAAATATGAAGTAGGATAGAAAGTACCACAGTGGATCACAGTGAGGGAAGTAAGTGAAACTTCTTGTTACAGTTTTATACATCCGCCTACTCAACCCCATATACACAGTGGAGACTTAAAGATTACTTAAATCTAAGTTTGAAAAACTTAGGTTTAGAATAATAAATGGTTATGTAGCTATTTCATAGAGGGTCCTAAATTAGAGTGTTAGATTTCCTTGACTTCTTTCTGCCCTCTTTTCATTCTTCCTAAATTCACTAGTTAGTTGAAATTTTCAGTACAGTCTACCTAACGTAGGTTCATGACCATGAGTATGTTGCATAAGTCTCTAAAATATGCATGCGATATTTTAAATAAAGACATGTCTGTTGATTATAAAAGTTTCTAAAATTCAGAGCTGGAAAGATGGGTGTTTTTGATGAATTTCTTTTCACTGGTTGACTAGAGGATCTGTTGTAGTTTTTTGACTATGTGACATCCTAAGTTCCATCCTAATATGCTGTGAAATAGAACTTTTAAAACCTTCTTGGTATGAGCCTGCTTGATATCCAGAAACATTCTTCAAAAATTTTTCAACATGTCTTTGTATTGACTGCTTTGGTTTAAAAAAAAAAAAAAAGCATGCTTGACAAAGTGACTATTCTGCGTATAGCTGGTTATATACTGGTTTATACATATGGAGCCCATATTAACTTGAAAAGCAGTTTATTAGCGTCTGTTAGACAATATTCTACATGGTAGCAGTGAATGGTGAAAGGTTTTTTGGTTTTTGGCTTTTGTTTTTTTTGGCTCAGGGCAGGGGAGGAAGGTTGAATAGTCTTAGATTCTTGAAGTGGTTTATGTTTTTTTTTTTAATTTCTGGTCCAAGTTTACAGTATTCATTCATTAAGAGCTTCCTATTAATATGTCCCCCGCCCTGAGGAATTTAACAGTTTTTCCAGATTTTTTACTTGAATTTATAATGCAGTTAAAGTACACATGAAACACAAAGGAAAATAATATTTATTTCCTCCTTTATTATAGGATCAGCGGCAAACTGAAGCCATCCAGTTGCTACAGGCACAACTGACCAACATGACACAGCTTGTTTCAAATTTGTCAACAACAGTAGCAGAATTAAAACATGAGGTAATTGTTATTGATGGTATTGTAGGAAATGGTGTCATAAAGGCAGGCTTCGTATCTAAGAACTTTAATCGAAGAAGATTGTCATTTATAAAGAACTTTTTCAGAACACCAGAATATGGCATTTTAAAGTTTTGGAAATATATTAATTATCATAAACTTTTGGAAAACACGGCTTTCATAGTTTAGGTCTAAATTACAGTTATAAAGCAATTCTGTCAAGCCTTTTGTAAACCATTGGTAGTTGCAATATGTACTTCATTTTCAGTTCAAATAGGCTTATTAATTGCTTAATGAAACAAATTTTTCATTGATTTAAGCAGTATTTATTGAGCTACCGGTATGTGTGAAGCATGAGCTGTCCAGTTCTAGGTTGAGGCATACAGCAGTGAAGAGTCACTAGCCTCACAGGGCCCTCTCACCTGGGGGAGAGAGGGAATACATACAGTAAATATATATGACGGACAGTGGGGTAGAGAGTGAAACTTGTGTGTGTGGACTGGTGGTGCTTTAAGTGTTGCTGCTTTAGCTACGGTGATGTTGGAAGGCTCGCCTGAGGAGGTGGCATTAGAACTGAGTGCTCAAGAGGAGTTAGCATCCACACAGAGCCTGGGGTCAGAACAAACTTGTTAGTAGCAGAAGTAGGGCAAAGGCCTGTGACTAGAAACAGTGTAATGTGTTTGGGGTCAGAAAGAAAGCCGGTGTGGCTGGAGCAGAGTGAATGAGAGAAGTAAGGGTAAGAAATGAGTTTAGGAAATTGGCAGAGACCTGGTCATGTAGGCCTTTGTAGGCAATATAGAGTTTGAATTTTATTCTAATCACTGCAAGTCATTGAAAGTATTCAGTAAAGAAGTAACATGGATCATCTCATTGAAAACACTTTGAGAAACTCCCTGTTTGTTGCTCTATAGAGAATTGCCTCTTAGAGACCAGCAAGAGTGGAAGTGGGGAGGAAACCAATTAAAGAGGCAATTGCAGTAGCCTGGGTGAGGTGATGTTGGCTTGGACTAGGATTTTAGAAGTGGAGAACATTGTGAAGTTGCTGAATTCAGGATACATTTTAGAGGTAGAAAGACATGCCTTGCTGAAAGATTGGATGTGGGACATGAGGAATTAAGGGTGATCCCCAGGCTTAAATCACTGGGCAATTAGTGGTTTAGTTTTGTAAGGTGGGAAAGATAGGTAAGAGCATGATTTTTTTTTTTTTCTTACCAAGGAGAAGATAGTACAAATGAAAAAATGGAACATATGTGGCAAATAATGATTGAAGAACATGTTAATGATTGGTGAAAGTCATATTATATTATATTAATTGTATTATACTATTTTAAAAACTTTTCCATAGGTTTGAAAATTTTTAAAGAATGGAGGGGGGAGAAGAAAAAGTAAAACATTGCCTTTGTAGTACATTTTCAAAGAGCATGCCCTGCATTTACAGTTTTGAAGCACTCTGAAAAAAAATGTTTAAAATGATTTGTCCTTTGAACTTTAGATCCCATTGTATTT
This sequence comes from Stenella coeruleoalba, assembly GCF_951394435.1. Classification (NCBI taxonomy): domain Eukaryota; kingdom Metazoa; phylum Chordata; class Mammalia; order Artiodactyla; family Delphinidae; genus Stenella; species Stenella coeruleoalba. The sequence continues at coordinate 183,962,594 of NC_137169.1, read as the reverse complement.
TTTTCTAATATGGTTTTCAAATTATTATTATTATTAAGCCCTCTTCTCATCTCAGGTTTCAGATCGACAAAGCTATCTTGTCATATCTTTGGTTCTCTGTGTTATCTTGGGACTGATGCTTTGTATGCAGCGTTGTCGAAACACTTCTCAATTTGATGGAGATTATATTTCAAAACTTCCTAAAAGTAACCAGTATCCAAGCCCTAAAAGGTAAGGCAGCATTATATTTCAGTTTTCCTCTTATTTTTATTTTTTATTTTTTGGCCACTCTGCGCAGCATGTGGGATCTTACTTCCCCGACCAGGGATCGAACCCGTGCCCCTTGTATTGGAAGCACGGTGTCTTAACCACAGGACCGCCAGGGAAGTCCAGTTCCTCTTATACCTTTGAGAAATTTGAGCAAATAAAGGATACTGAGATAATTTCTTTCCCCGTATGATTATCTTGAAACCAAAATGTTAAAAACATCATTGGAACTAGTGAGATGGTCCTATGCATGCCTGGAAGGTTCTATAGACTCTAATAGAGAAAACACTGATAGTAAGTGTATAAAAACCCTTGAAACGGTTGTGAAAGATGCTTCAATGTGGAATTTAAAGGGGGAGGAGGAGAATAGGTATTCTAATACAACACCTTTTAGAGAATGATCCTTAAATTTTTTTTACATGTGTTATCAATAACTGGAGTGTTACTTTAGAGGTTAGTCCTATGTGGTATGTACAGTTCTCTAGCGTCTGTCTAGCCCCAACTACAGAGTAAATTACATGTATTTTACTCATTGTGCCCAATGTTGTTTTTTCTTAATGTTAGGTGTTTCTCTTCCTATGATGATATGAGTTTGAAAAGGAGAACTTCATTCCCACTTATCAGATCCAAGTCTCTACAATTAACTGGGAAAGAAGGTAGATTTTTGTGGATATGTACTATGTGTATAGAAATGTGAATCTAGCCTCCTTCTAGCAGAAGCATGTCAATGTTGTGTTCGAGACCATCTGCAACAGAACAGTGGGTATAAGTAGCCTTTGTTTGTGCGGTGTCAAAGCCACTTTACCATTTCCACACTTTAAATCTATCTTTGTTCCTAAAAGCCCAGAGGGTGGGGTGGGGGGCTTAGTGAAATTAGCCATTGGTAGCCTTATTTGCACATGCTCCTGTTTAGAAGTATTTCTTTTTAGAAAGGGGTGTTTGAGAAAGTTCAGCAGATATGGAAAACCTGAATGTGCTCCCATAGTATCCTGTGCTTATCTGCCTTCTCTTCCTGTACAGGTAGGACCCCTTTTGTCTCTAGTTTAGGTCTGTGAGGCACTTTCCGAAAAATAAATCAGGTCTTTCTCTTTTTCATAGCCCAGGGTCTATAATAGTATTCCATTGTCTAACACTTAATGAATACTTAAATTTAAATGAATGGGTGTGTACTGAGTGGTTATTCTCCTGTATTAGTACTTTTTATAATTAGTACTGTAATTAGTGCTTATTGAGAGACTTATCTTTATAGCAATATTAAAATAACCAAATTAATGATATATTTCAACTAGTGCTTTCTTAATCATTGGATTCTCTTTCTTTAGGATTTAGTAACTGAGCAGCATGTTTCAATTGATTCAATCATTTAAGCAATCATTCCTGAGATTCTCTGGTTTACTGTTATCACAAAACTTTACAGACTTAATCCATTACATGTGTGTTTACTTACGACTAGTAAATTTCATCCTAGTTCCTGCCTTTTTCTTTCTCTTTTTCTTCTTTTGGCTGATGTGTCTTTTTATAACTGAGTTTTTTAAATGAAGTGTAACTTGTACAGGAAAGTGTACTTACTGTATGTGAAGCTTGGTGGATTTTCACAAACTGAACATACCTGTGTGACCAACACCCCGATTAAGAAGCAGAACATTATCTAGCACCCCAGAAACTTCCTTGTGCTCTACACTGCCCATCCCCTCTCAGTATAGCCACTACATATTTTGATATTGTGAGATTCACCATGTCATTGAGTATAGTTGTAGTTTGTTTACTCTTATTCCTGTATAGTATCCCATTATACAAACATAACATTATTCATTTACATTGGATTATTTCAGTTTGAGGCTATTACATATCTTTTGGCGAACACATGAACACACATCTGTTGGATATATACCTAGAAATGGGATTGCTGGATCATAAGATTGTGTATATGCCACCTTAGTAAATACTGCCACACAGTTTTGCAGAGTGTGGTATGAATTTGCCCTCCCATCAGCTCTTTTTGAGAGTTCCATTTGTTCCATATCCCTATTAACATTTAGTATTGTTGGTCTTTTAGCCGTTGTGGTGGGTGTATGTGCATTACTTATTTGAGCTGTGTTCATGTGATTAGGAAATATGTTGAGATGTTTTTCCTTCTCAGCATTTCTAGTCTCATTTCAAATTAGTTGAAATCCTATTTTACTATTTCTTTTCTCTATGTCACTCTTCAAAGCCAGATAGAATAGCCTTTTGTACCTGAGAATAGAATTACTTCTGTTTTAAACAACTGTGTCATCTTGGTTCATCTTTACAGTTAAAAAAGTTGAGTACAGTAGGCAGGAAGGTGGCTTTAATTCTGATTCCACTGTTTGTTAATTCATTTATTTCTTCTCCTGTTTGAATTAAATCTCTTCTTAAGGCATTTATTATAGTCTACTTTGATTTTAGCCATCCTGTACTGGCCTTATTTTTAATTCTAAGCTCAGTGAGAAGGGTCCATGTCTTATTTTGTTTTCTTACTGTAGTAAAAGACATGTAAAATTTACCATCTTGAAATTTAATTTGCTCTTAAAAATTTACTTTTTAAGTGTATAGTTCAGTAATGTTAAGTATATTCACAATGATGTGAAACAGATCTCCAGAACTTTTCCATTTTGTAAATCTGAAACTCTATATCCATTAAACCAATCCCTTTTTTCCTCTCCTCCCAGCCCCTGGTAACCTTCGTTGTTTTTTCTGTTTCTGTGAATTTGAATATTTTGATAAATAATATGATTCCTCTTATATGAGTTGTCTTTCTCTGACTGGCTTATTTCATTTAGCTTAGTGTCCTCAAGTTTCATCCATGTTGTAGCATGTGACAGGATTTTCTTCTTTTTTAAGACTGAATAATATTCTGTTGTACAGATATAATCACGTTTTGTTTATTCATCTGTTGATGGGCATTTGGGTTGCTTCTACCTCTTGGCTATTGTGAAATAATACTGCTGTGAACATGAGTGTGCAAATAAATCTTTAAGACCTTGCTTTCAGTTCTTCTGGATATATAGTTGACCCTTGAACAGTGCTGGAGTTAGGGGCACTGAGTCTCTGCGCAGTTGAAAATCCATGTATAATTTATAGTTGACCCTCCATATCCATGGTTCCTCCGTATCTAAGGTTCTGGATCCGCAGATTCAGCCAACCACATATTGTGTAGTACTGTAGTATTTACTGTTGAAAAAAATCCACGTTTAAGTTGACTCATGCAGTTCAAATCCACGTTGTTCAAGGGTCAACTATGTACTCAAATGGGATTGCTGGATCATATGGTAGTTCTATTTTTTGAAGAAACTTTACAGTGTTTGTCATAGTGGTTGCACCATTTTACAGTTCCACCAACAGTGCACAATGGTTCCAGATTTCTCCACATCCTCACCAGTACTTGTTTTCTATTTTGATAGTAGCCATCCTAATGTATGTGAGGTGATATCTCATTTTGCTGTTGATTTGTGTTTCTCTGATGATTAGTGATGTTGAGCATCTTTTCATGTGCTTGTTGGCCATTTATAAATCATCTATGAAGAAATGTCTATTCAAGTCCTTTGCTCATTTTTAAATCAGGTTATTTTTTGTTTAATTGTAAGAGTTCTATATATTCTGGATATCAATCCCTTATCAGATATATGATTTGCAGCTATATTCTCCCATTTTGTAGGTTGCGTTTTCACTCTGTTGATTGTGTCCTTTGATGGACAAAATTTTTTTAAGTTTGATATAGTCCCATTTGTCTATTTTTGCTTTTGTTGCTTATACTTTAAATGTCACATCCAAGAAATCATTACCAAGGCCAATGTCATGAAGTTTTCCTTCTGTGTTTTCTTCTAGGAATTTTATAGTTTTAGGTTTTATGTTTAGGTTCTTAATCCATTTTCAGTTAATTTTTGTATATGATGTAAGATAAGGGTTCAACTTCATTCTTTTGCATATAGATATCCAGTTTTCCCAGCACTATTTGTTGAAGAGACCGTTCATTCCCCATTGAGTGGTCTTGCCACCCTCGTTGAAGATTATTTTACCATTTGTGAGAGGATTTATTCCTGGGCTCTTTTTTTTTTATTCCATTGGTCTGTATGTCTCTTTATACCAGTACCACACTGTTTTGATTACTGTAACTTTGTGATGTGTTTTGAAATCAGGCAGTGTGAGTCCTCTGTTTTTATTTTTTAAAAATTGTTTTGCCTATTTAAGATCACTTGGGATTTGATATGAATTTTAGGATGCATTTCAGCAAAAGAATGCTATTAGGATTTTGATAGGGATTATGCTTAATCTATAGATCGTTTTGGTAGTATGGACATCTTGACAATATGAAGTTCTCCAGTCATGAATGTGAGATGTCTTTCCATTTTTTTGTACCTTCTTTAATTTCTTTCATCAGTGTTTTGTAGTTTATACTTTGATTTACGTCTCTCACTTTTGTTGACCAGCCAGGTGGACCAAAATTGTTTTGATTTTTGTAAGACATTTTTATTATAAGTGAAATACAAAAAAGTGCACAAAACTGAAATGTACAACATGCAAAGTAATTATAAAGTGAACACCTGTGTAACTAACACCCAGATCAAGAAATAGAACAAGGCCAGCACTTTTGGCATTGCTCCTGTAGAGATAGCTACCTTGACTTTTGAAATAGTCATATTCTTCATTTTCTTAATAGTTTTACCATCAATGTTTGGATTCCTCAACAATATAATTTGATTTTTACCTGGTTTTGAGCTTTTGATAAATGGAATCATACCATATATACTTTTTTGCCTTTCTTTCAGCATTCTATTTGTGAGGTTCATATACATGATTATACTTCATTTTCAATATTGTATAGTATTTCAGTAACTGACTAAATCACAATGTAGTTATCCATTGTACTGTGTTGTTTACAGTTTGGGGCTATTACAGATAATGCTGCTGTAAACATTCCCTTTGTTTGTATACCAGCACATAGTTGCATGAGTTTCTCTAAGAATATTACCTAGATGTAAAATTGCTGGATTGTAGGGTATGCTTATCTACAAGTTATAAGATAATGGCAAACTTTTCCAAAGTGGTCATATCAGTTTATCCTTCCACCAGTACCATGAGAATTCCCATTATTCTATGTTTTTACCAGCACGCACTTAGAATTGTCAAATTTTAAAGTGTTTAACCTCATTGCAATTGTAATTTGCATTACCTGATTACTAGTGGGGCTGAGCATTTTTACTTATGCCGTTTATTCATTTGACTTTCCTGGGCATTAAAGGTTTTTGCCTGTTCTTTTACTGGGTTGTTTCTCTCTTTCATACTGGTTTATAGTTATTTTTAAGATTTGGATTCTAATTGTTAGTTGGTTAAATGTTGCAGATATCTTATTTCATGTAGATATCTATTTCACTCTTGACAACCTATTTTACATGGAGTCTTTTTAAAAAAAATATTTATTTATTTATGGCTGCATTGGGTCTTAGTTGTGGCACGTGGGATCTTTTGTGGCTGTGCACAGGCTTTGTCTAGTTGCAGCAAGCGGGGGCTGCTCTTCATTGCAGTGCGCGGGCTTCTCATTGCGGTGGCTTCTCTTGTTGCAGAGCACCGGCTCTAGGCACGCGGGCTTCAGTAGTTGCAGCACGCGGGCTCAGTAGTTGCAGCACGCAGGCTCAGTAGATATGGCGCTTGGGCTCAGTTGCTCCATGGCAGGTGGGATCTTTCCAGACCAGGGTTCGAACCCATGTCCCCTGCATTGGCAGGTGGATTCTTAACCACTGCGCCACCAGGGAAGTCCCACAAGTCCCCTTTCAAATCACACTATACTACTTTGCAGGTAGTATGAATATTTTATAATAACAAAATATTCCTAATTCCTCCCTTTAATCCCTTATATAATTTGTCATTCTTTTTACTTCTATATAAGCATGTATAGTTACATAAGCATACCCAAATACATTGTTGCTATTATTGTTTTGAACAAGTTGTTATGTTATGGATTAAGAAAAGTTTTTATCTTACCTTCACTTACTCGTTCTCTGATACTCTTCCTTTTTTTATGCAGATCGGAGTTTCTGACCTGTATTATTTTCCTTTCTGAAGAACTACTTTTAACATTTCTTGCAAAAGCAGGTCTATTGGCAACAATTCGTCAATTTTAGCTTGCATCTTTGATATTTTTGAAATTTGTATATGAAATGCCTGGGTGTAGTAATTTTGGCATTTGTCTTTCTTGGTATTCTGAGTTTCCTGGATCTGTGGTTACTGTCAGACATTAATTTGGGGAAATTCTGTCATTATTACTTACAATATTCCTTCTGTTCCATTCTCCTACTCTTGTCTTTCTGTATTCTCATTACTCATATGTTACACCTTTTGTAGTTGTCCCGCGGTTTTTGGGTATTCTGTTCATTTTTTAAAATTCGTTTTTCTCTTCACTTTTTAGTTTTGGAAATTTCTATTATCATATCCTCAGCCTCAGTTATTCTTTGCTCAGCTGTGTTCAGTCTACTAATGAACCCATCAGAGGCATTCTTCATTTCTGTTACTGTGTTTGATCTCTAGCATTTCTTTTTAATTCCTTTTTAGAATGTTTCTGCTTACATTATCTATCTGTTCTTGGATGTTGTCTACTTTTTTCCACTTAAATCCTTAGATTAATCATGGTTTTTAAAAATTCCTGGTCTAATAATTTAAGCATTCCTTCCATATCTAACTCTGGTTCTAATGCACGTTTAGTCTTTTCAAACTGTGTTTGCCCCGTTTTAAATGCCTTATAATTTTTTGTTGAAAGGGGAGTATAATGTACAGGTGGTCCCCAACTTATGATGGTTTCACTTAATTTTTCAACTTCACGACGTGTGAAAGCAATATGCATTCAGTTAAAATAGTGCTTTGAATTTTGACCTTTCCCAGGCTAGTAATATGTGATGCTGGGCAGTGGCAGCAAGCTCTCAGGACAGAAATGACTTCTGTGTTCCACTTGACTGTCTGGGTTCCTACTTTTTCCTTCAATTGTGGCCTGGAATTACTTACTTAGTCTGGACAGCCCTTCAGTGCTGTTAGTGATTTTTTTTTAAAATTCATTTAATTGCTTGAGGTTGATCTGAAAACCATTAACAACCATTCCTAGAAGTACACGTCATGTTTTTTAAAAAAGCAATTTGAATGAGATTAGTAATCTGATAGAAATGACTATTTAAAGGAATCTTTGGATACTTTTATATATTTGATGACTTTCTCAACAAATTTCTAAGACAATGTAAAAAATTATAATTCATTGAATCATGTTATTAGTAGATTTCTGGTACATGAACTTTTATAATGAGTTTGCTACTTATAAACTTCTGCCTACATCAGACTATAAATCATCTACTTTTAGTGGGTTGAATAGGACTGAAGTCTCAGAGTGCCTCTTTTATATGCGTATTTATCTTGTCAGGATGGGGGTGGCATAGAGCTGTCGTGAATGTGCTTAAAGTAATGAAATTTCAGCAACCTAAGGCCAGTATTTCTAATTTACTCACCATGCCAGAGTGTTCATTCATTATTGCTTGATCGCTGATACTGCATATTCAAGCTATTTTAAGATTTTGGAGTTCATAGTTTTGATCACAATAAATCATAGTTTTGATCGCAGTAAATCATAGTAATAAACAATTAGAAAAAACTTCTTAGATCTCTTTTTGTATGTTCCTTTAACTGGCTTTCATACAGTCATAACTGCTTGTTGCACAGTTAACCCATATTTGCAACACAGTATAGTCTTCTGGAAAAATATTCAGATGATCTATAGGTTTGGTATTAGCTTACCTGGAATGTGATTTTTCTCATTACATATAAGAGGGTAGAGCTGGCCCAAACAAGGATCCTTACTGTGTTGGCTGATAGCTGATAGCCAACACAGTAAGTTAAAAACTTAAGTTATTTGATGATGATCAGTGAAGCCCAAAATAAGAATGGTGCCCTCTCCTAACTTATTGCTTTTGGCTTACTAATTTCAAGTGTATAAATATATGATATATATATATATATAAATTCATTGGTTCTGTTAATAATCATAAAGGGATAATATTTATAGTATTTAATCATAGTATAATCTACATTTTATGTCTGCTTTTTTTCTTATAGTAGACCCAAATGATCTGTACATTGTAGAACCCCTCAAGTTCTCTCCAGAAAAAAAGGTAATGTTTTGTTTCCTTTTAAGTATATTGGTGTGTTATGTGGGTGTAGATGAAGAAATAGGTTGAAAGTTTTAATATAACCTTTAAGTGGTCCTTAAACTTACTGTTTATTTTCAATCATGATAATGATGTAAATGTTTACAGGGGTCAGCAAACTATGACCCATAGGCTATATATGGCCTGTGGCCTGTTTTATAGGGGCCTGAAGCCATTTTTAAAGAGTTGTAAAATAAAAAAGAATATGCAAAGAGAGGGTATGTGACCTGAAAAGCCTAAAATATTTACTATCTGGCTTTTACAGAAAAAACTTGCTGACCCCTGGCTGATTGTCTGACATGCACTGATAATAAAGAATGACTCAGTGTGTGTGCTATTCCTGTAATCCTCACATCAACCTGAAGACGATACTCTCCCATTTTTTAAGTGAGAACACTGAAACTCAGAGTTTGTATCTTCTTTAAATGACTCATTAAATAGGTGGCAAAAATCAGACTGTACTTAGGCTTTTTTGGTTACAAAGTGTGTGCTTTTTCCATTTTGCCTCTTAAAGTAAGTTGTCCTCATTTTGATTAGAGGTAATTGTCTCCAGGTGAAAGGACTTGGCCATTAGAACTTAACTATCTTGTAACTTGGCCCAAGTTACAAGGTAGTATGTGGCGAAGTTAGGATTGAAATAGCCTAGGATTCAATCCTAACTTCACCACATACTACCTTGTAACTTGGGGAGGGAATTAAACCTGTGAACCTTGGTGTTTTCATTTGGTAACCAGGGACAAAATATTGATACTCACCTTTCAGGGTTAGCAAGTAAGATACACATGAAAGCAACTAGAATGATGTCTGGCACATAATAGGCATTCAGATTTTAGTTATCGCCCCCTAATCTATATTCAGAGGTGGCAGATAAGAGTTTGACTGAGTAGTATTTACAAAATGAAAAGGTAATTATGGTATCTGTAAAGAACATAACAGTATGTCTTGCTATTTATAATACTCTTTTACTTTCCACCAGGAGAGGGCACTTTACTCCAGTACCTCAGCTCTCTGAATTTGGTTAGGTAACTATTGGAGGTCTAATTCCTACCCTTTCTTTTCCTTGTGTTATAGAAGAAACGCTGCAAGTACAAAACTGAAAAAATTGAGACCATAAAGCCAGCACATCCATTGCACCCTATAGCCAATGGCGACATAAAAGGAAGAAAGCCTTTTACGAACCAGAGAGATTTTTCTAATATGGGAGAAGTTTATCACTCTTCTTATAAGGGTCCTCCGTCTGAAGGAAGCTCAGAAACTTCATCACAGTCAGAAGAGTCTTATTTTTGTGGCATTTCAGCTTGCACAAGTCTGTGCAATGGACAGTCCCAAAAGACAAAAACTGAGAAGAGGGCTTTGAAACGAAGGCGGTCTAAAGTCCAAGACCAAGGAAAATTGATAAAAACTCTCATACAGACTAAGTCAGGATCATTGCCAAGCCTGCATGACATAATCAAAGGAAACAAAGAGATCACCGTGGGAACACTTGGTGTTACAGCAGTCTCGGGACATATTTAAAATTAATCGAACTTTTCATACTGGAGACTTTTGTTGTTGTTCTTTGAAGAACAGTCTGTGGTATTTGAAGGGTTTGGGGGAGGGAGAAAATATTACTGGGAAAAGTATTCAGAAATTATGATTCCTGCCTTTTTAAAAAGTAGGTGGGATTGTGTCAATCTTGGTTAGTGAGCTGCAGTTTTACAAGGCTGATCACTTCCTACAAGGACAATGGTAGACATTTTATAAAGATTTTTTTCACAGATTAATTACTGGGACAAAAGTAATTCGGAAGCCCAGTTCCTTGGGTGGGATAGGAATGAAAGCCTAAACCTCTTCCTTTAGCTTTGTTCCTACTTCTTGCACCTTCCCATATTTATGTGCCTTTTGTCTATTTATAATGCCACTGGAAGAGGAGGGAGAACTTTTCCTGTCATTTGATTTCTTTTATAACTTTGTTAGTTTTTTGAAGCTGCAAACACTACAAGGCTTTAATGTGATCTGCGCCTGGAGTTCAGTAAAGATCAGTAAAGACAGTGTAAAGATCCTAAAGACTTGGCCAACTAGACCTCTGTTTAGCAAACTCACTTGAAACAGACACTTGATGGAATTTTTACATCTGTTCTTTTAGGTAAGTGGTGATGCTTTTGATGTTATTTTCATTTAACTTATTCACACTAGTTTTCTTTGGTTACTAATTCAATGAGAAGGGGAAGAAAAAAACGACAGGATCTTTTCTTGAAACTAACTAGTACTTGCAAATAATTGTTTTATAAACTCACCTTTTAAACACATTTAGCCACTTTTAAGGGTTTTCTTTAGCTACATTACATTTTCAACATTCACAATAAGCACTAATCCTCCCAACTTTCAGATCACTGTTTTCTCTTACAAATGGAAAAGTCAAAGGTTTGTCAAATGAGTCCAGGTCTCATAATCACTGCCTATGTATATATGCACAGAACCAGCTAGTGAGTTTGTCAAGCCTTGTCTAATTGGTCAAGTCTAAAGGGATTATTATTCCTTGATGTTTGCTTTGTACTGGCTACAAATGTGCAGAGATATACATGTGTGATGTCAATGGGTTTGTCTTTGTCTTTTTTCTTTAAAAATAATTGGCAGTGACTGTATTTGAATCAAATGATTTCTTAAGTATGTGTTTGTACAGTAATGAGTGAAAGTGGAAAGTTTCTTTTTGAAAGGGAGAGAATTGACCGTTTTGTGTTGCAAGATTTAAGTTATTGAGCACTTTTAGTAATAACTGTTTTTAAACTTGTCTAATACCTTTCTGGGGGTATTGGTTGTAATGTGACTTATTTAAAGCCTCTTTTGTTTAAGTTGCTGCTTTAGGTTAACAGTATGTTTTAGATGATTTAAAATTTTTTCCAATCTGTACAATTAGCCATTCAGAGCAAGAGGGCCTGATTGTATAGAAACCCATTGAAAAGAGGTCCAGATGAGAGCAGAGGTAGAGCGGGAAGTTACACCATCTGTGTGCAGCATCCAGGGTTGTGGAAAGAAGACTTTCAATATGTAACTACGGAGCTGTAGTGCCATTAGAAACTGTGAATTTCCAAATAAATCTGAACACTTGTCTTTATTAATTACTGGCTCTTCTGTTCTTTGAAGGAGAACTTTTACAAACTTGTTACTCTGAACAGATTTGTTTTTGCCACTTTTAAAGTTAAATACAGCAGCATCCTGTTAAATAATTAGTCACATTTCAGCCAACTACAAACTGATTGAACTTTGACAGAAACATTTTGTTCCCTATACAGTCAGAATTTCACCATTTCAAACACTGAAATGAGAGTTTTGAATATTTAGTAGACTACGTTTATGTGCTTTTCTCTTATTAGGTGCCATCTTTAAGACTACTAATTGTTAATTTTTTCCATATATAAACATGGCATAACATTTTACAATTTGGGGTTTATTTTTCCTCTCTGAGATTATACTTACATGAGGGGAAAACATGAAAATTCTTGCCAATAATAGATTTGTGACTGGCGAGAAGCAAAGCTATACGTGTGTGTGTGTATGTGTGTGTGTGTGTGTGTGTGTGTGTGTGTGTGTGTATATATGTAATAGGCTTTCAATGTTCCTTGGTAGTCAACTTTATTTTATTTCTTCTTATATTAAGTAAAGCATTAAAACAGCAAGAAATAAGAAGAAACGAAGGGATCTGTAAGAGCAAGAACACAAAGTAAAGTTCTTATAATTGGATTTTTAAAAATAGAGTTATATAATTTGAGGAATGAAATAGTTTTATAAGGTAAGGTTTGCACAGAAAGACAGCTGTTCTCTATTCTCTGCCACTACACGTCCCTCACACCCCAGCCTTTCCCCCATCAAGGGTTCCTTGCTCCCCAGCAGCAACCATTTTCAACTCTGTATCTCCAGTTACTGTGCTTATTTTGCCACTTACTGATTTGCCAGTTTTTGATGTGTCCCCAGTGTGAATATATAAACTTGTCGGCACGAATATGAAGTAGATATAAACTTATATTTGTTAACCTGGTTGAACAAATTTAAGATCACAGTATAATAAGCAACATGTCTATTTAGAAATATGTTTTAACTCTCTATTTCATAGAACAAAGTTACTTAAAAGCCTCATGCTTTTCCCCAACTTTTTAACTTGAGAAATTTCAAATCCATAGAAAACGTGAATTCCCATGCACTGTTACCCAGGTTCAACAATTAGCATTTGTAGTTTTCTTTTTATACATACATACACATGTATTAAACACATTTTTTGGGTGAGCCCTTTGAAAGTTAAAAGATATCATGCTCTTAACCCCTGAATACTTACGCATGTGTTTTCTAAGAATAAGAACATTCACCTACATGACCATAATACTAGTATCACACCTGAGAGTCAGTAATTCCCTAATATCTAATACACACTCCATGATCAGATTTCTCCACAGGTCCACATGCATACTCTTTCCTTCCTTTTCCTTTCCTTCTTCCTTTACCAAGGGCCAGTCAAGTTTCATTTGGTTTCATTGTCTAGTTTCTTTTAAAATGTACAGATTGCTTTATGACTTTGCATGTCTTCCTTGTGTAAGGGCCATACTTATTTTCTCTGAATCATTCCAGTTTTAGTGTCTGAGCTACCAAAGTGGCTATTAAGAGCTTTTCTAGTGATGTATCAACACTGTCACTATAAATTTTATCCCAACCCACAAGTATTCATTTATATGACATTAAGACATTAAAAATAATCCTATTGGAACATGTATTATACTCCACTGCACTATACTCCACTTAGTCTATTACTTTCAAAATTAATCTTTAGAATATTTGTTTACAACAGAGTTCATCACTTGCATTTATAAGGTCATACACCCTAGATTACCAACTTGGCATTCCATTTTTTTGACAAATCAAGATATTGAAAACCCAAACAAATACCTTCTGTTATAAAACTTGTAAAATAAGTCTTTTTGAGCAAACAGAAGCATTTGTGATTTTTAAGTTTATAAGGGATAAAAACCAAGTTTTACACCCAGAATAGTTCCCTATGTAGGTGGTGTATTATCCCACTTAAGAGCAGGTGTTTAAATCATACTGCCTAGTTTCATATTTGTTCTCTATCTCTTGAGTTTGGCATTAGACAAAATCACAATCAGTCATAATCTCATTAAGCATCAGATTTCTCACCTGTAAATATGTGTAACAGCACCTATTTCAGATAATTGTTCTGAAGATCAGTCATGCTTATACATGTAAAACTATCATGTGCCTAGCCTGTAGTACACACAATGTTAGCTATTAATGTTTTGATGCTCAGAGTGAGATCTCATCCCTTTGTCTCTGAGCATCAACCAGCAGGTGTAAGACTGTCCTCTCCAGCCTCAGTCTACAACCACCATCCATTAGCAGGGTCAGCAGGGAGCTTTGAGCCAGATGTGCTCTGAGTAAGATTCCACCCTCAGTGCTTCCATTGCAGGTGTCAATAAGTCACTCCAGAGCTCTGCAGGGCCCCTGGAAAGACCTTGCTACCCCTTGTTATAAGGCCTTGCCACAGTTTTATGCCTCAAAACCATTAAGGCAAATTTCGTATGCCTTTGATTCCTATTAATTTTATCACCACAAGAAACCCCATATGGCTCTTCACATCCTTCTTTCTGGACCCATGTTCCTTCACCAACACCTAAAAACACTTCCCCTGTGTCCCCTGGAACTCAAAAGTCAGTCATCAGTAAAATTTCCTAAATCTTTAACTTCTTTCAACCTTCTCTTCACCTCCTTATTCTAACTGAAACTACTTTCCTTGAATCCTTTCCAGGAGGTCACTTTTTTTCTTCCTGACTGCCTCATACCACTCGACCTAGAGGTAGAATAGATGGTCTCCTTAATCTTCAGTGCCTAAAACGCCTCACTTTGTGTCTTATATTGACAAACTCTAGCATCTACTCTTTCTCCTTGTTGCAAGTGAACCCCTGTTTTCTCTCACCCTCTCTCATCTTCCTTCATGGGGTCACTGTCATTCTAATACTGTTTCTGTCATAATCCTTGGTTTCAATGTCTACACATTATTTTTTCTAGTTTCTCACTTCTTTGCCTTCTTTCCCCTAAGATCTTATTCTCCAGCCTGTATTAGCCACTTAACTCCCATGATTAAATCCTAGTGTTTATCACTGTCAATATCCATAATCCTTAATACCAATTTCAAGCACCCAACTCTGAACACCTCCTATTTTTCTAGCTCATGCCCCCTCACACCCTAACTCTAACAATTCTTCGATTTCACCGAATCCTACAGTCCATTGGTCATACTGATAAGAACAGAGTAAAGGGACAAAGTAGGTGATTAAATAGATAATCCCACTAAGGGAACATAAGAAAAATGTATGGGAGACCCCTGTAAGTTAATGATCACTCAAGAAAGCAGGTTTGCCTAACCACAAAACCAAGCAGGCTTCCTTAAAAACAAAACCATGCAATAGTCATGAGACATGCCCTACAACAATAAAACGATGATGGCTTTCTTAAGTTCCCTTTACACCCTGGTCTTTCTTGTCCCACTCCCAAATCACTTTTCTTTCACTCAAAAGAAAATTCTCTTTCCTATAGGGGAGGGGAAAAAATGACACTTTCAAAATATTTTCAAATGAACCTTATTCTTCATTAGGGCAAAGGCAATGCTTCCTATCTTTGTCCTTGACTTCCAAGAATGGCTGAATGATGGACTTCCCTTTTACCATTTCAACTCAACACCCTTAAAAGTCAACAGCAATGGAAGAGGAATCAAGATGGTGGGGCAGTAGGATGTGGAGCTTACCTCTTCCCAGAGATACAGCAAAAACACATCTACAAGTGGAACTATTCACACAGAATATCTACTGAATGCTGGCAGAAGACCTCAGACTTCCAAAAGGGCAAGAAAACTCCATGTAACTGGGTAGGACAAAAGAAAAAAGAAAAAGAAGGAATTGGGACAGGACCTGCACCCCAGGGAGGGAGATGTGAAGGAGGAAAGGTTCCCCCACCATGGGAAATCCCCTCAATGGTGGGGAGACCAGCCTGGATGGAGGGGGAGCCATAGAGCCTCGGAGGAGAGTGCAGCAACCAGTTTGTGGAAGGACCTGCACAGATGGTCAGTACCTCTGCCCTGTGCTCCCCAGCCTGGGACGCTTGTATGCTGGTGTGGGCGGGGCTGGGTGCTGAAGCTCGAGCTTCAGATGTCAGACCCAGGGATAGGACCAGGGTTAGCTGCATGCAGACAGCCTGAAAAGGTTGGAGAGTGACAACTGAGTGTGCACTCAGAAGAGACCTGGGCCCACCAGAGAGGCAAAACACCACTTGAGAAGATGGGCAGGACTGCCATAGGAGTTTCTTTTCCTACCTGTGGGCTCTCAGGCAACAAGGCACCACTTACACAAGTTCTGGGGGCAGGTGCAAGCTGCTGCCACCATCTTGGGCTCCAGAGACAGACATGGGCCACTGCCACAGCTAAGGGACCGGCAAGCAGGTGCCACTTGCTGTCCTGGCGGGGGGAGTTGCACAGCCCGCCACTACCACTGTGAGACCCGTGGGTGGGCGCCGATTGCTGCCACCACCATATGGGGAGCGCGCACAGGCCATGAGCAGGCACCAATTGCTGTTCCTACTGTCCTGCAAGTAGGTAGGTTATTGCTGCTGCTAAGAGACACAAGAGCAGGTGCCATCTGCTGCCCCTACTGTCCTGGGACTGCATGGGCCACTGCTGCCACTGGGAGACCCGGGAGCGGGTGCTGATCAATGCCCCCGCCATACCAGGAGTGTGCACAGGCCACCGTGCCTGCACACGTCATATCAAGAGGATAAGAGCCAGCACACACACTGTGGAAAGAGGCAACAATCATCCAAACTAAAAGCAGCCCCTTGATTCCAGACAAGATGGCAGGGGTAGAAGGACGTGAACTCACCTCCTCTCAGTAAAACACCAAAATTACAACTAACAACTTAATTACCATTGACAAAAAAGACTGGAACCCACCAGAAAAGATACTTCACATCCAAAGACAAAGAAGAAGCCACAACAAGACGGTAGGAGGGGCACTTCCACGATATAAGACAGATTCCATACCCGCCAGCTGGGCAACCCAAAAACTGGAAAATAATTATATTGCAGAGGTTCTCCCACAGGAGTGAGTTCTGAGCCTCATATCAGGCTCCCCAGCCTGAGGGTCTGGCCACAGTAGAAGGAGCCCCCAGAGCATTTGGCTTTGAAGGCCAGTGGGGCTTGAGTGCAGGAGCTCCACAGGACTGAGTGAAACGGAGGTTCCACTTTTGGAGGCTGCACACAAGATTTTACGTGCACTGGGACCCAGCACAAAGCAGTGACTCCATAGGAGCTTGGGCTAGACCTACCTGTGGGTCTTGGAGGGTCTCCTGGTGAGGCATGGGTCAGCTCTGGCTCACTGAGGGCAAGGACACTGGTGGCGGAAGTCCCAAGGAATATTAATCGGCATGAGATTTCCTGGAGGTCTCCATTTTGGCACCGAGACCCAACCCCACCCAACAGCCTGCAGGCTCAAGTGCTGGGATAATTACAGGCCAAACAAACAGCAGGGGGGAACACAGCCCCACCCATCTGCTGACAGGCACCTAAAGTTGTACTGAGCTCACAGCCACCTCTAAATACACCCCTTGACATGGTCCTGCCCACCAGAGGGACAAAACCCAGCACCACCCACCAGTGGGCAGGCACCAGTCCTTCCCACCAGGAACCCTGCACAAGCCTCTGGACCAACGTCACCCACCAGGGGACAGACACCAGAAGCAAGAGGAAATACAATCCTGCAGCCTGCAGAAAGGAGACCACAAACACAGAAAATTAGACAAAATGAGACGGCAGAGAAATATGTTCCAGACAAAGAAACAGGATAAAACCCCAGAAGAACAACTAAGTGAAGTGGAGATAGGCAATCTACCTGAAAAAGAATTCAGAGTAATGATAGTAAAGATGATCCAATATCTCAGAAAAAGAATGGAGGCACAGACTGAGAAGATGCAAGAAATGTATAACGAAGATCTAGAAGGTTTAAACAATAAACAAACAGATGAATAATACAATAATTGAAATGAAAAACACACTGGAAGGAACCAATGCCAGAATAAATGAGGCAGAAGAAGGAATAAGTGAGCTGAAAAACATAGTGGTGGAAACCACCGCTGCAGAACAGAAAAAAGAAAATAGAATGAAAAGAAATAAGGACAGTCTTAGAGACTACTGGGACAACATTAAACACACAAACATTCACATTATAGGGGTCCCAGAAGGAAGAGAGAGAGAGAAAGGGCCCGAGAATATTTGAAGAGATTATAACCGGAAACTTACCTAACATGAGAAAGGAAACACTCGAGTCTAGGAAGGAGAGAGAGTCCCATGCAGGATAAACCCAAGGAGGAACACGTCAAGACACGTATTAATCAAACTGACAAAAATTAAAGACAAAAAAATATTGAGAGTAACAAGGGAAAAGCAACAAATTACAAGGGAATCTCCATAAGGTTATCAGCTGAATTTTCAGCAGAAACTCTGCAGGCCAGAAGGGAGTGGCACAATATATTTAAAGTGATGAAAGGGAAAAACCTAAAACCAAGAATACTCTACCCAGCAAGGCTCTCATTCAGATTTGATGGAGAAATCAAAAGCTTTACAGAAAAGCAAAAGCTAAGAGAATTCAGCACCACCAAACCAGCTTTACAACAAATGCTAAAGCAATTTCTCTAGGAGGAAAAGAAAAGGCTACAACTAAAAACAAGAAAATTACAAATGAAAAAGCTCACCAGTAAAGGCAAACAAAGTAAAGGTATGAAATCATCTGCACACAAATATGATATCAAAACCAGCAATCATGAGAAGAGGAGAGTACAAATGCAGGATATTGGAAATACATTTGAAATTAAGAGATAACCAACTTAAAACTATCTTGTATCTATACAGACTGCTATATCAAAACTTCATGGGAATGCAAACCTAAAATCTACAATAGATACACACACACAAAAGAAAAACCCATCCAAACACAACACTAGAGATAGTCATCAAATCAAGAGAGGAAGGGAAGAGAAAAGACCTACAAAAGCACATCCAAAACAATTAACAAAATGGCAATAAGAACATACATATCAATAATTACCTTAAATGTAAACGGATTAAGTGCTCCAACCAAGAGATATAGAATGGCTGAATGGATACAAAAACAAGACCCGTATATTTACTGTCTACAAGAGACCCACTTCAGATCTTAGGGACACATACGGACTGAAAGTAAGGGGATGGAAAAAATGTGTTCCATGCAAATGGAAATCAAAACAAAGTTGGAGTAACAATACTCATATGTTTACTCATAAAGTAAACAATATTTTTTTAAATAAAGACTTACAAGAGAAAAAGAATAATGATTAAGGGATCAATCCAAGAAGAAGATATAACAAATGTAAATATATATGCACCCAACGTAGGAGCACTTCAACATAAGGCAAATGCTAACAGCCATAAAAGGAGAAAATCGATAGTAACACAATAATAGTGGGAGATTTAACACCCCACTTTCATCAACAGACAGGTCATCCAGACAGAAAAATCAATAAGGAAACACAGGCCTTAAATGACACATAAGACCAGATGGGCTTAACTGATATTTATAGAACATTCCATCTGAAAGCAGCAGAATATAATTCGTCTCAAGTGCACATGGAACATTCTCTAGAATAGGTCACATCTGTGCTACAAGTCAAGCCTCAGTAAATGTAAGAAAATTGAAACCATAACAACTATCTTCTCTGACAACAACACTGAGATTAGAAATCAATCAGAAGGAAGAAAAATATAAAAACCACAGACACATGGAGGCTAAACAATATGTTACTGAACAAGCAATGGGTCACTGAAGAAATCAAAGAGGAAATCACAAAATACCTAGAGACAAATGGTAATGAAAACACAACAAACGAAAACCTAATCATGGGATGCAGCAAAAGCAGTTCTAAGAGGAAAGTTTATAGCAGTACAATCTTACCTCAGGAAACAAGAAAAATTTCAAATAAACAACCTAAACTTACACCTAAACCAACTAGAGAAATAAGAACAAACAAAACCCAAAGTTAGTTAAGGAAAGAAATCATAAAGACCAGAGCAGAAATAAATGAAATAGAGACATAGCAAAGATCAATGAAACTAAAAGCTGGTTCTTTGAAAAGATAAACAAAATTGATAAACCTTTAGCCAGACTCATCAAGAAAAAACGGGAGAGAGCTCAAATCAATAAAATTAGAAATGAAAAAGGAGAAGTTACAACTTACACCATAGAAATACAAAGGATCATAAGAGACTTTTATAAGCAACTATATGCCAATAAAATGGACAATGTAGAAGAAATGGACAAATTCTTAGAAAGGTACACCTTTCCAAGACTGAACCAGGAAGAAATAGAAAACATGAACAGACCAATCACAAACACTGAAATTAAAACTGTGATTAAAAAATTTCCAACAAACCCAAGTCCAGGACCAGATGGCTTCACAGGCAAATTCTATCAAACATTTAGAGAAGAGTTAACACCTATCCATTTGGAACTCCTCGCACAGGAAGGAACACTCCCATTCTATGAGGCCACCAATATGCTGATATCAAAACAAAACAAATATACCACAAAAAAAGAGAATTACAGGCCAATATCACTAACGAAAATAGAGGCAAACATCTTCAACTAAGTGCCAGCAAACGACTCCAACAATTTGGTGAAAGGATCATACACCACACTCAACTGGGATTTTTCCCACTGATGTAAGGATTCTTCAGTAGCTGAAAATCAATCAGCGTGATATACCACATTAACAAATTGAAGAATAAAAACTGTACGATCATGTCAATTGAGGCAGAAAAAGCTTTTGACAAAATTCAGCATCCAGTTATAATAAAAAGTCTCCAGAAAGCGGGCATAGAGGGAATCTAACTCTACATAATAAAACGCCATATATGACAAACCCACAGCTAACATCATTCTCAATGGTGAAAAGCTGAAAGCATTTTCTCTAAGATCAGGAATGAGACAAGGATGTCCACTCTCACCACTTTTATTCATAGTTTTGGAAGTCCTAGCCGTGGAAATTGACAAGAAATAAAAGGAAACCAAATTGGGAAAGAAGAAGTAACACTTTCATTGTTTGAAAATGACATGATACTATACAGAGAAAATCCTAAAGACACTACCAAAAAACTACTAGAGCTCAGTGAATTTGGTAAAGATGCAGGATACAAAATTAATACACAGAAATCTCTTGCATCCCTATACGTTAACAAGAAAAGATCAGAAGGAAAAATTAAGAAGACAATCCTACTCACCATCACATAAAAAAGAATAAAATACCTAGGAATAAGCCTACCTAAGGAGGCAAAAAACCTGTACTCCTGAAACTATAAGATGTTGATGAAAGGAACTGAAGATGACAGAAACAGATGGAAAGATATACCATATTCTTGGATTGGAAGAATCAATATTGTCAAAATGACTATACTACCCAATCCATAAGGCAATCCATAGATACAATGCTATCCCTATCAAATTACCAATAGCATTTTTCACAGAACTAGAACAAAATTTTAAAATTTGCCTGGGAACACAAAAGACCCCAAATAGCCAAAACAATCTTAAGCAGAACAGAGTTGTAGGAATCACTGACTTCAGGCTATACTACAAAGCTACAGTCATAAGAACAGTATGGTACCGGCACAAAAACAGACACAGAGATTAATGGAATAGGATAGAAAGCCCAGAAATAACCCCCTGCACTTATGGTCAATCAATCTATTACAAAGGAAGCAAGAATATACAGTGGTTTTTCAAAGACAGTCCCTTCAATAAGTGGTGCTGGGAAAACTGGACAGCTACATATAAAAGAATGAATTTAGGAGGCTTCCAGGAAGATGGTGGAAGAGTAAGATGCGGAGATCACCTTCCTCCCCACAGATACACCAGAAATACATCTACACGTGAACAACTACAGAACACCTACTGAACGCTGGCAGAAGACCTCCCAAAAGGCAAGAAACTCCCCACGTACAGGATAAAAGAAAAAAGAATAAACAGAGACAAAAGGATAGGGATGGGACCTGCACCAGTGGGAGGGAACTGTGAAGGAGGAAAGGTTTCCACACACTAGGAAGCTCCTCCGCGGGCGGAGACTGTGGGAGGCAGAGGGGGAAAGCTTCAGAGCCGCAAAGGAGAGCACAGCAACAGGGGTGTGGAGGGCGAAGCGGAGAGATTCCCACACAAAGGATCGGTGCCGACTGGCATTCACCAGCTCGAGAGGCTTGTCTGCTCACCTGGGGTGGGCGGGGCTGGGAGCTGAGGCTCGGGCTTCGGTCGGAGCGCTGGGAGAGGACTGGGGTTGGCGGCGTGAACACAGACTGCAGGGGGTTAGTGCGCCACGGCTAGCTGGGAGGGAGTCTGGGGAAAAGTCTGGACCTGCCAAAGAGGCAAGAAACTTTTTCTTCCCTATTTGTTTCCTGGTGCGCTAGGAGAGGGAATTAAGAGCGCTGCTTAAAGGAGCTCCAGAGACGGCTGCGAGCCGCAGCTAGAAGCGCGGACCCCAGAGACGGGCATAAGACGCTAAGGCTGTTGCTGCCGCCACCAAGAAGCCTGTGTGCGAGCACAGGTCACTATCCACACCCTGCTTCAGGGGAGCCTGTGCAGCCCGCCACTGCCAGGGTCCCGGGAACCAGGGACAACTTCCCCGGGAGAACGCACGGTGTGCCTCAGGCTGCTGCAACGTCACGCCGGCCTGTGCCGCCACAGGCTCGCCCCGCACTCCGTACGCCTCCCTGACTCCAGCCTGAGCAAGCCAGAGTCCCCGAAGCAGCTGCCCCTTTAACCCCATACTGTCTGAGCGAAGAACAGACGCCTTCTGGAGACCTACACACAGAGGCAGGGCCAAATCCAAAGCTGAGCCCTGGGAGCTGTGAGAACAAAGAAGAGAAAAGGAAACCTCACCCAGCAGCCTCAGAAGCATCGGATTAAAGCTCCACAATCAACGTGATGTACCCTGCATCTGTGGAATACCTGAATAGACAACGAATAATCCCAAATTGAGGAGGTGGACTTTGAGAGCAACATTTATGATTTTCTCCCCTTTTCCTCTTTTTGTGACTGTGTATGTGTATGCTTCTGTGTGAGATTTTGTCTGTATAGCTTTGCTTCCACCATTTGTCCTAGGGTTCTACCCATCCATTTTTTTATTTTATTTTTCTTAATAATTATTTTTATTTTAATAACTTAATTTTATTTTAGCTTATTTTATTTTACTTTATCTTCTTTCTTTTGTTCTTTCCTTCCTTCCCTCCTTTAGACAACGAATCATCCCAATTTGAGGAGGTGGACTTTAAGAGCAAGATTTATGATTTTTTCCCCTTTTCCTCTTTTTGTGAGTCTGTATGTGCGTGTGTATGTGCATGCCTCTGTGTGAGATTTTGTCTGTATAGCTTTGCTTTCACCATTTGTCCTAGGGTTCTATATGACCATTTTTAAAAAAAAATTTTTTCTTAATTATTTTTTATTTTAATAACTTTATTTAATTTTATCTTACTTTATTTTATTTTACTTTATCTTCTTTTTTTTTCTTTTTTCCTTCCTTCCCTCCTTCCTTCCTTCCTCCCTCCCTCCCTCCCTTTCTTTCTTTCTTTCCTTCCTTCTTTCTTTCTACTTCTACTAATTCTTTCTTTCTACTTTTTCTCCCTTTTATTCTGAGCCATGTGGGTGAAAGGCTCTTGGTGCTGCAGCCAGGAGTCGGTGCTGTGCCTCTGAGGTGGGAGAGCCAACTTCAGGACACTGGTCCACAAGAGACCTCCCAGCTCTACATAATATCAAATGGCGAAAATCTCCCAGAGATCTCCATCTCAACACCAGCACCCAGCTTCACTCAGTGACCAGCAAGCTACAGTGCTGGACACCCTATGCCAAATAACTAGCAAGACAGGAACACAACCCCACCCATTAGCAGAGAGGCTGCCTAAAATCATAATAAGTCCACAGACACCAAAAAACACACTAAGAGATGTGGACTTGCCCACGAGAAAGACAAGATCCAGCCTCATCCACCAGAACACAGGCACTAGTCCCCTCCACCAGGAAGACTACACAACCCACTGAACCAACCTTAGCCACTGGAACAGACACCAAAAACAACGGGAACTACGAACCTGCAGCCTGCAAAAAGGAGACCCCAAACACAGTAAGATAAGTAAAATGAGAAGGCAGAAAAACACACAGCAATTGAAGGAGCAAGATAAAAACTCACCAGACCTAACAAATGAAGAGGAAATAGGCAGTCTACCTGAAAAAGAATTCAGAATAATGATAGTAAAGATGATCCAAAATCTTGGAAATAGAATAGACAAAATGCAAGAAACATTTAACAAGGACCTAGAAGAACTAAAGTTGAAACAAGCAACGATGAACAACACAATAAATGAAATTAAAAATACTCTAGATAGGATCAATAGCAGAATAACTGAGGGAGAAGAACAGATAAGTGACCTGAAAGATAAAATAGTGGAAATAACTACTGCAGAGCAGAATAAAGAAAAAAGAATCAAAAGAAATGAGGACAGACTCACAGACTTCTGGGACAATATTAAATGCACCAACATTCGAATTATAGGGGTTCCAGAAGAAGAAGAGAAAAAGAAAGGGACTGAAAAAATATTTGAAGAGATTATAGTTGAAAACTTCCCTAATATGGGAAAGGAAATAGTTAATCAAGTCCAGGAAGCACAGAGGGTCCCATACAGCATAAATCCAAGGAGAAACACGCCAAGACACATATTAATCAAACTGTCAAAAATTAAATACAAAGAAAACATATTAAAAGCAGCAAGGGAAAAACAACAAGTAACACACAAGGGAATCCCCATAAGGTTAACCGCTCATCTTTCAGCAGAAATTCTGCAAGCCAGAAGGGACTGGCAAAACATACTTAAAGTGATGAAGGAGAAAAGTCTGCAACCAAGATTACCCAGCAAGGATCTCATATAGATTTGTTGGAGAAATTAAAACCTTTACAGACAAGAAAAAGCTGAGAGAGTTCAGCACCACCAAACCAGCTTTACAACAAATGCTAAAGGATCTTCTCTAGGCAAGAAAAACAAGAGAAGGAAAAGACCTACAATAACGAACCCAAAACAATTAAGAAAATGGGAAGAGGAACATACATATCGATAATTACCTTAAATGTAAATGGACTAAATGCTCCCACCAAAAGACACAGATTGGCGGAATGCATACAAAAACAAGACCCATATATATGCTGTCTACAAGAGACCAACCTCAGACCTAGAGACACATACAGACTGAAAGTAAGGGAATGGAAAAAGATATTCCATGCAAGTGGAAAGCAAAAGAAAGCTGGAGTAGCAATTGTCATACCACACAAAATAGACTTGAAAATAAAGACTATTATAAGAGACAAAGAAAGACACTACATAATGACCAAGGGATCAACCCAAGAAGAAGATATAACAATTGTAAATATTTATGCACCCAACATAGGAGCACCTCAATACATAAGGGAAGTACTAACAGCCATAAAAGGGGAAATTGACAGTAACAAATTCATAGTAGGGGACTTTAACACCCCACTTTCAACAATGGACAGATCATCCAAAATGAAAATAAATAAGGAATATTTATTTCTTATTTACATATATAATATATATATTATATAAATAAGGAAACACAATTAAGATGGATTTAATTGATATTTATAGGACATTCCATACAAAAACAACAGAATACACATTTTTCACAAGGGGTCATGGAACATTGTCCAGAATAGATCATATCTTGGAACAAATCAAGCATTGGAAAATTAAAGAAAATTGAAATTGTATCAAGAATCTTTCCGACCACAACACTATGAGACTAGATACCAATTACAGGAAAAGAGCTGTAAAAAATACAAACACATGGAGGCAAAACAATACATTACTTAATAACGAAATGATCACTGAAGAAATCAAAGAATAAATTAAAAAATACCTAGAAACAAATGACAATGGAGACATGATGACCCAAAACCTATGGGATGCAGCAAAAGCAGTTCTAAGTGGGAAGTTCATTGCAATACAAGCCCACTTTAAGAAACAGGAAACATCTCGAATAAACAACCTAACCTTGCACCAAAAGCAATTAGAGAAAGAAGAACAAAAAACCCCCCAACCTTAGCAGAAGGAAAATATCATAAAAAAAAAGATTAGAAAAAACTGAAAAAGAAATGAAGGAAACGATAGCAAAAATCAATAAAACTATAAGCTGGTTCTTTGAGAAGATAAACGAAAGTGATAAACCATGAGCCAGACTCATCAAGAAAAAAAGGGAGAAGACTCAAATCAATAGAATTGGAAATGAAAAAGGAGAAGTAACAACTGACACTGCAGAAATACAAAAGATCATGAGACATTACTACAAGCAACTCTATGCCAATAAAATGGACAACCTGGAAGAAATGGACAAATTCTTAGAAATGCATAACCTGCCAAGCCTGAATCAGGAAGAAATAGAAAATATGAACAGAACAATCACAAGCACTGAAATTGAAACTCTGATTAAAAATCTTCCAACAAACAAAAGCCCAGGACCAGATGGCTTCACAGGCAAATTCTATCAAACATTTGGAGAAGAGCTAACGCCCATCCTTCTCAAACTCTTACAAAATATAGCAGAGGGAGGAACACTCCCAAACTCATTCTATGAGGCCACCATCACCTTGATACCAAAATCAGACAAGGACGTCACAAAGAAAGAAAACTACAGGCCAATATCACTGATGAACATAGATGCAAAAATCCTCAACAAAATACTAGCAAACAGAATCCAAGAGCACATTAAAAGGATCATACACCATGATCAAGTGGGGTTTATGCCAGGAGTGCAAGGATTCTTCAATATACGCAAATCAATCAACGTGATACACCATATTAACAAATGGAAGGAGAAAAACCACATGATCATCTCAATAGATGCAGAGAAAGCTTTCGACAAAATTCAACAGCCACTTCTGATAAAAACCCTGCAGAAAGTAGGCATAGAGGGAACTTTCCTCAACATAATAAAGGCCATATATGACAAACCCACAGCCAACATAGTCCTCAATGGTGAAAAACTGAATGCGTTTCCACTAAGATCAGGAACGAGACAAGGTTGCCCACTCTCACCACTCTTATTCAACATAGATTTGAAAGTTTTAGCCACAGCAATCAGAGAAGAAAAGGAAATAAAAGGAATCCAAATCGGAGAAGAAGAAGTAAAACGGTCACTGTTTGCAGATGACATGACACTATACAGACAGAATCCTAAAGATGCTACCAGAAAAATCCTGGAGCTAATCAATGAATTTGGTAAAGAAGCAGGACACAAAATTAAAGCACAGAAATCTCTGGCATTCCTATACACGAATGATGAAAAATCTGAAAGTGAAAT
Source organism: Stenella coeruleoalba (assembly GCF_951394435.1). Classification (NCBI taxonomy): domain Eukaryota; kingdom Metazoa; phylum Chordata; class Mammalia; order Artiodactyla; family Delphinidae; genus Stenella; species Stenella coeruleoalba. The sequence continues at coordinate 183,935,677 of NC_137169.1, read as the reverse complement.
CAAGAAAAAACTCCCATTTACCATTGCAACTAAAAGAAAAAATATCTAGGAATAAACCTACCTAAGGAGACAAAAGACCTGTATGCAGAAATTATAAGACACTTATGAAAGAAATTAAAGATGATACAAATACATGGAGAGATATACCATGTTCTTGGATTGGAAGATTCAACATTGTGAAAATGACTCTACCACCCAAAGTGACCTACAGGTGCAGTGCAATCCCTGTCAAACTACCACTGGCATTTTTCACAGAACTAGAACAAAACATGTCACAATTTGTATGGAAACACAAAAGACCCCGAATAGCCAAAGCAATCTTGAGAACGAAATACGGAGCTGGAGGAATCAGGCTCCCTGACTTCAGACTATACTACAAAGCTACAGTAATCCAGACAGTATGGTACTGGCACAAAAACAGAAAGATAGATCAATGGAACAGGATAGAAAGCCCAGAGATAAACCCACGCACATATGGTCACCTTGTCTTTGATAAAGGAGGCAGGAAAGTACAGTGGAGAAAGGACAGCCTCTTCAATAAGTGGTGCTGGGAAAACTGGACAGGTACACGTAAAAGTATGAGATTAGATTACTCCCTAACAACATACACAAAAATAAGCTCAAAATGCGATTAAAGACCTAAACGTAAGGCCAGAAACTATCAAACTCTTAGAGGAAAACATAGGCAGAACACTGAAATAAATCACAGCAAGATCCTTTTAGACCCACCTCCTAGAGAAATGGAAGTAAAAACAAAAATCAACAAATGGGACCTAATGAAACTTCAAAGCTTTTGCACAGCAAAGAAAACCATCAACAAGACCAAGAGACAACCCTCAGAATGGGAGAAAATATTTGCAAATGAATCAACTGATAGAGGATTAATCTCCAAAATTTACAAGCAGCTCATGCAGCTCAATAACAAAAAACAAACAACCCAACCCAAAAGCGGGCAAAAGACCTAAATAGACATTTCTCCAAAGAAGATATACAGAGTGCCAACAAACAAATGAAACAATGCTCAACATCGTTAATCATTAGAGAAATGAAAATCAAAACTACAATGAGATATCATGTCACACCAGTCAGAATGGCCATCATCAAAAAATCTAGAAACAATAAATGCTGGAGACGGTGTGGAGAAAAGGGCACACTCTTGCACTGCTGGTGGGAATGTGAATTGGTACAGCCACTATGGAGAACAGTATGGAGGTTCCTTAAAAAACTGCAAATAGAACTACCATATGACCCAGCATTCCCACTACTGGGCATATACCCTGAGAAAACCATAATTCAAAAAGAGTCATGTACCAAAATGTGCATTGCAGCTCTATTTACAATAGCCCGGAGATGGAAACAACCTAAGTGCCCATCATCGGATGAATGGATAAAGAAGATGTGGCACATATATACAATGGAATATTACTCAGCTGTAAAAAGAAACGAAATTGAGCTATTTGTAATGAGGTGGGTAGACCTCGAGTCTGTCATGCAGAGTGAAGTAAGTCAGAAAGAGAAAGACAAATACCGTATGCTAACATATATATATGGAATTAAGGAAAACAAATGTCATGAAGATGCTAGGGGTAAGACAGGAATAAAGACACAGACCTACTAGAGAACGGACTTGAGGAGACGGGGACGGGGAAGGGTGAGCTGTGCCAAAGCGAGAGAGAGGCATGGACATATATACACTACCAAACGTAAGGTAGATAGCTAGTGGGAAGTAGCCGCATAGCACAGGGAGATCAGCTCGGTGCTTTGTGACCACCTGCAGGGGTGGGATAGGGAGGGTGGGAGGGAGGGAGACGCAAGAGGGAAGAGATATGGGAACATATGTATACGTACAAGTGATTCACTTTGTTATAAAGCAGAAACCAACACACCATTGTAAAGCAATTATATCCCAATAAAGATGTAAAAACAAATTGAAAATACAACTACCATATGATAAAAAAAAGAATGAATTTAGAATGTTGTCTAACACCTTACACAAAACTAAACTCAAAATGGATTATAGACCTAAATGTAAGAGCAGATACTATAAAACTTCTAGATGAAAACATAGGCAGAACACTGTGACATAAATCACAGCAATATATTTTGAATCCGTCTCCTAGGGTAATGGAAACAAATGCAAAAAACTAATGGGACCTTATTACACTTAAGAACTTTTGCATAGCAAAGGAAACCATAAAAAAAGTTAAAAGACAACGTAAGGAATGGGAGAAAATATTTGCAAATGATGCCACCAACAGGGGATTAATTTCCAAAATATACAAAAGAGCTCATACAGCTCAATATCAAAGAACAAAACGACCTAGTCAAAAAATGGGCACAAGACCTAAATAGACATTTTCCAAAGAAGACTCCCAGATGGCCAATAGGCAACTGAAAAGATCCTCAATATTGCTAATTATTAAGAGAAATGTAAATGAAAACCACAATGAGGTATCACCTCACACTGATCAGAACGGCCATCATTAAACAGTCTATAAATAATCAATGCTGGAGTGGGTGTGGAGAAATAGGAAACCTCCTACACTGTTGGTGGGACTGTAAATATATATATATTATATATATAATATATATAATGAAATATTACTCAGTCATAAAAGAGAATGAAATAATGCCATTTGCAGCAACAAGGATGGACCTAGAGATTATCATATTAAGTGAAGGAAGTCAAATAGAGAAAGACAAATGTCATATGATATCACTTAAATGTGAAATGTAAAAAATGATACAAATAAACCTATAGAAAACATAAGTAGACTCACAGACGTAGAGAGAGGGATAAACTGAATCTGGGATTAAGGGATACACACTACTATACATAAAATAGATCAACAAGGACCTACTTATAACACAGGGAACTATATTCAATATCTTGTAATAACCTATAATGGAAAAGAGTCTGAAAAAGAATATATGTATAACTGAATAACTGGTCTATACACCTGAAACTAACATAACATTGTAAATCAACTATACTTCAATAAAAGAATAAAAAAAAGGATATATGAGTCCTTTCAAAGAGGTATTTTATTCAACGAGGTAAAATAAGTATTTTTTGATCATCATGTATTAGGGATGGACTGCCACAACCCTTAACTGTAAGGCATAAGGAAGTTTACACAGTCTAATTCTAAGAACCATACAGCATTTAGGAGAAATGAACAGTATTTTTATCACTGGCGAAGAAAAGTCTGCTCTCCCCAGGAGCAGGCAATCAGAATTCTTACTTATTGGGGTTTATGGAACTTTAAAAGAACAAGTACAAAAATGACTCAAAATCCCCACATGAAAAAGAATATTGATTTGAGGGGGCATGATATGTTAATGTGTATCACATCAAAGAGACTCTGCTTAAAAATAACAACTAGTAGCACAGCAGAGAACGGAAATTGTGGCTCTTCTTTTCTCCCCCAAGAGTCTCTGATCTCCCCCTACAGCCCCACAGCACCCTTCACATGTATTGCATGAGCCCCACTAGGGTTTTGCTAGCTCTGATCTGCATGTTTCTGTGAATCCCAGATTGACCAAGTTTATCAAGTCACTCAGAAATACCTTAAATATTTACCACAGGGCCATATTGCCTATCCCAGGCTAGACCTGGCCATTGTTTGCCTAATTATAGTTACAGCAAATAGATAAACCTGGGCATCTTAGTGTTTACTCTTTTTTTTTTCCTATAGTATAGATCAGTTTAGAGCTATCTCTAACAGCTATTTGATTGTAAAAATAGGTAAGCCTCTTTGTATGTTATCAGGAATGAGAGTCTGAACCTGGTACTAACGAGCTCAGTTTTAGTCAATTCTAGGGTGACTCTGTAAAGTAATTCAGAGACTATTATTTACAGTAAGGAAATGATCAATTCATCTGTCTTTGAAAAGTGGCTGTGGGTATTTCCATTCTGCGACATTCATGAAAGAGGAGTCATAACTAAAAGACAATTAAATGAAATTTAAGGAAATGATTTGCCCTCAAGACTTCTACTGAGGAACATTAATTGCTAATATATTTCATACTTCCTACAAGAGGAATTACAGATGCACAAACTTCCACTGGTCATTAGATGGACTAATTCCCCCCACACCTGTAATCTACTGACTTTCATCACAAGTTTTATAGGTCTAGGGCTCTTTCTGTGGAATCGAATAACTTAACTGATTTATTACCCTTAGCTCAAAAAGGACCCATTAGAGGGTCCTTTATTGCCTGACCATTTCAAAACTTTTCCTGAGTAGCACAGCATCCAGTTCTTTAAAATCTTCATAATCCAAGAATACACTCTCCTAACATAAGGAACCCTTTGGAAGGGCCAAGCAGACCCTATCCAGGTGCTGCTGGGCTGTGTCAAGTCTTGTTTCATTTTCTTTCATGGTGTGGCCTGAGAAGAAAAGGTCAGGTCTACCTGACCTCCTACCTTAGTCTGGGCCTGCTCCAGTCTCCCATGGGCACAGCTTGGACAAGTCCACGTGGGCATCCACACACTTGCTTGTGCACGCACATGTACCTTCCAGGAAACAAACCTCATAACTTTCAGATGAAGGTTAAGTATACATTTAGAAAAAGTTCTAACAACCTTCATCCCTCCACTTATTCCTCTATTCTAACATTTGACCATAGTAGCATAATGACAACAATTTACTTAGACATCTGTGTCTCCTCTTCCTCACTAGAACTGTGAGGTTTCTGCGATTGAAGTCTTAGAGTAATGCCAAAGGATATGCCTAGTTCAGTTACAAATCTTAACTAATGTTTTCCTAATTAAGATCTCTGTCTGAAACATCTTCATTTGGGTTACTTTGCAATTCTGAAGCTCCCCCAAGAACAAATGCAAAGGCTAACGGCAGGGCTGTTTTGTTTTGTTTTGTTTTTGCTGTGCGCGGGCCTCTCACGCCTGTGGAGCACAGGCTCCGGACGCGCAGGCTCAGCGGCCATGGCTCACGGGCCCAGCCGCTCCGCGGAATGTGGGATATTCCCGGACCGGGCACAAACCCGCGTCCCCTGCATCGGCAGGTGAACTCTCAACCACTGCGCCACCAGGGAAGCCCAGGCAGGGCTGTTTTGTTTTTACTTTTTTTTTTTTTTTTTTTTGCGGTACGCGGGCCTCTCACTGTTGTGGCCTCTCCCGTTGCGGAGCACAGGCTCCGGACGCGCAGGCTCAGCGGCCATGGCTCACGGACCCAGCCGCTCCGCGGCATGTGGGATATTCCCGGACCGGGGCACAAACCCGCGTCCCCTGCATCGGCAGGCGGACTCTCAACCACTGCGCCACCAGGGAAGCCCAGGCAGGGCTGTTTTAACACAGCCCCTAATCTTAGGAACCTCATAGTCTAGTGAGCAGGGGCAGACAGAGAAATGCAAACCAACAGCCATTAATATAATATCATGTTTAAGTGCTCTGGTAGTGGCATGATGGAAAGCTGTAGGCACACGGAGGGTATACCACTGCCTGGGCAGAGCAGATTTCAGAGAGAAATGTCTTTGCCTTTTGAGCTGTGTCTGCAAGAATGAGTAGGAGTTTACCAGGCAATGGAAGCAGTGGTGGTAGACACTGTGGGGGAAGGGTAGGAATTAAGACTGGCCGTCAGGTGGGCATTTCATCCACAAAAAGCCCTAAAAAGCCTAGAGGCATAAAGTGCGACGAGCTTCATAACCACAGCTGGTCACTAATCAGATGGATTTCAATTTCTCTCCCAGGGTAAAGATCATCAGATTCTTACCTGTACTCTTGGCTTTCTTTCGTGATATGAAGATGCCTTTACTGAACCATCATTATGAGCTTTTCTGCTCATGGAGATTAATTAGTAGGTGTGGGACCTCCAAATACCGTCTCTCCTCTGTTGTTACCAAACCAAACTTGGGTCCGCTTGCCTGCCACAGTAAAGCCAATCTCCAGACCACAGGTTGCGGTGAAGGAAAATGCAGTGTTGATTGCAGGGTTCCACGCAAGGAGTTCAGGGCAGCTAGTGCTCAAAAAGCCCAAACTCCCGGATGGCTTTCAGTAAGGCATTTTTAAAGGCAAATTGAGGGAGGGGCGTCACGGACATGTGATCAGCTCATGCGTAGTTCTCTGATTGGTTGATGGTGAGGTAACAGGGCAGAGTCAAAGGGGTTAACATCATCAATCCTTAGGTGCCAGTAGGTCTGGCGCCTACGTGCTTATGATCATTGAGTAGTTAATTTCTTCCATCTGGTGGTGGATTTGGCCTCTGTAAAACAACTCAGGAAATGTGCGTCAGATACTGTTACCTAGGTACTTCAGAGATGAGCTAAAGCAGAGGATATGGGGGAGGGGGTCTGTCCTGGGAAGGCCCCATAGGGTCCTGCTCAGTTACATTGTTGCTGTAGGCTTATGTTTGAGATGATGACCAGCTGGGATTAAGAAAGTAGGCTTTGCTGTGATAGTGGATCCTTATGGGCCTTTATCGGTTCTCTTCTGGGCTAATCAACTGAATTAACATATATCTATACCCTATGGGCAACCCAGGCATTTTTAATCCCTTTCAGGCAAGGGGTAGGGAAAAGCGAGTCACTTCCTCATATTCTTCATTGCTTTTCTCCATGGAGGCCAAAGAAAAAAAAATTCCAAAGTAAAATAAGAAAAAAATCTTAATTTTTAAATAGTAATTGGCATGGAAAAAAACTAAAGACACAAAATGACCAGGAAGATTGAGTTCAGAAGTCTGGATCATGGACCAGATCAATCCTGATAGGTATTTATTTCAGGAAAATTTCCCTCTTCCATAATGACACTCCCTTGCAGAAAAAATATTTCACATCAAAGAGGTGACTCACCTGGAAGAATTATTTTTCTTGAGCAGCTCAAGATTGAAGACACATGTGGGACCCATTTCCCCTTATTCCAAAGGTTTCTTCAATGGTGGCTCCAGGTGAGTAAGGGGACGTGTGGTATTGAATTTGAACCTCTCTGCCCAGGGATCTGAGGGATCTCCCAGGGCCCCTAGCCTTTGGAAAGCACTGGTCTTGGATGGAAGTTCTTCATCTGGGCTTAGAGAAGGAGTCTGAGGAACCTGAAATTCTGTGCAAAATTTTGAGTTTATTCTTATTTGTCTTTGTCTTTTGTCAATTTCTCAAAGGAGTCTGTCACTCTCAAGCAGGTTTAAAACCCCAAGTTTGATACAATGTTTTAAGTCCTTCCTTCCCCCCACCCCACCTTTTTTTTGTGGGGGGGGGGTTGGTGGTGGGAACAAAAACTGGTGGAGCTTCCCTTTGATGTTACATCACATCTCCCTGAAGAGAGATCTGAAGGACCCAGGAAAAATCACTTCAGAACCCTTTTAACCTGGCTGCCTTCAAAATTCTGGCAATAACTCACGAATTATCCTAATGAGCAAGAAATGGGGAGACAACATCTACAGAGGCCCATATTTCTACTCTAGCTTGGATACAAACTGAACCCGTACAGGAGCGGGAGGTTTTGTGCACGAACACAGAAGAGTGACACAAATAAGTATGACTGAAAAGAAAGGCCAAAGCAAAGAGGAAACCATGAGGCAAAGCTTGCAAAAGTGCAACATCAAACTGCAATGACCTCTTTTTTTTCTCTAAAGGACGATAAACAAACGAGATCAGGACACCAGCAACAAGTGACATAGCTCACTGGTGGCAGAGAGCCGGCAGAAAAACTGTGTCTTGTCTCAGCCTGGGGAGGTAAGAAAAGACGTCCCTACACAGGGGAGAGTATGGCTCTCAAACTGGTTCAATGGGCAAAATACCTGATGATTTTTATCAGCAAGAAAGATGATAATCTAGGTTACAATTTCTGATTCAGATCTGTAGGGCCAAAAGTATTTCAAAATTTAAAAATGTTTTCATTTTAGAAAGGTAACATAGTACATATTTTGCTATGAGGTGACATCCCCAGTCTGGATCAGGTCTCCATGATCAAACCAATATTTGATCAAAATTCACATTTTGACAGTTCTATGAATATTCGCACTAGTGGGAAAAGAGACTCTGTACAAAGACTTTATATATCGACTCTAAATAGCCTCATGGCAGTTCAGGTCAAATACTGTCACCGAATGAATTCAATTTAGGGCCCACTGCCAAGTGAGTTATGAAAAACTTCCAGTTTTCAGGCCTTTATGGAAGAAGGATTGTAGATCTGTATTTTATATATATATATACACACACATATATATATATCTCCACACATATATATACACAGATCTCTGCAACTCAACAAATAAAGTATTTTCTAGAAACCATGCACACACCACCTATTAATAAAATCATATCATCCAGATATTGAAATATAGTTTCAGTAATATCCAGAATAAATTCAATTGAACAATTTTTAAAATATTGAGGACATGTGTTTCTCTCAGATGTCTCCCACTCCTAGTTTCCATTTCTTGAGAGTTACAAATTGTCTCCACATTCAAAGCTGCAAGTTTTGACTATTCTAGAATGAAATTAGTCTGAACACGGTGAATGTGATATAATAAAAAAATAAATGTTTGGTCTTATCCCAGGTTCCTGGCATACAGCTCCTCAACCTTTGGAATCTCTGGAATGATAAGAGTATCTTTTGTATGCTGATGAGGTGACTCTGGCTAGGGTTCCCTAGGTAGCTTCAGGATGGGGGCTGGTGCCAGAAAGACAACCCCCAATCTCTGGGGAGGGTGGAGGGGCTGGAGATTGAATTAATCACCAGTGGTCAGTGATTTACTTAGTCACACCTGTGTAATGAAACCTCCATAAAAACCCCTAAACAACGGAGTTTGGAGAGCTTGCAGGTTGGTAAACACATCAAGGTGCTAGGAGGGTGGTGTAACCTGACACGGCATGGAAGCTTGAACCCCTGATTTATAGCCAGTCAGTCAGAAGTATGGGAGACCCAGGACTTTTGACTGACACCTGAAGTCGGGGGCAGTCTGTGGGATGGAGACCTTAAACTGTGAGGCACTCTGGGAAGTTAGTGTCAGAATTTAACCGAATTGTTGAACACCCAGTTGGTGTCTGGAGATTCAGAGAATTGCTTGTTGGTGTTAGAAAATACCCCAGAGTGAGACTTTCATCATAGTGATTCTCAAACCATGTTCCCATGGGACAGTAGTGTGTGTGGAGCTGACTGAGGTCCTTTGTGGTGGTTATTGAATAATGATATTCTTTAAAATTTGCTGGAAAAAAGTGCAGAGGTTCTCAAATTATGCTTCATGAAAGCAAACTTCAGAGATACATTTAACGCCCAGTCAGAGAGGCACATTCAGTGCCTGACCTGATATGAAACAACATCTGACTCTATACCAAAGGACTCTGCTTAGCACCAGAGATCCAGGTAGTCTGTCTCCAAGACCAGTATGAAACCCAGGTAGATTTTGGTTCCGATCTTGACCTGGCTCTTTACAAACTTTTTCACCATGGGCAAATGACCATTTCTAAGCCTCGGTTTTCTTTTCTTTTATCTACTTTATCTATCTATCTATCTATCTATCTCTGTCTTTCTCTTCTCTTTCTTTCACCACTTATGACCCGCTATCATCTATCATTTCCATCTGTCTATGGTAGACAAACTATTCGTCAACATCTATTTCCTTTTACTTCTATGCATTTAGGACGATCACGCACACACTCATACACAGCTACACATGACCTGCTCTGGCCAGTGAAAAATGAGGAGAGGTGATGACCTGTGTCCCTTCCAGCAGAAGTACTGAAGAGCTGGTGCCAGTGTTCCATCTGTCCTTCTCCCTGGTGCTGTGATTGACAGTGTAGATGGTGACGCCTCAGCTGACCAAAGTCCCTGAATGAAGACATGATGGAGCCCAGCCACTGTGGACTCATGCTGTTGTGTGAGGCCAGTGAGATTTGGGGAGTGTTTGTTGCTTAACCTAACTTAACATGACTAATACATCATCTTGCCTTGTTCCAAAAAGAAGTTAAAGTAGCTTAAAGAGAAATAGAGCACGATAGGATAAAAAAGTAACTGAGTAAATTAAGGATAACATATATTAAATTTGCCTCACAGAATTATTGGGAGAAGACATATATTCATCAGTGATTGATAGTAGATGTAACAATATGAGACTTCAGCTCATTTTTATGTATGGATCTTTCTGTATGATAGTCCCTCCCCACCCCAGATACCTCTTTCACTTTCTATTATGCTCAGGGAGCCCTTCCTTGACCAACTTACTTACGATTACAAGCCAGTTTCCTCCACCCCACACTCATTATCACCTTAGCTTACTTATTTTTTTCCATTGTACTTATCACCATCTACCATACTACGTCTTTTATTTATTTGTTTGATATCTTCTCCTACACTAGAATGGAAGCTCCATGAGGGCAGGGGCCTTTATCTGTTTTGTGCACTGCTGTATGCTCAGTACCGAGCTTGACATACAGAGTCAGTGCTCTTTTTGAATGAGTTATGAATTAATAAATTGACTCAATAGGAGTTTCCAGAATCCTTACTGCAGATACCCAAGTGGGGAAAATAGCCGATTTCCTGGCACTCTAGACTTTGGGAGAGCAAGACATACCTACCACACTGAGAAATGTCTTCTCCACGACACTCTCCTTGACCCTGATCTGCCCATCTTTACCTTCCCTGTCTCCCCCCTTTTCAGTATTCTGGTTGTGAAATATGCTACCCACTAGGCAGACTTCAACAGCAGTAATAATGAGAAGTGAAATTAAATAATGGTTAGTATTCATTGAGTGCTTCTGATGTGCTAGCTTCAAGGCTGAGTACATCCCATTCATAATATAATTCGAATTTCAAAAACTCTGAAGTCAGTACTATTATTTTCCTTATTTTAAAGATGAAGAGATTGAGGCTTAAAGATGCTAAATAATATGCTTAAGGCCTCATTCTGTATAAGTGGTAGTGTATGTGACTCAGTTACCTTTTGTTCTGTAACAAGCCACCCAAAACACAGTGGCTTAAAACAATTTACTAATATTTATCATGGTTCTGTGGGTTGAAAGGGTTCCGCTGGATGGGTCTCTCTTGGAGCCTCTCATACGATGGACATGTTTGTATGGAGCTAGATGGGTTCCGGCCTGGGTGTCCAGATGGCTTTCACATGTCTGGCATCTCAGATGGGATATCTAGAACACTTGGGGACTCTCTCTGTGTACATGGCCTCTCCCCATTGTTAGCTTGGGCTTCCTCACAGCACTGAAGCCTCAGAGGAGTCCGACTTTCTGTGTGGTGACTAGCTTCTTATGAATTGTCCTTAGAAGCCACACAAGTGTTGCTTCCATCACATTCTATTCGTTACACAGGACCAGCTCAGATGCACTGTGGGAGGTCATAACTACCGGGGGGCATGGGCCATTGGGAGATTATTTTGGAGACTTGCTATCATGTTGGAATTCTTAAACCAGACATTCTGAACTCAGGCTAGAGGCTGCAAACTCATTTATCTAGATGGGGCAGCAGGTGACATGTGAGGAAGGAAGCCCTCACAAGACAATTGAGACTGGAGAAGAACCCGGTGAACTTGAGAGCACAGGTCTTACTAAGAGGCTACCTGCTATCAGCACAAGCTGACTTTGCCTGGAAAGACTACAGGCCCCATATTACTGCACCCTCTGATTTTTAAAGGGAAGCTAGAAATCTAGGTTTTATTTTTAAATGAAATACCTTAATTTAGATACTTTTCCCATATAGGCCATTACGGAGTATTGAGTAGAGTTCCCTATGCTACACAGTAGGTCATTATTAGTTATCTATTTTATATATAGTATGTATATGTCCAAGAGTAGATATATATATGTGTATAACTGATTCACTTTGCTGTACACCTGAAACTAACACAACATTGTAAATCAACTATACTCCAATAAAAATTTTTTAAAATACCCTAATTTAAAAAGCACAGTATAGGTCAAGCAAAACACTCTTGTGTTTGGTCCAAGGGCTGCCAGTTTTTTTAAAACTGGTCCTTGTTGGTCATCTATTTTAAATATAGTAGTGTGTATATGTCGATCTCAATATAGTAGTGTGTATATGTCGATCTCAATATAGTAGTGTGTATATGTCGATCTCAAACTCCCAATTTATCCCTCCCCCCACAAAGGTTTCTCCTTTGGTAACCATAAGTTTGTTTTCTAAGTCCGTGACTCTGTTTCTGTTTTGTAAGTAAGTTCATTTTTATCATGTTTTTAGATTCCATATACAAGCGATATCATATGATATTTATCTTTCTCTGTTGACTTACTTCACTTAGTATGATAATCTCCAGGTCCATCTATGTTGTTGCAAATGGCATTATTTCATTCTTTTTAATGGCTGAGTAATATTCCATTATATATATATATATACCACACCTTCATTATTCATTAATCTGTCAATGGACATTTATTTAGGTTGCTTCCATGTCTTGGTTATTGTAAACAGCACTGCAGTGAACATTGGGGTGCATGGATCCTTTTGAACCACGGTTTTCTCAGGATATATGCCCAGGAGTGGGATTGCTGGATTATGGTAGCTCTATTTTTAGTTTTTTAAGGAACCTCCATACTGTTCTCCATAGTAGCTGCACCAATTTACATTCTCACGAAGAGTGTAGGAGGGTTTTCTTTTCTCCACATTCTCTCCAGAATGTATTGTTTGTAGACTTTTTGATGATGGCCATTCTGACTGGTGTGAGGTGATATCTCGTTGTAGTTTTGACTTGCATTTCTCTAATAATTTGCAACGTTGAGCATCTTTTCATGTGCCTCTTGGCCATCTGTATGTCTTCTTTGGAGAAATGTCTATTTAGGTCTTCTGCCCATTTTTTGATTGGGTTGTTTGTTTTTTTGATATTCAGCTGCATGAACTGTTTGTAAATTATGGGCTGCCAGTTTGTAAATATGGCACTAAGTCTCCAAGTTCATGTCCACACTCGCTAGCAGAGCATACAAGGCCCTCATGATGGCGAGGCTACCCTGCCTGACTGTCCAGCTTCATTTCTCACTCCTGCCAACATCCATGCATTCAGCAAGTATTTGATTCCTACTACATGCTGAACATGTTTAGGTGCAGGGATTATCGCAGAGAACAGAACTAAGTCCCTGCCCTCGGGGGAATTATGTGCTAGTTGCTGGTGACAGACAATACACAAATAAAGGTATAAAATGGCAGATGGCACTAAGTACTATAGAGAGAAACAAAGCAGGGCGAGCTCTTGCGAGGCAGGTCGCAGACATTCCTTGCTTTCCTGTCCTGCTCCTTCGTCTGCTGGGAACGATGCTCCCTCCCTTGCGGCTTAGCTGCTTGAGACTTAGCTTGAGCATCACAACCTCTGAAATATTTTCTCTGACCCCCACCCTGCCTGTGGAAGATTGGTGACCCTTCTCCTGGCTTCCATGGCACTGTGCCTACTCTCACCATGAGGTTATAACTGTTTTTTAAGTTTGTATTTACTTTTCAATATCTCCCACCAGATAGTGTGTAGTAAATCGAGGGCTTTTGTACTTCCTTAAAATTTTATAAATCTTTGACGATCAAAGGAACATCTTTGTGAAGATCTTCAGTGAGGAAGCCACTGGGTGGGAGGGGAATTCTCCTGCTCTGTTTTCTTCATGCCCTTTTCCAGTAAGAAAAGCACTTTCTTCTGTTGTCAAAACACAGAACAGTGCATGTGATTACTTGGAAAACCAACTTAAAGGACATTGTTTGTGTCCTTTGGTTTAGGGACAGCTTATTAATGAGTGTAAAATATTGTCTTGTATTATCAGTGGGTCAAAAGAGCCAAAGCTAACTTTACCTGGTTGTGAAACAGATGCTGATATACCCATCCTATCTGCATATTCGCGTATTCACGCACACATCAGAAGATGAGGAATATATCTCCTGTGCCTACAGGCTGGGACTTAACCATGTGAACTTACGCTACACAACTTAGGTAAACAGGATGCATATTTATGATTGACAAGCATCAAACACGAAAAGCTGCTCCTGGCACAGCCCCATCACTGACCAGCATCTCTGACTTGCTGTGCCACTGTGGTTCCATACGGCTCCTGCCGCCTGAGTTTCCGTGGTTAAAGCCTCCTTTGTCTAACATTCTGAGAACCCTGGCCCGTGTGCCTGGAGGCTGGCTCGTTTTCTAGAGGACCCAGAGCTGGGGCTCCCTCTACCCATGTGTTGCCACCCCCTGGAACAAGATGAGGGCTGATTTTCTGTTTCTGAGGCGGAGCACACACTTGTTCCACTGCACTCTGGAACGCTTGAGATCTAGAGTTCAGACCACAGAGGGCTGTGGGCAGAGCAGCCTCTGATGTGTCTCATCTCTGGAAACCCTGACTTTCAAGCTGTGTCAGAGCCGCTCCAGAAGAAAGTGACCAGGCTTGAACTGTGCGTGGCAGTAGGAGGGAGGCGAAGCCTTGGGCAACAGGTGCCTGTCTGGGAAGCTTGTGCCCTGGAAGGGCGGCTGTGGGGAAAGGCCCACCGACGGGCATCACTTGTGTGTGCCTCACCTCAGAGGAGGAGGGCTGGTCGTGGACAGGACGGTCAGAGATGCAACTGCAGCTGACCTCACTGCTCAGGAAACAGGCTGAGTCAGGCTGGCAGGAATGCCTGGGGGATTCTGATGACACGGAGCAAGGAGGATTCAGGTCACAGATCAGATTTGCAATTTCCTTGAATTGATTACTTGCTTCATATGAGCTTTCGGTTGAATGGACCCAAACTTTTTTTTAAAGACATCAAATTAAAATAAATGAGTGGCGGTAATTCTTCAAGTCCCATCTCACCACCATTGGTGCTCTTTCTTTCTCAGATTCCTACCTCCGTCCCTTTGTCTCAGCTTTCTCTTCCCTCCCCCCACACCCCCATCATTGGCTGGCATATAGCAAGCTCTGCCTTCCTGTCTTCAACAAATATTTCCTGATTGCTAAACTCTCTAATTAGGTGCTGATGATACAACAGCGAATAAGGTAGACCTGACCTCTGCCCTCCATATGTCTTCAGTTTAGCGGTTCCTTTACTGCCAGTCTGACCAGGGTCACGAGAGCTGCAGCATCTTGCCCCCCTCTTATTCATGGAACTTAGGGTTGGGAAGGATTCCTTCACCACCATCCTCATTTTACACAGACACACACACACACACACACACACACACACACACACACACACACAAGTGTTCTTTCTCAGTCTTTCCCCCTTTCCACTGTTTAGCTTTTTTTCTAATAAATCAGACATCTTTGGGTGCCTCTAAAATAAAAATTATGTTCTGGGGACCTGGAAAGCATTGTGGGAGTTAGAGGAGGTGAACCTCATCGAGAGCAGTTTCATATTCTCATATTGAATCTCACTGGAAGGTTAGGTGGGTGGAGGTCTAGATGTCAGCCCAGGATGAGCTCTTCTCTCCTGGTGAGCTCTGCTCTGCCACCCGGCAGCCCTGATTATTTGAGTGGGGTGGACCTTTCCTCTTCTCAGGGGCTGGCCAGACTCAGGCCAGTTGCCCCACACATTGTCAGTGCCCGTTCGTTAAAACTCTTATTCTCTTTAAGCATCCCCTCCGTATCCTTGCCGTGGGTTTATTAGGTCTCTTTTGGTTTCAGGTGACAGAAACCCAACTCCAATAGGCTTACACTAAAAAAAGAAAGAAAGAAAATGTTCTGACCCCCACAGTTTATAAAATTTAGGCCCCGCTGGAATCATATACTCAGGTGATATTGTCAAGTACCTATCTTTGCCCATCTCTCAGCTCAGCTGTCTTAGACGCTCCCCTGTAGATGACTAGACAAGCAGGGCCAGGCCTCCCCTCTGCGTTATTAACAAGCCCTGCGGAAAAAGAGCGCTTCTTTCCCAGCAGCACCAGCAAAGTTTCCAGAGATGCTCAGTAATGGCCCAGCTTGGGGCCCTTGGCCAGCTCTGACCCAGTCACTGAAGCCAGCGAGATTCATGGTTTTATTGACCGAGTCTGAGTCCTGGAGCAGGATGGCATCTAGATGGGATCGGCTGCAACTGAACCACATGGACAGAGAGGGAGGAAAACTTCTCAAAGAAAATTGGAACGTTGTTACCAAAAATGGGGTGATTGTTGCAGGGCAAATTTACCTCACAATGAACAAGCGCAGTCACTCTATAACGATTTCTGCATCCTTCCTACAAGCAAGAGTGTTCATATAGAAACATTTCTCTCCATCTAAGCTTTAAGGGCTGGGCTTCTAAAATTGGGTCTCCCCATTCTCCTCAAACCCTCCTGGTTCCATAGAGGAGCTGGTTTTTTTCTTTTTTTTTTTTTTTTTTTTTAGATAGTTGAATATTTTCTTGTGGAGGGCATTCATCAAGAGGAAAAATAACATTTCATTTTTTTTTTCAATCCAGTGAAACAATCAAGAAGCACAATCTCTGCTCCTCAATGAGGGCAAACACAAAGTTTCTAAAACCAGTTATCTGGGGACGAAAGAGCATCATAGATTTATCTGAATGGGACCCATAAGTCATGTGGTTTGAGCCCTATCTCCAGGGCGATCAGAGTGTTTGGAGCCTGCAGGGGGATGCACCTGGCCTTGACGGATGTTGGAAGACTGGAGGTTTTGGCCCTGGCTCTGCCACTCATAACCTGGGTGAGACTGAGTCATTCACTTTTTTCCTGGGTTTCAGTTTTCTCATCTTTTTTTTTTTTTTTTTCCGCTACGCGGGCCTCTCACTATTGTGGCCTCTCCCGTTGCGGAGCACAGGCTCCAGACGCGCAGGCTCAGCGGCCATGGCTCACGGGCCCAGCTGCTCCGTGGCACGTGGGATCCTCCCAGACCGGGGCATGAACCCGTGTCCCCTGCATCGGCAGGCGGACTCTCAACCACTGTGCCACCAGGGAAGCCCGGTTTTCTCACCTTTAATGTTAGGTTTGGACAACTAGATGTTTTCTCTCTAGTGTACTCCATTTTATTTCTAAAGTATTTGATTTTTGGCTGACACTCAAAACCCATAATATTCTGGGTTGCACATCCCCCATATTTGTAGATGGCACAACTTAGGCACTGTAGGATTAAATTTAAAGAAGACCTTTCTGCTTGATTCAAGAAGAGGAGTGTAAGTGACAATAACGTTCAACCCTTCTTTCAGGACAAGAGAGGTCACTAGGTCACGGATATCTTCAGATCCAGTGTGGACTAGACTTAGTTTCTGGGACACAGTCAACCAACTCTTAATTTTCCACTGACCTTGTGACATGAAGTTGCCCACAGAAATAAGCAGATGCCTCCTGTGTGCCTGAAGCATGGAGGCCATGAAGCAGGGGAGGAGAGAGACATCTGTGTACAGGAAACCTCTGAATTCAACATATATCATATTTAAGCGCTCTGAGATATTTAATTAATGTAAATGATATGCTGCCAGCCATGATGCTCATTTCAGTTTGGGAAGGTCTTTCATCTCAGGTTTCTAACTGGACAATGAGAAAGTTATACTGGATGATCACACTGTGTTAAAACCCAAGGCAGGGTCCATGCCTGGCACAGGGGCACGTGGTAGAAGCAGAGTGAAAGAAAGAATGAATGAATGAACTGATGGCTGAGTGCTAAGATGAATTTCAGTTGCAACTCTGTGACCATGAACACAGGGATCTCTCTTCAGGAGGGATGACAGTACACAGGTCGAGGAAAATGTGAAGAAATGGAGAACACAGAAAATATGTGTCTATAAGCTGGAGAAAGGGGCTGTGGGGCAGGAGAAGAGATTTTTGAACCAAGAGGTCATGATGCTTAGCTTCTGCCCCCAAGGCCTGTGAAAGGAAATGCTTCCTGCCACTCTGACCACTTCCTCAGTGTCCCACCCGCCCCACTGCTCCCCACTCTTCACTCTATGGAGTTGGAGCTGAAACAGAATCAACTGCAGGAGTCGTGGAAATGAAACTGCTTTAGTGGCCATAGTCACTGGGTCCTTGTCGGTGTCTTTATGCTCTGCCCGACCCTCTCTGGGGCCTCCCTCTGTCCTGTGTGGGTTACATGAGCCCAGGGAGAGTTAGCAGTGCCTTTGCAAGCTGTTGCACACACTCATGTGTGCACACACACACACGTCAGGATGTAGGTTTCACACACAGGTTAGGATGCAGCTGTGAGAGCAGTACTTGCTGTGTAAGAATAAGGAAGGTGCAGAGCTGCGAGATGAAGGAAACCCCAACACGTTTGCTCACTCAGCGAAAATCCCCACCCTCAGAGGATTGGAGCTTGAGGAGTGCCAGGCCCAGGGCTAAGATCTCCCTTTCCTTACAGCCAAGTTACCTTGATGTGTGAGTAATGAGATGTATAAAGATGATGTGGATTGTAGGATCCGGGTTCCTGTGGGTTAGATATCTGCAGAGAGGAAGCTGATTCAGCCGGCTGTCAATCACTGTCCTGGGCATGCCTTTGGGTGTCTCAGTGTATGTGAAAACCAGTCTGTCAGAGGAAGGACAGACCTGCTGTGGACGGAAAGATGCAGAGGTTAACCTCTGTAGTGGTGATGGGGGCGGGTTTCTGAAGCTGGCAATAAAAAGGCAGGCAGGCTGGCCTCCACTGCAGTGAGGCATGGGACAGGAGACAGCCGGGGAGGTGCCTCGGTAGGCTGATGGGGCATCTGTCACGGGGCTGCGTCAGGGGACGCAAGCACAGGTGCCAGGCTCATGGCCTGGGGAGGAGAGTCTGGGGCAGGGGAGCAGGCCTGGGGAAGACAGTAGTGAGCAAAGCAGGGCCCGAGCATGAGAGCAACAGGCACATGGGCAGGGCCTCGGGGATAGAGGAACAAAATCCTATTGCTGGATGCAGTTTGTTATGGACCCAGGAGCTCAACAGCCTGGGTTTGAATCCAGACTCTGCCACTTAATAATTGTGCGTATAACTTTGGAAGAATTATTTTACCTTTCTGAGCTTTGGTGTCCTTATCTGCCAATGGGGATATTTAACCTCACTGGGTTATTTTGAGGAATTGACATGATAATCCACATAAAGGGTCTGATTCAGTGTCTGGACGGCATGGGTATTCTGTAAATATTGACACTCATGATACTTGGTAAACATCCCTAGGGGCACCACATGGTTGCTTGTTGATAAGAACCAGGTTATGAAGTTAGAGCAGGACCTTCAGCCCCAGGGTGACCAGAGTGCAGGGTGCCTGTTATTTCCTATTCAGAAATCGGCCTGGTCCCAGAGCTCGGCCTGCAGTGTCACCATTTGTAACGTGCAATAAGTTTTGGGCAAAGGGGGTGGATGGGTTATGGAGCCAGTGGGACACCAGAGCTGGCGGGGTGGGCTGCCCTCCCTGCAGCCTCGTTGCTTGAGGACTGGTCCTCCCGGCATGCTGACTCAGGGCTGGCCAGGCTGCGACACACGGAGAAGGGCCAGATGGAGCAGGGCAGTAAGTGCTTTAACTGTGTTCCCGTGTGGCTTGGTTTCTGTCAATTGAAGCTGATTTTCTTAGGATTTAGCTTCCTGTTTGGGTGGGAGAGACATTAAGTCCATTTCAGACTGATTTCCAAGTGCAGCAGCTTTCAGCATTTCAGCTTTTCTCTATGACTTTGTGCCCACGGGCAGTGGGATCTCAGTAATCTGATCATGCCCAGTGTGCGAGCACCTACCTGCGGTTAGTGAGGCCCCACTCCCTCATTTTGTCCTCCTTCTTGCCTAGTCCCTCCAGTCCCCTCTCTTTCTCCAGTTTTCAGCCTCCCTTTCCTCACTGACCCTTATTTTCTGCCCTGTGCCTCTTACACCTCTACCTTCCTCTGTCTACCACTTTTCTTATCTGTCTTTTGATCTTTTAACCAACCTCTCCCTCATCATGGAACCATGGTTTTGGAGCTCGAAGGGACCTCAGAACATTTAGTGCAGCCCTTGCCCCAAATCTCTGCTGATGTATCATTATCCCGAGCTTAGGCATCTCCTGAACTGGGAACTGACCCCAGCCCAGGGTGGCTCGTGCTGTGTTCGCAGCGCTGTGACTGTAAACACGGTAGGGACCCACTGATGGAAGAAGATTTTCCCCCCTGCCTCTGAGGCATTCAGAGTCTAGTGGAGCAGAACCTTCCACTGTTTGGTTCTAGTTCTACTCCACAGGGTCTATCTAGACAAGCAATACTCGGGATATTTATTGAACATTTCTGTGTACCAGCCTCTGGGCTAGAGATTAGATTGCGAAGTTGACATGAAAGTGTCCCAGGAGTTAAGATGCTTGAGTTTAGGAAATAGAAGAGATTTCTAATGACTTGGTATGTGAAGTGCTGTAATAAACGGGCTACAGGAGCCTTGAAGAAGGAGGGATTTGCTGTGCCTGGGAAGGCGTCACAGAGGAGGTGATGTCTGAGCTGACTTGGGAAGGAAGAGTTCACCAGGCATAACTCGGGGATATTGGGCTAACCCAGGATGCTAGACTAAGATAAAATAGAGTTAACTGCGGATAGAGGGAATGAAGAAATGGGCTGGAATGATAGAGAGATCCCCAGGAGATGGAAAAAACAATCACATGCAACATGACATGGGACCCCTCCCCACAGGGTGGGTCAGGGAGGTCTGGGAGCAGACACCTGAGGAGTAGAGGTGTAGGGGTCCAGGAGTTCCTGCTGTGGAAGGACACAGCCTTGCTGGGCTCCCGTTACCTCTTCTGTTGATAGAGGAAGTGACAATACTGGGCTGCCTGTCCTGTGGTGGTGGGTAGGGAGGGTAGAGGGTAGAGTTTGAGTAGCTCAGTCCAGGTCTCAGTTCTAGAATACAATGCATTTAGGGAGGTAAGTAGAGCTAGGAGTTGAGAGTGTGGCTTCAGAGGCAGGTGGACCTCATAAACCCAGGAGGCATGGAGGAGTGTGGGCTTGGGAGTGTAGGGGTTGGGAAGTGACAATGAGAAGCTTCCATGTGGAATTCAGTTTCCCTAGAATGACAAGTAGGGATTTTGATGGCATGTGTTTGGGGAGGGGAACTTATTTGTCGAAGGAGTTCTAAAGGCATGTGAGAATTTTCAGGGAGGAGGAGACAGCTGTGAGGTGAAGTAAAAGCTAGAAGGACAGTGTGGTCTGGTGGGAAGACCTGAATTCAAATCCAGGCTCAGCCTCCTTGTGGGTTCTTCAGCTTCTCCAAATCACTTGTAAAATGGAGATAAGAATCATGGAAGGCTGCTTGAGCGTCAAATAAGGTAATGTATAGTGTTCCTAGCTCAGTGTAGTTGCTAAGTAAATGTTTCTTTCCTTCCCCTTTTCCTTCCCACCCATCCCAACAGAACATTAGTGATTGACCAGGGTGGGACAGAAAAGACTGGATGAATTTCAGGGGATGTGAAGACGACACCAGGGGCAGGACCCACCAAACTAAGAGCTCCTAAAGGAGTTGTGTGTGACCACGGCTGTGTCCTTGTACCTTCCATGCTGCGTGGCACCTGTTAGGTGCTCAAAACATGTATGGATGGAATTGAACAGAAACAAATGTTTACTGTGTTTCATTTCCACATGTGAAAGTTGTGGTGGAGAAACACTAAGGAGACAGAGCAGGTTTTCTTCCCAACTCTTCCACACACTGGCTGTGGCCCTGGGAGAGTCCTCTCACCTCTCTGGAGCCCAGGTCCAAATCTGTAAAATTAGGGACACGACAGAGTGATCTCTTCCCTATTCCGGCACTGAGATTCTAGAGCCCTGTAAGGTTTTAGGTTGGTAAGACAGCACTGCAGCTAGTTTGCAAATAAAGCTCAGCGGGCAACGTTTCATTTGTCAAATAACGAACTGGTACAAGGCCTAGGGCTCTTCACTCACTGGACTGGGGCTCTCTCAAGGTCCATAACAGACAGTGAACCACATCCCAGGATCAGAGGCTGTGTGCTCAAAAGTTTCTTCTCATGAGACCCTGAGGATGGAAGGCTCTGGAGGCATCCAGCTGCAGAGACCTAACTCACATCTGGTAGACACTCAAAGGAAACAGTGGGTGACAAAAACAACGACTTTGACATTTACGTCAGTCCTTAGTGCATGTGACTTTCCCACAAACCTACCAAGACACATGTTTTTGCAAAGAAACATTTCAAACATCAATAATGGGTTAATAAAAGAGCCCACAAGACCCAGGCCTTTCCAGGCTTTTTTTCTTCCAGTTTTATCGAATTATAATTGACATACAGCACTTTATATGTTTAAGGTGTACAGCATAATGATTTGACTTACACACCCCATGAAATGATTATCACAGTAAGTTTAGTGAACATCCGTCATCTCATATAGATGCAAAATTAAAGAGATAGAAAAGCTCTTTTCCTTGCGATGAGAACTCTTAGGATTTACTCTCTTAACTTTCATATATAACATATGGCAGTGTTCATTATAGTTATCATGTTGTACATCACATCCCTCAGACTTATTTATAACTGGAAGTTTGTACCTTTTGACTGCCTTCATCCAATTTCACTCCCAACCTCCCCTGCCTCTGGTAACCAGAAATCTGATCTCTTTTTCTATGAGTTGGTTTGTTTTTAAAGTATAATTGACCTACAACATTATGGTAGTGCCTGTTATTTGGTATTTCTATACATACCAAAGTGATCGCCATGGTAAGTCTAGTTACAATATGTCACCATACAAAGATATTGCATAATTCTTGACTATATTCTCCACACCGTGCATTTCATACCCGTGACTCATTTATTTTGCAACTGAGTTTGTACTTCTTAATTTCCCTCACCTATTTCTTCCCCCGTGGCCGCCAACTGACTTCTTCTCTGGCGACCACCTGTTTTGTTCTCTTTATCTATGACTCTGTTTCTGTTTTGTTATGTTTGTTCATTTGCTTTGTTTTTTAGATTCCACATAATAAGTAAAATCAGACAGCATTTGCCTTTCCCCGTCTGACTTATTTCACTTATCACAATACCCTCCAGGTTCATCCATGTTGTCACAGATGGCAAGATTCCATTCTTTTTTATGGCTGAGTAATATTCCATTATATACATCTTCTTTATCCATTCATCTCTTGCTGGGCATTTAGGTTGTTTCCATATCTTGGCTATTGTAAATAAAGCTGCAATGAACATAGGGGTGCATATATCTTTTCAAATTAGTCTTTTCCTTTTCTTCAGATAAATACCCAGGAGTGGAATTGGTGGATCATATGGTAGTTCTACTTTTAACTTTTTGAGGAGTCTCCATACTGTTTTCCATAGGAGCTGCACCAATTTACATTTCTGTCCACAGTGCATGGTGGGGGGTTCCCTTTTCTCCACATCCTTGCAAGAACTTGTTATTTGTTGTCTTTTTTTTTACATATTTAATTATATCTGCTTTATTTTTCTTCCAAACTTTATTTTTTTATATTTTATTTATTTTTTTAACATCGTTATTGGAGTGTAACTGCTTTACAATGGTATGTTAGTTTCTGCTTTATAACAAAGTGAATCAGTTATACATACACATATATCCCCATATCTCCTCCCTCTTGGGTCTCCCTCCCAGCCTCCCTTTTCTAAACCTCTAGGTGGTCACAAAGCACCAAGCTGATCTCCCTGTGCTATGTGGCTGCTTCCCACTAGCTATCTATTTTACATTCGGTAGTGTATATATGTCCATGCCACTCTCTCACTTCGTCCCAGCTTACCCTTCCCCCTCCCCATGTCCTCAAGTCCATTCTCTATGTCTGCATCTTTATTCCTGTCCTGCCCCTAAGTTCTTCAGAACCTTTTTTTTTTTTTAGATTTCATATATATGTGTTAACATACAGTATTTGTTTTCCTCTTTCTGACTTACTTCACTCTGTATGACAGACTCTAGGTCTATCCACCTCACTACAAATAACTCAATTTCATTCCTTTTTATGGCTGAGTAATATTCCATTGTATACATGGAATATGTACTTTATCCATTCATCTCTTGATGGACACTTAGGTTGCTTCCATGACCTGGCTATTGTAAACAGAGCTGCAGTGAACATTGTGGTACATGACTCTTTTTGAATTATGGTTTTCTTAGGGTATATGCCCAGTAGTGGAATTGCTGGGTCATATGGTAGTTCTATTTTTAGTTTTTTAAGGAACCTCCATACTTTTCTCCATAGTGGCTGTATCAATTTACATTCCCACCATCAGTAAAAGAGGGTTCCCTTTTCTCCACACCCTCTCCAGTATTTATTGTTTGTAGATTTTTTGATGATGGCCATTCTGACCCGTGTGAGGTGATACCTCATTGTTGTTTTGATTTGCATTTCTCTAGTGATTAGTGATGTTGAGCATTCTTTCATGTGTTTGCTGGCAATCTGTATATCTTCTTTGGAGAAATGTCTATTTAGGTCTTCTGCCCATTTTGGATTGGGTTGTTTGCTTTTTTGATATTGTTTGATATTGAACTGCATGAGCTGCTTGTAAATTTTGAAGATTAATCCTTTGTCAGTTGCTTCATTTGCAAATATTTTCTCCCATTCTGAGGGTGGTCTTTTGGTCTTGTTTATGGTTTCCTTTGCTGTAAAAAACTTTTAAGTTTCATTAGGTCCCATTTGTTTATTTTTGTTTTTATTTCCATTTCTCTAGGAGGTGGGTCAAAAAGGATCTTGCTGCGATTTATGTCATAGAGTGTTCTACCTATGTTTTCCTCTAAGAGTTTTATAGTGTCTGGCCTTACAGTTAGGTCTTTAATCCATTTTGAGTTTATTTTTGTATGTGGTGTTAGGGAGTGTTCTAATTTCATTCTTTTACATGTAGCTGTCCAGTTTTCCCAGCACCACTTATTGAAGAGGCTGTCTTTTCTCCATTGTATATTCTTGCCTCCTTTATCAAAAATAAGGCGACCATATATGCATGGGTTTATCTCTGGGCTTTCTATCCTGTTCCATTGATCTATGTTTCTGCTTTTGTTCCAGTTCCATACTGTCTTGATTACTGTAGCTTTGTAGTATAGTCTGAAGTCTGGGAGCCTGATTTCTCCAGCTGTTTTTCTTTCTCAAGATTGCTTTGGCTATCTGAGATCTTTTGTGTTTCCATACATATTGTGTAATTTTTTGTTCTAGTTCTGTAAAAAATGCCATTGGTAGTTTGATAGGGATTGCATTGAATCTGTAGATTGCTTTGGGTAGTAGAGTCATTTTCACAATGTTGATTCTTCCAATCCAAGAACATGGTATATCTCTCCATTGTTGTCTTTTTGATAAGAGCCATTCTGACAAGTGTGAGATGATATCTCATTGTGGTTTTGATTTGCATTTCCCTGATGATTAGTGATGTTGAGCATATTTTCATGTTCCTGTTGGCCAACTGTATGTATTCCTTGGAAGAGTGTCTGTTCAGATCCTCTGTCCATTTTCAGTTGGGTTGTTTGTATTTTTGATGTTGAGTTGTATGATTTTTTAAAAAAATATATTTTGCATATTACCCCCTTATTGGATATATTGTTTGCAAATATCTTCTCACCTTCACTCCCATTTAGTAGGCTGACTTTTTGTTTTGTCAATAGTTTCTTTCACTGTACCAAAGCTTTTTAGTTTGGTGTAGTCCTGTTTGTTTATTTTTTCTTTTTTTCCCCTTGCCTGAGGTGACACATCCAAAAATATATTGCTAAGACTGATGCCAAAGAGCTTAGTGCTTTATGGTTTTTTCTAGATGTTTTATGGTTTCAGGTCTTATTTTTAAGTCTTTAATCCATTTTGAATTTATTTTTGTGCATGATGTGAGAGAGTAGTCCAGTTTGATTCTTTTGCATGTAGCTGTACAGTTTTCCCAACATCATTCGTTGAAGAGGCTGTTTTTTCTCTATCATATTCTTGCCTCCTTTGTCATAGATTGATTACCCATAATAGTGTGGTTTTATTTCTGGGATCTCTATCTTGTTCCATTGAATTATGTGTCTATTTCTGTGCCAGTACATACTGTTTTGATTACTCTAACTTTGAGGTATAGTTTGAAATCAGGGAGCACGATACCTCCAGCTTTGTTCTTTCTTAAGATCATTTTGGCTGTTTAAGGTCTTTGTGTTCCCATAAAAATTTTAGAATTATTTGTTCTAGTTCTGTGAAAAATGCCATTGATATTTTGGTAGGGATTGCATTGAATCTGTAGATTGCATCGGGTAGTATACTCTTTTTAACAATATTAATTCTTCCAATCTACGAACATGAGATATCTTTCCATCTGTTTGTCTTGCCTTCAGTTTCTTTTATCAGTGTCTTGTAGTTTTCTGAGTACAGTTCTTTTTTCTCCTTAGATTTATTTTTATTATTTTGATGTGGTTGTAAATGGGATTGTTTTCTTAATTTCTCTTTTTGATACTTTGTTGTTAGTATATAGAAATGCAACAGATTTCTGTATATTAATTTTACCAAATTCAGTGATGAGTTCTGGTAGTTTTTTGGTGGTGTCTAGTATCATGTCATCTGTAAACAGTAGCAGTTTTATTTCTTCCTTTCCAATTTGGATTCCTTTTATTTTTTTTTTATTGTCTGATTGCTGTGCCTAGGACTTCGAGCAGTATGTTGAATAAAAGTGGCGAGAGTGGGCATCCTTGTCTTTTTCCTAATCTTAAAGGAAATGCTTTCAGCATTTCACTGTTGAGTGTGATTTTTGTCGTGGGCTTGTCATACATGGCCTTTATTATGTTCAGGTATGTTCCCTCTATACCTACTTTGTGAGAGTTTTTATCATAAATAGATGTTGGATTTTATCAAAAGCTTTCTCTGCATCTATTGAGACGATCATATGATTTTTATTCTTTAATATGTTAATGTGGTGTTTCACATTGATTGGTTTGTGGATATTGAACCATCCTTGCATCCCTGGGATTAATCCCACTTGATCATGGTGTATGATTCTTTTAATGTATTGTTGAATTTGTTTTGAGGTATTGTTGAATTTTGTTGAGGGTTTTTGCATCTATGTTCATCAGTGATATTGGCCTGTAATTTTCTTTTTTGTGTGATATCTTTGTCTAGTTTTGGTATTAGGGTGATGCTGGCCTCATAGAATGAGTTAAAAAGCATTCTTTCCTCTGCAACTTTTTGGAATAGTTTGAGAAGGATCGGCATTAACTCTTCTCTAAACGTTTGGTAAATTTAATCTGTGAAGCCATCACATCCAGTTTTTTTTAAAAATTCCTAATTCAGTTTTATTACTGGTAGTTGATCTGTTCATATTTTCTATTTCTTCCTGGTTCCATCTTGGGAGATTGTCCATTTTATTGGTGTCTAACTGTTTGTAGTAATCTCTATGATCCTTTGTATTTCTGTGGTATTGATTGTAACTTCTCCTTTACTATTTCTGATTTTATTGATTTGGGCCCTCTCTCTTTTTTTCTTGATGTCTGGCTAAAGGTTTATAAATTTTGTTTATCTTTTCAAAGAACCAGCTCTTAGTTTAATTTTTCTATTGTTTTTTCAGTCTCTATTTCATTTATTTCTGCTCTGATCTTTACATTTCTTCAGACGTTTCCATTCTTAATAGATATTGTCTCTATCCTGCTTACTTACTGCCCTATAGACAGTGGGTTCCCAGACCTATATACTTGGGAATACTGCTCACAGTGTAGTCTTGAGTATTCTTGTTTCATAATCCCTCTCACATTGTGTCCTTTTTGGATTAGAATTTTGGCTCAAACACCAACAGTCTGTGTGGCTTTAGGCAAGTCACTTAACCTATTTAAGTGTCAGTTTCTTCATCTATATTCATATAATCAATAGATATTTATTGAATGCCCCTAATACAAGGCACTATTCTAGGCTTAGAATTCATGTTTAGCCATTTCTCTTTGAGAAATTAAAACAATTAGTCACTGACAAAATTTAGGTAACCAATGTATGACCTCTGACACTGTTCCCTGTTGTACACAATGTATTATCATGCTCGCATACAAGGACTGAGAATAAAAGATGGTCAATCTACAAGGCCATACCTAACTTACCATGTCAAGGTCAGCCACCCAGGTTCTAACTGCAGGAGAACATGATGAACCTCCTGAGAGAAATAGTAATGCACTGAATGGTATTAAAACGTTTGAGCCAGGAGGGAGGAAAGAGTATCTCCCTGGCTTCTTGGGACATACTTTGGGTGTGAAGAAGGTCATCTGGAGGCAGGAAAGACCAAAGGATGCTTGGGATCCAATTGGATTATTAATGGTAGTAGATGACTTTAGGAGTAAGTCTGTTTTTCCTTTCAAATGCCTTCTGACTTGTCTCAGGGTTTAAAAGCCAACAATTGAAGAGAAATTGAGGAAGTAAATTGTAACTTGAGCATTCTGTAAAGTTACTTTATGAGGAGTCTGCAAAGAGTTTCAACATTTATTTATTGAGTGCATATTAGTTGTCAGGCACTGTGCTGGGCTGGGTATACAATCAAGTGTAGAGTATAGACAGGATTTTATATCTATACCTATGATATTGTGATAAGTACCAGAAGAGGAAAAATACCCCCAGAGTATTATTAAGAAAATAGTAATTATCTAATTTAGATGGAGTGACAAGTGAAGGCCTCTTTGAGGAAGTGATATTTAGTTTAGGATTGAAGCGTTCTAGCACCTGGTCAAAGATAAGTGGGGCAAAGAACTTTCCAGGCAGCATCGCAGGCAAAGGTCCTGAGGTAGGAAAGAACTGGCCATATTTGATGAACTGAAAAGTCAGTGTGGCCTTAGTGTGGTGAGAGAAGAAGAAAGTAGAAAGAGCTAAGTTGGAGAGTTAGGAAGAACCCAGATAATGCAAGGGCTTGGAAGTCATGATAAAGAGTTCAGATTTTGTTCTAAAGGCAATAGGCAGCCACTGAAGTGATACTTTTAAAAAGCAAATTGACATGATCAGATTTACATTTGCATCAGTGACAATTGAAGAAGTGACATGGCCCACCTCAGTGGAAGGTGAAGAAATACAATGTTGCCATGCTTCTACAATAAGTCAGCAGCAGGCCAATAGCACGTGCAGAGTATCATCAGGAGGTGGAGCCCATAGCATCACTGAATGAGGTGGCAGAAGCATCTCAGTTCCCACCAAAGAGTGCTTTGCCTGACCTGGGACCCTCCTGCACTGATTAATTCAGCCAATATATGTTCGTTGAGTTTTTACCCAGTGATGTTGAACAAGATAGACACAGTGTACCACATGTAAGTTGTTAATACTCAGTACTATCCCTGTCTTTTTACCCTCTTTTCTGTTCCTAGGAGCATAAAGCCTAGAAATTACAATTCCTACACTCCATTGCAAGTGGGATCCCAATTAGATTCCACCAATGAGAAACAACTGCATGAGATTTGGAAGGTGGTAAAGGAGAAGCCATTAGTTGTCACAGCAGCTACTGATGTGTGGTGTGGTGTGGGGACAACAGAGGTAGTGTGGGGTTTTCCTACAGCTTTCTGCTGTCCTCCTAAGAATCACCAACTTCAGTGCTGCTGGAAGCTGAAACTATTGGTTGTAGCATAGGTTTTGCACTTCAAATTTTCCTAAAACTGTCCTTCCTGACCTTTGCTTGTCCAGTCTTTAATTCCTGTATTAATCCTTCCCCACTTTGCATACTTAGAGTGGCTTCTGTTTCCCTGACCAGACTCCAACTGATACACAAAGGACAGTACAGTAGTCTTGACATCCAATAATAGTGTTGCATGGGGTGGCAGGGCTGAAGGATAATTTTAGCCCCATTGCTACTGTCATCCACAGCTTCCTGATTTTCCCCCTTCAACTTGCTGTGGCCTGGAGAAACAAGAGTTCCCCTTGATAGGTTATTCCCCAATCCATTCTTTTATACTAGAAAAGAACATCAAAGTTGCCTTTCTCTTGGAGACAAGAGATCAAATTGAAGCACAAAGAAAGTTGTGGTCATCTACCTAGGAAAGTGAATTAAAAAGCCTTCAACATCTTGCAAATTTTCCTGAGCCAATCAGATCTTGTGTGGTGGGAGTAGAAAAGGGCCATCTATAAAAAGAACAGTAGGAAGAGCACACTCTTTGGAGATCCAATGGACTTGGATGTGACTGAACCCTGGTTCAAACTCTTACCAGGGTTACTTTTCTCCTCTGAATCCAATTACTCATCTATGAAGATAATATACTCATTTTCATAGACTTATTATGTATATTAATAATGATGATGATAAATAATAATTGCAGCTAACAGGTATAGAGCATGTACTATATT
The DNA here is from genome assembly GCF_951394435.1 of Stenella coeruleoalba. Lineage (NCBI taxonomy): Eukaryota > Metazoa > Chordata > Mammalia > Artiodactyla > Delphinidae > Stenella > Stenella coeruleoalba. The sequence goes on along the minus strand of NC_137169.1, from coordinate 183,905,662 downwards.
CCAAACACTCTCCTAAAGTGCCTCACGAGAATTAACTCATTTAATTAATCCCCACAGTAATGCTAGAGGCAACGGATGCAAAGAACATAGCAGGCCTGACAAATTGACATATGAACATGAGTTTCTGACTCTGTCCCTTGAAACAACTCCAAGAAAGAGGATGTGTCTTGATGGGCCTGAAAAACTGACATAAGCATGAGAAACTCGTGAGGGGAAAAGGATGGTTGTTGGCTCTCAGTGTACATGTGGGTATATGTTTACAGCAGCACACGGAGAAGGGGATCAGATGTCATAGGAAGATAGGTTGGGCCAGAGGTTTATGGTTTTGTGTGTTTCTCTTTCCTATCTTGCTTGGTCGTCATTTTGAGGCAGATAAACAGCAGTGATTGCCCAGCAGCACTGGGGGGGGGGAATATCAAGATAGTGCTGGAATCTGGCTGAGATGAGGAAGAGTCAACAGCAGGTATAGGCAGGTGACTCCAACTGAGGAAGAAATCTCTTGAAAAAGAGCAATGCCAGGCAGAAACTCGGGAAGTTTTACTTGGTAAGGTAGGTAGGTGACAAACAGGGGATGACTGACCCCAGAGTACAATGCCAGAGGCTCTTCCTCCGAAGGAGTGACCATCTGCCAACTCCCTAAGCTCTCTAGGAAGGGCACAAGGTACTCCTGGATCCCTGGGCTTTAGCCACCTTCACCTCTCCCGACCTCCAATTCCCACGTACATGCTGCACGTTATCCTGCATGATAGATGACATTCCCAGGAGAGTGAGTACAAGCTCTCAAGGAAAAGTGATCAGACACACAAGGAGCACACTGCTCTCTAAGAAAGACAACATACTGAACAAAATACACCAGGCAGAGAAAATGAACAGACCAGAGAAAATAAGTTTAAAATAAGCAGGAGAAATACCCTCAAAAAATATAAAGGTGAAATACTGATAACATTAGTCAAGAAAAACAATTCAAAGAAGAACTAATTGGAAATATTGGGTTTGAAAAATGTAATAGTTGAAATAAAAATCTTAATGGATATGTTAAGTTGTGGAAACGATACAGCTGAAGAATGTATTACTGAGCTGGAAGATTTCTGAACGCTGCAAAGCATCAAAAAAGTAGAAAAGTATTTTGAAAGAAAAGCTTAGAGGCGAGGAGAGTAGAAATTGAAGTGTCAGCATCCTTGTAATAGGAGTTCCAGAAGAAAACAAATGTAGAGAAAGAAATATTTAAACAATTTCTCCAAATTAAAGAAAGGTAAAAGACCTTAGTCTGAAAAGGCTTGTAAAGTACCACATAGGCTATATTGGAAAAACCAAGTGATATATATTCATTTTAGTGAAATTAATAATACAAAGAGAATATTCTGAAACTTTCTGGAGGGGAAAAAGAAAAATGCCTAAAAAGAATAGGAGTTGGTTTGACCACAGACTTCTCACTAATCTGGATGTGAGAAGACAAAGAGTAATATTTGCAAAATTTTGAAAAAAAGAGAGATAAAGAACATCAGATTCGGAAATATATATCCAATTAAATTACCATTTAAATATTGGTAAAAAGGGACCAAAAGACTCTATCACAAGCCAGAATTAAAATTTTAGGCAGTACGAACATGATGAAGGTGATGGCGGGGAATGGGACTCTATTTTGCTCTCTCTCCTGTGAATTTACCTTGTATGGACTACATCAATGGACTTCCTCACCTTCTGGCTCTGGGTTGAATTTGCCTAGTGTGGAGCCCCAGCAGGAGGGAAGGGGGAAGGTGGTAGGACAGGGTATTCATTCTCCAGGCTCATCTAGGGCTGGCTGCAATTCTTGACTGGAAGTCACAATTCCTGTTTAGGCTGTCTTCTCCACACAATTCTCTCCTTCTTAGGTTCCAGTAGCTTACCTTTCCCCTTGACTAGTGGTCATAACGACCCTGTTCCTTATAATATTGCTAGAATATTATACTATCCTTTTTGATTTCCCTACACCTTACCTCTATGTTTGTAAACAGTCCTTTTTATTAAGTCCTTCTCAAGCTATCCTAATTTGTGTTTTATCTGTGTGCTGATGATACAATAGGAAACTTTTATTGACCAAAGTGATATATAAAAAGCAAAATCCTTAGGAAAACATCATACTTACTGTGAGAAACTTTAGGTGCAGTCTCTTTGTGATTAGGGACAAGACATAGATACCCACAATCACAGTTACTGTTTTATATAGTTCTTCTTGAGGTTTGAGACAACACAAAAACAAAAGTAAAAGAATGAGGCATAAGGATTGGAAGGGAAGATTAAAACTTCTCATTTTGTCCACTGATAATGTATATCTATATAGAAAAAACCCCAGAAATCAATAGACACACTATCAGAAATAAAAAGAGAGTTCCACAAGTTTGTAAGATTCAAGATTATTTGTTACAAAGTGAAGAACATTTATTTAAACCAGTTATAGTCATCTGTAATAGTTATCTATTGCTGCATAACAAATGACCCCAAAACGTAATGGCTTAAAATAAAAAATATTTATCTTAAAATTCCTGTCGTCAGGAATTCAAGGTTGGTTTAGGTGGGTGTTATGGAACTGAATGTTTGTGTCCCTCCCAAATTCATAACTTAAAATTCTGTGTCCCAATGTGATGGTATTAGGAAGTGGGGCTTTTTGAAAATAACTAGGATTAGGTGATGTCATGAAGGTGGGGCCCTCATGAATGGGATTATTACCCTTATAAGAGCCAGGAGAGAGCTTGCTTCCTCTCTCTTTCCACCATGTGAGGATACAATGAGAAGGCAGCCATCTGCAATGCAGAAGCTGCAGTCTTTTTATAACTTAATCTGGGAAGTGCTATCCCAACACTTCTACTGTATTCTATTAGTTAGAAGTGAGTCAGTAGGTCCAGCCCACACTCAAGAGGAGGGAATTATGAAAGGGCATGAATACCAGGAGGTGGGGGGGGGGTTCACTGGGGTCATCTTAGAGGTTGCTTACCGCAGAATCTAAAAATGCCACAGAAAATTACAACATTTATAATCACAACAAAATTACAAAGTATCAAGCAATTAATCTAAGAAAGAATGGATAAGACCATCCTGAAGAAAAATTTTAAAAGTCATAAAGAACACATGGAAAACTGTGGATAGGGCAAAAACATTGTAAAGAAAACACTTCCCCTAAATTAGTGCAATTACTGTTAATAGTCCAGTAGAACATTTTAAGACCATGATAGTTTTTCTTTTCCTAATACATATAGGAGAGATTAAATATACTCAAATAGTTATGTCAATTTTGAAAAAGAAGATCAAAGAGGGAAAATTTTACCATTCTAGCTCTCAAGACATTTTAGAAAGCCATAATTGTGAAAACTGTGTGACCCTAGTACTGGAATAGAGAAATAAATCAATGAAACAGAGATAAGAACCCAGAAAAAGACCCGACTACATGTATAAACTTCATATATGATAAATATACCACTGTAATTCAGTTGGGGAAAATATAGATTGTGTTGGGAAAACTGGTTCATACATGGAGAAAAACAAAGATGAACTCTTTTATACCACAAACAAAGATGAACTCCAGATAGGTTAAAGCCTATACATGAAATCTGCGATGGTGTGACATATTTTCAATGTCTAAAAGTAACAATAGATTAATATCTAGAATATAAAGTACAAGGAAATCCTGTGAATAAACACAAAGAGATAAGAAACCCAATTGAAAAATGGGCATGGTGTACAAAACAGGAAATATACACAAAAGGGAAAACATTTGTATAACAAAAATATGACAAGATGTTCAACCTCACAAGAAATCAGAAAAAATATTAGCACTTGGTAAAAATTAGAAAAGTGGATAATACCAAGTAGAGATGAGGACATAGGGTAAGATCATCATGGTGTCAAGGGACTCAACCACTCAGATACTGATGTCAGACATTGACTTGTACTTTTCCCTGCAACATCTCTCCCCCATCTCCACCCCCTCTACCTTCTTTTATCCTTAGTGAAAGAAGGTAAATTACATGAAGTCTACAGATGAATCATTTGTGGGAAGATACACTGTATTTACAACAGCAAGAACAGCAACATTTTTTGAGTGCCTACTTTGATGTTGAGGACTATTTTAAGTGTATCAAATGTTTTGACTCGTTTAATTTTCATAATGCCCTATGAAATAGGTACTATTGTGATCATGCCCATTTTTATAGATGAGAAAACTGTGGCACAGAGGAGGGAAAGTGACCTGTCCAGTTCACACAGCTAATAAATGGAAGAACTGGGATTTGAACCCAGGCAGTTTAACTCCAGAAGCACACACCCTAACCATCATGTGACACTTTCCTTCTATCCTCGTCATCCAGGATATGGTGTATTTTTTCCATTTATCTGAATATTTGTCATTTTTAGGAAAATTTTTATAGTTTAAAAAATATGATTCTATTCAGTTGTTATTAAGAGTTATTTCAGGATACTTTAAGGGTTGTGCTTTTGGTTGTACATATGGTGGAATTCTTAAAATTATATTTTCTGATTATTAATTATAAACATCATTTTTCACGACTATGAAGAAAGCCGTATGTGAGTTCTAAAACACGTAACCTCTGCCCATCTGTAAAAGAGAGTGAGAACATTGTGCAGTCATTCTGATTTCATCTGTCTCCCTGTTTCATGCATGGAGACTAGGATGTGGGCAGAAGTGCCTGGAGAGGGGATAGTGACAGATGTTGGAGTCTGATTTCAACAGACTGCCTTGTGTGTCACACTAAGGCATTTGGACCACTCCCAGAATCAAACTTTCTGACAGAAGGTTTTAGGCAAGGAAGTGAGATAACTGAATATGTTTTTAAAAACATCATTCTTGCAGCATTATACAGGGTGACTTGGGCTTGGGAAAGGCTGGTGGCCTGGAAACCAGTTAGAGTATCACTGCAATATTTCAGGTGAGATAATAAAAGTCTGACCTCAGGCAATGACAGTAGGGAGGGAGCGTGCTCATGTGACAAACACGGCTCAGGTAAAATCGACAGTCCTGCGTGACTAGTGCAATGCTGGAGGAGGGGAAGAGGTGGAGTGGAATTTGTCACCATAAAGAGTGACCTCAGGTGAAACGGGTTGTATTGGGAACGGGGGTGGGCAGAATGGGGCAGGGAAATAAGTTTGGTGTTGGTTTGGTTCAGGTGGAGAGCCAGAATGATAGTCATAGAAATGCCAAAACATGATATAACAACTGATGAAACTTCAAAGGCAGAACCCTTTAATAAAATGGAAAATAGGGATTTATGAGAGGTTTATATGATTTATGTGGAGCTGAGCACTTGAAAATTACTGTAAATGGTATTTGAAGCCAGAGAAAATGTGAAATAAGTTTAGGTAGAGTCCCATCTTTAGTTAAAAAAAAAAAATTAGGATAACCAGTTAAATTTGAACTTCAGATAAAAATGGAGTAATTTTTACTATATTCCATGCAATGTTTAAGACGTACTTATCCTAAAAACTAGTTATTATTTGAGATCCAAATTTAACTGGGCGCCATCTGACGACCATAACAGATATGGCAAACAGAAAGGCCTACAGGGACCAGGAAAGCCGTTGCACACAGTGAGATGCGTGAGAAATATAGTGGAGGGTGTGCAGGCTGGGCAGCCTGGAACATCTGTGTCCCATCCCCAAGAGCAGCTGCTGCCCAGCTGGTTGGTTGTGCAGAGAGGGTCTCCAGACGGTCCAATAGTCTAGCGGTTCAAAACATAATATAAAGATAATATAAATTTAAAAATATATGGAATACTCACATTTTTAAAGGGGACAATCAGTAGAAAGAACACTTGTGAGGCATAAGCAAAGCAGGTCTGTGGGCTCCGTGAGGCATATGGGTGATGGGTTTGTAGCCTCTGATCTGACCTCTACAAAGTGGGTGGAGCAGGTTTGTAACCTGTGAATTATGTTGCTTTGCTATGTCGGGGTGAATAGTATTTGGGTGTGGGGAAGGGCTGGCAGCAGGGGGACGATTCCCTCCTGCAAAAGGTGAGACATAGAAGCGGCTTCTCTGGCCACGACTCCGTGCTCTCGCCCCTCAGTGCCTGAGTGAGCCCCACTGGCCACTCTCCCCATAGCCGGGCAATGGCCGAAGTCAACAGGGCTGTGCTGCTGCTACCTGCTCTCGCAGGGCCTGAGGAGACGAGCCCGCCCTACCAGCCTCTCAGGCAGCAAGGCAGCAGCAATTGGGGTTTTGAAAGCTTTTATCAGTAGATTGTGGGCGGAAACTGCCCCGGGTTTGCTCTGAGCTTCTTGAGGCTTCTCAGCTTCAGATGCAAAGCAAGTGGGTGTCTCTTTGAGAAGCAGAAAGGGGGAAAGAAAGAACAAAAGAGAGGTGTTTCCCTGGGTTCTGGGAACTCTATAAAGAGAGAGCCGGCTTCTTTCTCTCGAGCAGTCAGAAACAGGAGTCCCGTCCTTGACACCCGGGACTCCCCAGGATTGAGAAGGAGAAAAACCCTTGGCTGGGGGCTGGCCCGAGGCATTGGCTGCCATGCAGCAGCCCTTGAATTACCCGTACCCCCAGATTTTCTGGGTGGACAGCAGTGCCAGCTCTCCCTGGGCTTCTCCAGGGTCAGTCTTCCCCTGTCCGTCCTCTGCGCCAGGAAGGCCCGGGCAAAGGAGGCCACCGCCACTACCACCACCTCTGAAGAAGAGGAGGGGCCACAACACAGGCCTGTGTCTCCTTGTGATGTTTTTCATGGTTCTGGTGGCCCTGGTTGGATTGGGACTGGGACTATTTCAGCTCTTCCACCTGCAGAAGGAACTGGCCGAACTCAGAGAGGTAAGCTGCCCTGTGGATTGCTGTGCCCCGAAGGCATGGGTGTGAGACAGCCCTGCTGTAGTGGAGGGAGGAAGGTGACAGTGATCTATATGGACCACAGTCTTGCTTGCAAAGTACTTCACAATCCTTTTTTCCTGTCTCAGAAATGAATCGCTCTAGCCATCTGTTCTATATGCAGAGAAATGGGGGCTCAAATGAGTGGAAGGAATATTATCTATGTTGGGAAGGATCAGAGCCAAATTACGACTGGTAACTAGAGTTCTTCTTTTCTCAGTTGGCTGCTACCTACCTTATACTCAGTGATTCAAGAAAGAAAAGGAACTTGGAATCTTGCTTACAAGTGAATTTGTTCAAATGGACAAACTAAATTTCCTTGAAAATACTTAAAAATATTGGAACTATTCCAAATCACAAAACTGAGGCATGGAGAGGCACAACTTGGCCGGAGTCTGAGTTAGCAGAGGTTCTAAGGTGTTTAGATTCCCTTTCCAGTGCTTAGTTTATTTGACAATTCTGCCTCCTTTGCTTAAAGAACTTCATATTTATTATATACCTTTTCTCTTTTTGTTTCACCAGTCCACCAGCCAAAGGCATACAGAATCGTCTTTGGAGAAGCAAATAGGTGAGTCCTTTCATGCGTGTACATGAGTTAGAAAGATAGTCCTTAGCGCTGAACCATGTTGGGGGAATGCCTTGAATTCCATCTCATTCCTGGGCATATGTATACTATGAAAGAGGAATCCTAACCAATTCTGAATCTGGTCATTTTGGTTCTTTGAGCTGCCCTAAAATATGAAGTGAGTTTAATTGTTCAAAATTAGTGTAGCTGAGTATCACACAAAAGTAAAAATAATTTCTGCTTGAATTTGGAAAAAGCAACACACATATAAAACCCTGGACCTTTGCCCCTTAGCAGTTGGCTCCAGGCCTGTCCGCTTCCTCAGGCCTCCTGGTTCCCATGCACAGGGCTGTGGCTATAACTTCTCGGGAGAGAAGGGGAGGTAAAGGCAGAGAAAGCTGCTGCTGGGAAAGACCCGTGCTCTCCTATTTAATCTCTATAAGAGATTAGTTAAGAGTCAGACCTTATTTAAAATTTTTCCATAGGATATATTTAAGCTTTTAAAAAGTGGGCAACCAATCATCCCCATTAGGATGGTTCTTTTGCAGCCACTGGAAAGCTTGGAGGAAGACTTTTGCCATTATTCAAAGGGTAGTCCCACTTCACTCACAGAGGCAATCGTGAGCTACCTTCGATAATAAAGGAAAAACCTGTGTATGAGATCCAGGACAGGAAGAAGATGAAAATGTTGAACGTTGACCTTCTAAAGTTTCAGGACATAGTTTTGGAAACTGTGGACAGATAGATTTAGAATACTGCAACTCATTAAACTAAGAGTCACTGAACTTTAGATTTGGTAAGAGTTGGAAGGGAGCTTAGAGAACATCTGGTCCAGTCATCTCATTTTTCAGAAGAGAAACAAAACACCAGATAGATTAGGTGATGTGCCCAACACTACTGGTGTGAAGGAACATAGGCTTCTAATGCCTTGTCACTTATAGTGCTTCCCAGTACATGCTCTGGTGCCTCATGACACAGGGAAACTCCTGTCTTTTTCTGATGGCCATGGAATGAGAATAAAGATGACAAGCAAGATGCCTCTGCAAAGACAATAGTTAAATCTCATCCTTAGAAATTGGGAAGAAAACAGAAGACAGCACTGGCTACCCAGTAAGGGGAGGCTGTTCCAGTTTCTTAGGATATGCCTGAGAGACCCAAGTCACCCTATTGCCCTAGCAGGTAGGCTCTTGTAGGAGCCATCCTTAGGATCCTCTGGTTTCCAGTTCTGGGTCTGAGCCCCTAAAGAGTTAGAAATTCCAGATGTACCCAAGCAGAGTAAAAACATTTGTTAGAAAAATAAAGCCTCTGGAGGATTTCTAAAATAAGATAGATTTGAAAGTCAGTGGAACGTGGCTGGCAAAATGGGTACCTAATTACTCATCTTTCACCCACTTTCTGGAGTCATTTTAGTAATTAAAAGTCAAGTGAACAGATAAGTCAGGTCCACTTGTCCCACTAAACAAGTATCAAGTATCTTTCCTAGATCAACCCAGATGGACCAGAAATTGGTGAGTTATCACACAGAAATCAAATTAGCAACTTTACTAATGAGCTAAGAGATGCAAATTTAAAAAGGGGGATACCCAGGTTTATCCATCAAATTAGTGAAGTTTAAAAAAAAACACAAAACCCCAGGTTGGCAAAAATGTGAGAGAAAAGGGTCTGCTTCAACAGTTGAGAGTCAGTGGGCATGTAAATTGCTACACCTTTCTAAAGAGTAGTTGGGAAAAAAATATCACAGGATTAAAACTGTTAATTTACCTTGTGATCTCATCACTAAGGCTTTATTATTTAAGAAAATAATCAAAATGTGCCTGAAAATTTATAATAAGGATGTTCATCACTTCCTTATAAGGCTATTTATAATAAACCAGTCAGAAGAAAGTTAAATGCTTCTTAATAGGAAATTAGTTAAATACATGACAGTGTATTCAGATGAGATCATAATACGCAGCAACTAAAAGCTATATGTTAGAAGGACATTTAATGCCATAGAGATTGTGCATTCTATATTGTTGGATAAAAGACAAGTTATAAAGCAGTGTGTTTAGTTTAATATTGACATATGCATATTTTTATATCCTTAGTAAACATCTAGAAGGATTTATACTCCAACAGGTTAACTGTGATTTTTCTCTGGAAGGTTCTATTGTAGGTTATTTAAACTTTCTTATTTGGTTCACTTTCATTTTTCCACAGTTAACTCATTAAATCTTTTATTCATTCACAAATGTTCTTGGAGTATTTCCTGTGTGCCAGGCTGGGTGTTGGGTAGTGGGTGATGACAGAATGAGAGACAAGTGGCTTGCCCTCATGGAGCTCTTAGCATGATAGAGAAGATAAACAAAAGCAAGCAAACAGACAACAAACTTTTAAGTTGTACTAAGTGTGACCTAAGATTGAGTGGTCTGCAAAGTCCCCTCTAAGGAGGTGTTGTTAATGTGGATGTGTGTATGTGTATGGGTGGGTAGGAGGCTGGGAACATCATTCCAGCACTGAGAATGGCATGTGCAGAGACCCTGGAGCAGGCTACAGTCATCACCAAAATATAGGATATATTTCTCCTTTATTTATTCCATCATTTATCCAGCAGATATTTTTATTGAGTACCTTCTATGAGAATAACACTGCGAGGGATATACCACATGTGATTCTCTGTTCCATTTCCTGTCAGTTCATGGCTGAATGCCAGATTAGCTGCACAGATGGTTTGTGGTGTAGGAATATAGAAGAGACTCAGTTTTGCCTTTCCTGTTCACTAACACCTCACCTCATTCATGGTGGGTGGTCTTGGGTGGCTACAGAGGTAATAATTGCTTACATCATATCCTCAGCTGATTGGAGCACTCTCAGGCCATATAGAGTTTTACAGGCTAATCATGAAGAGCCTGATGTGGATGAGTGCCTTTCTATGAAACTTTCTTGAACATCTTAGCTAAATTCATTAGTTAAGTGGTAGAGCTATTCCACTGAAATATCTAAAGTCAGAGAACTAGTACCTGTTTTGAGAACTGTTGTGTATTTTAAATCTTTCCATTTAATTTAGCAAACATGTACTGATCACATGCCTTGGGGTAGAAACCGAGCTAATTACTCTGGTGGATTAAACATATAGTAAGGAATTTGCCATTTATTTGGGGAGTAAGATGAATTATACAGTTACCACAGAAAAAGGGGAGTCAAAACTGACAAGAGAGGTGACGACAGAGTGCTTCTAGGTTTCAAAGGCGGAAACAAGCATATTTGATTAGAAAGGCTTGGGAATGTTTTGCAAGAAAAGAGGTATTTTAGATGGTATGTGCAGGGTTGATAGGAATTTAGCACAGAGATCTGTTTGGGAGGGCATCCCAGGCAGAAGGAACAGCATGGGCAAAGGCACAGAGGCAGGGAAGCTGGGTGTGTTCAGAACTGTTGTACAGCTATGTCTAGCGTGGGTGAGTAAGCAAGATAAGGCTGGACAGATAGGCAGAGATCACATGGTTGGGGACACTTGTACATAATTACACGTTCAATGAGGAGCATTCAAGGTGTTTGAGATCTTAGGATAATTTATTTGGGGCAGATTGTAGAATGCCATTGGGGAAGACCTAGTGGCCTGGAGATCAGCAGTCTTCAGGCTTTGTCCTGCAGAGTCCTAAGGGCAGCTGAGCCAGAGAGGAAAGAGCCTTGGATCTGGACTCAGGAGACCTGAGTGTCAGTCCCACTCTGACACTGAGTAAACAGGTCTTCTTGGATAAGTCACCCAACTTGTTATTTTTTTTATCAGGAAATAACTTTTTATTTTATATTGGAGTATAGTTGATTAACAACGTTGTGTTAGTTTCAGGTGTACAGCAAAGTGATTCAGTTATACGTATACAAGTCACCCAACTTTTAAGCTCGTTTTGCCGTCTATAAGATGGGACAGTAATCTCTACCTCAAAGAGTTGTGGCCAGTTATAAATGCAATAGCTTATATGGCACATCTTTATAAACTAAGCTTTCTATTATTTTATTGTAGCATTATAATTTATGCATGTGTCTATTTTAATTTAGTTCCTTTTTACCTCTCTGTTTCTGAAATACAGGCTGTTGTAATTCCTACAATTTGGACCTGAATGAGTTGGCTATGTTAGACTGTTGCCATTTATGCTTATAAAACTTCTTTTATTTAAATGCTCTGCTTAGAGTCCCACAGAAAGAATAGTTGTTATGTCATTTTTTACGTATATCTTTCATCTCTCTATGAAACAGGTCACCCCAATCCATCCTCTGAGAAAACGGAGCTGAGAAAGGCAGCTCATTTAACAGGTCTGTATCTGGAAGATGGGCTTGGGAAAGCCTTTGGCAGAAAGCAGAAGAGCTGGTTGGTCTCCACGACTGTGCTCTGCAGTAGTTGATACGTTCCAGTGACAGTATTTGAAACCCAAGAGGAGTTACATCTTTCTAGTCAGGTCAACCTCACACACACATTGAGCCCCTACTCTGGGCAAGGCCCTGTTCTAAACTGGAGAAATGGAGCTGCTTATGACGTGATCCTTGCCCATAAGGAGCTCACTCTTTTCACTCACTCCAATGACCCTTAGGGAATTTGGGGCACAGATCCAAGCGGTGAGAGCTGGGGAGATGGGGAATGATGAATTATTTTAGTACGTGTTTCCCTGGTTTTCTGTAAGAGCTTTACTCTGCTTTCTCCATGAGTAGAAAAAGGAGAGGCGAGGCCCAGTCCTGGCACTAGTGGTCGTGTAGTGGAGTGAAATGATTTGATAGCAAGGTGGTATGGGCATTCCCAGTGTAAAGTCCACAAATATCTGAAAAGTGGATAAGTATCATGGAAAGTGGTATGCTGCTGTCCCTGAAATTATTTCAGCAGAGACTGTAAAATGATCCAATTTAGATAAACAGACATTTCTTGGAACACATGCTGTGTGCCAAGCCTGGGGGACATGGAGATGAACCACACACGGCTCCTGCCTTCAAGGAGCTTACAATCTAACAGGGAAAGACATGTGCACAAGCAATAATTCCAGCATTCTCTGCTTAAGAATGTACATAATGCTGTGGGGATACAAATGAAAGGGGATTTTCGCCCACACTGAAGAATCCTTAGTGCAGGTAAAGATTGGACTAGATGATCCCTAAGGTCCTTCCCAACTTTAGAACTTCAAAGTTCCTTGGATTTGATTTTTCACCTCATGAAGGGACCTCAAACCCTAGTAGTTTTGGTACTAGTTCTGAACCTTTGTTCCAGAGAGCTAAAATCATCCCAATCATTTCTCACTGCAGTTGATTAGGGGTATATGCTATTGTCGCAGTTGTGTGGATGATAAAATTGAAGACGTCAATTTGATAAAGGTGTGAAGAAATTCAGTAACAGGTCAGGCCTGATCCGTCACCTGGCTCAATATGGGCTATGTCATTTGGGGTAAAAAGCATTTGCTCAAGGCATGGTCCGCAATTTTGCCTTGGAAGCTTGGTTTGTTGATACATGAGCATTCCTGGCTGAAAGCTCCTCTCTGGTTTGGTTTCAGGCAAGCCCAACTCAAGATCCATCCCTCTGGAATGGGAAGACACTTATGGAATTGCCCTGGTCTCTGGGGTGAAGTATAAGAAGGGCAGCCTTGTGATCAATGAAACTGGGCTGTATTTTGTGTATTCCAAAGTGTACTTCCGGGGTCAGTCCTGCAACAAGCAGCCCCTGAACCACAAGGTTTACACGAGGAATTTTAGGTACCCCCAGGACCTGGTGCTCATGGAGGGGAAGATGATGGACTACTGCACTACTGGCCAGATGTGGGCCCGCAGCAGCTACCTGGGGGCTGTGTTCAATCTCACCAATGCTGACCATTTATATGTCAATGTATCTGAGCCCTCTCTGGTCAATTTTGAGGAATCTAAGACATTTTTTGGCTTATATAAGCTCTAAGAAAAGCACTTTGGGATTCTCTCCATTATGGTTTCTTGTTATAGGCACTGAGAATGTTGTCTTGAATGAGGGTCTTCTTAAGTCCACTTGAGGTCAAGAGAGAAGACATGAACCAAGAGGATCTTGAGACCACAGGGTCCAGCAGTTCTACAGCTCCTCATCTCACCTAAGGTCCACGAGCCAGACAGGAGGAGGACATGAACACGAAACTCTGGGCTGCCATGTGAAGCTGCAGAGACAGGGAAAAGCAGCTACCAGGGTGTTCTACACTCATCTTAGGTGGCCTAGCACACTTTGGTACACTGAAAATGGCACGTTTTAACTCACCTCTTGGGGTGGGTCTACTGTCTACCTCAGGGGAGGCTGTCTTTCATGTATATGGATGCAACATGAATGTATAAGGGGTGGGAAAAGAGGACTAGGCTTACATGATAAGCTAAAGAGACTAAAAGGCCAGTGTCCCACTGGCAGCATCTTTACTTGTAAATGCATAGCCTGAGCCATCAGGTGATGCTAACAGAGAAGCAAGGGAGATCTTTTGAGGACTCAGTCCATTCCCTATACAGCATGTATATTTCCAGTGCAATTGTAGGGGTGTGTGTGTGTGTGTGCGCGCGCGTGTGACTAGAAGAGTTACGTAAGTAGAGAGAACGTGGAGATTGGGAAGGACATGTTAGGAAAATATGGGCTGCATTTGGTGGTAGATTTTGAATGCTTTTTGGGCAACCAACTCTAATAGTCCTCAAAACTCTTTGATTGTCAGTTATTAAAGCTGTTTCCCCATAATATAACTAATATTTATATATATTTTGTGGGTTTTTTTTTTTTCTTTTTGCAGTACGCAGGCCTCTCACTGTTGTGGCCTCTCCTGTTGCGGAGCACAGGCTCCGGACGTGCAGGCTCAGCAGCCATGGCTCACGGGCCCAGCCGCTCTGCGGCACGTGGGATCTTCCCGGACCGGGGCATGAACCCGTGTCCCCTGCATTGGCAGGCGGACTCTCAACCACTGCGCCACCAGGGAAGCCCTATTTTGTGCATTTTTAATGAACAGAATACATGTAACAAAAACTATGTTAAAATACAGATAAACATTATGAGTGTCCTTTTTGGAAATCACTAAGATCTGGAGTTTTTCCTTATTATTTCTTTCTTCCATGGCCTCCTCATTCATTATGACTTAAGCCCACTTTAAGAAGAATTTACTAGGGTGAGAAGAGCTGTGAGGCAAATCTTTGCATCTTTGACAGGCTCTCCTCTCCTCGCTATATTCTCTTTCCCCTCCATCTACCACTATCCAGAGTTTCCATTGCCAATATTATTGCCAGTGTTAAGCTCACCCAACTTCCCATAGATCTGATGACAATTTGTCTTTTCCTGGGGGCAGAGATGTGGCATAGTGGAAAAGGCACAGACTTTGGACTAAAAAGCCTGAATTTGAATCTTTGTTCCTCTACTTATTAACTATGCAATCACTGGGCAGATCACTTGACTTTTTTGGACAAAAAGGGGCTGATTTGGACTTATAGTATCTAACACATCATAGAATGTCAAACAATAGTGTCTGCCATTATTAATAAGCCACTCTATGGGAGGAACTTCATTCTCTAGAAGAAGCCACTGCTCTGAGGGATCCATTCAAACACCTGGTTTCTTGCCTTCTCACCTTGGTCTCACAATAACCTTTTCCTATTTTCTCCAAATGCTCATTACCATGACTTCTCCCTAGACTTTTTCATCATTAAAAATAACAACATCTCTGGAATTTGATTTCAGACACCTTATTTTCACAACATCATGTCCTTTTTCCAACTCAGTTGGTCCAACATTTTCTCTCCTAAAAATATGTATATATATTTTACTGTGTTGTGACATCTACTTAATAAATGCTATCATTTTCTTATATATCCATCAGCTCCTTCTCTATCTTCACTCTTTTCTCTATCCAGCTTAGGTTCCACGATCTGTCGTTACAATCAGAACCTTGGAAAGACCCTGAATTCCAAAATACTCTGTTACCGTCCCTGTTTTCCTCTTGTAAAAATCCCATTCTCTTTATGCTGGCATCCTAGCAGCCGGATGTTGCTGCAGAAAAATGACACAAACCGATTGACTATTTTTATTTTTATCTATCATCTACTTAAATCATCCAATCAATTTTTTAAAATAAATTATTTATTTTTGGCTGCGTTTGGTCTTCGTTGCTGCGCGCGGGCTTTCTCTAGTTGTGGTGAGCAGGGGCTACTCTTCGTTGCGGTGTGCGGGCTTCTCATTGCGGTGGCTTCTCTTGTTGCGGAGCACGAGCTCTAGGCGCGCGGGCTTCAGTAGTTGCGGCACACGGGCTCAGTAGTTGTGGTTCGCGGGCTCTAGAGCACAGGCTCAGTAGTTGTGGCGCACGGGCTTAGTTGCTCCATGGCATGTGGGATCTTCCCGGACCAGGGCTCAAACCCGTGTCCCCTGCATTGCCAGGCGGACCCTCAACCACTGCACCACCAAGGAAGGCCAAATCAATTATTTATCAGTGAATTATTTCTGTCTTTTGATAGATTTGAATAGGTAATACATGTACATAGCACAAATTTTAAAAGGTACACAAAGATATAGGATGAAAATAAGCCCTTTTCTCATCCTGTCCTGTGGCTCCATCTCTGCCCACAAGGAGGATCACTGTCTCCTTCTGTAGCTTTTCCGAGATGATCTATACATAAATATGACATCACTTTACATCAGGGTTTTCTAGCCTCGGTTCTATTGACGTTATGAGCTGGACAAATCTTTGTTGTGAGGGCTGTCCTGCCCGTGCATTGTTGTATGTTTAGCAGTAACCCTGCCCTCTACTGACTAGATGCCAGTAGCATGCCCTTGCCCCCATGTGTGATAACCAGAAATGTCACCAAACATTGCCAAATGTCCCCGGGCTGAAGGTGGGGAGACAAAATCACTCCTGACTGAGAACCACTGCTTTACATTAGTGATCACAGATTTCAAATAGGCATTCAACACAGCCCAGCACTTTTCCTCCAGTTCCCTGGTAAGCATGTTTTTTTCACTGTTTGAGACAACTACATCATGTCTTTTCCTTTTATAAACCAACTTCCTCCCCTCCTCCCACCATGGAACCTCACTTTTACCACCAAAACACAAACCCACTTGTATCTGAATGATCTCTTTCTTCCATCTGATACAGTGGAGGAAGAGGACCTTCTGTGTGCACTAATTTCCTCTTCCTTATTTTACCTGTTTAAAAATTTTCTTCTTTCTTCTAAATCTTCAAACTAGCTCTATGAAATAACTTCCACCGGCATGTACATATATTCAAGTATCCCCTGTCACTGAAAGATAAACCAAACCAAACTAAACCAAAAAAAAAAAAAAAAAAACCCAAACCTTTCTTTAGCCTTCTTCTTCCTCCAAAAATGGCTGCATTTCTCATTTTCCCCATAGAGAGAAACATCTGAGAAGGTTTTCTCCACACACATGGGCTCCATTTTTAAAGCCAGGAATCTGCCTGTTATTTATTTAACCACTTAAAAATATCTGGGTTTTTTTTTCTGCTAGAAAAAAAACTCCAAAAGCAAGACCTTTTCTGCCTTGTTTACCACTGTATTCACACTACCTAACCCAGTGCCTGGCACATATTAGGTGCTCAATAAATATTTGTTGACTAAATAACTTTCAGTATAAGGCAAAAGTCTTTCAATGGGTATGTTTGTCAGAGTAGTGAATCTATAATTGTGTTGCCTCAAGGACGTGTGTGCTTGTTTATCCAGCTTTGACTAGATTATTCAATGGGGGTTTGAGGCTACAGATGAAAAAATATAGTGCGCCCTAACTCATAGAATTAGAAAAAAAGAAAGAGCTATTTGGTCGTTAGCATTACCAGGAGCTTTTGGGAGACTGTTGAGGAAAAATTCTAGGTAATTAAAGCTGAAACTGTCGTTTAGAAGATACACAATACATGTTTGTTGAATAAATTAATGAACAAAACTAAAAGTCCAGGTTGGAATGTGTCACCTGCTCTCTTTGAAACTCTTCTGTTGATTAATCTGCTCTATGTGGTCAGGTTTCTGACCAGGTACTTCATGGAGAAAGTCAGAGAGGTAGTCACCCTTCTTTTGGCCGACGGTCTGTATTCCCAAGCCTCACGATGAAATTCTCCTCATCCATTTCTTCTTCATATGACTCCATCCATCCAAGTACACCAGTTCTAATGGTCACAGGAAGTTTGCGGGACCATTTTTTTGGGTCAGTGGGCCCTCCTAGATAATGGTATTAGAGCAAAGAGGAGTAGGAACGGTGCTGGGCATCCTGTGATGACTGATACCACTAGCTAGTTGTGGTACTACTGGTACTTTTATCTGTCTAACTCTGAGCTCTGCTAGGATGCCTTCAGGATTTTCTGAACACAGGGTTGTAGCTTACTATGCTTTAAGTACTGGTTTCAGGGAAGAGATATTAACAGTTCCTTGAGTTATTTTTCTTTAAGAGGGAACACAAGGAATGTCAAAACCCCAAAACCTTTTGAATGTGCTCATCAAAAGTAGAGTCAATCATTGTTCCTTTATGAAATGCTAAACCCAAAGTAGACCACTTAAAAAAAAAAAAGGTCACTTCTGGTTTAGTAGTTTGAGGTTTTCTTTCTTTTTAAACAACTGAAAACACAGAAAAGCATGTTTTTTTCTTAGCCCCCACCGCCCCCCAGAGTGGTGACTTTGTATTCTCTGAAGTAGGTTTTGACTTACCACAGCTTAACAGAAAAAAAGCTTTACTGGAATCATCACTGTGAGAATGACTAATTTGAAACAACAGATCATTGGAAGAGGTTGAACTGTGGGGAGAAGCCTGGTTCCTCAAAGCCAGACTATAAGATTTCCTTAAGGAGGTTAAGCCGTAGACATTCCCTGATCCTTATCTAAGAAAGTGTGCTGTTAAATTACATGTTAAATTACACATGTTAAATAACATTTTTTCATAGGAGTTTGGTTAAGTTGTGATGTCAGTAGAGATAAATTTTTTCTGTGTGTGTGTGTGTGTGTGTGTGTGTGTGTTTCTTTCCCCGGGTTTTGGATCATCCAGAGGGAGAATGAGGTGATCCTAGGAGAGCCAAATTAAAGCCAATTCCTTAGGGTTTTCAGACTCAAAAATGGACCTTATTCAGAAATAATATAACTATTGAGAGTAGCCAGGAATCTTTGGGATTCATCTAGAAGCCAACCAGCCTTGGAAATATAGACAGCTAAGTGGGTATCTTTTGCTCCTTACAATTCACCCAGAGGGTAGAAAAGCATCACCTCAGTGATGACTTTCTTCCTTTTGCTAAAGCTTTCCCTTTGCTGGGAGACATTTATTCACCATTCTGACTGATACATCTTTAGAGAAAAGTGCAATGCACATGTCTCTCCTCTCTCGTTTGGAGGTTCCCTCAGCTCTACAGAGCCACCCTTTTTTCTCCTTCTCAGTAAAACGACATGAACCTCAATCACATTCTGTTGAAAGTTGTCTTCTCTCTAAGTTTTCTGAAATTTTCAGGAAATACTTCCGTTCTTTGGGCAGTCCACATGATAATGGGTTTCCTGGCTCTCACCTGGTTTCTGGCAGTGGATGTTCTCTAAGGTACTCCCATTGTGGAATACCTGTATTTCCCTCAAGGCACTACTACCGCAACTTGCTGGGTGTAGACAAATTTTATTGATGGTTTGGGGGTAATGGATAGAGATTACACTACACACACAGTGTAAGTTATACCTAAAATTGAGTGTTAGACATCACTATCATCCCCCAAATTTGCCACAATTATCTCCATAAGTGTGTCACCCAAAACCCTAGTACTTGAAAGGAAGCATAAGCTCATTCATTCAAAAACGGTTTATTTAATATCTACCATATACCAGAAACTACCCTAGGCACTGTGAATACAATGAAAAATAAAGCCTCATATGGAGTTATATTTTAATGGAGAGATGGTAAATAGACAACAAAAAAGAAGCAAATAAATACCTAATTAGTCATATGGTAGTAAGTGTTAATGAAGAAAATTTAAGCAAGGTAAGGTGGTAGAGAGTGGTAAAGAAGGAGGGGATTATTTGATAAGTGGTGAGGGCACACCACTTAGAGCATATCAAGTAGAGAAATGAAAATGCAAAGATGTGGTTGGTATGTTTGGTATATGGTTAGAGTGGAATGAGCTTGATATAAACTGGTTGGAAAGGTAGCCAGAGGCCAGATGATGTAGGGCCTTGGAAGCTTCGGAAAGGAGTGTGGATTTCCTTCTAAGTGTCATAGAAAGTTGTTAGAGGGCTGGGAACAGAGAACAGAGAGTGATGTGACCTCATTTACAATTTAAAAGGAACACTCTAGTTTATGGAGAACAGTCTCTGAGTTGGGAGACCAGTAGAAGGCTGCTTCAGCACTCCAGATGAGAGATGGCAATGGCTTGAACCAGGGTATTGAGAGTCATTTTGATGTTAGAGTTAAACGGATTTGCTGATGGATTGGATGTGGGACATGAGAGAAATGATGATTCTCTCATTTTGGGTCTGAGCAATTGGGGGGCTGGTGGTGCCGTTTACTGTATTATAGTTTTGCTGCTGTCATGTAAGACTTCATGTTACATGAAGTCTTCTTACACTTCTCTGCACAGTCTGTGACAGAGGAAGAAAACGCTTGTTTCTTGCTGCACATCCTTGGGTTTGTACCAACAAGGGCCAACTCTTCACTAATAGCCAAAGGCACAGAGACCAACCAGCCTTAGAGTTCTGCTTGAGTTCTTCTCATGGATAGAAGTTCTCTATACCAGCCTTAAGAAGGAAGGAAACTGTGTGTATTAAGATTGCCATATATAAACCTGAGACTGCCCCCATTGCCAAAAATTACTCATCACAGATCTTGGGTTATAAGTAATCTTAGAAATAATGTAAGGCAACCTCTCTTCTAAGGTAGAAGTCCTCTTTGCCATATTTCCAACAAGTGGAACCCATTTCCAACATATTCTCTATTTGAAAATGTTCGGAAGAGAGGGCTCCCTGAACTGTGAGGGAACCCATTTCTGTACTGGCCTATATCACATTGTAGATAGTGCTTTCTTAGATTTAATTGAAATCCTCTACACGTTTGTCATAAGTCTTTGCTGCTTAATACGCCTATAGAATTTTATGGCTTGTCAAGCTCTCTCATGTACCTTATCTTGTTTAATTTTCACTAAACCCTGTAAGGTAGGTTGTTATCCTCATTTTACACAAAAAAACAACTGAAACACTGAAAAGTTGTGAGCCTTGCTCAAGGTGATGTGGCTAAGAAATGGTGGATGGGACTTAACTCTAGTTGTCTAACCGTATGTCTTATGTTCTTTCCACATGCAAAGAGACTTCTTAGAACTGTATCTTATATAATGGTGCTCAAAATGAGCCTCATCCCATTAATTTGCAGTGTTTCCTTAGCTCCTGGCATTTCAGTGTGAGTCTCACTTTGCCTATTACCAATACTCTGCATTATATTTATTGTTATATTATATATAACATATATATATATATTGATGTAATTCTATAGATAGAGGTCACAGATTTTCAGTGTTGAGACTTTCTCTTAGATTCTTCTTTTGTTTCTTCTCTCTACTGTGTTCCATCTGAATTGCCCTTATTGTCCCTCTACCAGCAAATAGCATCCTGGTATTAATAAGGTGAGAATGAAAGAGATTGAGCTTCGGGTCAGAAAGTCTGGGTTGAGTTCAGCCTCTGCCGCTCAACTAGCTGTATGTGGGCCCTTAAGTAAGTGACATGAATATCTTGAGATTCAGTTGTCTCCTCTGTAAAATAAGGATGCCAATTCCTTTTCCTATGATTTTTTTGGAATGTTGTTAACGGCAAATGGAGTGAGGCTACTTTGTGACTTGGAAAATCGCTCCTGACGGTTAGTCAGTGGAATTGTCATATCCCTCAGCAACTTTCTTGATAAAGTCACTGTGAAAAAAATCCTTACAAAATCGATTATTCATAGTCCTACTATATTTTGTATGAATCCCATCACACATAAAACTACGAATGAGGAACAACATGTAGGTAAATCTCATTCTGAGGTATAAAAATGAAATAATATCTTACGTTTTCATAGCCTTTGAAACATTTTCTCACATGCCTCTTGCTTTTATTGTTTTTAAAAAATATATGACATAATACACATAAAAGCAGTTGGCATGTGTCAGGTTCTCTATAAAAGTTATTTGAATATATCGAATATAGTCTGTGCTCACTATGTTCACAGCCTAGTGTGATCCATCTTGATGCCTATTTTTTAAATCCTGAAATACAATGAAATAGAGTGATGTGTACACTTTTGACTGGTGAGATATAACACTTTAAGCTCTTTGCTATCCTTATCTATAGCTAAAACCCTCTGCTTAACTCAGGGTTGCCTCAAGAGATGTGAGCCACTAAGGAAATCCACCTTCTCTGGCTGCTCATCACAGAAGGGATAGAACCTCTTGGTTCTTCTGTCGTAGCCCTGGCTTTCTGTGGGTGAACCACTTCAAAGACTGTGAGCTAGTAAGAAGCACCCTTGACGTTATCGAATTCTGAAAGTGTCCGCACATGTAAGACACCGTAGGCAAGACAGGAACCTTTGCAAAGGAGACTGGAGAGTTGGAGAGGCATCACTGGTGTCTCAAAAGTTTCTCTGGGCAAAGGATCTTCTAGTTTCACTTGGTTTAGGTCTTAGTTTTCTCACACACCCCACCCTAGCAGCAGCACGCCTGCACTACTTCCAGTCTGTGGAAGGGAACTTGGTACACATTTTCTGGAAGGGAAGTTTCTATAAGTTGTTCCTGATTGGAAGAGAAGGCAGGTGGAAGATTCAGGAAGCTACAAAGGTCTCTGGCCTTAAGTAAATGAACTAAGATTCTAGACCTTCGTAACAGATTAAAGACTGCAGCTTGAAGAAACTGGGGATTCCTATAACATGCAATGCATCTTTTTCTCCTCACCCCGTGTCTTCATTGAGAAGAGAAAACAGCCTTGGCTCAGATGGTGAGAAAGAGACACGAAGGTGTTAAACGAACTCTAAAGTGTGAGCTACAAGGGAAGACAGCTCAAACCTCAGCATCCTCTTTGCATCATTTGGTGGGTTGTGTTCTGGCTTCTAAGAAATTCCGGAGGCTTCTGCAGGGGTCTGGGAGGGTGGCAAAGAGAAGAACACCAGGCAGGGGCTGAGGTGGTTGATACTTCCTTTAGGATGGCAAATTGGCTCTTTCCTACTTTCCAGAAGAACACGGAAAGACTGCTCTGCTCTGGGAAGGAAGCGGGAGTACAGTCAGTGGCCAGGTAGCTGGAAAAACATTTGATGAGGAGATGAATATGTTTTTTTCTGCTCTACAGCCAAGTCCACACTGTCATACCTTATGGCTCACAAGGTGGATGCCCATCTTGGGTAAGAATACCCAACTTTTTATTTAAAAATAATGGGGTGCTTGTCACAGGACTTATTCTTGCCCTAAGCCAAACCATGAAGTATATAAATAGCCATAGTAGTTATAATTTATTGACTCCTTTTTGTGAGGATTATGCAAAGCACCCAACATTTATGTTTACTAATCCCCACAACAGCTCCACAAGTCCATTTTGAAAGTGACCAAAAACTGATTTAGTTTCAGAGAGGTTAAGTCACTTTCCCAAAGTCACAGGGTAACAGAGCCAGGATTCAAGACCAAGCTTTTACGATCCAAGGACTCTTACCTAAAGCAAAGTCATACTACCCCATTATAATACCCATACCCTTCATTCATTCAACAAACATTTATTAAGCACCTACTAGGTGCCAAGCATTGTTTAGGGGATAGAGTGGTGAACACGACAGACAAGTTCCTTGCTTCTTTTAAACTTACATCCTAATTGGGGGTGTGGGTGGTGGAGAAAATAAACAGACAAGCAAACAAATAAATACATAAATTATCAGATAAGCACCATGTAGAGAATTAAAATAAGGTGATAAGGTAAAGAGAGCCTAGAAAACTACATCAGAGGGAAGGCCTTTCTGAGGAGGTACCATTTAAAGTAACAAGAGCCAGGAATGCAGAGATTAAGCTAAAGGCATTGCAAGCAGAGGCAACAACTTTTTTTTTTTTTTGCGGTACGCGGGCCTCTCACTGCTGTGGCCTCTCCCGTTGCGGAGCACAGGCTCCGGACGCGCAGGCTCAGCGGCCATGGCTCACGGGCCCAACCATTCCGCGGCATGTGGGATCTTCCCGGACCGGGGCACAAACCCGTGTCCCCTGCATCAGCAGGTGGACTCTCAACCACTGCGCCACCAGGGAAGCCCCGACAACAACTTTTTATGGCTTGCTTATGGTATTTGGAAACCATAATGCACCTAGCAATATGCTGAGCTTTCTTAAGAGCTTAAATGCCAGTAGGTCCACTAGTCACTGTGACGACTGTCAACCTAAATAAAGAGGTAAACTGAGGCAAGCTCAAGTTACCAGAAATCGGGTTTATTTGAGAATAGTGGAGGAATTGCTATTCAGGAAACACGTGCTGTAGTAAGTTACAGGCAAGTCTGACGAGGGTTTGGGGTGGGCTGTATTTATGAGCAAGCAGTGCAAAGAGGAGGAAGTTCAGGCAGAGTCCAAGCAATACGTTTTTTGGCTTGAGGATGGAGAGAGATTCTCGGCAGATGTTCACTGGTCAGGAGACAAGACTCAGTCTTCCATAAACCAGGCATTTAGAGGAAATCAGTCTCTCGGTTCTTAAGTTCCATTCCTTTGAGGGCGCATAGGTGAGGTTCTTCATTGCATACCCTCCAGTTCCATTTTAGATTGAAATCCTTTCACACCACCAAATATAGCCCCCAGACATTTCCAGACTTCCCTCTGTGGTGGCTCCTTCCTCCCTGCTTGTTGAAAACCAGCATCAAAAGCAATGGCTCTAAAATAGGAATGAGCTTGGCATGTAGCAGGAATAGCATGAAAGACCACAGGGCTGGAGTCTGGGGACAGCAAGAGATAATGCTAGAGAGATTAATAGAGACTCAGATCACATACGGCTTTCTAAACTGCAGTGAGGGCTTTAAATTTTATTGTTAGTTCTAGTGGAAGCCACTGAAAAGCATAGTAGAAGGAGAATTGGAGAGAAGTGGAAAATTTTGATCTATTACTTTTGGTAGTGGAATTTTCAGGTCTGTTGATTGGGTGTTGGGTGCATGGAAAAGAGATGAATCAAGGACTACACCTACTATTTTCTACTCTGTTTCCTTTACAGCACCTATTGTAATGATTTCCTAGACATTTTTTCCTTTGTGTATTTTTCCAATTAGATCCATGTCTGCTTTTCTTCTGGCACTCAATAAAAGTGTGTTGAGAAAATGATTGAATAGAACAATATGAATATCTCTTCCTCCATACATACACACCTACCTCTTTCTTTTTAATGGCTGGGCGCATAGACCATCAGCACATCTTCAGTCATGTCTCTACGAAGGAACATTTAATTTGTTCCCCAAGTTTTGCTGTTTCAAAAAAAAATGCTATAATGACTATGTTTATATACATGTTTGTGTATTTCTGCTAGTATTTCTCTAGGATAGAAAAATAGAATTGGAAGGTCTAGGCATAAGCTATATATTATGACTTTCAATGAGTATTATCAAATTGCTCTGTGAAAAATTGTACTGATTTTCACTCCTACCCACACCAGGTGAGAGTGCCTTTTCTCTATACTATAAGCCCTGTTTATATGATCATTTGTAAAAATTTTTACAACACCAGCAGGCAAAAAACGGTCTCCATAATTTGCATTAAAATATTTTTGAAGGGGGCTTCCCTGGTGGCGCCGTGGTTGAGAGTCCGCCTGCCGAGGCAGGGTACATGGGTTCGTGCCCCGGTCCGGGAAGATCCCACATGCCGCGGAGCGGCTGGGCCCGTGAGCCACGGCTGCTGAGCCTGTGCGTCCGGAGCCTGTGCTCCGCAACGGGAGAGGCCACAGCAGTGAGAGGTCCGTGTACCGCAAATAAAAAAAAATATATATATATATATATTTTTTTTTGAAGGTGAAACTCTTTTATTTTTGGTTTTATTTACTGCCATTTGTAGTTCTTCAGTGAATTACCTCATATAATTTACTCTTAAAAATTAAGCTGCTGTCTTTTTATTACTGGTTTATAGCAGCTCTTTATGTGGTATGAATGTAACTCTTTGTCAGTTACATGTATTACAAAGATCTCTTCCCATTGTGTCATCTGTCTGTTAACTTTTTCCATGCAGAAATATTTAACTTTTTTTTTTTTTTTTTTTTTTTTGTGGTACGTGGGCCTCTCACTGTTGTGGCCTCTCCCATTGCGGAGCACAGGCTCCGGACGCGCAGGCTCAGCGGCCATGACTCACGGGCCCAGCCGCTACGCGGCATGTGGTATCTTCCCAGACCGGGGCACGAACCCGTGTCCCCTGCATCGGCAGGCGGACTCTCAACCACTGCACCACCAGGGAAGCCCAAAAACATTTAATTTTTAAAAGCAAATCTATTGTTTCCTGTATAGCTCTTGTCACACTTGGACTTCCCTCACCCTATGCTTATAGGTATATATTTCTCTATTTTCTTAGAATATAAAACTTTCATTGTGCTTTAGCTCCACAATGTATTTAAAAATCTACTTTTATATAGTGTGAGATAAGTAGTAAACAACTTTTTCAAAATAGATAGTGGATAACATAAGCAACACCATCTTTTAATTTCACACTTATTTGAAAGGACAGCACAATCTTAGACAAAGCTCCCTTTATGCTTGGGTTTGTTTCTGTTAAAAAAAAAATAAAAAGGAAGGAAAAAGAATCAATAGGCCCAAGGTGGAACCACTTGTCCCCAGAACAGCAAACTAAGACTTAATTGCAGTTTCCACTTCTCCCAGGAGTGGAATTTCTGGAAATTTTTGGTCAGTACTAGTGAGGTAACCTTGCCTGAAACTTTCTTTTCGTTTGCTAATAACCTCCTTGTACTGCTCTGTTTCTGTAAAAGCCTTCCATTTCGTACAGCTTCTTGGAAAATCCTTCTGTTTATTAGATGGTATGCTGCCCAATTCATGAGTTGTTGAATAAAGCTAATTAGAAAGCAAATGTACTCAGTTGAATTTTATTTTTTAACAGTTTTAAACTCTCTCTTCTGTTCCTTTGATCTTCTTCTCTGTTACTGGACTAGTCACTGTATTTTAATAACTGCATCTTTATGATCTTTTGTTTTGGCACTTTATATATATATATATATATATATATATATATACACTCTTCGTATAGAGTTTATAATCAACTCCTCCAATGCCTCTCCCCCCACCCACTTCCCTGCCAAATCCTACTGGACTTTTGATTGGAATTACATAAAATTTATTATAATTTATTTTTTGGGGGAATATGACTGCTTTACACTATGAAGTGTACCCTTCTAGGAAAATATGCTGACCTCTATGGCAGGCAATTTACAAATTAGTTTCTTTTTCTCCTCATACCAACCTATGAGGTGGATATTTATTACCTCTTTTTATAGATGAAGAAACTAAGTGTTAGGTTAATTTACTTGTCCACGTTCATATAGGCAGAGAGTGGGTAAAATGAGTATTAAAACCTAGGTCGATAGACCAACAGGTTTCCAAAATTGGTTTTCTTTCCACTCTAATATTGGTCTCCAGTGTCAGACCAGGAAAGAGATGCTGAAGGCCTGAATTAGAGTAATAACAGTGGAGGAGATGATAAGAAGCCTGACTTGAGAGATGTTTAGGGCTCAGTGATTTATTGGATTTGGGGTAAAGGGAGAGATAAAGCTGGGGCATATAGGGTGGTTGGATGGGTGGTAGAGACATTCACCAAGAGATACAATACAGGAGTGGAGCCAGGGTCTCTGGGGAAAGTTATGAGTTCAGTTTTGGATACATAGCTTTTGGTGTCATTCATGAAACAAAGAACAGAGGTGACTGGAAGTCTGCATGAATTGTGGTGGAAGGATAAAAGGGCAAGGGGAGATGAAGATCCTAGTAAAGGAGTTGTTTAAATTATCCCCCAGGCCGCCAGACCCCTACAAGTTTTTAGTGATGAGACAGGCCTCTGAATCTTCATGGGATACATCTCCCACCCTCTGGAGTGCATGTATCTTACCAAGGCCTTCAAGATACTTGCCATGTCTTGCTCATCTTGGCTGACTAATATGGTGCCATCTGTAGAATACACTAATGTGTGTTCAGATGGTCCAAGTCTCTTTAGACTATATTATGACAGAGGGAGGGAGTTAATATAGCCTTAGAGTGCGGCGAGCCGTTTCCGACCAGCAGAATAACGAGCCGCCACACGCAAGATTCTTCTCGTATCACACTTTATTGGAGCACAGCTTGGTTGAAGAAAGATGGAAGGAAGACCCCGCAATCCTATAGCAGTCTGCTTATATAGGGATTAAGAACATGTGTCGCTCTGTGATTGGCTTTCGCCGATGGTGCGATTTGTGAGCCAGCATCGGATAGGTCGCTACTTTAAAACCTCATTAGTATACTTAGCGCAAGCGCAGTGGCCACAGGAAGGATGACTCAGCTTATTTCAGCTTCCTGCCGCGTAGCAGTTAGCTGACCGCGCCCTACATTAGAGGAAAACCATAAATGCATACTATTGTCTCTTCCATGGGAACATGAACTGTTTCTGCTCTGTTGTCTTGATAAGATGGAAAAGAATTCATTGACCAGATCAATGGTATGTACTTTGTAGCTGAGACAGTGCTAATGTGCTCTAACAAAGATGGCATATCTGTCACGGCAGCTGCACTTACAGGTAGTATTGATGGAGTTTGTAGCAGTCCATTGTCATTCTCTAGGCTCCATATGGTTTCTTTATGAGTCAGACTGGTGAATTCAGTGGAAACATGATGAGGAATACCACCCCTGCCATTCCACCCGCTAGCACGCGAGATTGTTTTGACTTACTATCTTGGCTGAAGGGTGATGGTGGTAGAGTTTGGTCTTCCCACCATAATATGCCATGTTGTGAATGACCCTAGTTGTTGTTGATGGTGGCTAAGAGGTGGAGGTGGAAGTAAATTTTGAGTTTTGAAAGTAATTTTTTCTTGCAAGGCAGAGGCTTCTGTGTCATCTTCAAGCAATGTGGGATGTTAACCTTTAATACAGAGGAGTGGGCCTCTTCTGCAGGCCCAGAAAGGTCAAGAGAATCTGATATTTCAAGGCTTTTGAGTGCATTGACCCAAATGTCCTATTTCCCAGTCTCAAGGTACCATTCCTTTCTAACCAGCGTCCTTCCTCTGGCATAGTGGACTTGCCAGAGATTTTAAACTGCTCTGCAAGATACTAATTAAATCTGGGACCTGATTCTCAGATTTTTCTGCCCTCCAGCTTCAGGGGTTAGAGTCTCTTTGATGTTGCCCAGGAGGTCCTCTGACTTTCTCACTCCTTAGCACTATTGACATTTTGAGCGTGATAAATCTTTGTTGGGGATGGTGTTGTGTTGTTTACCATTGGGTGGTTAGCAGCACTGTATCAGAGGCCAGTAGCAACCTCGACTCCCACCCTCCCAGTTGTGGCAACCAAAAATGTCTCCAGACATTGCCAAATGTTCCCTGGTGGGGGAAAAATTGACTGTAGAGAACCAGTGCATGAGATAAAAGGTTTTTAGGGTGGAACAAGCAGATAGTATGTGCCTCAGCTGTCCTGATGTAATATGCCCTTCACCCCTGCCCCCCAAAACATGCTGAATCTGATTCTGTCCAAACCTTACAGCACGCTTACATGTGTTGTGGATAATGCAGTGCACTGCCCCCGTTTCCCTTCAGCACCAAGGCACTCATTTCCCAGCAGTGAGAATGTTGGCCACTGAGGGTTCACAGCTGAGGGAAACTGCCCTCAGCTGAAGGCTGCTGCCTTGTGCAAGGTTTCACACCCTCCCTGTAGGCGCCTGCATCCAGTGACTGGCTGATGTGATGGTACAATGTCATTGCCACAACTTAGAACAACTTTGAAGGGCCATCCTGCTTCTAGAACTTCCCAGGGGATAGGTAGTGGCCTTTGTTGCAACTTCATTGCAGTTTGATTTCTCCCTTTATCTAGTCCTGCTTCTTTCAATCCCACAAATGTGGTGCTCCTGAGAGCTAACCCTAATAAATAGATCTTCCACAGATCTCTCTCTTGGTGTCTATTCCCAGAGAACTCAACCTAAGAAAGTTGGTCTGAGAAAGCAGACTACAAAATGGGATTTTAGAGGTGGACAGCCCACCGACCATCTGGCAATAAGGATCCCATCGCTAGTGTTCTGATAGACTCTGGCATGTGGTGAGTAGAATTGTTAAAACTTTTTCTGGGAACTGGGATGGGATACAGGTGAAGGGAATGTGCTGGCAGGTGCAGTATCTCCAGCATTTGAGAAGTCCAAGGGATGTGAAATCATAAGGACAATGAACTTAGATGCTGTCAGTTAATTGAAAACAGACAAGAAGTCTGATGATGAGAAATGTTAGTAGTGCTGAGGTTGAGAACCCCTGATCTAATGGCTTCAACTATCGATGATCTTTCCTTGAGTCAATAGCTCATAAGGATTTATAAATTTATCATTTCTTCCACATTTATTAGATGGAATTCTCTAAAAAAGAGCTTTTAATGATCATCTAGGTTTACTTGCTTTCTCTAATATTTTTCATTTGAGGGTAATAGAACAACCAGCTATGAAATGAGACAGTAGGAGTAATCAGAGAAATCATTATAGTTTTCACTACAGGCCTAAATTAAGTACAGATAATTTAAAAATGTAAAAATGAGAATCAATAACATTTGATAAACAGTTACTGAGGGTAGGCAGAAGTTAGAATGGCTCTTGGTTTTCTTTTTTTTTTAAAGAATTTATTTATTTATTTACTTTTGGCTGAGTTGGGTCTTCGTTGCTGCACGCGCGCTTTCTCTAGTTGCGGCAAGTGGGGGCTACTCTTCGTAGCAGTGCATGGGCTTCTCATTGTGGTGGCTTCTCTTGCTGGGGCGCACTGGCTCTAGGCATGCGGGATTCAGTAGTTGTGGCACACGGGCTCAGTAGTTGTGGCTCACGGACTCTAGAGCACAGGCTCAGTAGTTGTGGCGCACGAGCTTAGCTGCTCCATGGCTTGTGGGATCTTCCTGGACCAGGGCTCGAACCCCTGTCCCCTGCATTGGCAGGCGGATTCTTAACCACTGTGCCACCAGGGAAGTCCGACTCTTGGTTTTCTAACTGGATGGATAATGGTGCCAGTCATTAGATAAAGGAGAACAACAAGGAGGATGAGAGATTTGGAGACACTGAGTTTGAGTTTAGCAGATTAAATATCATTCAGCAAATATTCACTTCCTCTTTCTCAGCCTCTATGAGAAAACTGCTCTTCTCTGAGCCTTTGATGGTGTGCTTGGGTGCATGGCTTGTTTTGACGGACAGAATGTGAATGAAAATGATAGCTGCCCTTTCAAAGCCTAAGCCATGAGAGGCATTGTATATTTCCACTCAGAGAAGGAGCTTCTAATGCCTGCCATGAAAATAAAAACCCCCTTCATTCTGGGTCACAGAACAAAACCCATATGGAGCAGATCTGAGCCTAACCCTCAGCTTGGAGCAGAGCTGCCTAGCCAAGTCCATTCTAGATCAGCTGAACTGCAGTCAATTTGCAGATTCATGAGCCTGAGAATCAATGTTTCTTTACCATTGAATGTATGGTAGTTTGTTATGTGGCAATACGATGGAAACAAAACCCTGAGGGACACACACATGAAAATACACAGTATGGATGTAGATATGCAGTTCTCAAAATGAGGAGAAGATCACAAAGGGAAAAAGAATAGAATAAAAGAAAGACCAAAGACAGAACCCTGGGAATTATTAACATACTGACAATTTGTCATTTGGACATGCTTCGTTCTGAGTACTGAAGATATTTTGCTCGGTGATGATATTATCTAATTTAAAACATACATGAGGATATATATTACTATAAGAATTATCTGTATATGCTACCCAGTCACTTAGAGCTGTAATATACACATGGACTCTGGATTACCCAGATAAGATAAAATACCAATCTGTAATTTTTTTTTTCTGAATAAGACACTTTCTCTCCCATGTAGGTCTTAATATTTTGATTTTAAAGGTAAATTGCTCTTGCTGCTTTTTTTTTTTTAATATTTATTTATCTTTGGCTGCATTGGGTCTTCGTTGCTGTGTGCGGGCTTTCTCTAGTTGTGGCAAGCGGCGGCTACTCTTCATTGCGGTGCACAGACTTCTCATTGTGGTGGCTTCTCTTGTTGCAGAGCACGGGCTCTAGGCCCGTGGGCTTCAGTAGTTGTGGCATGTCAGCTCTAGAGCACAGGCTCGGTAGTTGTGGCAAAGGGCTTAGTTGCTCTGCGGCATGTGGGATCTTCCTGGACCAGGGCTCGAACCTGTGTTCCCTGCATTGGCAGGCAGATTCTTAACCACTGCGCCATTAGGGAGGCCCCGCTCTTACTTCTTTTGATTTTACATTCCAGCTTCTTTGCTTGGCTGGATTTTGCCTCTATAACAAAAATCTCTCCAGACTTCCAGGTCAATTTCCATTAGAAACCATTCTGTATGTCAATCTTTGAGATTGATTAGTCACTTTCTATTTCTCTTTCCTCAATATTCAGTTGAGAAGATTTTATTTTTTTTGCTCTAGGCCACTGAAAAATCAATTTTGTTCTGCAAAGGTTGGAGGTTCCTGTTTTATTTTAGCGTTCTCTCTTTTCCTCTTCTCCCTCCTCCCAACTCCCTCTCCTCTCCTTTTCTTCTTCCTCTCTCTTCTCCTTGAACTCTTCTGCCTGAACTCCACCATTCTGCTCCTTTTTTTAATGACACTTTCTAATTCTTTGAGGTACTAAGAAGAGGGTTAACAGTTGTTTTTGCTCTTGTGTCCCAACACAGTGATACAGTGTTCATCTTTTAAATGCCATGGTTCCTGTTAACTGCCAGAATCACAGTAGCATCACTGACCACAAAAATGCTTTCATTCTACTGGGGCCTGGAGCCTCTGCTCTAAGTCTAGGTAGAGACAGCCACAGAATTGCATGTAAACCAAACTTCATGAAGTGGTTGCTGATGCTCTCTCTCCCAACCAACATTTCAGAGCAACTTCCTGTTCTCATGAGGAACAAACCAGAATGAATTACTTATGCAAACAAGAAAGGAGAAAGATAGTGTCATTTCCTTTGCTGAGATTATGACTTGACACTCATCCACTTAGTTCAGACCTTTAACAGAAAGGGGGAAGTTCTGATAAACAGCTAGTTATGAGGGAAGATGATGTATTTAATTTTAGAAATATTGAATTTCAGAGTCTAGTGAGTTTTGGGGGCACAGAGTCCAGTTTTAAAGTGCGTGTAATTAGTTTGGCTTTGAGCACGTTGAGTTTGAGGTTCAGGGAGACTTTCCTATGGAGATGTCCAATTGGCATCATAACAGGTAGTAAGACTACAGAAATGGAAAGCGTAGATTTAGCCTTAAATAAATATAGAAAGGAATGCAGCTAATTACAACCACACGAGATAGACGCTCTATTCCACAGGTGTGTGCCAGGTGCTCTGAGAGATCAGACGGAGGAACCAGGGGTGCAGGGGACAGAGGTCCGCACAAGTTCCAGAAAGGATCTAAGTGTGAGCGGGTCCCTGGAAGTGTTCAACGAGGAAGGCTCAGGAGCAAAAGGAAGGGCGGGAGGACATGAGAGGTGGAGTCTTTGGCATTAAGTCTCCAGTCAGACTATTAGAATAACAGTTCCTTAGAAGCTGACCCCATGTTTGATTCATCTTCATATGTCCCAGGGACTTTTCCCGGACCTTTGCCCCCAGTGGCACCTCAATAGACATTTATGTTTATTTAACTTTTTATTTAACTTCAGACTTTTTATTTAACTTCAGTTTTATTTAACTTCAGACTCCTTTGTCTGAAAGGATTCAGTAGCTTTCCACTGATGATGAATAAATTCCAACCCCCTCTTCTGGACTCTGAAGCCCCGTATGATCTGTACCTTGCTCTTCCCTTGCCCGGCTTGACTCTATGACTCATAATGTGATTGGCTATTTCTTATCCTCCAGGTTTCCATGTAAACCTTCTTTCCCCAGAGAGGTCTTGTTTGATCAGCTAATCTAAGTAGGCTCTTCATACTCATATTCGATATTTATCGAATAAATGTTGATCAGAATAACAAAATAATAATAAAAGCTAAAATTTATTGAGTGCTTATTATATGCTTAGCATTATGCTTCTTTCTTTTCTTTACCTTTTTTTTTTTTGTGGTGAGAACACTTTAGATCTACTCGTTCCAAGTATACAATACACTATTAAGTATAGTTACCATGCTGTACATTAGATCTCTAGAAATTATTCACCTTAAAACTGAAAGTTTGTATGTATGTTGCATGCTTACTTCGTTATGCGCATTACCTTATGTAGGCCTCATAATAAATGTAGAAGGTAAGTACTATTACTATTTCTAATTTATAGAAGAGGAAACTGAAACTTAAGAGAAGCTAAGCAAATTGGCCCAGGAAACACAACTAATGATAGAGTGACAGCTTAGAGATCAGGGTGTCTGGCTTCAGAACCTCTACTCAAACATATTTACTGAAGACTTTTAATTACTGCCTCTTGAACGTGTTTGAAAGCTCAAAGTGTCAGCAAATGATTTTCATGTATTTATTTCAGATCAGCTTTGTGTGCTGTGGATTTTTAAATAATCCAGGACATTAATCTAGAATCATCTACTACAATTCCTACTATCATCCATGGCATCAAGTGATAGTCCTTGTTTATAAGCAAAAGGGAAAATGAACTGAATTCTCTCCTTTCTCTGCCTCTAATTCCCTTGGCCACAATTCACGTGATACCAATGGGCTCGCAGTCAGTGGAGAGCTCCAAGGCAGTGCATCTCGAACATTCCTGTGCATAAGAATTACCTGGGGCTCTTATTCAAAGAGCAGTTTCTGATTCATAGGCCTGGGATAGGGTCTGTGAGTCTGCATTTCTAACAAGCTCCCAGGTGAGCCGATGCTGCTAGTTGGGGACCACACTATGAGCTGCGTGTTCTAAGGGGTGAATGTAACGTAGAATACCTAGGTTTTTCTTCTCTCCCCAACAAGGGAAATAAGTTCTATAACTGGCATCTGGGCACAGACCTTGGTATGGATATGTAATTACACTAGAATTTAATCTCCAGGAGATTAGGGTCCTTTCCTGTCCTTCTCACCAACACGTTTCCAGTTCCTGGCACAGAGTTGAGCTCAATGATTATTGAAGGAAGAGAATTGGTCCTTGCTTGGGAGAGTAGGTAAGAATTCATAGTCTCAGTCTTCCATTCCTTCCCAGTTCTGGGGTAAGTGAGTGGAGTCCATGTTCCAGGAAAGTAAAAATTCTTTCCTGTATAGTTACCCACATGAAGAGAGTGATAGGCAACCTATGTGGGAGAAGAAAAGGGAAAATGAAATCCTAAGACTTGAACTTCTACTTTGATTAACAGTCAAGTCTCTTTTGGGTTTGACTTTTCTCATTTAGGGCCATATGCAGCAGACAGTTCCTTACTGCTCTGGAATGGAGGGGGTTCCTGAACACATTCATCCATTCATTCAGCATATTTGTGGGAGCATCATTCCAGAGACTTGAGATACATTGGTGAACAAAGAAGACCTCTATCCTCATAGAGCTTTTATTGCAGCTGGTGGAGACAAATAGTAAATTAAATAAATAAGTATATTATATGCTACAAGTTTATAAGGGCTCAGGAAAAAGGAGATGTAGAATGAGGTCGGGGAAATATGGGACTATGAGGTGGAAGCAGGTTATAATATTAAATAGGGTGGTCAGAGCAAGTCTCATTGAAAAAGTGACATTTGGGGAGAGACTTGACGAGAGTAAGGGAGTAAACCAGGCAGATCTGGGGGCATGCATGTTGCCAGACAGAGGCAACAGCTGGTATAAAGGACCTGAGGCGGTAGAGTGGCTGGAATACTCCAGGGACCACAAGGAGGTCAGTGTGTCTAGAGTGAAATAAAGGATAAGGAAAGAAAGTCATAGGAAGTGAGGTCAGAGAGGTAAGGGAGTAGGCGAAGAACTATTCAGGTAGGTCCTTGTGGGACTCGGTAAGCACTTTGGCTTATGCTCTGAGTGAAATAGGGGCCATTGTAGACTTTTGATCATAGGGTGATATGATCTGATTTGTGTTTTAAAAGTATCTCTCGGGCTTCCCTGGTGGCGCAGTGGTTGAGAGTCTGCCTGCCGATGCAGGGGACACGGGTTCGTGCCCCGGTCCGGGAAGATCCCACATGCTGCGGAGCGGCTGGGCCCGTGAGCCATGGCCGCTGAGCCTGCGCGTCTGGAGCCTGTGCTCCGCAACGGGAGGGGCCCCAACGGTGAGAGGCCCGCGTACCGCAAAAAACAACAAAAACCCAACTAGATTCCAAGTAACATACGCCATAAATAAGGATACTCCTTTCAGATGGCTGGATTAGAGGAATTTTGTAACACTTTAACATGGTTGATGGTTGTTTTCAATTTTTTCCTTCTCAAGGAAAACATAATTCAGGTCATTTGCGTGTCCCTGTGCCTTGTGTATAGTGATCAATAGTCATTAAATATATACAGCAGCAAATATAAATGACATAGGTTTTCCCCACCTGAGAGTATAGACATTTTTTTTTTGTTTCTTTTGTTTTGTTTTATGCATGAAGATGCTCTGAATGGTTGCATAAGATAATACTTCTGGAAACACACAGGAAAAAAAATCTAAGTGTTGATTTGTGAATAAAATTAATGATTTGTCTTGATAATTTTATTTTAAATAAATCCCAGTAAACTGACCTGCTATTAAAACACAAAGTCTGTTAAAACTAGATGAGGTGTTTAATCTATACTTCCTTTTCTCAGCCAGAATAGATGTGGCAACTCTAGTTACTAGAAACTGAACATTTATCTTTGAAATAGTAACTTTTATGGTTTCATTTCTTTAGAGAAACTAATTATAGAAATTGGGTGTAAATATTTTAATCTTAGAAATCACTTTTCTGAAAAACTGTATGTATAATTATGTGAGTAATGAAAAACTAGCATGGTCAAATATTACAATTTTGCTTCTCTTATTTGATAAACGAACTTTCTTTTTAAATCTGGGAAATTTTTTTTTCTAGAAACTGAATTTCTTTGATGCAATAGACATGTTCTTTAACTGTGCCAGTGAACACTCCCAAGAGAAAATGTGAAGTATCCACACCATTTTCTGTGGCTCTGTCTTCCTGTGTGGATCTGAACAGTGGGACCAATGAAAGGTAACATGCTGAGATGGCCTGCGATGCCCTCTGGAACAGAGTAAACAATGATTGTTAAGATGGTGTGACTTTCATGGAGGGAAATAACCTGTATTGAACAGGAAATAACCTGTATTGAATCTCAGGCAGTGGGATAGAGTCCTTTTTAGGTTCCTTTTTAATTTTTGACCTCATTGAAGATCACTTGCAGTCATCTCAGCAGTGCAGAGTCCCTGTATTGTGGTCATTTTGATGATCTTCTGGAAAGAGGACGTGCAGCACGCTATGGGTCCCCACACCCAGCTGAGTTGCTGCGTCAGCTGGAAATCCACAAGGGTCGGGTGGGTGGGTTGATCTGGGGGATCAGTTCTGTGTCTAACTAACCCAAGTACCCAGATTCACTGTTGTAAATTAGGTCCCCAGATTTCTGAGCCCCCTTAATCTTTGATCAACGTAGTTTTCTACAGAGAGAATAAACTTTACTGTCTCTCATGCACCTCTAACTGAGCTCAGGTCCTCCTCCCCCTGCTTGTCACCTGCTCTACTTTCCCTGTCCTGAGTTTCAGTAAATGGCCTTGCCCTCTCCCTACTTGCCCAGGCCAGAGATCTTGGGGTCATTTCTGATGACTACTTCTCCATCACCCCTACATCCAACCCATTATCAAGTCCACCATTTATATGCTTTCCATCCCTTTAGATACTTTCCCCTCATGGTCCTTTTTCCCCTGCTCTTCTGCTGCACTCTTTTATTTATTTATTTATTTACTTACTTACTTACTTAATTCTGGCTGAGTTGGGTCTTTGTTGCTGCGCGCGGGTTTCCTCTAGTTGAGGCGAGCGGGGGGCTACTCTTCGTTGCGGTGCACGGGTTTCTCATTGTGGTGGCTTCTCTTGTTGCAGATCACGGGCTCTAGGCACGCAGGCTTCAGCAGTTGTGGCACTCGGGCTCAGTAGTTGTGGCTCAGGGGCTCTAGAGCACAGGCGCAGTAGTTGTGGTGTGTGGGCTAAGTTGCTCCATGGCATGTGGGATCTTCCTTGTCCAGGGCTCGAACCCCTGCCCCCTGCATTGGCAGGTGGATTCTTAACCACTGCACCACGAGGGAAGTCCTTCTCCTGCACTCTTGAACTCCAGCAAGCCATTCATCACCCTGCTATTGAAACATTCTTTTAAAATCACACACCTGGTTGTGCCACTCACTCCTTTACTATGGCTTTTCACTGACTTAAGAGTTTAGCTTCAAATTCTTAACACGGCTTACCTACTGCTCGAGTCTCCAGCTCCCTGTGTAGCTACACTATCACCCTCCAGCCCCAGGTGAATCTCCCAGGCTCTCTGCTCCAAGCAGTACCTGATGGTTATCAATTCCTTAAATATGACAGATGACAGATAGATTCTCACTGCCTCCAGGCCTCCCTTTACCTGGAAATTATCAACCATTACTCCCTCCCCCTCAGCTTCACACACATACACTCTCAGCTTAAATAACTCCCATTTGCTATTAGGGCTCCGCTTAAACATCACTTCCTTCAGGAAGGCCTTCTCTGATTCCTCAGACTGTTAGGCCCCCTAGTTATTAGCTCCTCTAGGCCCCAGTATTTGCACATTAGAACTTTCTGAATTGTGTTTGTGTATTTAGACTGTATCTTCTCCACTGGACTGTATACTCCATAAAGGGGAGTTCCTTTTCTTTGCACTGCTGTGGACCCAGTGCCTGGGGTTGTGCCTGACACATAGGAAGAACCAAAAAAACATCTTCTGCTTAATGCTGACACCCTGTATCTGGATGGTTTGCCAGCAAGTAGCAGCATTCCCAGACTCAAATGTCCCTTTAAAATACGGCTTGTAATTCTTTCACGTATTAGAACGTTCAGAGTCAGGGCAGACTTCAGACTTGTTTTGATTTAGCAGCCCTAATGGGTCCTAAGTGACCTCTCCACTCTGCTTCCTATCTTGTGGGGCTTCTTCTTGGGTCACTTGCCGTGTGTGGTTGTCAGATACTTCCCAGAGTCTGCCTCGCTGCTCAGCCAGGCTGAGAAGGAAGTGACCACAATCATGGACACTTTACAGGGAACCCAGGCTTGGGACCTCCAGAGTAGAAATAGCTCCAAATGTTGACCATGGCGCTCCCTGCCTCCTGTGCTGCTAATTCAGCTATGGTTTCAAAGACCGCCCCCTGACAAGATTCCATAAAAACTAGCACTTAGATGTTGTCCTTTATCTTTTAAATAAAGTGTTGACCATCACTTTCTCAGTTCAGTGAGGGCTTTCTCAGACCTCCTTTAAAAAAACGCCCAAAACAAAAAAACCCCAAGCTAATAGATACAGAGAACAGATTAGTGGTTGCCAGAGGGGTGGGGGTCGGGGGGATAGAGAATGGATGAAATAGGTGAAGGGGGGTCACAAAGTTCAAAATTCCCTGTTATCAAATAAATAATTCATGGAGATCATTTCACAATACATACAAGTATCAAATCATTGTGTTGTATACCTGAAACCAATATAATATTGTATGTCAATTATACCTCAATAAAAATAATTAAAAGTTTAAAAGTGAAAGGAAATGAGCGTGACAGCAAAATCCCCCCATCAGGCTGCTCCCATTCTTCCCAAGGATTCAAATTCAAGCACTTTCGAGAAACTTCTCTTTTCAAGGAGAGCTATTAATGGACTGCTCGTTTATAAACAGGCCCCCTACACGTTGGAAAAGGGGAGACGGAGGAAAGAGATCACTCCAGGTTGGTAGGCGGTAGGTTTAATTTAATAAGCAAGGGAACTTGCAAGACTTGACTTGGACGGCTGCAACTGAGTGGCTCTCTCGCCTCCCTGCTAGGTCCTATAAAAGTTTATGAGGCCTTAACGAGGTGCAGTCACGTATTCAATCCAGATGGTCTCAATAACACCTTACCCTTTCAAGGCTGCGTCCTTGAAAATGGTTCCAGCTGTGGGAACTGTGCGCGTATATAGGTTGCAAGGGCAGGGGAGGGGGTGAGAAGTCTTTGACCGCCCGGATCTACTTTCCAGATCAGCCGATGGTTAAGTCCCCTCCGTGACCTTCTCTGTCACTGGCCTGCTTCACCTTTCCTGAAAGAGGTACGGAGGCTTCCTGAATGTTTGGCTGCTCTAGACACTTAAAATACTATGGTGTGTTCGTTTTAGAATCATACGGAGATGCTTAGGTTCTAAATCGAAACAAGCAGTGCTTAGCATTTATTTTCTCCTTTAGGTAAATTCAAAATACTTTGAATTTCAGTATACTGAGTTTAAGCGTCATGTTTTAAGTTAGAAGAGACTTAATGCTCTTCCAAGAGTCTGTTGGAACCAATGGTTACCGAACGCACAGATCCTTTACTTCGGCAAAACATTTAAATTAAAAAGAGTTGTATATGAGGTGAGAAAGGGGGGTGGGGAGATCTCAATAGTAAATCAGCGGTTGGCTTTAGGGATAAAAAAGTGGCAAGTACTGTGTCTAAGACTTAATTCTCATTGAATGACTTACTCGCAGACAATAACATAGTCGAGTAAATGAAGATCCTTGCTTGGTGGATTATCGGGAAAAAAAAAAGTATTCCTGGCCAGAAATATGGGAATCAGGTTCTGAATATGTCTATAATTAGAGCTCATTCTCTCTGACTTGTCAGTTTTTAAATTTTCCTGCTTATAACTCGATTAGACTGCATTTTCTTTTTTACCTGTGTTTATTTTGTTGTTTTTAAAACAATTCAGTGCTTTAAAGATATTGGGGAAATTTGTTTCTTCTCAAGTAAAAGTTTTCTCTCCGAGTGGGAGGAAGAGGCGGGGGTCACCATGGGTATTCCCTGCTCTACTGATTTCTGAGTGAGAAGGCACCTGCTTCAGCTGACAGGCTGAAAACAAAGTAAACTGCTGGAGCTTTTTCTTTTGATCGCTCCCATTATGAAGTATTTCCCCACCTCATTTGCTGAGCATTGATTTCCACTGCAGATAGAAGATATCTGAGTGTGTCACTCTTTCCCTCTATTTGTCAACTTTTACTTTTTGTTTAATCAGGCAACCCCATGGGGGTGGAATCTTATTCATTGTTCCAAGTAGTGCATAATCAGATAACTTGAGAATGTTTGCAGAGTCCTTGGTGATGAAAATAACTGTGTCTCTGGGGCTCCTTAGCTGCAGATCTGATGGGTATTTTTCATGTTAGTTTTGCAGGCTGAGCTGTCTCCTCTTTGTGAGGTTGAAAGGTGGAGGTGCGGGGGAGAAGAGATGAGAAAATTGCTTTTTTATTTTCTGCTAACCTAGCCTTTAAAAGATAGCTGCAGAATGCCTGAGAGGGTAATCTGGCTTTGAAGTCTGTGCCTCTCCCCACATGCATACTCATTGATTCTGGGACTCTTTGATTCAGCAGGTGGGACTGGCTGATTGGGGTAACTTCTTTGTTTATAGTTGCTCTTTGTATCCCCCTCCTGAAGCTTCAACCTCAACAGCTGGGGCTGCATTTTCCCAATAGACAAGCTTCATTCTGTAGTGAAGAGTATTTGAGTACTTTTTCCCTTCAGGTTGAAGGATAAAATGAAAGGATAAAAAAAGGCAAACCTGTTTCATTTAGTAGAGAACTATCCTTCTTTTACACTCGACACCCAAGCCTTGAAGACTGATAGGATAGAGTAAAATTGCTCTGTATAATTGAACAAAATTCATTCTGAAACAGGTTAATAGCTTTTAAGAGAGAAATTGGTTTACATAGTTCATGTGCTCCTCCATTTTCACCCTAGCAATCAGAGTGATATTTTAAAAACATAAATTAGATCACACCATTCACCTGTATTAAATCCTTCCATAACTTTCCAGTGCTCTAAAGTTAAAAATCCACTCTTGCCCATGGCCTTCCTGACCGATATCTTCTGACCCCTTTTTACCTCCCCATGCTAGCTTCCTCAGCATCCACTATGTTTCAGCCAAACTGGCCCCTTCATTTCCTGGAACCATCACCCTCTCTTACCTCAGGGCCCTTGCACACACCATTTCTTCTACTTGAAATGCTTCTCCTGTGGGCTCTTTACACAGCTGTTTCTTTTCACCCTTTGGCTCTTAGGCTGTCTTCTCTTCCACAGCCACACTAATGAGGTCCCTCTATTATTTACTACTACTGCATCCTGTTCATGTACTTATCAACTTGCTTATTTGCTCGGGCATTGTCAGTCTCTCCCTATTGTACCACAAGGGCTATGCCTATTCGTTTTTCTTTCTTTTGTTTTTTGAGATGATCTAGAAGAAATAATTCATTATAGATTATTTATTTACATAAAACAAGGAGGAAAGATTTTAAATGTTCAGTATGATGACTTTGACAATTATGTATGCCCATGTAACCACCACTCATAATAAGATGGTGTCTTTTCATTATCCATGAAAGTTCCCTCTATGCTCCTCTCTCGTTAGTTCTTCACCAAAGGTAACCATTTTCTGGTCTACATGACTATTTTTTAGTAACATATTTTAGTTCAGTTTTGCCTATTCTTGGCCTTCTTTTAATGTAATGCCTAATGAGATTCATTCATGTTGCTGCAGATATCAGTTCACTCCTTCTATTGCTGACTAACATTCTACTGTATGAAGATACTAAAAGTTGTTTCTCCGTTTTCTTGTTGATGACATTGAGTTGTTTCCAGATTTTGGAATAAGGCTGTTATGAACATTCTCATACAAGTATTTTTATGCTCATATGTATTCGTTTCTCTTGGGCAAGTACCTCGAAGGGGAATTCCTGAGTCACAGGGTAGATGTATATTTAACCTTCTAAAAAGTGACCAAAAAGTTGTCCATGTTTTATTTACTAAAATATACCTGATTTCTATTTCAGGGCTTGACACACAGTAGCTATTTATTATCTCTTTGTTGAAGGATTTAATGTTCTTTTCCCTGTTCTGAATGCCTGAGAGCCATCTGTCAATTACTCAAGGATGGCATTTTTATTGAGGAATTATGACTCTAAGATGCAACTCAAATCATTGTGATAAATAGACTTCAGCAAACACAATGTGCAAGGACAATTTTGAAATTAAGCCTCAGCCTTAGCATTTTGATTTGTTTTGCCTTTTTTCCCCTTCTTTTTTTTTTTTTTCAGTTGACCACTACTCCCTAAGCAGAAAATCATTCCTACGCTTTGCTACCATAAGTCAAGCCCTTATGTGGGTTGTGATTATGGTTTTTCGTCTCAAGAGGTCAGGGTACTTTCAAAGGAGAGCTCAACCATTTAGCATCTGTTGGGAAACTGTTGCCTAAAATAGTTTAGGGTCTTCAGAGGGTCAAGGGCAGAATTGAAGTTACAGCCCTCAGCTCTCTTTATTCTTTATCAGGAACTCACTAAGAAAACTTGTTTCTTCTTCTCAATAACAGCGGGTCAGGCCAAGGTCCACATTTGGTGCGTGGAGAGAATGGGTGCTTCAT
Organism: Stenella coeruleoalba; assembly: GCF_951394435.1. Classification (NCBI taxonomy): domain Eukaryota; kingdom Metazoa; phylum Chordata; class Mammalia; order Artiodactyla; family Delphinidae; genus Stenella; species Stenella coeruleoalba. The sequence continues at coordinate 183,862,656 of NC_137169.1, read as the reverse complement.
TTAGGGTGAAATCTCAAGGAATCTCATGCCTGATTTGAAGTGACCCAAATAGGTTCACATTTCTCTCTCAGAACCTTTATTCCTTTGACTTTTCTGGAAGCTTGGGAAGCCTCTGGGAGGTTACATGAGTAGGTGAGTGAACCTGGGCTATGGGGCGATGGAAGTGAGGATGGGAGAGGGAGGAACAGTATAGTGGGTGGGTGACAATTACATTGATTTAAAAAATCAGATGCTGCTTTCAAGAGTAACTCCTTATAAGACAGAGTCTTTCTGCAGTTCATGAGTATTTGCATAACAGCTCATTAATGCTTGGGAGAACTGAATCACTGGAATGTCATGGGGGCAGTTTATTTCTATCAAGACTGGTGGAATCTTTCTGTGGTGGGCCTGGCCTGCTGAGCCCCCATAACATAACAACTTCCATCATCCGGTACAGAAGCGCCTTCGTTTCTGGCAGTTGATTAGAGGTTGTAGAGCTCATGAACACTGACTCAGAATGCATCTAGAAGTTACATGAGGGAAGTAAAGTCCCTATTAAAAAAATCTTCCTTTCCCCAGGATAAGAGAGAACTCGGAAAATATCTAGATGGAAGGACTTAAAATATTTCTTTGAAACCATTTTTCATAATTCTCATCTTTCCTGCTTCAAAAAATGTTTTATGTCAACTTATAATTAAAAAAAGACCTTACAGCATAGGTCAGCTAAAACAGCACAGCAAACTATTTTAAGTGAAAGGAGGTAATTTTACACCAAAACTGGGATGATATTGTCAATAAAATCAGATATTAAATTTGGTTCTGATCTTCTTAGCAGCCTTAGCAAAACAAGAACAACTAAAAAACAGAGACATAGTTCTTGTTATTTGATAAAGGGAATCATAAAAATCCATTTGGAGTATTTTTTTTTTTTGGTATTGAATTCCTAAGAGAAATTAACTTAGTGGGTTTCTTTATAAAGGATAATGAATAAAGAAATGGGCATGTCTGCAGAAATGTCCTGAGTAAATGTCTCTTACATTCAAGATCCTTCAGAATCCAAGGGCATAATATTAAGTTGTGCTCACTTAAGGAACCTGTATGGAGTCCTAACCTAATATGTTTTGTTTAAAGATTATTTAATTTGACACAGAATTAGAGTATTGAGAGTTTATTGCTGGAGTTCTTACCTTTCTTATGCTATAGACCTATTTTTAAAGTACTGTTTTATATACATGAAATGAAGTACATAGGATTATAATGAAATCAATTATATTGAAGTACAGATTGATACGTTCAAAAAATTGTGTTGCATTAATAATAAGTAACACAATATATCAGCAGGTCAACAAACTACTGTAGTTTAATATAGTGATGAATGTAAACACTATTTCAACATTTGTGCAACTGTAATATAAGAAAAATCTGTGATCTCTATTAATAGTCACAGATACTGCTAATATTACTGTGGCTTATTTCCTACATTCATGAAAGATATGTTAAATACCAGTTCAAAGTTAGTGAAAATCAAGACGCATTTTTTTTTTTTCTCATCCAAGTTCATGAATCCTCTGTATTCTATCTACGGGCTCCTTGGGATCCAAGGACACCATGTTAATGACCAATGACTTAGAATAATTGAAAATAGGGAAAGTACTCAACTTCATTTGTTTTTGTCAGGAGCTTAATGAGTCAATCCAAGATTGATTGAGTGACTTAAGTAAAGATATTCTTTGTAAATGAAGGGAGATCCATCATCTTTAGAAAATGAGAAACAAAGTTGATGTTATATTATGAAAGCATTTTTCAGTCTTCTGGTTGATTTTCTTCGATGTCTTTATTTTTAATTATTTCCTGAACAGCTCTTTAACAACAATGAAAACTATTTTACCTAATTTTCTTATGCCCTGGCAAAAGATAGATGTTAGAATAAATAAAAGAATGAATGAACAAATTTGTTCTTGATACTTTTGTTCTCTAGCTTCAATTCTTTCAGTAAATCTCTGAGCTGCTAACAAGTATTGTAATAAATAAAATGTATTAGATGGAATTTCCTTTCATTTTACCTCTCAATTTATTGGCTTGTGGAGATTCCAAAGCTTTTATCAGTGGAAAAAGAAAGGAGAAATCATGGATCTGAAAGATAAGGAAGTTGTGTCATCAGTACCGGACTCATGGACAATTCTTGAATTTAAGAAGGACACCAACAAATGACAGTCTGGTGCTCAGAAAATCAAGCAGAGTGAGGCCTTTTTTCTGCTTACCCTTTCTTCTTCACCCTTTCTTCTGCTTTTCCATGATTCATAGCTGAGAATGCAAAGACAGAGGGGAAGGAAACAAAGGGGAAAGCAGAAAGGGTGGTGAGAAGGAAGAGTGGGAGGAGAAAAAGGAAAGTAATCTCTATTTGTGCTGAACATTCACTGTCAAGCCATCATTCATGGACCACTTGGAGCTGTTTTGTGTATATCTGTGGCGTGGTGGGGTTTCTAGAATGGGTTATTGTAAAGTATGGACCAAGGACCATCTGTGGTATTTGTTTCAAGTACGGTCTTCTGGGCGTCTCTCCCAACTTACTCCGTCAAAATCCCTGTGGGACTCAGGACTGTGCATTTTAGCTAGCTTTCCAAGTGGTTCTAATGCCCCTTAAAGTTGGAGAACCACTGATTTTGATGAGAGAGCAAAACTTGCTTGACCTTTGCTAAGGCAAGGTAAATCTAATTCCATTCCCCCCACGCTAGAAAGAAAATCTGCTGTTTCACTCACAAATATACTTAATGCACTGGAATTCAGGAATTTTAACATTTGGCCAAGCAATAGGTTAAATGTTTTCTTCCTTTCAGGCAATTATTAGCAAGGAAGCATGGTAGGCAGCACTCCTGAGTTAATTTGCAGGGGCCTCATGTTCTTCTCTTCAGCTTAAAAGAAAGAAAATGGGTAGAAGCAAGCTCTCCTGCTCATCCTGAGTATGTGAGTGTGTTGGGGGAGCTTTTTATCCACGGCTATATGCCGTGTCATTTATGTTATCCAGAGAGAAGGAACTATAAAACCAACTCCCAAATAATTTATATTGGCTTTCAAAAAGCAAGGTCTCTATGATATTGCCTTTTATTTTGTCAGCAAAATTTACTTTGGCCATGGTAAAAATTCATTTTTCCATTTTATGAAGACGTTCTGTGAAGCTTGAGTTAAGCAGTCCAAAACAGTTTCACTCACCTAGATATTTTCTAGAGCACTTTTCCATGCTATTTTTCAGTCCATGATACTTCTGTTAATTCCCAGGTCATACCAAACTACACTGAAAGATCCCTCCCTATCCAGCCATCTCTCTAGTCATATTCCACACACCATGATCAGAAATGAAGCTTCCTTAAATGTAAACATAAAAGTAAAACAAAATTAGATAGGTATGACTCTATTTGAACACAATGAAATTCATGAGATAGAGGTAAACTAAAAACCTCCCCCTAATAATAAAATAAAAATTTAAAAACACAACAGTAGACTTTGAAATTTTATTTTGAAGCCAAAATAATTGATGGCTTTAGAGTTCCTCTTTGGTCTCCCTTTTACCTACAAAGTCAACATTTAAAACCACACAGGGCTGAACTTTTTTACCACCATTCAGCTTATCTTCTAGACACGTGGTATGAATTTGTCACATGAAAAGCATTTCATTTGACATTTCAACAATTTAAAAACTGTCTATAGAGCAGTTAATTCAGGCACTGACCATTTTCTTGGAACCATTGGGATTTAAAGGGGGATGAGGCCTAAATATTAGAGAAACCATCTGTTTCAGAATGATAATAATTCCTTTCTATCAGTCATCTGAATGGTCTGCTTTCCTGTTTTTACAGGTTAGACTCTTCGTCCTAAGAATTAGTCAATTTACATTATCCTTAAACCTTTGTCATTTTTTTGGACTTAATGTTGTAGCATCACTTCAAAATATAGTGTCTTGAAGTATGACTTACCAATTTGACATTTGTAAACTGGCTGCAAGAGACTTTGAGAAGTATAACAGCATCCATCCTCTTACACACACTGCCTCAGTGATGATGCATAGATGGGTATCAGTTCATATTTTAATAAACCCCCAGAAACTGATCCCCAGAAACATCACTCCTAGTTGCTTCTGTTATTTCATGATGTTCAAGGTTTCTTTGATAAGTTCCTTCATTTATCAATTGCCTTTTAACCATGCAAAACTGAAGAAAGTCTGTCTTAAATGGCTGTTGACTGGCTCCCCCTTTTTTCTTATAATCTCCATAGACTGCCAGTTCTGCTCTGCTGATCTGCATTTGGTTGGTCTAGAATTGAAAGATTACTAAGGACAACTGCATATCAGTTCAGTGGATGATAACATTTAGATATTTTACGCTTTTGTGGGAGAAGGCTGTGGAGGGAAGTTAGAAAGAGCCCTTTTATATTGCTGACCCAAATGTGGTTCCAGGGGCTGCTCTGTTGACCCAAACAAGGGAGGTGGTCTTCTCCTTTTTGTACTGGTTAGACTGTACTTGGAGCTCACATTTGTTTCAGTAAGTCCCATGTGGGAGTGTCCTGGACAAACTGGCATGTCCAGTGGAGAATGATCAGGATACATGTTGAGATTTGGAACCCTTAGGTAGGTAGAGTGTTTAAAAGAACTAGAGGGTATAGCCTGGAGAAGAGTAGAGTAATGGGAGACATTATAGGCCTCTTCAAGTAACTAAAGGACTGTGATGTAAGAAGGTTTAGTTTTGCCCCCATGTAACCCCAGAAACGAAACTAAGGCTCACAGGGGGAAGTTGCAAGGAGTCAGATTTCTCTCCAGTGTAAGGAAGAATTATTTTTAACCAACTCGAAGTCTCTGTATACAGAATATTTTGCTTTGGGATGTAATAAGTTCCCCATCCCTGAGAGTATACAAGCACAAACAGGACAGAAATTAAGAGTTATGTTATAGAATAGACTCCAGCAAGGAAGGTTTGATCAGTTGACCTTAAGTTCTTTTCCAAACCTTCAGATTATATTTTAGGAAATTCAGTCTTGTAATCTGATTTATAGAAATTTGCCAAAACTGATAAAAAGCAAGGCATGGTGGGAAAAAGGTGGGTTTAGGTTCTGCTCTTTGTCTTGAATATATTAGGGTTGTGACCATAGGCATGTCACTTTAACCTCTGGGTCTTCATTTCTTTAACTGGAAAATAAGGGTTTTGTGATTTTAAGGAGTCCACCCTTATCTTGCTCTTCTATTTGAGGTCTGCCTCCATAGTACCACTTCTTCATGGCTCATCTAGGGGCTTAGAGGCTCAGCAGTGACCTCTCCTGATGGACTCCTCTGTATGCCTCCAGGGAGACACCTGGGCAGTGCGTCTAAAACAAAATCCAGTTGCTACTTCATCAGAGTAGGGCTCTGGAAAGAGGTAGAGTCAGAACAGTCCTGAAGGTCATCTGGCAGACACGGACTACATCCAGGGTTTGTCGTGAAAGTTACAGTTAGAGTCAACTGACTTGCCCATGATTCAGCATTTGAACTTCTTAATATACTGTAGTAACTGTTCTTATAGAGTATCACTTAGACTACTGAGGGGTAAGTTACTGATTTGTAGACTTTGGGATTTACTCCAGAGAGCCATATAAAAACCCCTAAGAGGCATTATTTCTTTCCCTCTTGGCATAAGCTGTGTTGGTGCTATTTAGAGCCTTATCTTTCATCTTCCTCCACTCATGCCTCTGCAGGGTTTCCTATCCTCGCCCCCTCTTCTCCCTCCCTGCGACCTGCTGTCACGTGGTGGAAAAATGCAGACTCGTCTTGTTTTGCCACTCTCTGGGGAAACCGATTCTAAAGTACAAACAGAAAACCAGATATAATGATTGAAAAAAATAGCTGAAATTATTTTGAATAGTCAATAAGAAAACCATGTAGCAAAACCCACCTCAAAAGCCCAGTTGTCGGAGTATTCCTTTCAAATTCTATTAACTGGGGAGGCCATGTACAGGGAGGAGGCTATAGAGGTGGAGATCTTTACAGAAAGATAGAAAAGGTCAGATTGGTAGTGAAAAAAAAACAACTTGAATAACAAGTTTGAGAGAGTGAGACAGAGTATTTCCATCACAGAGAATGGAGAGTTTAGCTTCCAAGAGGCATATGTGACCTCTTATTGGCATTTTACTTTGTGAGAAGATACTTCTGGAATGTCTTTCTGGTGAATCCCACTGGAAAGTGTTTTGATCTTCCCTTCCACAGGCTTTTTTTTTGGTACCACTGAAAAGGGTGATTTTATAGGTTTGGTTAAGTGGGCAAAGACCAATTTGAGCATAGTTGGGGGTGGAGACATTTGGGAATCTTTTCTAGGTGGAATCTGAGTGGAGACAGAAGTTCCAAACTGGCATCACACAGGTGTTGCAATGATGCTGTGGGTTTGTCTGTGATCACCCTCTCACCCTCTGGGGAAGTGTACTCTGAGCAGTAGTGTGTTTACACGGCCACTGCCACAATGTTTTCTTTGACTCTGCTTTGTCCAGCAATGTCAATGACTAGACACAGAAATGACTGTGTCTAAGTATAGGAAACAATCAGAAATCCATAGTGAAGACACGTGATCAATTCCTGGGCTAGGAGTCATTCTAATATCTCACGTCTGAAAGCAAATAGAACAATCTTATTTGCTCCTGTGAGCTCACATTATCAATCTAGTAACATCTTAGTCCAGTGAATGTGTGACTAGTTGAGGCTATTTAACAAAGTTCCATAGAAAGTGAGAATTGAGAAGGACTAAGGAGGAGCTCCTAGCTAAAGCCAGAGGGGAAGAGGCGTTTTCCTCCCTTTGGAATGTTAGCATGTGAAAGCTGTAATTTGTGATTAGTAGCTAAGGTTTTCAGTTCACAAAGTTCTGGGTCAAATCTTCTTACAAACGGTATAATATTGGGCAATTTTCTAAGTCCCCATTTTCTTATTCTTAAAACAGGGATAATACTAGTACTTATGCAAATCAGTTAAGATGCCTTTGGTTGTGAATAACAGAAAACTCAAGGTAGTTTAAGGGAAATGTATTGGCCTGTGTATCTGTGAAGTCTTGAAGTATGTCAGCTTCAGGTGTGGTTTGGTCCAGATACAATTTCATCCGGCCTCTAGTTGTATTTCATTACAATTCTCTTGCTGTGCCTTCCTTCTTGCATCAGCTGTGCCCTCAGGCTGTCTTACCTCAGGGGATCAACAGTAGTTGCGGCAGTTCTAGACCTTACATCCTCATATCCCACTATCTAAAAGAAGAGAGTTTCTCTTCTGGTAGTTCCCATGGAACGGAGAAGAACCTTTTTTCCAAAAAGCCCTCAACAGATGTCTCCTTATGTCTCAAAGGCCTGAATTCGCTCATGAATACACTCTGAACAATCACTGGGCAAAAGGGGTGGGATGATAGATATAAGGGTCACTTCTAGAGCTGAGGGTGAGGTCAAACCCACATCAAACATCACTCAAAGGCTATATAGCAGAGGCCATTCCCCAAAGGAAAATATGCCTATTGTTCCAGGAAAAGGGGAGAAAATGATTCTAGGATAGGCAACCAACAACAGTATCTAGATGGTGGTTGTAAAGGTCTTAGCAGAATTCCTGACCATTGGAAGGAATAGATAAATATAAGCAATGATTATTATGTTGGTGTCATACTAAAATCACTTTCTGCCTAGAAGTGCTGCCTCACCTTTACTTCTTTCACCTGGAATGCCTGCCTCTCCTATTTAGCAAGATTAGAGAACTGGACTGCAGCTGTAGCTCTGTGTGTGACTTGCTGGGTGGTCTGGGCCAAGTCACTCATTTCGTATTTGTCAGAAATGAATTTCAGATGAAATATGAGCTGAGGTACCTTTCTAGAAATAAAGTGGCCTTTTTCTTTCTTTGCACCCCCCTCCCCAGGAAACCTTACATAAAGGTAGTCATGATTCAGGAATCCTGTCCCCCAGTTTCATGGTTTAATTTAAAGACAAAAGGCTTTAAAGTCAGACAGATCTGGATTTGAATTCCAGCTCTGCTAGTGCTATGATTGTGGGCAACTTTATTCAAGCCTCAACCCCCTTTACTATACAAGGGAAGGAGTGGTAAATAATATCTGACTTTCAAGCTTGACTTACATAAGTGTGATAGAGTTGGAGTGAGGCACAAGTTAAAGTTTATACAGTGGTAGAGTCAATGGAACAGTGACTTGTATTTAGAAATCTATGCTGGTGATTTCATCTGCTCTCATTTTTAATGTCTCTCACTTGTCTGATGACTACATACGTTTCTCCTTCAGGGATAGTGAGAGATTAAATTGAGGGCTTTGGAAGTCAAATTAGGAGGATGTGCATGGATATATCATAATGTGAAATCAGAGGGCACATTTCCCCCTCCCCTACCAGATTGATTCTATCTCATATAGGTCTGTTATAAATAATTTGTAAATATTCAGCTAATTTCATTATATCCATTCATGCTTTTCTTCTCTGTTTTTTTTCATTTTTTTTCTGCTCCTGCATACATGTTTGGCTTGCTGGTACTACCTAGTGGCAATTGCAGGTATTGCTTAAGCTTGATAGTGGCATTAGTTTTTTTTTTTTAAACCATTTTATTAAGGTATGATTGACATATAAAAAGCTGTACATATTTAATGTATATAATCTGAGTTTGGAGAAACGTATATACTTACTTGTGATAGCATCACCACAATTAATGCCATAAAAATATCCAGTACTTCCAAAAGTTTCCTTCTTTATTTGTTTTTTTTATGATTAACAACATTTAACATAATATCTACCCTCTTAGCAAATTAAGTATACAATACAATGTTAACTAGAGGTACTGTGCTGTACAGCAGATCTCTAGGACTTATTCATCTTGCCTAACTGAAACTTTAACTGATACTTCTCCATTTTCCTCTCCCCACCAGCCCATGGCTCCCCACCACCATTCTACTCTCTGCTTCTATGAGTTTGACTATTTTAGATTCCTCTTGTAAGTGGGATCATGTGGTATTTTGTTCTTCTGTGTTTGGCTTATTTCGCTTGGCATATTGTCCTCCAGGTTCATCCATGTTGTCACAAAATGACAGTATTTCCTTCTTAAGGCTGAATAATATTCCATTGTATGTAAAAGCCACAAGTTTTATTTATCCATCTGTCTATTCATCTGTCAATGAACGTTCAGGTTGCTTCCACATCTTGGCTATTGTGAATAATGCTACAGTGAACATGGGAATGCAGATACCTCTTCAAGATAAGAGTGGGATACTTAGGAATAAACTTAACCAAGGAGGTGAAAGACTGGTACACTTAAAACTATAAAACATTGATGAAATAAATTTAAAAAGACACAGGTAAATGGAAAGACATCCCATGTTCACGTATTGGAAGAATTACTATTATTAAAATGTTTACACTACCCAATGTAATCTCCAGTTTCAATTCAATCCAATCCAAATCCAAATAACTTTTTTTTTTACAGAAGGAGAAAAAAATCTAAAATTCATATAGAATCTCAAGGACCCAAATAGCCAAAGCAGTTTTGAGCAAGAAGAACAAAGATGGAGGCATTGCACTTCCTGATTTCAAAATACAGTACAAAGCTACAGTAATCAAAATGGGGTGGCACCAGTTTTTAAAGGAAGTGTCCAATCCCTGAAACCAAACTGAGTCCTGGAAGTTGAAATTCTGCCTCAATCCGGCTCTAGAGCATCAGGAGTGAGGCTCAATGTTGAGGGAGCTCAGAAGAAACCTGAACTGATAGTGCTTTAATTCTCTTGCCTCCTGGAAGCTTAATGGGCAAAACCAGCTTCCAGGGACTGGAATTTTATAACAAATTAGTAATTATTACCTTAACAAGCTAAAATGAGCTGGTCAGATGAGCCTGAAAAACTGAGTGGAGCATAAGATGGAGAGTGGGGGCTATTGAGCTGATAGATGAGATTGACAAATAAGACAGCTCCCCAGCTTTTCAAGAACAGGGACCGTTATCGGTCAGATCCTCAGATGCAAAAATGTGTCCAAAGAAGTATCTCAGTGCTTGCATGAATGTAGAAGTTTGATAATATACTGAAGCTCCAAAGACTTTGAAATAGTATTTGTTTATAGCATTCCTACCAACTTTTGGAACAGGAATAAATCCTTTCCCAAGTCCAAGCACTTTGGTAATAGAAAGGCTAGAACGCAGGATTGCTCTAGTTTTCCAAGACAGTCAGCATTTCTTTTTGCCCTCTAGGTGGCAAATACAACAGAGGGACGTGTGCTCTGAGGCTTATTTCCAGCAGGCCTGGAACTAGCCTGAGCTGTTTTGCTGAAAGGTTTCTGTGAGACACTAACCTGATGGAGGCATGGAACACACTGATTACTGGTGTTGCTCTGAGGGAGTTCTGGGTTAGTTTGTACTGGCCTATCAGCATTTGATAAGAGTGAGATTGATGATTTGCACCTGTAACTTGGGCTGGTTACATAGCAGGAATATGTCCAAGTGATCAGCAAAATATTAAAAAAAAATCTCAGTTGAGATTATTTCCAAGTTGTTCTGTGCATTTGTCATTGGAGAGAGAAAGTGCATCCGGCCACAGCCCTTAGGGAGGGAGGACAGTGAGAGCCGGCACATGGCCTCTCCAGGCCCCTTTCTGTGAGACCCTGTGACTGTGATGTTGATCAGACACTACTACTGTGTCCTTTGTCTGCTTAAGCTTCGTCATTTGAATTTTCTTTAACAATCCAGCTCTATTTAACTGCCACTGGTGGGGAAGTTGTAACTCTTTGTTGTGCAAAAGGCCTGGGACTCGTTGCAGTGGCTCTTCTTATTAGCTTTGTAACTTGGGTGATTTATCCAATCTCTCTAGCTGAGGGTTTTTAGGCAGTGAAATCAAAGTAATATTACCTACTATATCCCTCTAACATACTGCTTCTAAGAATCAAAAGAGGTATGTGTGAAAGATCACTAACTTTAAAGCATCATGTAAATATTATCTCAATTATTATTAAAAGTACTATTTTTTTAACATCTTTATTGGGGTATATTTGCTTTACAATGGTGTGTTAGTTTCTGCTTTATAACAAAGTGAATCAGTTATACATATGTTCCCATATCTCTTCCCTCTTGCGTCTCCCTCCCTCCCACCCTCCCTATCCCACCCCTCCAGGCGGTCACAAAGCACCAAGCCGATATCCCTGTGCTATGCGGCTACTTCCCACTAGCTATCTACCTTACGTTTGGTGAGCTGTGACAGGGTGAGAGAGAGGCATGGACATATATACACTAAAAGTACTATTATTAGGGCTTCCCTGGTGGTGCAGTGGTTGGGAGTCCGCCTGCCGATGCAGGGGACGTGGGTTCGTGCCCTGGTCCGGGAAGATCCCACATGCCGTGGAGCGGCTGGGCCCGTGAGCCATGGCCGCTGAGCCTGCGCGTCCGGAGCCTGTGCTCCGCAACGGGAGAGGCCACAACAGTGAGAGGCCCACGTACCACAAAAAAAAAAAAAAAAAGTACTATTATTAGTAGTCTTAGTAGTAATACTTTGAAGTGATTGTAGAATAATTAGCCAATGTAGAGTATAGAAACACCTAGAATTAAGGGGAAGGTCAAGAAAAGTCACCACTGGAAAAAGAAAATAATGAAAGTCAACTGATAAGTTGTACACTTTGCTAAGCCATTTGTAAAAGTAGTCCACTCTGAGGAATAATTTCTGTGTTGCTGATGTGACTTTAGGAAATATACAAGTACAAATAAGAAAAGTTAAATGTAACTCATTTTTACAGATTAAAATGTACATTTTAGTGTCAAAAAGTATATCAAGATAGTAAGCATTTTTCTCTTTGCTATCATGATTCCTGGTGGCAAATATCAGATATGAGTATCAAATGTGAGAGCTTGAAGGGGCCGTAAAGTACATGATCCATTCCATTCGTTTACTGTGAAGATGTTTTAAAGATGAGGAAACTGAGATCCAGACAGGTGATGAGAATCCTCTGAGATCAGATGCAAGTTATTAACAGAGTAAGGAGTAAAATCCAGATCTTCTTACTCCCCACCCCATGTTCTTTCAGATATACGGCTTGGTTGGCCCTATTCAAGTCCCTCGGCAGTTCAGGGGTGAAGAGTAGGGAAGGTCTTTTCCAGTAAGAATTTTATAGTCTAGCGGAGGAAACAGGAAGCTAACCAGCTCTACTAAACAAATGTGATGAGAGATATAATAAACGTGTAAGCAGTATACGTTCTTTGGGAAACATTTGAAGAGACAATTTATTCTTCCTAAAGGGGGTTAAGGAAAACCTGATAGAAAACCTTTTCATGTATATATACAGCAGTGATCATTTTCAGAGTTCTGAAATAACAGGGAAAGCTCCCAGGAATCCTCCTGGTATGGTGGCCCCAGGCCCCTCAGGTAACAAATGTAAAGAGATCACGATTCTTGGGGCATAAAGATGGAAATCCTGAGAAACAGACTTGAGGCAAAGGATATCTTTGTCCATTGCTGAGGTTGGTGGGGAATTCCCCAGGATGGTAAGAAAATCACGCTGTGGTTGTGTGGAAAGAGGACATGTGTTTTATCTTGGGACACTTTTTATCTGTTGGTAATCAGTGGCTTCCAGGATGGTCCTAGGGCACCTCAATCCCCTCCAGCCCCAAACCCAGGAATTTAAAAACTTCTACACGCTAGGCTGAAAGAAAAGAATTGTAGGCACTGAAAAAAAAGAATCAGGAAGGAAACTGACATTTTTTGAACCACTAATGTAGCTGAACATTAGATGTGCTAAATGCTTTGTATATGTAATCTTATTTATTACTCACAAAAAAGCTTGAGGTAGAGTTAGGTCTGGTTTTAATACGTTTCAGCCTTCCTTAAATTCCTCTTCACCATTTGCTCATTTCATGAGTGTTTTGTGTGTGCTTTCAAACACCTCCTTTCAGGAGGGGGCTTCTCTAATTCCTCTTCCTGAACTAGAACCTTGTTAGGAACCTTTAGGAACCTCCTCCTTAGCCAGAACCTTTAGTTAGGAGGTTGGAAATGACCCGTGTGTCTATCAATGGAGAAATGACTGAATAAATTACAAAATACTAGGAACTGCTAAAAATAAATACTGACCTGAAAACATGACTATGGTATGTTTTTAGCAGTTTCAGTTCAATAGCATAACATGATCTCATTAAAACTGTGTGTGTGTGTGTGTGTGTGTGTGTCTGAAGTTACACAACAAACTGTTAACCATGGTTTCCTCAAGGAATGTACTTGGAACAAGTAGGGATAGAGGTAGGCTAAAAGAGTGTTGGGAATGGGAGGAACACAACACGTCTTTTAATTATTTATATAATTTTCATGTGATGAAATTATGAGTGGCTTTTACTTTATTGTATTTTTCAATTAAAAAAGGATTATGAAAGTCCCCTTTATCCTTGTTTTGTTCCATGGGTTTCAAATCAGAATCTTTTGTACTCTCAGTGAAACAGCAGAGAGTTGGGGGAAATGATACATTTTTTAACCCTCTCTTTATTAGAGCCCTCCCTCAAAGTCTCTGGCATGACCTGTCACCCGACTAGCAGACACACACTTCTGTCTCTTCGATCCTGCCCGTGCACCAGGCTCAGGCACATGGAGTCATTCTGTGTTTGGATAACTTCCTTCCCTTGTATTTGAGGTTACTTGGTAGATTCTACAGATATATTCAGACAGAAGTGACTTTCAGCATGAATACAACTGAGGCTATTAATCTGTGACCATGGTATGTAGGAATTATTATCTCCATCATATGAATGAGGCAGCTCAGGGAAATTGAAGAGGGCACCGAAATTAAAGAGAGCATTAAAAACAATCGGACAGGGCTTCCCTGGTGGCGCGGTGGTTGAGAGTCCGCCTGCCGGTGCAGGGGACAGGGGTTCGTGCCCTGGTCCGGGGGGATCCCGCATGCCGCGGAGCGGCTGGGCTCGTGAGCCATGGCCGCTGAGCCTGCGCGTCTGGAGCCTGTGCTCCGCAATGGGAGAGGCCACAACAGTGAGAGGCCCGCGTACCGCAAAAAAAAAAAAAAAAAAAAAAAAAACACAAAAAACAATCGGATATATGAGTTTAATTACCTGCTAGATCACCAGATGAAAATATGTGGTAAATGGATGAAACAAGAGTTAAAGTGAAATAAGGTCACACAGAATCTTGTTTTTGATCATTTTAACGTGATCATTAAAAGTTCTGAGTGATTTTGTCTGATTTATACTTACGGTGATGAAGAAGGGCAGTTATTAGATATTGTTGGTGATTTGACTTTAAAATAAAAAATTAAGACTAATAATTTCGAAGTGCCTTGGTCAATTTAATTGAAGCTGTCTTGAGATTCCTATGTTGAGCTGTTAAAATTTGTAAGCGCTTGTCTGTTTGATTTGATTTCTAAAGTTCTGGTGCCATCAATGTGTAAGTTTGACAAAACAGTCATTTTCCTTCTCTGGGCTTCAGTTTTCTGATCTGTAAATCGAAGCATTTGAACCAGATAATCATCAAGGTTGGCATGATTCTCTGTGGTTCTCTTTGGTTCACAGCTCATTTTCACAGTTAAATTTATTTTTGGGAACTCTTCTACACATCCTCTGAACACTAGTGTCAAAACTGCATAAATGTCTTATGTAAAATAATGTGGCTTATAATCACAAGTAGATTAAATGCTTTCTTATATTTTATACTGAGTTCTTATTGAGGTTACAATTTGTCAAGAATTATGTAGAAGCTATGTTTGTTGGTCTAATTTATCTCTATACCCAGTATTTCAAAAATATTATATAGGAGTCTTAGACTAATATAATGCTTACCCAGAAAAAAAAGTGATACCCTTTCCAAATTATATTTATTTAGATAAAAGAAGGAAATTCTTAAATAAAAACTATTGGAAAAATTCTACAGAAAGACCCAAAAATGTGGAGTAGAATAATTGTGCGGGTTCTAAGCCACTCTGAATAATAAAGATTTTGATCTATTAAGAGTTGCTGTACTTATTTTACCCAAAGAGAGAATGTGTCATCTTCATCATCATTATCAGTAAAAATAAAATTAATGATCTCCTTGATTTGTCCTCCTTCATGGTGGGGGGAGGGTGTCACTATACAATATCAAATTATAGAATAATTGAATTTCAGAGCTAAAATGGACATTAAAGACTAGGTATTCAAACCAGCTCATTTTATTTAATAAAGATTGTTCAAATCCCAGTGATAAGTTTCTTTCTAATATTGAAGAAACTCAGTGATACAATTATATCCGCTCCCTTTTCCCCTATTTTACTTATATGTACAAACATTAACATTCACCCTATTTAGTATACACTTTTGAGTTTTCACAAGCATGAAGTCATATCATTACTATCAAAATCAATATACAGAATGCTTTCCTCGCCTCCCAAATTTCTCATACAACTCGTGTCTCGTCAACTGTTCCTCCCACCGTCAGCCCGTAGCAACCACTCTGTTCCCAGTTTTACCTCTTGCAGAAAGTCACAGGAATGGAATCAGGCAGTACGTAGCCTTTTCACCCGGGCATTTTTTGCACTTAGCATAATTCATTTTTTGGAGATTTATCCATGTTGTGTGTATCAGCAATATGCACCTTTTTGTTGCAGAATAGAATAATGGTGTTCTATTATATGGATGTATCACAATCTGTTTATCCATTCACCTGTTGAAGGACATTTGTTTTTTCCTAGTTTTTAGTGATTGTGAATAAAGCTGCTATAAACATTTGCAAACAGGTTTTCGTGTAAACATGTTTTTATTTTGGGGGTGGGTGGGTAAAGTCAGTAGGTTATCTTAAATTTTTCATTGGAGTATAGTTGATTTACAATGTGTTTTTTTTAATGAAGTGTCAGATAGTAAGTATTTTTGGCTTTTAGGACCATATAGTTTCTCTTGCAGCTACTCATTTCTGCCTTTGTGGCACAAAAACAGCCACAGATACTATGCAAACAAATAGGCATGGCTGTGTTCCAATTAGACTTTATTTATAAAAACTGATGGTGGGCTGAGTTTGGCCTGCAGGTCATAGTTTGCTGATCCTTGATCTACCTTGGTGAATGTTCCATGTGCACCTGAAAAAAATGTATATTCTGTTGTTGGGTAGAATACTTTATGAATATTAATTAGGTCAAACTGAGCATTAATGTTGTTCAGGTCTTCTCAGTTCTTGCTGATTTTCTACTGTGCTGTTGATTACTGAGGGGTTTTGATGTCTCCGAGAATAATTGTGGATTTGTGTACTTTTTCCTTTTAGTTCTATCAGTTTTTGCTTCATGTATTTGCAGCCCTGCTGTTTGGAGCATACATATCTGGATTGTTATGTGTTCTAGGTGTATTGACCCCCTCCTTCTTCCCCCGTAATATTCCTTGCTTTGACATCTACTTGGATATTAACATAGTCATTCTCACTTTCTTTAGTTAGGTGATATCATGGTTTATCATTCTCCATCCTTTTACTTTAACCTATATATCATTATATTTAAAGTGAGTTTTTTAGACAGCATATAGTTGAGCCTTTTGCTCTTCCAATCTGACAACTTTTGTCTTTTAATTGGTATCTTGAGCCCACTTACTTTATATATATATATATATATATATATATATATATATATATATAATTTTTTTTTATGGTATGTGGGCCTCTCACTGTTGTGGCCTCTTCCGCTGCGGAGCACAGGCTCCGGACGCGCAGGCTCAGCGGCCATGGCTCATGGGCATAGCTGCTCCGCAGCATGTGGGATCTTCCCGGACTGGGGCACAAACCCGTGTCCCCTGCATCGGCAGGCAGACTCTCACCACTGCGCCACCAGGGAAGCCCCGAGACCACTTACTTTAAATGGAATTATTGATATGGTTGGATTTAGGTCTACCCTCTATTTATTTTAGATTTTCCTTTCTCTGGTTTTTATTCCCCTATTCACCATTTTCTGTCGTGTTTTAGATTATTTCAGTGTTTTTAATATATCTCTTGGATTTATGTCTTTGTATTTTTTAGTTGCTGTTCTAGGTGTTACAATATACATATCTAACCTTCAAAGCCTACTTAGAGTTATTATTTTACCACGTAAAATAAGGGCTGAAGTTTTAATCATGTAGTTTCCTTTATTCTTCCCCTCACTTTATGTTAGAGTTGTTATATGTATTACATTTACATGCATTGAAAATCCCATCAAACAATATTATAATTTTTGCTTTTAATAGTCATACCTACTTTAATGAATCTAAGAGGAAAAAATAAGCTATTATATTTATCTAGATATTTATCATTATTATTTGTTGTATCATTGCTCTTCCTTAAATCCTGAAGTTCCAAATTTCCCTGTTGTATCATTTTCAGTTAGGCTGAAGAACTTCCTTAGCATTTTTCTTAGAGCAGTTTTGCTACGAACTCTTAGTTTTCTTTCATCTTAAGATGTCTTCATTTCACCATAATTCCTGATAGGTATTTTGTTAGCTAGATACAGAATTCTGGTTTGCTAGTTATTTTATTATAGTACTTTAAAGGTGTTGTTCCACTATCTTCTGGCCTCCATGTTTTCATTATCCACAGTAATTTGTATAATTTTGCCTCTCTTTGTAATGTGTCATTTTCCTCTGGTAACTTTCAAAACATTTTTTAATCTTTGCTTTCCTGCAAATTTATTATGATGTACGAGGGTATGATTTTCTTTGAATTTGACATATTTGGGTTTTCCTGAGCCTTTTGAATTTATAAATTTATTTCTTTCACCAAGTCTAGGAAGTTTTCAGCCATCATTTCTTCAAATAATTTTTCTGTGTCAATCCCTTTCTCAGATTTTTCTGTGATTCCAATGACATAAATGTTAAACTTTTGATATTTTCCTATAGGTTCCTGGAGCTCTGTTTATTCTTTTTCAATGTCTTCCCTCTCTGTTCTTCAGATTGAATAGTTTCTGTTGATCTGTAGTAACTTTCTGACTCTTCCCTCTTTTATCTCCCTTGAGACCACCCAGTGAATTTTGTATTTCAGATATTTTTCAGTTCTAAAATTTCCTCTTTTTTTGTAGTTTCTGTTTCTCTGCTGAGAGCTTCTATCTCTACATTTATTTCAAGAGTATTTGCTTCTCGGAATCTGGTTATAATAGCCGGTCTAAAGTTTTTGTCTGATTCCAGTATCTGTATCATCTCAGGATTGACATCCATTGATTCTTTTCCTATAGGAAGTTCTCAGATTTCTCTGGTTCCTTGTTTGTCAGTAGTTTTTGATTGTATCCAGACATTTTGGATATGATATTTAGACTTTAGATCCTATTAAAATCCTCTGGAAAAGGCTGAGACTCCAGGTCCTATTAAAATCCTCTGGAGAAGGTTGATTTTTTGGTTATTGTTTTATTTTTTGTAGTTAATCAATATTATTAAGTTTAGATTGCGAGTTTTCTTTCATCTTCTCTGGATGGCCTTTCAAGATCTTTGCTATCCTGCTTCAGGTCTGTCCTGAGCTTGTGTGCTCAGAGATGAATTCAGGACATGTTGCTTTATCCACAGAATTCAGAGATTTTCCTCTCTGGCTCTTTCTCTGCAGTATATCCCCTGAACTCTGGCTTCCAGGAACTCCTTTTCCTGATCATCTGACTAGAAAGATAAGGTTTAACTTGAAGTTCTAGTGATTGTATTACCCATAATTCTGTATGACTGGGGCAACCCTCAGTACAAGTGGTGAGAGTAAAGAGAAAGAGAAGGAGAGAGGAAAAAACATAAGTCATTTCCCCACTCTTTGTACCACAAGGTTCCTTTTTTGGGGGGGTTACTCTGGCCAGAAACGTGGATTTTCTCTCAGGGTTTTTGGTGCTGGAGTAATGGCTATTACATTACAGATTCATAATTTGGGCTGCCCTTGGTGCAGGACTGGACGAAAAAATAGAAGAAACCAGTGGGAATCCCTTGGGTCAAAGTGGGAAAACAAAAGAGGAAAAATACTAAGGAAACTCACCCCTAAATGAGTTTTTTAAGTTTAGATTTCCTCCCTAATCTGTTTGCATTCTTAACTTTCCAGAGTTGTCAGGTAGTTGCTTTTGTGTGTTTTGTCCACAGTTTTTATGTAATCAGTGGGAGATACAGGCTGCAGTGGGCTTGCTCCACCTTGGCTGGCAATGGAAGTCCTTCACATCTATTCACATTTGCACTGATTCTTATTTGCTCAGTGTCTGTCACCTAGACGGTGATCAAAGAGTATTTGTTGAATGAAAGGATAAATGAATAAAAAATGAAAGAGAAAAGGAGAAAAGGAAAGGAGAAAAAGGAAGGAAGGAAGAAGAAATATAGGAAAGAAGGAAAACGGATGGATGGTTTTGGAATGTTTGATTCCTATAAAATGGAAATGGTTTTAGGCATAATTCTACATTACGGTCACTAGATGGTAGTAGAAACCAATGCCTACTTCGTGATCATTTAAAAACATATTCAACAATTATTGACAATATACTATAGATTAGGTACTTTGTTAGGAGCTGAGAGGAGTGGTTATGGAGAGGGGGTGGGCACAAAGATAAGAAAGAGGCAATTTCTGCCTTTCAGGAGTTCACAAGTTAAAACTATTATATAGGGCTTGCCTGGTGGCGCAGTGGTTGAGAGTCCGCCTGCCAATGCAGGGGACATGGGTTCGTGCCCCGGTCCGGGAGGGTCCCACATGCCGCGGAGCGGCTGGGCCCATGAGCCATGGCCGCCGAGCCTGCGCGTCCGGAGCCTGTGCTCCGCAACGGGAGAGGCCACAACAGTGAGAGGCCCGCGTACTGCAAAAAAAAAAAAAAAGAAAGAAAGAAAAAAAAAGACTACCATATAAATCAGATTATGGTAATCCTACAGTAGAAACAAACTAATATTAAAGTAAGACAAGAGGGAGGGCTTAATTCTGACTACAAAATTGAAGATGCCTTCACAGGACAACTTTTGAGCTGGACCCAGAAGTGGGGGGTAGAGAGGAGGAGGTGTTCCAAATAGAGGGTACAAATTTGGGAAGACTATCTAGAGATCAGTAAATATTGAGGTGTGGCTGCAGCATAGGGTATATGAAGGAAATCATGGGAACTTAAGTTGGGAAGCTAAGTCGTCATCACATTATGGGAGCTCTTATATGGGTGAAGGGCATGGTCTCTTTAAGTCCTGTGTTCCTGCCCCATTTGTGGGTTGAGCACTGGGTGGGCTGACAGTTTTTAGCCACAGTCCTCTGTGGTGGAGCATCCTGTCCCAGGGCCCTGGGCAACCACTGCTGGATCAGAAGTTAAAGACTCAAATGCTCTAGGGTCCCAGAGGGAGGCTGCATGAGTGTTTTGGCTGGGTGGGCACCCTGCCAGACTTGGCCTCTCTGAAGGGCCTGGATGAACTCAGCTTGTTACCATGTGGGGATGCGGGCCCAGTATCACTAAGTCTTCCAATTTTTAAAGAGAGGTCGGAAATCCAAATTTATGTGAAATTTCCTGATTTGTAAATGCTGGTACTGACTCATGGTTTAGAAAGCACCGAGTGAGCCAATCAAAACAAAATCAAAAATCTGTGGGCTGGAATGGGCCCTTGGGCAGTCACTTCGTGACTTCTATTCCGGAGAGTCAGCTTTCGGGTTCCTTTCCTGGTCTCTGGCAAGGCTGAGATCCAGACCTAAGTGTCTATGGAGGGAGTTCCTCTTTCCTAATTTCCCCCTCCGTGTGTAGAAAGGTTTCCCAACAGTGTCTCTCAGAGCAACTCCGCCCACCCCACCCTTCTACCTTCTCCTCTGTGTGAAAGCCACCCGGGGGAGGTGGCCAGCATGCAAAGCACTCTATTCCTGGTGTCCTTCTTATGTCTCACGTGCATCAGTACAAGTTTTAACGATAACCCTGATGGTTCATTTTGCTCAGAAAATATCATTCAGAAGTTACTCTGGTCTTCAAAATTAATTTTCTTTTTCAATCTATTGCTTCTTTAAGCTTTTAGGTTACATTTAAAATAGTCTAAGTATAGTCTACTTACATATCTACATACAGATTTTAATCACTTATTCTTACTAGAACTGGGATTTTGCGCTTCTCTTGCTGATGCCTTATTATAGCTATCTGAATCACAAAGGGTGATCAGTATTCCGTATTCCTTGAGTCCACAGAAGCTGGGAATCTGGTTCAAGGGCACTAAGGTGCCTGAGAAATGGAGGATGGAGGGGCACAGGATGTGGGCTCAGGAAGGGGACAGGAAGTTTCTTTCCCTCCCTTTCTGTCTTCTCCAGTGATCAGAGCTCCAGGAGGCGTAGTAAGAGTCAGAAAAGTACAGCAGAAAAGAACAGTTTCTGAAGCCAGACTCTCTGAGGTTCCATCCCAGTTCTTCTCCTAACAAGCGAGGTGACTTTGTGGACATTGCTTAGCCTTTCTGTGCCTTAGTTTCCTCACCTGTGAAGTGGGGATATTAATACATTATCTCATAGAGCAATTTTGAAGATTAAATAAAATGAACCAATGTAAGCAGAAGGTAAACAGATGGGTATTTGTTTCTTGTGTGTGTGTTTCTTTAATATGAATGTTGCCACAGCATTTATTTTTAAAAACTGAAGAATCAACAAGATGTCCTCAGGAATTCCAGCTTCACTTACACCACAGCGATAAATACTTCCCGTGTGTGTCTGTATGAGCATGTGTAGAGGTTGAAAGTCAATGGTGACTCGTGTCCTGTTCAGCTATGAGTTTTCACCAGGTGGCAGCAGAGTATTAGGACGAGAAATCACAGGATTCAATGTCCTACTCAGCGGGCAGAATAGAGGAAAGACAGGCAAGAGAGGGTGGCTTGAAGATCTGTCCATTGATGTCAGTGGGGTGTTAATGTCTCCTACTATTATTGTATTCCCATCGATTTCTCCCTTTATGTCTGTTAGTATTTGTTTTATGTATTTGGGTGCTCCTATATTAGGTGCATATATGTTGCCGAGTGTAAAATCCTCTTCTTATATTGATACTTTTATCATTATATAGTGTCCTCTTTTATCTTTCTTTATGGCCTTTGTTTTAAAGTCTATTTTGTCTGACGTGAGTATTTCGACAGGGTTAGCTGATGCAAGCTATTACATATAAAATGGAAAAACACTGTAGTTGGCTATACAGTGCCTACTGTATAGCACGGGGAACTATATTCAGTATCCTGAGATAAACCATAATGGAAAAAAATATAAAAAGGAATGTATATGTATGCAGCACTGAATCACTTTGCTGTAGAGCAGAAGTTAACACAACATTGTTAATCAAGTATACTTCAATAAAAAAAGAGTAAGGTAACTAAAAAAAGAGAGAGAGGGTGGGTTATTCAGGACAGTCATTATCATTCTGAAAGCAACTCATTAGAGCTGGCAAGTCAAGCTCCAACATGAGTTCAAAAAAACCATCGCCATGTAAAAACTAGCAGAGTCTGGTCAGCCGGACAAGAGGAGATTCAGTGTGAGGGGAGCGATGCTTGGAGAAATCAACACAGGAGTGACATGAAGGTGCCTCACTGAGTTGGTTATGTGGAAGTTCAACCGTGGGAATGAAATGCAAGGCCAGCTCTGTATGTTGGCAGAGGGGAACCAGTTGCCTGTCTGACTTACCTGGTGAAGTCGTGAAGGGGTTCTCTTCCACAGTTGAGCCCAGTCTCACCGTTATGGCTCATCTGGGTTAGCTTTTGTCTGTAAAAGGTCACTGTTGTAATGTAAGTACAGGACATCTCTCCAACCCCTTTGGGACAAAAATTTAACTCTTGTTAACTGAGATTTATCTGGGAATCTGGTTCAAGGGCACTAAGGTGCCTGAGAAACGGAGGATGGAGGGGCACAGGATGTGGGCTCAGGAAGGGGACAGGAAGTTTCTTTCCCTTCCTTTCCCTCTTCTCCAGTGAAGAGAGAAAGGGAGGGAAATCTTCTCAGTTATCTTGTTAACTGAGATGTATCCTTCCCTCCACCTTTGGCTTAAAACTATTCTGTTTCCCATTCCCTCCTTGGGACAATTCACTCTTTCAAAGTGGCATAAACTAATCAGAAGAATTAGAGTCTATACCACAGGATCGGGATTTAGGGCAAACTGTCACTCATCATTTTGACTGACAGCCAGGAGCTGGCTTGGCTCTATCAGCTAGGCCTTGGTGTTGCTGGGACTGACCCTGTGCTCCTGGCTAGGCCTTGGTATTCTCTGGTTGAACAGAAACAATTGGACAAAACTCCCGACATCTGACAAGGCCAGTTTGCAACCACAGTGGAGCGAGGCAAAATAACATTACTCCATAATCACATCTGAACACAGATAAAAATGAGAGCAGTGTCTAAAAGTGACCATAAAAGTGACCAAACATGCCACTATTCTGATTAATATGAGTGAGTGAGTGCCGTTTCTTTGCCAATTAAAGCTTTGGCCATATTTCATTGCTCGTACCTTCTAGGTAAGAATTATTAGGATACCCAATCATAGAATCCTGAAAGCATCCCATCCAGACCAAGGCCTTGCTTCCTTAAATCCTCCTCATAAATCACCTAACACAGGGTTTGGTGAGATAGCACCGGATGCTTAGGAAGAGGATAGAATAGGAGAAGAACATGCCCAAGGAAAGGGAAAGAAGAATGAGGCCAAACCCTCACTGCTTCACAACAGGGCTTTGGGAGGGCCCGTGTTTCCCTATGTTCAGTAACCAGAAGCCAAGGACCCTGACTGCATTTGCTGGTAACATTTGTCCTCTGCTCCAAGTCTTAGCAAAAGAGCCTATGGGTCCTCCAGAAGCCTGGCTGTCTGGAATGGGGGATGAGTTTGTTCAGCCCACTGCCTCTTCTCCTTCCTAAGCAGCTGACTACTACTTCTGATGTGGTTTTGTGGTTATACAGTAAGCAGCACTGCTCATGTGGACATGGTGTACTTTCAGTTTCTGCAAGTGAGTCATGTTGACTTTCCTCTTGGGAGTAAGAGTGACCCTTGCTCAAAAGGACTATATGACTAGAAAGAAGAAACACCAGAGGCCACCAGGGCCAGAGTGTTTACCACTGTAGGTAGTCACTAGTTTCTGGGAGTGGTATGTGTCATCTCTGTAAGCAAGGTAAACTAGGAAGAGACATTTGGTTGTGAATCTTTGAATATTTGCCAAGGTTTGAAGTCTTTCTTTATTCTCACTCATCAACTGGCGTGATGCTGATGGCTAAAGAGCTCAGGATCTCTAGATGGACTCAAATAAATTTACATTTGATCAGCTGGTACCTGATGGGGAATTTTCCAAGAGGGTTATTTGCTATTATTACATCTTTAATTCTTGTGTCTACTAACAAGCTCATGATACTGGGCCACTCATGAAGGTCCTAAGAAATCTTGGCACACCTGTTGAGAATCAAAATTGAACTCCTGAAGAGTCAACCAAGAGACAGAAGAAGGGCTTTCTTCTAGGCTAACTCTGCTTTGTGGTTCCTTTTGGTTAATTTTTCATGAAAATATGTAAAGCCAGGATGGAAGATAGGAAGCAATCATGTCACCACTTCAGTGCCCTCAATAAGGAGTCTTTCATGCTGAGCCAGGATGTAGCCTCAAGACACTTCTCATCACTGTGCTCCAGTCACCACGACCGGATCCCAGTAGCAATGAGAAGTAGATCACATACCAGTTTGGAATTACAACAACCCTGAGAAACAGCAGAGATTATTATCCTTCTTGAAGAGATGAGGAAACTGAGGCAAAGAAAATGGAAATGACTTGGCTAAAGTCGGCCATCTATATTCTATCAACAACAGAACTAGAATTCTAAGTTTCTGAACTTCTATCCAGTTGTCTTCAGAAGCTCAGATACAAGTTCATGGTCGTAACTTTTGAAGATCACTCTCTTCTAAAACTATTTTTTCAGGTCTGCTAAAACCAGCTGTTTATTCGCTGTGAATTCATTTTTTCCTTGGAAGAGCAGCAGCCAGCAGTTCTGACTTGAGGAGCTGGGTCCAGGCTTATCTTCAGTCATTCTAGACCAGTTGCTGTGCCTTTTTTTTTTTTTTTAAACTCAAGAGAAAATATAATTCCCTGCAGCATAATTTTCTCTTTCTTCAAGGCATTCCTATGTGACACTAGTAAGTATTTATTGAGCAGGTGCTAAATGTAGAGTTTTGTACTACTATTTACTTGGATGCCTATTCCTCAGGGCTTTTAGGCTGGAAAGACCTAAGGAGAGAATTACAAAATTACCAGATATGGTGATCTGAGGCATTTCTAAGACAGAAACTACTACTGGGGTATGGCCTCAAGGGAAGAAAAGTTGACCTAGTCTTTCTCCTATATTGTGTGAAAGTGTATTTTGATTCATTCCAGTAACTATTTGTGTGAGTACGAAGTGAACTGAATTTTTGTCATCTAGAAATAATTGTTTGAATATAAGATAAAGAAGTAATTTCCTTTTTCTTCCTCCCCTCCTTGCTCCCTTTTTCTATCACATTTTATTTTTCCCAAGAAATGTTTATTGAGCTTAGAACCAACCAAGGAATAGAGATGTTATATGAATAAAACCTGACTTTTGCCTCAAGGGGATAGAGATAAGTTTCAATGTAGTGTGTTTTTTTTTCTGTAATGAAGATATGCATAAATTCAACAGCCTAGCTACTGGGGGTAGTTAGAGGAAGCTTTAGACTGTGGGTGAAACCTGAACAGAGTCCTAGAGAATTGAATAAAAGTCTGACAGCTGGGTTATTATAAATTAAAAACTCAACGTACTCCGAGAAATAAGTGTTAGAAGTCGCAGAGACTAAACTATTTTTCTGATTACCTTGATTAGACTTGGGGGAGAAGAAAACTTAGGTTGAGAACTAGAAAACATTAGAGAAGCCTGACTCAGGCTGTAACATGTGGCCTTTAAGAAATTGGCCAGAGACTCTTAGGTGCCAATGTTTCTACCAGAGCATTTCCTGCTTCTAGGTGATCTGAGGGTTCTGGTGGGAGGTCTTCAGAACTAATGCCTGGCAGACTCTCTCCCCCAAGTATAGTTTTTCTAGTGCTCAGGGGGTGCCCAACAACTCAAAACTGAAACTGTTAGTTAAACCACAGCTTTAACTCCTCAGCCCCCCAAGTCTCCAGTTATACTTGACAATTACCCCTCGACTCCCACACAGAAACTGCCTTTTTTGTCTGGGTGATGCCAGTAAACTCACCTCTGACTAGGATCACACCTTATAGGAGGCTAAAAGCCCTATGGGATTTTCAGAATGTTTAACAGGTATTAAAACATCTATGGGGGCAGCCCCTATAGATGTTGTGCCAACTGACTTGTACTCACCAGCAGTCCTCACATATATATGGCAGCTTCCCTCTGAAGTTCATTTGCAGTAAATACTCATGAATAAGTATGCAACTTAAAAGAATCATCAGAGGCTTCCCTGGTGGCACAGTGGTTGAGAGTCCGCCTGCTGATGTAGGGGACGTGGGTTCGTGCCCCGGTCCAGGAAGATCCCACATAGCCGTGGAGCGGCTGGGCCCGTGAGCCATGGCTGCTGAGCCTGTGCGTCCAGAGCCTGTGCTCCGCAACGAGAGAGGCCACAACAATGAGAGGCCTGCGTACCCCCCCCCCAAAAAAGAATTATCAGTTAACTCATTTTTGGAGACATTTCATTTTTAGGAGAAAAAGCCTACTGACAAAATTAAACTTCCGGGGGATCAATCCAGATTCAGTTCACTCTCCAAACCTTCTATTCCTACATGTATGGTCAATATATGAGATCATTAATATTCAGACTGATAACCCTGAAAAAAGTTGATTGTTGGTGGTTTTATACTTCTGAATGCCAGAAATATTAGCGCAATAAAAATTTAAATGAAGAGGAGTTAACTGTAGATCAACTATAGAATTAACTTGGTAATTCTCTTCTCTATGTATTTGGGTTAATTGATTTCTTAATGTAAAACTTCTTGTATTCTCATATTTTCTTAAATTAAAAAGACAGTTTTAGAAGCAGTTTTACTGAACCAAAAAGAAAATGTGTTCAGTTAAAAAATGTACAGGAGTGGTAGTTCATTGCATCATATGCATTGAATAACTTCTTTTTCTTTGTACCTGATTACTTCACACCTTATTTCCAAATGAACACAAAGAAAATAGCTGCAAAAATAAATGCTCTGGCTCAGTTACAAATTCTATCTGTATTTAAACACAGTTGCAAATCAAAATCACTTGTGGAGCTTTTTAAAAATTACACCCCTTTCTCCACCCCCTGCCATTTTTATTCACTGGACCTGGGATGATGTCTGAACAGATTTATTTTAGAGATGCTTTTCCATTTTGAGAACTACCAGTTTAGATTATTTTTTTTTTAGCCCTTGCATTCTTTATTTTACTCCTCCCAATCTGCTGCTTAATATTTATGGAGTTACTTTTCTTTCCATGTACTTGATTACTTCACACTTCCTTATTTCAGAATGAACACAAAGAATTTGGAGGCAATGCCTGGCAGTACCTAGACATCCAGTAGATCCTAGTCAGCTGGCTAGAATACAGCATAGAGTTCCTTAGGGGAGACAGAGGTCTGAGACAGGAGGAGAAAATGGAGAAACCTTGGGTACCCAGAGACTTGAGTGGGAGGCAGATAGACTGGCTACCTGATGGGGATGTAGGAGCTGAGTCAAGGGCAATACTGAAAGGCTGAGGAGGGCCAGTTGTTATCTAGCTCCTCCTGTTCACGGGAACAATGCAGAGACTTATGATTCTTAGGGTGGATCTCTTGATATTTTGCCTAGTTGGCTTCTTGGTTCCAGAGACGAATGGATCATCTCACTGGAACCTGCTAGAATGGATTAGAATTATAAAAGGAATTGACAGTCTCAATTCAAATGGTCTCACAGAGCTTTAACTACTCTCAATGGAATGTTGAATTGCAATCTCTCTCTGTTTATCACTTAACTACATACAGCTGAGAACACCACCATGAACTAGGAAGTAAACATCTATCATTAGTGGAAAACTGTCCAAAGGAGTGAATTGTGAGAGAGGACTCCTGAACGCAAATATTTCACTGCTATACCAGCACTCTTTTCTACTTCTAACTTGAATGTGCTGTTAACCATGGATTTGAAATCTGGTGTCCTCTCAGTTTTTGCTTTCCAGACTTGGAGGAATTTCCCCAGCATCCCAGCCCCCACTGAGTTTCACTCCCCACTTGGGCTGTAGCTTCCTGGAGCTCTGTTGCTTCCTCTTCTTTCTTCCCTGTTTTTACAAACACTGCGACACAATGACTCTCCCTTGCCTTTTATAAAACCACATAAAGTCATAACAAGCCAATGATAATTCTCCAGCGTGGACATTAGAATTATGTTCTTTCTGTGTGTCTTGGGAAAGGGTGTAGTGGAATTTGTCTCAAGTTTACTGTATTTCTAATGGAGCTATGTAATCACTATTCATTTTTTCATTTTTCTTTGTCTTGGTACTACAAAGGTAATTAGTTCCTGAACCTTAGTGACAAATTTGATGGATAAGGATGAAATGAGATGATTTTCAAAAGAGGTATTTGTCTTTTAAACAAGAAAAAAATGAATTTTCTTCAGAGAGGAACAACCCTTTATTCACATGATTGTGAAATAGAATGTGGTCTCTGTCTTAAAACAACTTGAAGCACTAAAATTAAACTTCTAGTAATCTGGAGTAAGACGAAAGTTAATTTTGGTAGATTCACTACGTATAAAAAAGAAGATGCATTCATCATAAGCAGCATTTTAAAGTGACAGATAGCTTTAAGATTTGTTTCAAATGTAAAACACAGCCTCAAAGGACAAAGGAAAATTTAAATTTGCCAAAGTTTACCAAAATGTCCATGTATACAAGTTTACAGGTTCAATTTTCACACCATTAGCTGTTGAGCCTAGTAGACATACATGTTTAGGTATCATTTTTTCTTTTCTTAAATTAATAGACTTTAGTTGTAGTATAATTACACATTTACAGGGCTTCCCTGGTGGCGCAGTGGTTGAGAGTCCGCCTGACGATGCGGGGGACACGGGTGCGTGCCCCGGTCCGGGAAAATCCCACATGCTGCGGAGCGGCTGGGCCTGTGAGCCATGGCCGCTGAGCCTGCACGTCCGGAGCCTGTGCTCTGCAACGAGAGAGGTCACAACAGTGAGAGGCCCGCGTACCGCAAAAAAAGAGTTCTTCATAAATTTTGGATATAATTCCTTTGCCAGATATCCGTTTTGCAGACATTTTCTTTTCATCTGTGGCTTGTCTTTTCAATCCCTTAAGGGATTGTCTTTTTAAAACTAGGTGTGTTACACAAATAAGTAGTTTTTTTCGTTTTCTGGGAGTGCCCAGTTACAATGTTATGAAAGAGGAAGACAGGGACATTTTATTTTGGTGATAAAAGTTAAGTTCTTTGAACTATGAGAACTGAAAGAGAATTATCACAGGGACTAAAAGGAACATTATGTGAATATCAAATTTCATGGAATAAAGTGGACATCATAGGGGTGATTGGTGTCTTCTAAGAAGTAGCCGCATACTAGTGGGACATGTATATTCTTGCACAGGTCTGGCGCTCATGACTTTTTATCCTGAAACTTCTGCCTTTCACTTCACTACTTTCTTTTAATATCCTTCCCTCTTGACTTATTGATCTCCTACCGTTTACATTGCTGTCTGAACCCCTCATGTCTAATGCCCAGTGTACAGTACTGAATCATGAGCTTGGGCTTTCTTATAGGTTGAGCCCCAGCTCTCAGCTCTGTAACTTACAAGCTGTGTGACTTTAGGGGAGTTGTTATCTTCTTGTAACCTGTTTCCTTATGTGCCTACCTCACATGCTAGTTGAGAAGATTAAATAGTATATGTAAAACATTTAGCATGGTACCTGGCTCTGGTGCTCCGTTAATGTGTGTTTTCTCCCCATCCTTTTTATTTTTCATGTATGTTCTCCCTACCTTTATAGGCTATGACTTTTTGTGACTTCCAGTTTTCTTTGAGGCTGAATATTTCTCCAAATAGCATTGAAAGCGATAACTCCTTTCCTTCCTCCCACATGATTCCTTTCTCTTAAGTGTCCGGTGGTCAGCCCCACTCAGTCTGCTCTGGTCTCATGGCAAAGACCCCAAACAGACACAGTTAACTGAGGGTATTTCTCGGACCTGCAGCTTCCCTTTCTCCTTTTGCTGTTGCTATTTCTACCCTTTTTAGAGGCACTGAATTCATTTATACTAACAAGTGTTTAGTGATGAACTACTATATTCTTAGCACTGTGATGTAGTTGAGGGGCTCACACAAAGTAAGATGAGTCTTTCCTTCAAATTGATGATCTACTTGGAGAGACAAGATATAATCATAAAACAGACCCTAACATTAGACAGGATGTTTCTAAAGGTTAGGTATAATCAGAATGTGATCCGGTGGTTTCTTAGTATTCACTGGAATGTCACCCAGGTAACCACTGCCAGGATTTAGGCCCTAGGCTCCGACCAAGAGAGATAGATCCTGGCTAAAGGAATCCAGGAAAATGAGCACAGGGTTGATAGTGAGGGGCAATGAAGAGAGGAGATGATTTAGCATGTAAATGGAGTTAGTAGTTGGGGATCATTGGAGGATTATAGAAACCAGCTGCTCTGGGGAGTGGGGAAGAATCTGACCAGTAGACATAGGCTCTAAGAATAGGAGAATCTCCTCTTTCTCCTCTCTCTCACTTTCTTCCTGTCAATTTACTGTTAGTTTTATGGCTATGGACAAATATCTAGTGAGAACTGAAGTTTGCAAGACTTCTATTATGGAATAAAATTATTAAATTTAATGTCAGGTTTTGCCATTGTTTTTAATTCAACATTTATTTTTAAAAAAAATCCAACCTTGATGCAAAGACTATTTAAGAAAGCTTACAAAATGAAAAAAAAAAGTAAATGAGTGAGACAAATGAGACACTGGGAGAAGAAGGGTGGGAATACTAGATGAAGCCAGGAGTCAAGTTAGAACATAAAATTTATGCTACAAAGTTCACTACATTCATTGGAATTGGGCCTCCCTAGGAACTAATCAGAAAAGCGAACATGATTGTTGACAAAATTTATAGGATTCCCTAGGTAACAATCAATCTGTGGTGTAGGAGGAAAGTAACCATTCCTAATACTAAGGCCATGGAAAGTTTTTTCCTCAGTGTCTTCATAGATAAAGATTCAGAATTTAAAAATTTGACTTCAACTTTTGTAAGAATTTCAACGTAGGAGGGAAGCAGGAGGATGTTTACTAATCAGAAACCAGGGTCTTCAATTTCCTTACATTAGAATTATACGGTTTCTTTCCTACTTGAATATACCCAAGACCCCTCCAAGATTTCTTCACGATCAACAAGGGAAGAGGGGGCCTCATGACACCAGGAAAGGAAAGATGACACACCCTGACGCTCAGTTCCCCAGATTATCCCCTCTCCTCCCTTACCTTCTCTTATGGACTGAATTGTTTCTCCCTTAAAATTTATATGTTGAGGTCCTAATGCCCAGAGCCTAAGAATGTGACTGTATTTGGAAACAGGACCCCTTTAAGGAAGTGATTAACTTAAAATGAGTTCATTAGGGTGGGCCCTAATCTAGTGGGACTGATGTCCTAATAAGAGGAGATTAGAACACACAGAAAGCGGCCCATCCCTTGCATGCATAGAGAGACAACCATGTGAGGAAATGGCAAGAAGGCAGTCAAACCTGCCAAAACCTTGGCCTTGGACTTGTAGCCTCCAAAACTCTGAAAAAACAAATTTCTGTTTGCCATAAAAAAGTACCACCTACCATTCAGTAGGTGGTACTTTTTGGTGGTACATTTTTATGGCAGCTCCAGTAAATGAATATACCTTCCAGTTGGTCTTATATGCCACTGCAAGATTCCCTTTGCTTAAATTTACTTTGATCATGTCAATATCCTCTTGAAAAACTGAAGGTTTAAAGTTCTTATTCTGGTATTCATGACCTTCAAAAATCTGGCCCCAGTCTGCCTTTCCCCACTTAACCCACACTACACAAGTGTGCTTTGTACTTTATGTATTTGTGTCTTTGCTCATTCTGCCTGGAATATTGCAATTTGCATCCTGTGAGATCTTACCCATCCCTCAGTATCCATCATCTCAACTACTCACTCATCCACAAAGCCTTTGGTTATCTTAGCTAGCATTTCTTCCTCTTCTGAGTTCCTGCAACACTTTGTCATTATTTAATCACAAGTCTTATTCCTCCTGTTTGAAGGTGCCTATATGTAAAGTTCCTAGCACAACAACTTCCAAAGAGAAGGTGATTCATTCATTCATTTATTCATCCATACATTGCTCTTAGCCACATGTTATATTAGTTTGTAGAGGATACAGCAGAGAACAAAACAAACGTGGTCTCTACCCCATGGGACTTGCATTCCATGGGAGGTACAGATAAATGAGTAATCAAGTAGTTAGAGGTTGTTATTAGTACCTCAGTAGAGAATAATATCATGACTTATTTCAGATAGTGTGCTTAGGGAGGGCCTACTGAGGAGATGCTATTGAAGCTAAGACATGTAAAGAAGAAACCAGCCCCATGAAGCAGGATAAGCAAGGAATGCATTTGATGTGCTCCAACTAGTGTGTTTAGAGCGCAGTGAAAAAGAGGGAGCGTGGCTGGATGTGAAGGCAGAGAGGAGGTGAGGACCAGGTCCTGCAGCACCTTGGGAAGGGGTCTGGGTTTTCTTGGGAAGCCTCCAAAGAATTTTAAGTAGGGAGGTGTCATGGCATGTTTTAAAAATCTCTCTGCTATGCAGAGAATGAATTGTAAGAGTGAAAGCGTGCCCTCATTAGGAGGCTATTGTGCCATCCAAGTTAGAAGTAGTGAGTTGTAGAGAGTGTCATACAGAGTGAAGTAAGTCAGAAAGAGAAAAGCAGATATCGTATAATAATGCATATATATGGTATCTAGAAAAATGGTGTAGATGATCTTATATGAAAAGCAGAAATAGAGACACAGACATAGAGAACAAATGTATGGATACCAAGGGGGAAAGGGGTGGGGTGGGAGGAATTGGGAGACTGGAATTGACACATATACATTATTGATACTATGTATAAAATAGACAACTGATGAGAACATACTGTATAGCACAGGAAACTCTACCTGAGGCACTGTGATAACCTAAATGGGCGGGAAGTCCAAAAGGGAGGGGATATCTGTATGTATACGGCTGATTCATTTTGTTGTGCAGTGGAGGCTAACACAATATTGTAAAGCAAACATACTCCAATAAAAATTAAAAAAAGAAAAAAAGAAGTGGTGGGTCGTAAACGAGGGTAGCAGTGGAGAAAGAGAGAAGTGGATGGGGTGTGACATTTTGGAGGTGGGCCTTACAGATGGATAGGATGTGGGGAAACAGAAGAAGGATTAGTCCCAGATTTCTGTTTCCATTGACAATGTTTTTTTCTTTTTTAATTGTAAAGTAGAACCTAATCATTAAAAACAGTCTTATACAACATACACAGACACACACTGTAGAAAAAGAAACGCTCCTCACTTCAAATTCCACTTGTCAAGGACAATATCTTTAATAGCTGAATATATGTTTAATAGTTGAATATATATGTATACATATATATTTTTTAATGCTTGTGTGTGTAGTAAAAAAAGAAAAAGAATGTTATTCAAAACAAAAAACAACTACAGCCACTTCTACCTTCCCTGGCATAGCAAAAGTCCATCTTAGGTAAATAGTGTCTTGCTTAGAAAAATTACCTTGGTGGGCCTTTTTGGTGAGTGTCCTGGGGAGAGGGAAAACAAAGGGAGAGATGAATTACTCTGAATAACAAAGTGAGAGGATAGCCTGATCTGTAGATAGCCTGGGAGAGAGGTTCAGAAAATGAAAGATGGAGGGACATACCTGGAAGGGGCATCCAATAGGGGGCTCATAAATAAGAGTTGGCAAAATTGTTAGATGGCTTTTAACTTTAGGTTTTTCAATTATAACAACTTCAGCATTTAATTATTCTGTATTTGAAAGGTCACCAGAAACCAAGAGTTTAAAAAAAAAAATAGTGTTGAAACTGGAAAAAATAGTTTAATCAATTTCCATT
Source organism: Stenella coeruleoalba (assembly GCF_951394435.1). Lineage (NCBI taxonomy): Eukaryota > Metazoa > Chordata > Mammalia > Artiodactyla > Delphinidae > Stenella > Stenella coeruleoalba. Next base: position 183,828,718 of record NC_137169.1, on the reverse strand, counting down.
CAAACCAAGCTCCCTTCTTGCATTTTTTTCCCTTTGGGGAGGTTATGGGGTAGATAGAGGTTGTGGGGAACAAGGCAATTATTGTTTTTGTGAAACTTTTTGGTTTTGACTCTGACCTTTATCTTATAGTAGAAGGTGGAGTGTTCTGTATTAAATGGAAGAAACATGTGGTGAGGTAGCAGAGAAACCGTAATAGGGGAAGCTTAGATATGGCCTAACAGAGACCCCATATTGTCTAGGGAGAATCATTTAGTAGCCATGTATAAACTCTAAGCAGGACAATAGGGTGACCTGCAGTTGAATTCCAGAGATCAGTAGTCCAAGGACGTTTCATAGGCTTGAGAAATCTATTTGTTTTGCCAGTCTTGATCAATACCAACGTCTCTCCTCCTAGCTATATTCATAGCTCCTCTAGCTTCCCACTCAGTTTAGGAAAACACTGGCATATTCAGATACCTTCAGAAAAACAAAGAAGACCTTCAGGGTTACTCAGGTCCATCCATCCACTGCCACGTCCTTCCAAACATGCTTATTTCCATAAGACCTACATCTTAAGAAGGTGGGAGGAAGGAAGAGATGTGAAAGGTTTTTGATCCAGTATTTCCCAGATTTATCATATGCATAAATGATAAAAGTGAGGTTTTTTTCTTGGTTCTGCCATTGACCTTGGGAAATTTCTAAAGAACCTAGGTGTTTTCTTGTAATAGAGTACCCTGGGGCATTGTCAGGACTAAACTACTTCAAAGCTTTTCCATGTTATTAACTTAATATATTATTTTGCTTTCAACCTTTACTGTTTTAGGTTATAAACTTGCTTGCTGATACAATGTGATTATTTCAGCTAATTTTTTGCTTTTTTTTCCATGAAGGTTCTTGTTTTGTTTGCAGTTAGACTTATCACTCTCTAGGGTTCTACACAGAAAGCATAGTTACCTTGGGACAGCAAATGCTTCATGAAAGTAATCTGGCAGCTTGTCAGAAGGGAAAACCAAATAACCAAATGAACAGTTCTGTTTTTCCCTTTCCTTTAAGCTCAATCAAAAGAATCCACAGTAAGGCTTTAGGAGGTGTTACCCCTAATCCCAGCTGGGGAATTCCTTGGTTCTTTCCAACAATTATGGTTTACCAAAAACTGTCCTTACTTTGTGCTGTAATCTAGAGCATCTCTAACACCACGCTTGCTCAAGAAGTTGCCTGCTCGTTGGCATGAATGCCTACCACTTTTAGATAAGAGTAGAACAATGCCTGGTACAATGTAAAGGAGGGCTATTTCCCTAGGGTGTCCGGGAGGATCACTTTGGGGTTGATCTCAAGATGGCGTTACTTTCTGCATTCTGACCTAGCCTTGGGAAACATTTCCCTGGTTCTTTGGTAAAGAACACTGTGAATTACAATACCAGGCCTTCTTTGGGGATTGACTCTGAGCTGGAGCAGTGAATCAGCAATGACAGGGGTAGGGAAGTAGAAGTCATAATGGCCAGGCTTGCAGCTGCCAAGGGCTGGTTTCTTAGCTCTGGTGGGAGCAAGGGCTCACTGTCAAGTGGTCACACTTGTGTTGAGCAGAGCAACAACTATAATGATAGAGTCTGCAGTGAGAGAGAGGTCAGCATCCATTCAGTGGAACAGGAGACCCCGGGGTACCAGGGAAAGGGTAAGACTTGAGGGCTTGGAGCCCACGTCAACAAAGTTCAGGGGCTGAGGAGATCAAAGGCACTCTAACTGCTATCCGTCGTGGGCAGACGGGGACCTGGAGTACAACTGGATGATCACAATACTCATAGATCCCTTGGGTCAAACAGTTGACTTGATGAATAGATAGAGATGGCTGTCAGCTTTCTAAACAAGTCCATGATTCTATCGTTGTAGTGAGAGCAGACAATTTGAGAGTTCCCAAGAGAAAATCATGCTTTTGAGCAGAGATGCCATTTTCCCATGAGGGAGGTGTGCTTGAGCAAGCGTGTTCTCTATATGAAAGGCCCTCTGCAGATTAGATCAGATGTGCAGTTGGGGTTTGTGTAGTAGCAGCCCACAGGTGAGAGGCACCTCACTTAGGTTTGTGTCTGAGTGGGCTGAGCGAATGGGAGAAGTTGCAAGGAGCCCCATAGACTTCAGAACATCATCAGTTCCAGTCCCGTGTGAGTGGTTGGCTGGCTGCCCACCTGCTGCTCTGCCTCTAGCACAGCTCCACATGCAAGCTTTGAAAGTGTTCTCACATGTAGATCCTGTTTATCTAAGAAGTTTGATCAAACACCCCCACGGTGCTTTAATTACGTACTGGAAGGGTATCCTCTCACCCCCGCCCATGACTCAGTACACAGAGCAGAAATGCTGCTCTGTTCTCCAGGCTCTGAATTTCTAAAGTGGAATCACCTCACATAAAACCATCTACCTCTCAGTGGTTGCTCTCCTGGCCAGATGACCTAACTGGCTTGCATTGCTGCAGGGCTGGGGGTTATTGATTAAAGAACAATCAAAATTAGCATAAATGAATCGTTTACTTTTTCATGTTAGATTTCTTCCATTCTGAAGCTCTCCTTCCTCTCCTCTGTCCATTATCTTCCTACTATCTTTCTCTTCATCAGAATGGGTTACTCAACAAACTTTGTTTTCAAATGTGGGACATATTTTTGCTTTTTAATTGTTTGCTTGAACTGCTACACATTTTCTCAGCAAGAAGACCAAAATTTTTCTTTTGAGGTTCTCCTACTTAAATTGCCTAGGAACTTCAGGGTTAGCTCTGTGCAAAGAGGGACTCAGCCCATTTCCAATGCTAGATATAGAGAGAACTGGGGTCTGGTCAGTTCCTTGCCCACGACTACTCAGGATTGCTGTGGAAGACCAGTCCTGCACATCTCTGCAGTGCTGCTTGTCCAGTGCAGCAGTGATGCCCTTGGTGGTCCAGACACCTCCATTTTCTGCAGTGGTTCTTCATCTATACTTGGTCTCTGTGGATATGGCTCTAGCAGAAAGCTCTTTTCGTTCACATACACAGACATCCTGGGGCCCATCCTGACCAACACTGAGAGATTTAGTTGGGTTCCAGATAAACCCAGCTTAGGGTTGGGTTTAGGTTGGTTGAGTAACTTTCTTGCGCTGTATCAGTTTTCTCCTGTTGCCGTAACAAATTATCACAAATTTAGCAGCTTAGCACCCACTTATTATCTCATAGTTCTGTAGCACAGAGATCCAGTCACAGCATCCAAGACTGCTTTGAGTCTCTCAGGGCTCAGACAAGGCATCAGCAAGCATCTGGAGGCTCTGGGCGTGAGCTTGCTCCCAGGCTCATTCAGGATTTGGCCAGGTCCAGTTGCATGTAGTTGTTGGCCTGAGGTATCTGTTTCCTTGTTGGCAGTCGGACAGAGTGTGTACTAGTTTCTAGGGGCCACCTGCATTCTCTGACTCATGGTGCCCCTCCTCCATCTTCAAAGCCAGCAACCATGGGTCAAGTCCTTCTCATGTCTCTAATCTCTCTGACCTTCCCTTCTGCATCATCTGGTCTCTGCTTACCTCTTCCGCCACACCTCTCTGACTCTCCTACCTCCACTTCTGCTTTTAAGAGCTCATGGGATTACATTTGGCCTACCCAGATAATCCAGGATAATCTTCCTATTTTAAGGTCAGCTGATGAATAAACTCAATTCCATCTGCAAAATCTCTTCATAGCAGTGCCTAAGTTAGCTTCGAATAGCCAGGGGATGGATCTTGGGGTGGGAGGAAGCACATCTTTAGAATTCTACCTACCATATGGATTTCAGTTACATCTGTGCACCAGATAATTTCTTGGAAAATTGCCTTGCACCCTTTCATCTTGTAGTAAAGGCCAGTAGGTTTGCTGGTATAAAAAAACTACTTCCTAAGAGAGAAAAATCTATAAACAAGGCAGGTTCCGAGCACAGTGATTTCCCTGACTAGACTTTGAAGTTGGGGACAGAACTTGACACTCTTTTCTCCCCAGCACCCTACCACCTGCGCCCAGTCGATGGTCCATAAAATTTACTGCTGTTTCTGCTGCTGTTGCTATTCTGGCTATGCCTGCTGATGAACCAAATAGGCTCAAGTCTATATAAGTTTCAAGCAGATTCTGAGGGCCTGTGATGTTCTATGTGCAGCAGAGTCTTTTAAAATAGCCAATTTCACCTAGCTCATAGAAATGGCCCTTCAAGATGGCTCACAACCTTTTCCCACCCATCAGCCTCAACCTACCAGGTAACCGCAGCTTTGTGGAGGAGTGGGATGAATGTGCCTGCATGTTTATTTATTAGTATAAAGCCTGAAAGTGTGATCATTTCTGAAGTTAATAACAGAAAATTTAGGTGGATTCTAGCAGAAGACTCTTTTACTCCCTGCTCCATATTCTTCTGTGGCCCCTCTGAAAAGGAAGTACCACCAACCCTTCCATCCTTTCTGGGAAGTACCTGAGAGGGGGTTTCTGTGTTTCTTTCCATCCCTTACATGCTCATCTCCAAGGGAGGAGGAGTAGCTAATCTTACGGGTAAGAGTCTGATGTCCTCTGGACTGGGTCCTCTCTCCTGCACTGACTACAACATGGGTAGGTAAGGACAGTGTGCTCCCTCCACTTCCCCCTTTTGTATAACAGCTGTAGCTGGGTCAGTGCTGGAGTTTGCTTTCTGGAGCAGGCCCAGAGATACCTTCGCTCTCCTGCGCTTTCTTGGCCTCTCTGTCCTACAGTTGATGGGCCTGTGGAGCAGCTGGCAGCTGGGTAAGAATTTATGTCATCTTCTTAACAGACTTGATTGACTCTCCCAAGCTCTGGACTTAGAAAAGCCCCGTTTGGGCTTCAGGTCCAAGATGAGTGTTTTGGCAGGGAGCTCAGTACTGTGGGAGTTATTGGGCATTCATTAATAAATATTTGCTCCTGATTCGGCTCACCATGAATTTACTCAATGATTACAACCCAGAGAAGGGTTGGGGACAGGGATTAGCCCATTCTGGTCACCAGCATTATGGATATTTCTATAATCTTAGGGTAACACAGAGGACTTCTTAAGCCTGGCACTAAATTCAGAATCCATAGAGAAAAAGATGGCTGGGTTTGACTGTCATAACAGACAATTAATACAATTAATATTCAAATCATCCTAAAAACAATACAAAAAAGATGAAAACCTTAAGTAGAAAAATGGGCAAAAAAGCCTTTTGGGATCTGGTCCTGCCTCTCTCTCTGACCTCACCTCCTGCCATCTTGACTTTCTATCCCAATTTTTTCTTCCCCCCTAGAATGTGCTAGGCTGGTCCCTGTTTCTGAGCTTTTGTCCTTGCTATCAAATCTCTCGGTTTTATTTCCTTCATAGCAATTTTCACCTAAATTTTTCTTTTTAAAAATTTGTTTACATGATACGTTAATGTGCTAGGGCTGCCAAAACAGAGTACTAGAGATTGGTGGCTTAAACAACAGAAATTTATTTTCTCACAATTCTGTAGGCTGAAAGTCCAAGATCAAGGTGTCAGTAGGGTTGATTTCTTCTGATGCTTCTCTCCTTGACTTGTAGATGGCCATCTTCTCCATGTTTCTTTACATGGTCTTCCCTCTGTACATGTCTGTGTCCTAAACTCTTCCTCTTATAGGGACACCAGTCAGATTAGGGCCCACCTAATTAAATCTCTCCCTGTTCTTCTTACATAACTACTCTTTTTTTTTTTTTTTTTTTTTTTGCGGTACGCGGGCCTCTCACTGTTGCGGCCTCTCCCGTTGCGGAGCACAGGCTCCGGATGCACAGGCTCAGCGGCCATGGCTCATGGGCCCAGCTGCTCCGCAGCACGTGGGATCTTCCCGAACCGGGGCACGAGCCTGTGTCCCTTGCATCGGCAGGCGGACTCTCAACCACTGTGCCACCAGGGAAGCCCTACAGTTGCAATCTTTTTGGTTAATTCTATCACTATTGTCTGAAAGCAGCCCTACTTAAGAGTTATTGCAATAACTGTCTAAGGATCTGAGTCTGTGCATTCTTGAGGTATGAGCAGCAGTGGAAGGCAGTCATGAAGCATACTTTATGATTTGGATTTTCTATTTACGTTATTCAACAGGCAGGCAGTTGTCATTGTATTGATGAAAGCAGTTTTCTCCCTGTTGGATGCCAGAACCTCACTCTATTTCAGGAAAACAAGTCTATTAGGGAATTACTTGGTTCAGTTATGGAGACGTTGAATTTTTGGTGTCTATGAAATCTTCAGCAAGAAAAGGCCAGTTAGTTTAATGCATCAACCTAGAGTTTAAGAGGGATATCTGGGCTGGAGACAAAATATTTGATATTGTCTCATCCAATAGGAATGGATGGGATTGCCCAGGAATAGTGGGCTGCATTTTTAAATTTTTTTTTTATTTTTAGAGCAATGTGCCAGATAAGGAAGGACATGAGACGGAAAGGCTAACTGGGAGAAAGCTGAGAGGGTCTTTAGATTGGTGGATCTGGTTAGGATAAAAAGCAGGTATAAGGAGGGTAACTGAGTGAGAGAAATGGAAGGAAGGGTAAAAGAGACTGGGGTGACTGACTTTAATCTTTTGAATCTGGAGCAGTTCTGAGGGACACAGTTGTGGATGTGCCTAGGTAGTGACTGACAATGAGGAGAGGTCCTGTGGAAAGGGTTGTTAGGGAAGGCACAAAGGAGGGGAAGCACAGAGCAGTTCCAATGATGGAGGTATAGAAGAGCTTAAATCATGAAGGGGCTTAGGACACAAGAGAGGATACCAAAAATGCGAGGTATGGTGGGCTGCAGTATGGTGAAGATAACTGGTCCCAAGATGCCTTCTGGAGAGACACCTGTGGGGAAGAGGCACTTGCATTCTTTTAGAGTCAGTCACAGCTTGGGATAGGTTACATTTTTGAGGGTGTGGCAACTCAGATTTTTGTGCGTCTCCATTGCATTGGCTCTGGGGTCAGAGTTGTTGGTGTACAAACTTACACTAGGACTTCTGGGTTAAGGTCCTTGTTATGAGGGGTCTGTAATCCAGGAGCTGTTCCCTGTGCAAGGAATCCATGCTGATCATTATCTCCCTGAATCCTTTCAAATGTAGCGCCCATCCTATGAGGTTTTCTGCAAGCTCAGACAGAGATTGGTAGAGAAGCAGAGCTCTACCTAACTTATTTCTGAGTGCCCCATGAGGTGAATGGAGAAACAAAGTTGGAGATGGAAAATGGAAGCTGTTTGGGGCATTGTATGTCGAGCTGAAAGATTAAGCAGAGAGTTAATGAATAGCAGGGAGAAGGTCAGAGCCCAGTGCGCGAATGAATGTCACTTCCAAATTCATTAAACCAAGGAGATGAAATGAGAAGATTAGGAGGTCACATGTATTCCAGATAAAAGAGAGAATGGTAAGATATAAAGTGAGTCAAAAACAAGGTCTAGTTATTAGGGTAAAAGAAAAAGGAATTTGGTTTTATGGTATATAGCATATGGTTGGTGTGGTATTAATAGTATGACTTTTCTTTTTTTGCAGAAGTAATATCATTAAAAAATAAGCCTAAATATTGCTGTATTGGAGAATTAACTCCTGGCAGCTTCTTGTTTTTAATTAATTTTTATTGGAGGATTGTTGCTTTACAATGTTGTGTTAGCTTCTGCTGTACAGTTGGCGACTTCTAACCAGCAAGGTGGTCTTGAACAATCTCTTAAAGTCTGTGGCACTCTGTCTTCGCATCTGTAAAAATTAAGCAGTTGGGTCAGGTGATCTCTGAAGTTTCTAGTAGCTCTGTGATTCTACATTATTTATTCTTCCATTTTTCAGATCCATGACATCTTCCCACAATCCCCACCATCCCTTTTAGGGCCCCAAATCACACTGAAGGGGTCCACTGCTTTCATGCAAGTCCAGCCCTAAAGATTTGTTTTCTTTCTAACATTTAAGATGGAAGTAACTGCAGACATTTGGAGTGGCATAGCTCGTATACTGCTGAAATTCAATGAATGACCTAACTTCTCTAGAATGGAACATGACTGCATTGTTTATATTTTGTTTTTTTGTTACCAGGCAATCAATATGGACTTCTCTGAAATATCGTGTGTCAGTTGAGTTTTGGCAGAGAGAAGAAGGTAGTGGCTGCTTTGGGGAATGGAGGAGGTGGAAAAGAAGGTAAAGAGTGAAGATGGAGAAATAAGATGGGGAGGTGGTGATGAGAACCAGGGAAGAGAGAACGTCAGAGTGGTGCTGAGACGGAAGAGACTTTTCTTCTTGTTAAGGGCGGCAGAGGGGAAGAATCCAGCTGATCACTACACAGGGCTTCTGACTCCAGGAATAACAGACCATCTGGTGTCCAACTCCTTCAAAATGGTAAGCTTCATAAACATTCTCATTTATCTGATGTGGACACTGCGTACCCAGCAGATGTATTCTGTGAGCATTTCTTGGTGGAGACAGGCCTAATCAAAGTGAGGTATTCTAAAATAGTCTTTGAGAAGCTAGATGAGAGGATTTGGATGAGGTATTGATTGAAAGTTATATTTTTTATTTTCCTTTTGAAATACGAGAGTTGGCTTGGGCTATGTAAACATTTTCTCCTCATTTCTATATTACCACACACTTGACAGGTGTCAACAAGCTGTTTTTTTTCATTGTCTGGATCAATATAGAAACAGTACCCTACAGAAAGGGGGAGCAGAGCCAAAAGCAAACTTAAAACATTACTTATAACCATGAAGTCTCTTAATGGCCATTTTATAATAGGTATTTCTCTATATGACACACACGTCTCCCCTCCTTCAGTACTTTATAGTAACTCACGACATGTAAGGAAATTATGGATATGCTCCTTTCCCTTCCCTTTATCTCATCCCTTTCCTTCTAACAAGCTGAATTTACATGTGAGGGTTTTCAGAGGGATTCTTGATTCACCCTAATTTGCCATCTCTGAATTACACCTTCTTTAAAAAAAGAAAATTCAAATCCCAACTTTACAAATCTTGCAACAAATAGCTATCACTGCTACCTTTATATGCATCATGGAAGCGGATAACATCTCAGAGGTCCCTTTTGACTCAAAATTATTAGATTCTGTGATTCTTTTGTGATTTTTAATTGGAAGTGGGGGTGAAATGACTGAGAAGTGACTATAATATGCAGGGGTAGAGAAATCAGACAAAAGATGTGATGTGGGCATAACAGCCTTGAGAGATGCATCGATGCAGTAAAGAGAACATAGCTTTAGAGTGTAGTTTGAGTTGGATCTTTCATAATCTGGCTATCTTCTCTCCAATTTTTCTTATTTTCCTTCTATTCAGCACCATATCTAGTAAATTGTTAATATTCAGTGATGCTTTCTATCATTAAAAACCAGAAGAAAAATTTTTTTCATGTGGAAATGATTAAAGAAACGGAAGAAATTAGGGGCAGCTATAAAAGAAATGATTCTCAGACAAGTTTGGTTACTTGACGTTATCAAAGTAGGCTTCAGAGAGCTTAATTTAACTTCAACCTGTACCCATCCAAGAGTGAGAATTACTTAATTCCAGACAAACTTAGTACAGTTCTACAAGTATATGATGATCTAAATTTCATACTGTATAAATATTTTTCCACTTAAGAATTGATACCAGTTACTTCCTGATTGGTGTACCAGGTTAGAAATGGAAAGATCTGAAATTTGAATAAATAAGACAGATAAAGACAATGAAGTATGTAGAACTATTACAAAGAAAGTTTTTAAGAAAATTGCTATTATCTTTAATTCAACTTTTTAGAAACCATTAATTACTGTTCTTAAACTTAAAAAAAGTCCTTTCTGCCACATTGCTCCCTCTTCTACTCGTTTTCTTCCGTTTCTTGTGCCTGTATTTGAAATTATTCAGTCACAACTTGAGCAGTAGTCTGCTTACATCTGTCTGGACACAAAGGAACTGTGCCCTCATGTGTGGAAACCAGTCCTAGTTCAGTGGGAAGGGAATTCAGTTTGGATCTCAAGATCCCAGAGGAAGTTCCAGATTTTCCTCTTATAGGCTGTGTGACTTTAGGTGAATCATCTAACTTTTTTGAACTTCATTTTATCATTTGTAAAATCAAGGCAATAAAATTTACTCCATGAAGTTCTTATGAGGATTATATAAGGTATTTATGAAAAATACCTTACCCAGTAGATTGCTACTCAGTTTGTAATTAATCAGATTTAGAAACTGAAACAGACGTGTGGTAGCTCATGTAGGGTCCTCTAAGGCAGAGCTCACACTTACATATTTTCCTGAAATGCCTTGGATTACATCAGATGGCAAAGTTCTTTTTTTGTGTAAATGTTACCTGTGGGTGTAATCACTTGTTAGCATCTGGTTACTTTCTTTGTTACTATTTTCTGATTAATTCTGGGAGGGAAATGGTTTTTGTCCTGGTAGCATTTTTCTTTTATTTTGATGCTTTTTGTCAGATACCTGTGACATACCTTTCCCCCTAAGTGCTGACCTTTATGTTAATGTGGCAGTGAGATATTATAGTAAGATTAGAGCTCCACAGGGGGTAAATAAATGTCACTTTTCAAATAGAAACCAGCATAAGTTCTAGAAAAGAAATCCAAGATTCTCAGCTGATCCTGTTATTAGAAACAACAGGCTCTCTAACAGAAGGGGCTTCACATAAGGATCTATAGGTAATGCAGGGTAAAACTTAACTACTGAAAAACCTAACAAGGCAATATTTACCAAGATTATACATTATCTGCAAAAGGTACTAGGAACAACTAAATTTATCACTCCACATCATCCCTCAGGATCTCAGATGTCAGGAAAAAGATCAAGGTCAGAAACTCAGATGGTGCTCATATTAGTCAGGTATAAGCTCTAGAACTAGCTAATAGGTATCAAGAAAACATTGTCCAGGCTGGGACGAGTCAAGCTATTTTCCATAAAGTCAAACATCTTAAAGATGACTTTGCTAAGTTCACTGTTAGGTTTTTCTACTGTGAGTTCATTTTTATTTTACTTAAAAAAATTTTTTTTAACATCTTTATTGGAGTATAATTGCTTTACAATGGTGTGTTAGTTTCTGCTTTATAACAAAGTGAATCAGTTATACATATACATATGTTCCCATATCTCTTCCCTCTTGCATATCCCTCCCTCCCACCCTCCCTATCCCACCCCTCTAGGTGATCACAAAGCACCGAGCTGATCTCCCTGTGCTATGCAGCTGCTTCCCACTAGCTATCTATTTTACGTTTGGTAGTGTATATATGTCCATGCTACTGTCTCAGTTTGTCCCAGCTTACCCTTCCCCCTCCCCGTATCCTCAAGTCCATTCTCTAGTAGGTCTGCATCTTTATTCCCGTCTTGCCCCTAGGTTCTTCTGATCATTTGTTTCTTCTTTTCTTTTCTTTTTTTTTTTTTAGATTCCATATATATGTGTTAGCATACGGTATTTGTCTTTCTCTTTCTGACTTACTTCACTCTGTATGATAGTCTCTAGGTCCATCCACCTCACTACAAATAACTCAGCTTTGTTCCTTTTTATGGCTGGGTAATGTTCCATTGTATATATGTGCCACATCTTCTTTATCCATTCATCTGTTGATGGACGCTTAGGTTGCTTCCATATCCTGGCTATTGTAAATAGAGCTGCAATGAACATTTTGGTACATGATTCTTTTTGAATTATGGTTTTCTCAGGGTATATGCCCAGTAGTGGGATTAGTGGGTCATATGGTAGTTCTACTTTTAGTTTTTTAAGGAACCTCCACACTGTTCTCCATCGTGGCTGTATCAATTTACATTCCCACCAACAGTGCAAGAGGGTTCCCTTTTCTCCACACCGTCTCCAGCATTTATTGTTTGTAGATTTTTTGATGATGGCCATTCTGACCGGTGTGAGATAATAGCTCATTGTAGCTTTGCTTTGCATTTCTCTAATGATTAATGATGTTGAGTATTCTTTCATGTGTTTGTTGGCAATCTGTATATCTTCTCTGGAGAAATGTCTATTTAGGTCTTCTGCCCATTTTTGGATTGGGTTGTTTGTTTTTTTGATATTGAGCTGCATGAGTTGCTTGTATGTTTTAGAGATTAATCCTTTGTCAGTTGCTTCATTTGCAAATATTTTCTCCCATTCTGAGGTTGTCTTTTGGTGTCGTTTATGGTTTCCTTTGCTGTGCAAAAGCTTTGAAGTTTCATTAGGTCCCATTTGTTGATTTTTGTTTTTATTTCCATTTCTCTAGGAGGTGGGTCAAAAAGGATCTTGCTGTAGTTTATGTTATAGAGTTCTGCCTGTTTTCTTCTAAGAGATTTATAGTGTCTGGCCACACATTTCAGTCTTTAATCCATTTTGAGTTTATTTTTGTGTATGGTGTTAGGGAGTGTTCTAATTTCATTATTTTACTTGTAGCTGTCCAGTTTTCCCAGCACCACTTATTGAAGAAGCTGTCTTTCCTCCACTGTATATTCTTGCCTCCTTTATCAAAGATAAGGTGACCATATGTGCATGGGTTTATCTCTGGGCTATCTATCCTGTTCCATTGATTTATATTTCTGTTTTTGTGCCAGTACCATATTGTCTTCTTTATTGTAGCTTTGTAGTATACTCTGAAGTCAGGGAGCCTGATTCCTCCAGCTCCGTTTTTCCTTCTCAAGATTGCTTTGGCTATTTGGGGTCTTTTGTGTTTCCATACAAATTGTGAAATTTTTTTTTCTAGTTCTGTGAAAAATGCCAGTGGTAGTTTGATAGGGATTGCATTGAATCTGTAGATTGCTTTGGGTAGTAGAGTCATTTTCACAATGTGATTCTTCCAATCCAAGAACATGGTATATCTCTCTATTTGTATCATCTTTAATTTCTTTCATCAGTGTCTTATAATTTTCTGCATACAGGTCTTTTGTCTCCTTAGGTAGGTTTATTCCTATTTTATTCTTTTGGTTACAGTGGTAAATGGGAGTGTTTTCATAATTTCACTTTCAGATTTTACATCATTAGTGTATAGGAATGCAAGAGATTTCTGTGCATTAATTTTGTATCCTGCTACTTTCCCCAATTCATTGATTAGCTCTAGTAGTTTTCTGGTAGCATCTTTAGGATTCTCTATGTATAGTATCATGTCATCTGCAAACAGTGAGAGCTTTACTTCTTCTTTTCCGATTTGGATTCCTTTTATTTCTTTTTCTTCTCTGATTGCTGTGGCTAAAACTTCCAAAACTATGTTGAATAAGAGTGGTGAGAGTGGGCAACCTTGTTTTTTTCCTGATCTTAGTGGAAATGGTTTCAGTTTTTCACCATTGAGGACGATGTTGGCTGTGGGTTTGTCATATGTGGCCTTTATTATGTTGAGGAAAGTTCCCTCTATGCCTACTTTCTGCAGGGTTTTTATCATAAGTGGATGTTGAATTTTGTCAAAAGCTTTCTCTGCATCTATTGAGATGATCATGTGGTTTTTCTCCTTCCATTTGTTAATATGGTGTATCACGTTGACTGACTTGCGTATATTGAAGAATCCTTGCATTCCTGGAATAAACCCCACTTGATCGTGGTGTATAATCCTTTTAATGTGCTCTTGGATTCTGTTTGCTAGTATTTTGTTGAGGATTTTTGCCTCTATGTTCATCAGTGATATTGGCCTGTAGTTTTCTTTCTTTGTGACATCTTTGTCTGCTTTTGGTATCAGGGTGATGGTGGCCTCATAGAATGAGTTTGGGAGTGTTCCTCCCTCTGCTATATTTTGGAAGAGTTTGAGAAGGATAGGTGTTAGCTCTTCTCTAAATGTTTGATAGAATTTGGCTGTGAAACCATCTGGTCCTGGGCTTTTGTTTGTTGGAAGGTTTTTAATCAGAGTTTCAATTTCAGTGCTTGTGATTGGTCTGTTCATATTTTCTATTTCTTCCTGGTTCAGTCTCAGCAGGTTGTACATTTCTAAGAATTTGTCCATTTCTTCCAGGTTGTCTATTTTATTGGCATGTAGTTTCTTGTAGTAATCTCTCATGATCCTTTGTATTTCTGCAGTGTCAATTGTTACTTCTCCGTTTTCTTTTCTGATTCTATTGATTTTAGTCTTCTCTCTTTTTCTCTTGATAAGTCTGACTAATGGTTTATGAATTTTGTTTATCTTCTCAAAGAATGAGCTTTTAGTTTTATTGATCTTTGCTATCGTTTCCTTCATTTCTTTTTCATTTATTTCTGATCTGATCTTTATGATTACTTTCCTTCTGCTAACTTTGGGTTTTTTTTGTTCTTCTTTCTCTAATTGCTTTAGGTGTAAGGTTAGGTTGTTTATTTGAGATGTTTCTTGTTTCTTAAGGTAGGCTTGTATAGCTATAATCTTCCCTCTTAGAACTGCTTTTGCTGCATCCCATAGGTTTTGGGTCATTGTGTTTTCATTGTCATTTGTTTCTAGGTTTTTTTTTTATTTCCTCTTTGATTTCTTCAGTGATCTCTTGATTATTAAGTAGTGTTTTGTTTAGCCTTCATGTGTTTGTATTTCTTACAATTTTTTTCCTGTAATTGATATCTAGTCTCATAGCGTTGTGGTCGGAAAAGATACTTGATATGATTTCAATTTTCTCAAATTTACCAAGGCTTGATTTGTGACCCAAGATATGATCTATGCTGGAGAATGTTCCATGAGCACTTGAGAAGAATGTGTATTCTGTTGTTTTTGGATAGAATGTCCTATAAATATCAATTAAGTCCATCTTGTTTAATGTGTCATTTAAAGCTTGTGTTTCCTCATTTATTTTCATTTTGGATCATCTGTCTATTGGTGAAAGTGTGGTGTTAAGGTCCCCTACTATGATTGTGTTCCTGTCGATTTCCCCTTTTGTGACTGTTAGTATTTGCCTTATGTATTGAGGTGCTCCTATGTTGGGTGCATAAATATTTACAATTGTTATCTCTTCTTCTTGGATTGATCCCTTGATCATTATGTAGTGTCCTTGTGTCTTGTAATAGTCTTTGTTTTAAAGTCTATTTTGTCTGATATGAGAATTGCTACTCCAACTTTCTTTTGATTTCCATTTGCATGGAATATCTTTTTCCATCCCTTCACTTTCAGTCTGTATGTGTCCCTAAGTCTGAAGTGGGTCTCTTGTAGACAGCATATATACAGGTCTTGTTTTTGTATCCATTCAGCCAGTCTATATCTTTTGGTTGGATCATTTAATCCATTTACATTTAAGGTAATTATTGATATGTATGTTCCTATTACCATTTTCTTAATTGTTTTGGGTTTATTATTGTAGGTTTTTCCCTTTTCTTGTGTTTCCTCCCTAGAGAAGTTCCTTTAGCATTTGTGGTAAAGCTGGTTTGGTGGTGCTGAGTTCTCTTAGCTTTTGCCTGTCTGTAAAGCTTTTAATTTCTCTGTCAAATCTGAATGAGATCCTTGCTGGGTAGAGTAATCTTGGTTGTAGGTTTTTCTCTTTCATCACTTTAAAATGTCCTGCCACTCCCTTCTGGCTTGCAGAGTTTCTCCTGAAAGATCAGCTCTTAACCTTATGGGGATTCCCTTATGTGGTACTTGTTGTTTTTCCCTTGCTGCTTTTAATATTTGTTCTTTGTATTTACCTTTTGATAGTTTGATTAATATGTGTCTTGGCGTGTTTCTCTTTGGTCTTATCATGTATGGGACTCTCTGTGCTTCCTGGAGTTAACTATTTCCTTTCCCATATTAGGGAAGTTTTCAACTATAATCTCTTCAAATATTTTCTCAGTCCCTTTCTTTTTCTCTTCTTCTTCTGGGACCCGTATAATTCGAATGTTTGTGCATTTAATGTTGTCCCAGAGGTCTCTGAGACTGTCCTCAATTCTTTTCATTCTTTTTTCTTTATTCTGCTCTGCAGTAGTTATTTCCATTATTTTATCTTCCAGGTCACTTATCTGTTCTTCTGCTTCAGTTATTCTGCTATTGATTCCTTCTAGAGAATTGTTAATCTCATCTCTGTGGTGTTCATCTCTGTTTGTTTGCTGTTTAGTTCTTCTAGGTCCTTGTTAAACGTTTCTTGTATATTCTCCATTCTGTTTCCAAGATTTTGGATCATCTTTACTCTCATTATTTGGAATTTTTTTTCAGGTAGACTGCCTATTTCCTCTTCATTTGTTACGTCTGGTGGGTTTTTGCCTTGCTCCTTCATCTGCTGTGTGTTTCTCTGTCTTCTCATTTTGCTTAACTTACTGTGTTTGGGGTCTCCTTTTCACAGGATGCAGGTTCGTAGTTTCTGTGTTTTTGGTGTCTGCCCCCAGTGGGTAAGGTTGGTTCAGTGGGTTGTGTAGTCTTCCTGGTGGAGGAGACTAGTGCCTGTGTTCTGGTGGATGAAGCTGGATCTTGTCTTTCTGGTGTGCAGGTCCATGTCTGGTGGTGTGTTTTGGGGTGTCTGTGGCCTTATTATGATTTTAGGCAGCCTCTGTGCTAATGGATGGTGTGGTGTTCCTGTCTTGGTAATTGTTTGGCATAGGGTGTCCTGCACTGTAGCTTGCTGGTCACTGAGTGGAGCTGGGTCTTGGCATTGAGATGTAAATCTCTGGGACATTTTCACCGTTTGATATTACGTGGAGCTGGGAGGTCTCTTGTGGACCAGTGTCCTGAACTTGGCTCTCCTACCTCAGTGGCACAGCCCTGATGCCTGGCTGGAGCACTAAGAACCTCTCCTCCACATGGCTCAGAATAAAAGGGAGAAAGAAAAGAAAGAAAGAAAGAAGATAAATAAAATAAAATAATTAAAATAAAAAATAAGGGTTAAGAAAAAAATATTTTTTTAAGTAAAAAAAAAAAAAAAAGGACAGACAGAACCCTAGGATAAATGGTAAAAGCAAAGCTTTACAGACAAAATCACACACAGAAGCGTACACATACACACTCACAAAAAGGGGGAAAATATATAATCGTTGCTCCCAAAGTCCACTCCTCAATTTGGGATGATTCGCTGTCTATTCAGGTATTCCACAGATGGAGGGTACATCAAGTTGATTGTGGAGATTTAATCCCCTGCTCCTGAGGCTGCTGGGAGAAATTTCCCTTTCTCTTCTTTGTTCACACAGCTCCCGGGGTTCAGCTTTGGATTTGGCCCCGCCTCTGCGTGTAGGTCGCCGAAGGGCGTCTGTTCTTCGCTCAGACAGGACTGGGTTAAAGGAGCAGTTGATTCGGGGGCTCTGGCTCACTCAGGCCAGAGGGAGGGAGGGGCACGGAGTGCGGGGTGAGCCTGTGGCGGTAGAGGCTGGCGGGACGTTGTAGCAGCCTGAGGCGCGCTGTGTGTTCTCCCTGGGAAGTTGTCCCTGGATCCTGGGACCCTGGCAGTGGCGGGCTGCACAGGCTCCCAGGAGGGGAGGTGTGGATAGTGACCTGTGCTCGCACACAGGTTCCTTGGTGGCTGCAGCAGCAGCCTTAGCGTCTCATGCCTGTCTCTGGGGTTCGTGCTTTTGGCCACGGCTCGCGCCCGTCTCTGGAGCTCCTTTAAGCAGCGCTCTTAATCCCCTCTCCTCGCGCACCAGGAAACAAAGAGGCAAGAAAACGTCTCTTGTCTCTTCGGCAGCTCCAGAGTTTTCCCCGGACTGCCTCTTGGCTAGCCGTGGTGCACTATGGCTGTGTTCAGGCTGTGTTCACGCTGCCAACCCCAGTCCTCTCCCTGTGATCCATTGAAGCCTGAGCCTCAGCTCCCAGCCCCGCCCACCCCGGCGGGTGAGCAGAGAAACCTCTCGGGCTGGTGAGTGCCGGTCGGCACCGATCCTCTGTGTGGGAATCTCTCCGCTTTGCCCTCTGCACCCCTATTGCTGCGCTCTCCTCCACGGCTCCGAAGCTTCCCTGCCCTTCGCCACCCACAGTCTCCGCCCGCAAAAGGGCTTCCTAGTGTGTGGAAACCTTTCCTCCTTCACGGCTCCCTCCCACTGGTGCAGGTCCCGTCCCTATCCTTTTGTCTCTGTTTATTCTTTTTTCTTTTGCCCTACCCAGGTACGTAGGGAGTTTCTTGCCTTTTGGGAGGTCTGAGGTCTTCTGCCAGCGTTTAGTAGGTGTTCTGTAGGAGTTGTTCCACATGTAGATGTATTTCTGATGTATTTGTAGGGAGGAAGGTGATCTCCACGTCTTACTCTTCTGCCGTCTTGAAGCTCCTCCTCTCTACCGTGAGTTTATTTTTAAATGGTATTGCGCTTGGTTTGGCTTTAAGTAGTTCTTAATAATTCTTTGATCTTGGCTTACCACTTGAAGATTGAGTGTGAGAATGGGCAGATTTCTGTTCATGAGTCATAAAACAGCATTGAGTATTTCTATCACCGTGTAAGACATTTAGGCTTTGAGGAAAGAAGCAGATATGTTCCAGTTCTGGTAAAGTTTTCTTTATACCTATTAGCTCATACTGGAACTTCTTTGACAAATATGAGCACCATCTGGATTCCTGACTTTGGCCTTGTTCCTTATCTCTGAGCTCATTTTCACAGCAAACAAGTGCTACCTAGAGGGGTGTGTGTGTGCGTGCGTGCGCGTGCACATGCATGTGTGTATGTGTCTAGGGAAAGGGGTATGATCCTGAGATGCATTACATGTTTTCTCAGCAAGTCCTCAGGGGAGATCAGCCCCAGGTGCTCACAATGATAACCCACTTGTTAACACGTTCTTTATTGGCTTTTCTCCTTTTCTTGTCTTATTTTCCTCACTTTCCCTGGGATCACTTCTCAAATAAACTACCTGTACCTAAGTGCTTCTGCTTCCACGTAACCCAAACTAAGACAGAACCATTAAAAAAAAATCTCCTTGGGGCATGAAAATCTAATGCAAAATGTGTTCATACTATTTGAAAACAAAAGAATCCATATTTTTGTAAGAAGAGAAACATAAATAAGCCAAAAACCAAATTAAAAAACCTAGAGAGCTGTCAAGTCACACACACGCAAACACCACATACACATAGAAACACACATATCCCACACTCAGATTGGTCTAAACAAGTGGAAGATAACTTGAGTAAAAACAAAGAACTTACTGAAACACAAAGCCAGAAAATAGAAATTATAAGTAAGATGGGAGATGGTAAATTAGAAGTTATTGTGAACTACAGTCAAGAATAAGAAGAAAAGAAATAAGATGCATTGGAATCTGGGGAGATTAATGCAATAAGAATGAACTAACACAGTTATACTTTGGAATGTACAATGAAATGATGTATGTGCTTTGTAAACTATTAAATATTGAAATTCATACTCAAAGCATTCTTGTCAACAGGTTGCATAAAAGAATGCTTGTCAATGAAGTGGATGACCATGGAGGAAAAATACTCACCTAGAAGCCCTCTGGGTTTTTTATCCTAGTTTCCCTGAACTTTCTGACATTTGGCAAGTTAATTTCTCTGGATGTGTGTTTCCTTGCCCTAGCCATTGGATCAACATGAACTCAAATTTTATTTTATTTTTAAAAATTTTATTCAATTTAAATTATTTTATTTTTATTTATTTATTTGGCCATGCCATGCAGCTTGTAGGACCTTAGTTCCCTGACCAGGGATCAAACCTGTACCCCCTGCAGTGGAATCATGGAGTCCTAACCACTGGACTGCCAGGGAATTCCCCATGAACTCAAATTTTATAATGGATATGAAAACACTTTGAAAAATAGAAAATTGTATGCAAATGTAAGAGTTTATAATTTTTTTTTTTTTTGGTGGTACGCGGGCCTCTCACTGTTGTGGCCTCTCCTGTTGCGGAGCACAGGCCCCGGACGCGCAGGCTCAGCGGCCGTGGCTACGGGCCCAGGCGCTCCGCGGCATGTGGGATCTTCCCGGACTGGGGCACGAACCCGTGTCCCCTGCATTGGCAGGCGGACTCTCGACCACTGCGCCACCAGGGAAGCCCAGAGTTTATAATTTTATAAAAAGGTAGGATGTGAGAGTTAACGTTTACTTCTTTTAAATTCATTTAGGTCCCAAGGATGTAGAGTACACCTCAAGAGAACAGAACTTTGCCAAATCCAAGTTTCTCTGGGTGATATTTCCCTTTTAAAGGGTACACATACTTAAATTTGTTTATTCACTTATAATTCATATACAGTTAAATGTCTGATTTGAAGAACCTAATATGTGATTTCCTTTTCTTATAGTAAACCCCAAACACAGCATTGCCCCATCTCAAGATAGCTTAGGAAACTAATAGTTTGTACCCCTGGAAATCTGAAAAAGTTCTGTTATCCCAAGTGCTTCAAGGAAGGATGTTCTCTTAGTGAAATCTATTTCTCCTAGATTTTTCTTGGATATTTTTGATTGTGGATTTCTGTAATATGCTCAGAATTGTGAAATGTGTAACTAACTGTGCAACAGAATTATGAAAGTGTTCCTCCCCTTAAGGAGCTTATAGTCTAGCTGGGGAGGTAGGGAGAAAAAGTCCATCTATGAAATTAATACAAACAAATACAAGTCGGTACTAATTCAGATACTTATCGAGAAACTTCTTTAGGCATACTCTAGGTGTTTTGCAGGAAAAGTAATCCAACCTTGTTTTTGAATACTACATTATAGCAGTTCAGTCCATTCTGGGCATCAGAACTCTTAATATTATTGAGCGGTGTGCTTTGAAATTATTTTACCAAATCATCTGATAGAGTGGGAAGGTTAATGTCACAAGTAATTCCCCTTCCTCATTCTTCTTTCTCCTCCACACCCTGTCAGGGAAAAACCCCTCCTATCTCTAGAACTTGCATGAAGAACCAGTGAAGTAATCCAGCGATACTGCTAAGATTAGTGACCCAACCCCTGCTTAACTAGTGCATTTCAAAACCGCATATGTCAAGGTCTTCTCTATGTATAGGTCAGTGTGTGGTTTCCTCCACTGTGGCTACTCTGGGGAGAGAAATCAACACTGTTTTCTTGTTTAAAAAGGTGCTCGCTGAAGAAAAGACTAAGTAGAGAGGGTGGGCTGAGAAAACACAGGAGGACCTGAAGGTCATCTTATTCATCTGGAAATTCTCCTGTTGGCCACTGTTCCTCCAGGCTCTTGTTCTGAGTAAGCTGGACCTATTCTAGCTGAGCAGGTTCCAGGCTGAGGAAGGGTGGTATGGCTTGGTGGCAGGAAGTGAGGAGATGGCCATCAACATATGTGGGCTGGATACCCATTTTCTTGTGTCTCTTATATTAACAGAGCCAAGTATTGCTGCTAAGAGACCCTTGAAGACTGAGGGAGAAGGGAAAAAGGCATATCTTCATGGAATAGTACAGGAATTCTGGAGGGAAATTAGTGAGATAAAGACATGGCGACTGTTTGTGGGGGGAGGTAGGCTGATTGTCAACCTCTGAGTGGTGGGTCCTGGGAAATACATCAGGACATTCTCATGTCAGAATACTATATCCCTTAGTGAATTTAGGAAAAGGGCTGATTTTAAGTGAAGAATCTGGTAATTTTTCCATACTTCTTTATGATCAGGAGAGAACTTGGGTTATTTTCTATTAGGTAATTTCTCCTACGTTGAGGCAGAATAAGGTAGTGGTTAAAAGTTCAGAATCGAGAGCCAGAAAGTGTGATTTAAAAAATCCGTTTCCAGCACTTCCTAGCTGTGTGATCTTTGACAGTTTACTTAACCTCTCTCTGCCTCAGTTTCCTCATCTGGATAAAAGCATTACTCACAGAACAGTGCAAGGATTAAGTGAGTTCATAGACACAAAATGCTTGGCACATCATCAGCACTTGATGACTATTTCCCATGGAAATCACATGCATGCAAACTACCCCGCAGCCCAGGCTGCACAGCCTAGTGATGGAGCACATGGGATTCACAGTTAGACTGGATCTACAGTCAGCCCAGCTGTGCTCCTCGCCTGCAGTGTGATCTCGGGCAAGTTATTTAATCCTTCTAAGCATCATTTACTCCATCTGTAAGTTGTGATAATAGTGGTATTTACTTCATAGTTTGTTCTGAGGAATGAATGAGATGATTTACATACATTTCCTGATGCAAGGGGGGTCTGGCACACAGTAAATGCTACTTCTTTCATACATGTACACACATCACATCACACACACACACACACACACACACACACACACACACACACACACAAACACACATGTCCTTGCATCTTACATGATTGTCTCTTCCCTCCTTAAAAAGAAAACCTGAAAAACCTTCATCTTTCCTAGGGAAGTGCAGAATAATGACCCTGAACCAATTACTTATGTACTTGGGAAAAATAATCCTTTTCAGTTCTCCCTTACATTTTCCCTTTCTATCCCCCATGTCAGGAGCAGAAGACCAGGGAAACTGGTTGCCAGACAGGAAGGGAAGGAAAAGATGACCAAAGCTGACTTAGCACATGTCCACTCTTCTCATGGGTAACTGCCTGCCAGGACTGCCTACATAATTTTAGGGCTCGGTGCAAAATGAAAATTCACGACCCCTTGTTCAAAAGTCATTAAGAATTTCAAGACAGCAACATCAGAGCATTAAACCAAGCACATGGCTCTCTGCAACTTCACAGTAAAGCTGTAAAGCTGGCCCTGCTGCCAGCCCTAGGGCAGTGGGAGCGAGGAAGTGTTGAAGCCCCTTCTGTTGTTGGTTTGATGCCAACTTGTCTGTTCTTTCCATCTCTGAGCCTAACTGAGCCATGTGGGTTTACTTCCAGGTCTCCCTGGGAGCCTAGAGACTGGGAATGTGAAGTGTCAGACAGCCCCACCTCTGAAGGGAGGTGAAGAGAAATTGGGTTAGAACTGTTTAACCCAGTCAATCAATTTGATCAGTTTGTAGGAAATCCTCATAATTGTAGGAGGGAAGGTCACCCACAAGGGAGAAAATGTATAGTAATACTAATCATTAGAGAATATTTGTGGGTATGAGTGTGGTCTGTAATGCTGCAAAATGTTCACTTTCATGGTCTCAGTTAATTTCTTCTGCTTAACAAACTTTTAAGCTCTTAAGAGGATTTATCTACCTCTTTTATTCACTTACCGGAGAAGCAAAAGCTTGACCTTCCTTCTTCCCTTGTTAGATACTGCTCATATTAGCTTGAGGGCATTAGGAGGAAGATGAGGAGTGTGCGAGCAATAAAGATATTTCAGTCTTCAGGAGCTAACAATGCATGTTATCCATTATATCCATTGTATCCATACCCTTTTATCGATTTTATATCTTGCAGGGAAATTTGATGATGAACTTTAATTCTTTGAGAGACTACCACATGGCTCAGATGGCCTATATATTCTTGCTCTGTGACCAGATGTGGGAGGCTGGGCCCTGGGGATGCAGCAGCAGAGACCCTGGGAATGGATGGGGGGTGGTAAATGGGGCAGAGAAGTGGTTTCAAGGAAAGCTGCTAGAGTTAGAAGATGGAGAAAGGTGGTGGGAAAGGGTGAAGGGGAGAGGAGAGGTTTGGGGAGAAGGGGGGATTGAAATAGGGGGCTGGAGAGAGGAAGAGGGAGCCCAGGAATAAGGAAGTCCAGGTTGAAAGGTTAACTTGAAGTTAACTTGTGGGTTAGGAAGTCCCAGAAGGAGGGGAATAGAAAGACCTTTCCTCTCTTAGCTGAATAGAAAGCCCCAAGGGGCCACAGAGAGAACACTGTTCATTGTAGATTCCCTGGCACTATCACTCCTTAACTCCTTGGGTTGTTCATTACTCCTCCCATCAATGCAGTCGTCATATGCCAAGCAAGGGTGTGCATCAGGGGACCTTCTAATCCCAGTCTGAGCCAGACCACAAATTCCAGGGGAGTGAGTGAGTGAGATGGAAGGGACAGGTCAGAGAGAGAGGAAGGAAAGCACAGATGGGGAGAGCAAAGAAGTGTGAATAGGAGGGAGCGCAGGGGAATGCAGGGGACTGGGTGGGGGAGAGTGAAGTGTGGGCATTTTTGCCTGTTACGTCTTTCCTAATTTTTGGAGCACAGGCTCTGGACACACAGGCTCAGCGGCCATGGCTCACAGGCCCAGCCGCTCCGCGGCAGGTGGGATCTTCCCGGACTGGGGCATGAACCCGTGTCCTCTGCATCGGCAGGCGGACTCTCAACCACTGCGCCACCAGGGAAGCCCCCCTAATATTTTTTTCAATAACAGTTTTAAAGTGATATTTACACACCATAAGTCTCACCCTTTTAAAGTATATAATTCAGTGGTTTTTAGTATAGTTACAGAGTTGTGCAACAATCACAACTGTCTAATTCAAGAACATTTTTATCACCCCTCCCCAAAGAAATTACCCATTAGCAGTCATTCCCCATTCTCCCCTGTCCCTAGTCCCTGGAAACCACACATCTCTTTTCAGTTCCTATAAATTTGCCTATTCTAGACATTTTGTGTAAGTGGAATCATACAATATATGGTCTTTTGTGCCTGGCTTCTTTCACTTAGCATTATGTTCTTAAGGTTCATCCACGTTATAGCATGTATCAGTACTTCATTTCTTCTGCTGAATAATATTCCATTGCACAGATAAATCACATTTTGTCTATCCATCAGTAATACACATATGGGTTGTTTTCACTTTTTTGGCTATAATGAATAATGGTGCTAGGAACATTCTTATACAAGTTTTTACGAGAACATATGTTTTCATTTCTCTTGTGTATGTAATTAGGAATAAAATTGTTGGGCCATGTGTAATTCTGTGTTTAATATTCTGAGGAACCGCCAAACAGTTTTTCCAAAATGACTGAACCATTTTAGAATCTCACTAGCCGTGAGTGAGAGTTCCAATTTCTCTACATTCTTGCTGACACTTGTTACTTTCTGTCCTTTTGCTTGTAGTCATCCTAGTGGGAATGAGATGTTATCTCACTGGGTTGTTTTTTTTGTTTTTAATTTTTGGCCATGCCACAGGGCATGCAGGATCTTAGTTCTCCATCCAGGGATTGATCCCATGCCCCCTGCAGTGGAAGTATGGAATCTTATCCACTGGACCACCAGGGAAGTCCCTCGTTTTTTTTCTTTTAATTGAAGTGTAGTTGATTTACAATATTATATTAGTTTCAGGTATACAGCAAAATGATTCAGTTATATATATATTTTTTTCAGACTATTTTCCATTATTGGTTATTATAAGATATTGAATATAGTTCCCTGTGCTGTACGGTAAATCCTTGTTTCTTATCTATTTTACATATAGTGGTTTGCATCTGTTAATTCCATATGCCTACTTTATCCCCCCCTTTCCCCTTTGGTAACCATAAGTTTGTTTGCTATGTCTGTGAGCCTGTTTCTGTTTTGTACATGGATTCATTTGTATTATTTTTTTAGATTCCATATATAAGTGACTTTCGTCTTTCTCTAACTTCACTAAATATAATATTCTCTTGGTTCATCCATGTTGCTGCAAATGGCGATATTTCATTCTATTTTATGGCGGAGTACTATTCCATTGTGTGTGTGTGTATATATGTATCACATCTTCTTAAGCCAGTCATCAGTTCATGGGCACTTGGGTTGTTTCCATGCCTTGGCTATTTTGTACATAGTGCTGCTATGAACGTTGGGGTGTATGTATCTTTTTAAATTGGAGTTTTTGTCTTTTCTGGATATATACTCAGGGGTGGGATCACTGAATCACATGGTAGGTCTATTTTTAATTTTTAAGGAAGCTTCATACTGGTTTCCATAGTGGCTCCACCAGTTTACATCCCCACCAACAATACACAAGGGTTCCCTTTTCTCTACACTCTCTCTAGCATTTATTATCTGTAGACTTTTTTTTTTGATTCTTTGTACATTTATTTGTCTTCAGAATGTATTCCAAAAATGGATTTATATTTAAAAAATTGTGTTCTTAAGTCACTTAAGATAATTACTTTCACAAACAATAAGCAATTAGTAAAATTGGTTTCTGTTTTTAAATTCTTAGGAATTGCTGGGGTTTTTTCTATTTGATTTAATTTAATTTTTAATTTTTTAAATTGAAGTATAGTTGTACAGTATTACATGTTACAGGTGTACAACATATAGATTCACAATTTTTAAAGGTTATATTCCATTTATAGTTACTACAAAATATTGGCTATATTCCCTATGTTGTAGCTTATTTATTTTATACATAATAGTTTGTACCTCTTTATGCACTACCCCTATCTTGCCCCTCCCCACTTCTTTCTCCCCACTGCTAATCACTAGTTTGTTGTCTACATCTGTGAGGCTGTATCCTTTTTGTTATATTCAATAGTTTGTTTTATTTTTTAGATTCCACATATAAGTGATATCATACAGTATTTGTCTTTCTCTGTCTATCTTATTTCACTTAGCATGATACCCTCCAAGTCCATCCATGTTGTTGCAAATGGCAAAATTTTACTTTTTTATAGCTGAGTAGTATTCCATTTTGTGTGTGTGTGTGTGTGTGTGTGTGTGTGTCTCACATCATCTTTATTTATTCTTCTGTTGATGGAAATCTAAATAATGATGCTATGAACATTGGGGTGGATATATCTTTTTGAATTAGTGTTTTTGCTTTTTTCAGATATATACCCAGGAGTGGAATTGCTGGGTCATATAGTAGTTCTATTTTAAGTTTTTTTAGAAACCTCCCTACTGCTTTTCACAGTGGCTGCACTAATTTACATTCCCACCAACAGTGTATGAGTGTTCCCTTTTCTCCGCATCCTCACCAACATTTGCTGTGTTCTGCTGGCCATTTACATGCCCTCTTTGGAAAAATGTCTATTTAATTCTTCTACCCATTTTGTAATCAGGTTGTTTGTTTATTTTTGATGTTGAGTTGTATGAACTGTTTATATATTTTAGATATTAACCCCATACTGGTCTTATCATTTGCAAATATTTTCTCCTATTCAGTAGGTTGTCTTTTCATTTTTTTTTTTTTTTTTTTTGCGGTACGCGGGCCTCTCACTGTTGTGACCTCTCCCGTTGCGGAGCACAGGCTCTGGATGCACAGGCTCAGCAGCCATGGCTCATGGGCCTAGCCGCTCTGCAGCATGTGGGATCTTCCCGGACCGGGGCACAAACCCGTGTCCCCTGCATCGACAGGCAGACTCTCAACCACTGTGCCACCAGGGAAGCCCTGTCTTTTCATTTTGTTGATGGTTTACTTTGCTGTGCAAAAGCTTTTAAGCCTAATTAGGTCCCATGTGTTTATTTTTGCTTTTATTTCCTTTGCTTTAGGAGATAGTTCCAAAAAAATATTACTACAATTTATGTCAAGGAGTGTTCTGCTTATGTTTTCTTCTAGGAGTTTTATGGTTTCTGGTTTTACATTTAGATCTTTAATCCATTTTGAGTTTATTTTTGTATATGTTAGAGAATGTTCTAATTTCATTGTTTTACATGTATGTAGCTGTCCAATTTTCCCAACACCACTTATTGAAGATACTGTCTTTTCTCCATTGTGTATTTTTGCCTCCTTTGTTGTAGATTAGTTGGCCATAAGTGCATGGGTTTATTTCTGAGCTCTCTATTTTGTTCCATTGATCTATGTGTCTGTTTTTATGCCAGTACCATACTGTTTTGATTCCTGTAATTTTGAAGTATAGTCTGAAGTCAGGGAGTGTGATTCCTCCACCTTTGTTCTTTTTTCTCAGTATTGTTTTGGCTATCCAACCTCTTTTGTCTTTTTATACAAATTTTAAAATTATTCTAGTTCTGTGAAAATGCCCTTGGTATTTTGATAGGGATTGCATTGAATCTTCAGATTGCTTTGGGTAGTTAGTCTTGGGTAGCATAGTCATTTTAATAATATTAATTATTCTAATCTGAGAACATGGTATATCTTTTCATCTGTTTGTGTCATCTTCAATTCCTTTCATCATTGTGTTATAGTTGTCTGGGTACAGGTCTTTTACCTCCTTAGGTAAGTTTATTCCTAGATATTTTATTCTTTTTGATGCAGTGGTAAATGGGATTGTTTCCTTAATTTCTCTTTCTGAGAATTTGTTGTTAGTGTATAGAAGTGCAACATATTTCTCTATATTAATTTTGTATCCTGAAACTATACCAAATTCATTGATAAGCTCTAGTAGTTCTCTGATGGTGTCTTTAGGGTTTTCTATGTGTGGTATTATGTTATGTGCAAATAATAAGTTTTACCTTTCTCTTTCAATTTGTATAACTTTTCTTCCTCCCTCCCTCCCTCCCTCCCTCTCTCTCTCCCTCTCTCCCTCTCTCCCTCCCTTCCTTCCTTCCTTTCTTTCTTTTTGTCTGATTGCTGTGGCTGATTTCTAATATTATGTTGGCTAGAAGTGGTGAGAGGGGGCATCCTTGTCTTTTTCCTGAATTTAGTGGGAAGGCTTTCAACATTTTACTGTTGAGTATTATGTTGGCTGTGGGTTTGTCATAAATATCTTGAATTATGTTCAGATATGTTCTCTTTATACCCACTTTGGTGACAGTTTTTATCATAAATGGATGTTGAATTTTGTCAAATGCTTTTTCTGTGTCTATTGAGGTGATCATGTGTTTTTTTCCTTTCCTTTTGTTAATATGGTATATCCCATTGATTGATTTGTGTATGTTGAACTATCCTTGCATCCCTGGAGTGAATCCAACTTGATCATGGTATATGATCCTTTTTATGTATTGTTGGATTTGGTTTGCTAATATTTTGTTTAGGATTTTCACATCTATATTCATCAAATATGTTGGCTTGTAATTTTCTTTTTTTTTTGTCGTGTCTTTGTCTGGTTTGGGTACTAGGGTGATGGTAGCTTCACAGAATGAATTTGGAGTGTTTCCTCCTCTTCAGTTTTTTGAAATAGTTTGAAATGAACGTGTATATGTTCTTCTTTGTATGTTTGGTAGAATTCTCCATTGAAGCCATCCAGTCCTTGACTTTTGTTTGATGGAAGTTTTTGTTTGTTTGTTTTTTGTTTGTGTTTTAATTACAGAGTATATTTCACTTCTAGTGATCAGTCTATTCAAATTGTCTGTTTCTTATTGACTCAGTTTTGGCAGGCTGTATGTTTCTAGAAATTTGTCCATTTCTTCTAGGTTGTCCAATGTGTTGACATATAACTGTTCATAGTATTCTGTTATATGATTTTTTGTATTTCCGTAGTATCAATTGTTATTTCTCCTCTTTCATTTCTTATTTTGTTTATTTGGGTCCTTTCTGTTTTCTTCTTGGTAAGCTTGGCTAGAGGTTTGTCAATTTTGTTTATCTTTTCAAAAACCAACTCTTGGTTTTATTGATCTTTTCTATTATTTTTTGATCTCTGCTTTTTAATTTTTTAAATTGTCTTTATTATTTCCTTCCGTCTGATGACTTTGTGTTTTGTGCATTCTTCTTCTTCTCATTCTTTTAGATGGTAGGTTAGGTTGATTATTTGAGATTTTTCTTGTTTCTTGGATTAGAAATTGAGATTTTTCTTATTTCTTGCTATGTACTTCCCTCTTAGAACTGCTTTTGCTGTATCCCATAGATTCTGTAAAGGTTATGTTTTCATTTTCATTTACCTCTAGGTATTTTCTGATTTATTCTTTGATTTCATCATTGACTCTTTTTTTTTTTTTTAGCGTGTTATTTGGTCTCTCTGTGTTTGTTCTTTTCCCATTTTTCTTTATGTGGTTGATTTCTAGTTTCATACCATTGTGGTCAGAAAAGATGCTTGAAAAAATGTGTATCCTCTTAAATTTGTTGAGTCTTGTTTTGTGACCTAGTATGGGTCTATCCTAGAAAATATTCCATGCATGCTTGAAAAGAATGTGTAGTCTGTTTTTTTGTATGTTGTTGACCACAGATATCAACTAAGTCCAACTGGTCTATTGTGTTATTTAGGACTTCTGTTGCATTACTGATTTTCTGTCTGGATGATATGTCCATTGATGTCAGTAGGGTGCTAGTCTTCTATTATTGTATTCCTGTCGATTTCTCCCTTTATGTCTATTAATATGTTTTATATATTTAGGTGCTCCGTATTGGGTGCCATGTATGTTAATGAGTGTAATATCGTCTTGTTGACTGATCCCTTTACCATTGTATAATGTCCTTTTTTTCTATCTTTATGGCCTTTGTTTTAAAGTCTATTTTGTCTGATGTGAGTATTGCTACCCCTGCTTTCTTGTTATTTCCATTTACATGAAATATCTTTTTCCAAGCCCTTACTTTCAGTCTGTGTGTCTTTCATGCTGAGTGAGTTTCTTGTAGGCAGTGTATTGTAGGTTCTTGTTTTGTTTTGTTTTTAATATAGTCTGCCACTCTGTCTTTTGATTAGAGCAGTTAGTTCATTGCAATTTAAAGTAATTATTGATAGGTATGTACTTATTGCCATTTTAAATCTTGTTTTCCAGTTATTTTTGTAGTTCTTCTTTGCTCATTTCTTCTTTTTGTTTTTCCTTTTGTAGTGTGATGGTTTTCTTTTGTAGTATGCTTGAGTTCCTTTCTTTTTTTCTGTGTGAATCTATTTTATGTTTTTGATTTGTGGTTGCCCAGGAGTTCAAGTATGGTTCACGCATAACTATATCTACTTGCTTTAAACGGATGGTCATACAGGTTCAAACACGCAAAAAATCTACATTTTTCTCCTCCTCTCCCCCATATTTTCTGATTTTGATGTCCTATTTTACATCTTCATGCTTATTCTTTTGCTGTTAATTGTAGTTATAATCACTTTTACAAACTTTTTTATTGTTTTAAATCTTTATACTGGCTTATTTAAGTGATCTTCAATCCTTTTGTATGGTTGCCTTTCCTATTATGATTTTCCCTTTCATATAGATTCTTGCTTCTTTTCTATTTAGAAAAGACCTTTCAATATTTCTTTTAGGTTAAGTTTAGTATTGCTGAATCCTTTTTTTTTTTTTTTTTTTTGGTACGTGGGCCTCTCACTGTTGTGGCCTCTCCAGTCGCGGAGCACAGGCTCTGGATGCGCAGGCTCAGCGGCCATGGCTCATGGGCCCAGCCACTCCACAGCATGTGGGATCTTCCAGGACTGGGGCAGGAACCTGTGTCCCCTGCATCGGCAGGCGGACTCCTAATCACTGCGCCACCAGGGAAGCCCTGCTGAATTCTTCTACAGTTTTTTTCTTGAGAAATTTTTTCTCTCTCCAATTCTAAATGATAATCTTGCTGGGTAGAGGATCCTAGATTGCAGGGTTTTCACTTTCAGGACTTTGAATATATCAAAATCTGAAAAGGACTGCATAGTTTCTGCAGAGAAATCAGCTGATAGTCTTATGGAGATTCCCTTGTAACTGACTTTTTGTTTTTCTCTTGCTGCCTTTAGAATCCTCTATTTTTAACTTTTGCCATTTTAATTATAATATGGTTCTGTTTTTATTCATCTTGTTTGGGACCCTCTGTGTTTTTATTTTGGGTGGTTCTGTTTTTATTCATCTTGTTTGGGACCCTCTGTGTTTTCTGTACCTGGATATCTGTTTCCTTCATTAGGTTTGAGAAATGTTCAGTCATAATTTCTTCAAATACACTTTTGATCTCCTTTCCTCTCTTTTCTCTTCTTGGAACCCCTATGATCCTAATGCCAATACACTGTGGTTCTGTTTTTATTCATCTTGTTTGGGACCCTCTGTGTTTTCTGTACCTGGATATCTGTTTCCTTCATTAGGTTTGAGAAATGTTCAGTCATAATTTCTTCAAATACACTTTTGATCTCCTTTCCTCTCTTTTCTCTTCTTGGAACCCCTATGATCCTAATGCCAATACACTGTCTTGGTTACTGTAGCTTTGTAGTAAGTTTTGAAATTGTGAAACATGAGTCCTCAAACTTTGTTCTTCTTTGCCTTTTTCTTTTTGAGGATAGTTTTTGATAATTGTCTATTCTGATTTATTTTTATTTCCTCATGAATTTCTTTTTTTCTTTTTTTTTTTTTTTTTGTGGTACATGGGCCTCTCACTGTTGTGGCCTCTCCCGTTGCAGAGCACAGGCTCCGGACACGCAGGCTCGGTGGCCATGGCTCACAGGCCTAGTTGCTCCGCGGCATGTGGAATCCTCCTGGACCGGGGCATGAACCCGTGTCCACTGCATCGGCAGGTGGACTCTCAACCACCGCGCCATCAGGGAAGCCCTCCACATGAATTTCTTGAATCAATTTGTTAATTCATGCTTCCAAAAGCTGTGTTTGATATGATAGGCATTGTGTTCAATCTGTAGATTAATGTAGGGATTATTGCCATCTCAACAATATTAAGTTTTCCAATCCATTAACATGGGTTGTTTTTCCATTTATTTATGTCTTTTAAAAATATTTTTCAACAATGTTTTGTATTGTCAGTGTAAAAGTCTTACACTTCTTCTGTTAAATATATTCCTAATGTTTTGTTTTTGATGCTATTATAAATGAAATTATTTCTAATTTGTTTTTCAGATTGTTTATTGTTAGTGTATAAAAGTTCAATTGATTTTCACAGATTTATTTTGTCTCTTACAAGTTTTCTGAATTTGTTTATACATTTTAATAGCTTTTTCAGGGACTCTTTAGGATTATCTATATACAATATTATATAATCTGCAAATAGAGATAGATTTACTTCTTCCTTTCCAATCTGGATTTCTGTTATTTCTTTTTCTTTCTCAATTGCCTTGATAGAACCTCTAGTGTACTGTAGGATAGAATTGGTGAGAGCAGATATTTTTTGTTCCAGATCACAGGGGTAAAGCGTTCAGCCTTTCACTGTTAAAATGTAACCTGTGGGTTTTTCATAGGTGGCCTTTATCAGATCTAGAAACGTCTCTTCTATGCATAGTATATTGAATGTTTTGAATATGAATGGATGTTGGATTTTTCAAATTTTTTTTGCATCAATTGAGATGATCATCTGGCTTTTGTCTTATATTCTATTAATATGATGTATTACATTGATTTTTTTCTATGCTAAACCAACCTTGCATTCCTGGATAGATCCAACATTGCTGTGGTGTGTAATTCTTTTTATTTGTTGCTGGATTTGGTTTGCTAGTATTATGCTGAGTATTTTTGATTCTGTATTACTGAGGGATATTGGTCTTCTTTTCTAGTGATATATTTGTCTAGTTTTTGTTTTAGTGTAACATGGGCCTCATACAATAATTTGGAAAGTGCTCCCTTCTTTTCTGTCTCTTGGAAGTATTTGTGAATGATTGGTATTAATTATTTCTTAAAACTTTTATAGATTTCAGTAGTGAAGCCCTCTGAACATGGGCTTTTTTGTGGAGAGAAGTTTTTAAATTACTAATTTGGTACCGTTACTTGATATAGTACATTCAGATTTTCAATTTCTCTTTGAGTCACTCTCTGTAGTTTGTATCTTTCTAAGAATTTGTTCATTTCATTTAAGTTATTTAGTGTGTAGGTGTACAGTTGTTCCCAGTAATCCCTTAGAATCCTTTTATTTTTGTAAAGTTGGCAGTGATGTTTTCTTTTTAATTCCTGATTTAGTATTGTCTTTTTTTTTTCTTTGTCAGTCTAGCTAATTGTTTGTCAATTTTGTTGGTCTTTTCAAAGAACCAGCTTTGGGTTTCATTGAATTTTCCCATTCTGTATTTCATTTATTTTCATTCTAATCCTTACCATTTTGTTTCTTCTGTTTGCTTTGCATCTAATTTGCTCTTTTTTCCCCTAGTTTCTTAAGATGGAAGGTTAGATTAGGGGAAGATTTCTTCTTTTTTAACATAGGTATTTACAACTATTAATTTCCAGCAGGCACTACTTCAGCTTCATCCCATAAATGTTGGTATGTTGTGTTTCATTATCATTCCATCTCAAAGTATTTTCAAATTGACTTTGTGATTGACCTATTAATTATTTAGGAAATCATTGTTTAATTCCCATGTATTGTCATTTTCTCAAATCTCCTTCTGTTATTGATTTCTATTTTTATTCCTTTATGGTATGAAAACATACTTTGTATAATTTCAACCTGTTGAAGTTATTGACATTTGTTTTATGACCTATATTGTGGTATATCCTGTAGACTGTTGCATATGAATTTGAGAAAAATATGTATTCTGCTGTTGATGGCAGGGTGGAGGGAGGAGTATCCTATAGATGTCTGATTGGTCTACTTGGTTTATAGTTTTATTCAAGCCTTCTAATTAATTGTTCTTGTGTATTATTGCTATATCCATTACTGAAAAGGTGGTATTGAAGCCTTCAACTACTATTGTTGAATTTTCTATTTCTCCCTTCAATTCTCAGTTGTGTTATATTTTTCTTATTGTATTCCATCATTAGATGCATTGATGTTTTTAATTGTTACACCTTCCTGATGGATTGACCCTTATTATTATAAAAAGTCCTTTTGTTTTTTTGTTTTTTTGTTTTTTACAGGATACATTTTGTCTGACATTAGTATAGCACTCCAGCTCTCTTTTGGTTACTGTTTGCATGGTATATCTTTTCTCATGCCTTTACTTTCAACCTATTTATGTATTTTAATCTAAAATGTGTCTCTTGTCTACTACATATAGCTGGGTCATGTTTTTGTTTTTTTAATCAATTTTTCCAGTATCCACCTTTCAATTGAATGTTTAATCCATTTACCTTCACTATAACTACTTATTAAGTAAGATTTACATCTGTCCTTTTGCTATTTTTTTTTTTTTTTTTTTTTTTTGCGGTACACGGGCCTCTCACTGTTGTGGCCTCTCCCGCTGCGGAGCACAGGCTCCGGACGCGCAGGCTCGGCGGCCATGGCTCACAGGCCCAGCCGTTCCGCTGCATGTGGGATCTTCCCTGACCGGGGCATGAACCCGTGTCCCCTGCATCAGCAGGCGGTCTCTCAACCACTGCGCCACCAGGGAAGCCCGCTATTTGTTTTTTATATGTTATTTTTTAGTGTACCATTTTAATTCCTCGTTTTCTCTTGATTATATATTTTCATATTGTTTTTATAGAGGTTTCCCTGAGGCTTACAATTAATATCTTAACTTAAAACAATCTTGTTCAAACTTGCTTCATTCCCTCCACCCTCCTTTGTACTGTTATTGTACAAATTACATCTTTATATATCATTAGCCCACCTCTCAATTTAATAATTACTGCTTTATGCAATTGTCTTTTGAAGCAGATAGGAGAAAACAAAAATTACAAACAAAAATACATTTATATTGCTATTTATATTTACCTATATACTTAAGTTTACTTATGTTCTTTAATTCTTTGTGTGAATCGAGTTACTGTCTAGTGTCCTTTAAGTCAGCCTGAAGGACTCCCTTTGTTATTCCTTATAGTATAGATCTGATAGCAATTAATTCTCTCAGTTTTTGCTTTCTGAAAATATCTTATTTTCTCATTTATTTTTTGAAGGAAAGTTTTGTTGGATATGAAATTCTTGTTTGAGAGTCTTTTTCTTTCAGCACTTTGAATATGTTATCTCACCACTTTTTGACTTCCATAAAAGTTCCTGTTGAAAAGTCAGCTATTAATCTCATTGCAGATACCTTGGTTGTGATGAGGCTTCTATTTTTCTTGCTGCTTTTGAGATTCTCTCTGTCTTTTTATAGTATGCCTATGATAGGCATAGATGTGTATCTCTGAGTTTATCCTAGTTGGAATTTGTTGAACATTTTTAGTGTGCTAATAAATGTTTTTCATCAAATTCAAGAAGTTTTCAGTCATTATTTCTCAAGTATTCTTTATGTCTTTTTCTCTCTATCCTCTCCTTCTGGGACTCCCATTATATGTACGCTGGTATAATTTATGGTGTCCCACAGAACTCTTAGACTGTGTCCATTTTTCTTCATGCTTTTTTGTTTCTGTTCTTCAAACTGAATACCTGAATTTCAATCTCAACTTACCTATCTCAAATTTGTAGATTCTTTTTGCTGTCATTTCAAATCTTCTGTTAAGCCCCTCTATTAAAGATTTTATTTTTATTATTGTACTTTTTAATTCTTGAATTTCTATTTGATTCCCCCCCCCCCCCCCCCGCATACTTTCTATATCTTTACTGATATTTCCTATTTGGTTGACAATCATTTACAGTCTCCTTTAGTTTTTCAGATATGGTTTCCATTAATTTTTGAACATATTTAAAACAGCTTACTTAAAGTTTTTGTCTACGAAATCTAATATCTGGGCTTTCTTTCTTTCTTTCTTTATTTCTTTGGCTGCACCACATAGCTTGTGGGATCTTAGTTTCCCAACTGGGGATTGAACCTGGGCCCACAGCAGTGAAAGCACTGATTCCTAGTCACTGACCCCCAGGGAATTCCTGGGCTTTCTTAAGAATGTTTTCTATTGACTGCTGTTTTTGGGTGTTCAGGCCATACTTTACTGTTTCTTTGCATTTTTTTTTTTTTTTGTGAATATTGGACATTAAAAATAATATAATGTGACAATTCTGGAAATCAGACTCCCCTCTTCCCTAGTTTTTTGTTGTTGTTGTTCTTGTTGTTCCTTTTTTTTTTCCCCCCTGCTATTTGCTTATTAACTTTCCTGGATGAATTCTATAAAGTCTGTATCCTTTGTTGTGTGAAGTAATTGATGTATATCTATTTATTTAGCTTAATGATCAGCTAAGATTTTAGTGAAAATGTCCTTAAATTCCTTGAATCAATAAGTCTCCTACACTTTACTGTGAGGTTCTTTGTGTATGTTGGGACAGGCCTTCAACACTCTGAAAGTTTATGACTCTGCCTTAGCCCTTTCTTCCTGCTTGTGCAGATCTTCTAGTTTGGACAGGTGAGGTATTAGAGCCTTTTTCATATCTTTCTTAGGTATGCACATCGTCCTCAAATGTGAGCATCCTTCTAGACCCCCAGGAACATGTTGGAGATTTTTAAAGCCCCCTATAGAGATTTAATTCCCCAGATTTTCTGACCAGCATCTTGTTTGCCCCAGCTGGTATCACTGCCACAGGCCACTTCAATGATAAACAATTACCAGATTGCTTTCAGCAAATGCCCTGAGGATAGGACTTTTGTTAAGGAGTGAGCTCTGAGGTCAAAAAACAACAAACCTTGTGAATAGGACTTTTCCGAGGAATTGCCATACAGGTCAAATAATGATGATTCTCTGGGGTTGGGGCTTTCTGGGGAACTTCAAAACCATTCTGCTCCCTCCAGTGGTTGCTGGGCTGCTGGTTCTCACAGCTACCATGCTTCTAGGGTTGCTGGATTTCAAGGCTAGCTTGGAGCTGTGGAGAGGGCCATGGGAATAGAATAAGTTAAAATGTCACAAAGCTCACTGTTCTTACTGAGATTCAGCTGTTGTTGTTGTTGTTTTTTTTAATAAATGCCCCTCTGATTGTTGTACAACTTTGGTTAATTTCCAAAGTTCCAAAAAATTTGATTTTGACATTTTCCCCCCAAAGTCTCATCGCTTTTATGGAGGAGCAGATTTTTGGGTGCCCTTGCAATGCCATCCTGGAAATGTTCCCTTTTCCTAATATTTCAAACTCTCTTTTTCTCCTGATTATAGAATAAAATTTAGAAAGTACATAAAAGCATGAAGAAATTAAAAAGTCACCTATAAATATAAGTTCATCACCACTTTAAGCATCTTTCCTTCTAGATTTTATTTTATATATTTCCATAAATTTATTAACTTTTTTTCCCTGAATGAAGTAGTCGTGAAGGGTGGAGTAGAAAAGAAGTTTGAGGAGAGGAGAATATTGTACTTGGTGGCTGGAGAGAAGGTAGAGTTGAGGAAGAAGTAAATTCAAGTTGAAAAATGCAGAATAATATAAGGAAAAAAATTAGAATGACTAATTCCACCCTCCAGAAATAAATACTGGTGATATATTGAGGTGTTTTATTTTCTGTTGTTTCTATGAATATGTCTATAAAATATACACCTTATAGCTATACATTCACATACACACTTATACAGACACACACAGACATACACGTGTCTGTGTGTGAGTGTATTTTTAAACAAATTGCTATCATATGATGGGTTTATGCTTTTTCCTTATATAATGAACATTTTCTGAATGTTTTTAAGTTAATTTGGAAGCCCATTTTTCCATCAAGTAGTTATATTTTAGTAAGACACAGTTCTGTCACATTGGACAGCTACACAATTTCCAATTTTTCAGTATTATAAAACTATTGCCAGGGACTTCCCTTGTGGTCCAATGGTTAAGACTGCATACTTCCAATTCAGGGGGCACAGTTTAGATCCCTGGTCAGGAAACTAAGATCACATATGCTGTGGGGCACAGCCAAAAAATTAAAAAAATATTGCCTCAAATTTCCTTGTGCATCCTTAACCTGTATCTCTGATTAGTTCATTAGGATAAATTCCTAAAAGTTTCCTTTTATACTTTTTAGTATTAAAACCTGTTAACACATGTTTTCAGTTTTACATGAGGGTGAATGCTGAGTTGAACAGGGTGTCCAAACATATCCTTTATTCTTAATATTTTAGGTAAATTTTTAAAATAGAACTATCTATTAGATACAGAAAAGTATACACATCAAAGTGAACATACCAGTGTAACCATCAATGACGACAACAGTAATGATGAAAATGCAGTACAGTACTATGCTAGATGCAGTGGGAGAAACAAGGGACACAGAAGAGATTCTCCCTTCATGTGCACATGTATAAAGTATTAGTTGTATGGCCCCCAAGGAAGCCTAGATATCCTAAGGTCAAGGGATGCTGGGAAGAGAATTTTCAAGTGAGGACTGTTGCACAAGGGAAGCATGGGAATACCAAGCCCTAGCGCCAGTTGTGAGAGGGGCAGTACAAGTAGTAATAAAAAGTAGTAAGCTTTGAGGCAATCCTAAAATATGAGATGAGGAGAGAGACCTTTTGCTTGGCTTTACTGCTATTACCTTAAATGTTGGGGATCATTCTCTGAATACCTACCATATGCCTCGAAGTGAGATAGAGACTATGCAGGTAGGAAGACTAGGATAGTAGAGAGATTAATCTGGGATTGAATCTCAGTCTCTCCACTTTCTGTCCACGTGATCTGGGACAAGATATTTAAATTTTCTGTAGCCCAAGTTCCTCTTTTGTAAAGTGGGAACAGCAATATGTACTTCACAAGATGATTGTCAGTGTAAAATGAGCCAACTCAACGTTACAGCATGCAGCATAGTGCCTGAAATATAGTAAACACTTAATAAACAATTATTATTCTGTTCTTCCTCCCACATGATACAGACTGTTTTCTCAAGAACTATATGGTTAATGTCAGGGCAAGAGAAGAAGGAATGCAATAATTAAAGATCATGTGTAGTAAATTATGAAGTGATGTGGTCAGATAATAAGAGAAACAATGGTATGGAGAAAGAAAACGTAGGTTATCCTTCATTTGCTGTACTTCGCTATCTTTTAAAAATAGTTATTCACATGCCAGTCCACACCGTGTACTCTAATTAGCCATAGGTGTCAAGATCTATGAGACGACATAATATTTTACAAATTAGGTAAGTTGTTCAGCTTGGCCTGTTTAGGAGACAAGTATTGGGTTCCCCTAAACATGGAATAAAAAATTGAAATTATCTTGTTCTTGAAACTTGGACAGCTTGCTCCATATCTTCTCTGGATTCCCAAGAAAATTTTTTACTCTTTTAATTTATAATTTTATTCTATAGCTTCCTCTAGAGTTGATATCGTGGTATCATTTTTCTATTCATTTTCAATACCATCTACTGAGTATTAGATAGACGTAGTAGTCTTTTTTTTCCTTTTAATGATTTGGTTTTTGTCTCTACACTTGATTTTCCAAAGTTCCACTTATTGGTCACTGGGACCTATATACATAAGTATATACAAATACAAATACAAGTACACATAGGGAAAAGGAAAGTACAAAAATTTATATATTTAATCAACATATAGTCATTAAGGAATATAGATTTTTATAATAGTCACCAGTTACCAGAATTCATGTAGATAAAATGTGTGCACAGTTTGCCAGAGAAGAAACTGTGAGGAAGGGGGAGATAGAAGAGGAAGAAAAAGGTGACTCTTCTAGAATTGTGCCAACTTTGCCCCTCCTAACCTGTTAAGGCTTATGTGTATTCCTTTATTATAGTGAATAAAAGGTTACAGGTGAAGGGAAGAAGCTTGAAACAAGGAGATCTTGCTACACATCAGTGTTGGTCTATACAAACTCTAAAAGAAACCAAGAGTATGAGAGAAAATCTGAGGATACAAGTAATGGACATTTAAGAATTATAAAATGTTCCTTCTAAATAAGAATGCAGAAGCCAAACTTTATATAATTTGAGAGGGGCAGTAACCTAGACAGAAGACTAAGGAAGTGGAACTTTAGAAAAAAAAAAGTTTAAAAAAAGGGTGGGGGAGGTTGGAAGAGGATGGAAAGAAGAAAGTAAGAGAAAATATGAATAATCCCACAAGGAAAACAAACACAGAAGTCAAAATGAGTAAGAATGAGTGTGTGAAATAAAGATGGGATGAACAAATGGGGCTGTGAAATGCACAGGGTAGGAGCAAAAGATGAGGACCTTGAAAAAATGAAAAGAAAGAAGAAAAGTGTAATATTATGCAGCTATGAAGGAATGGTTGAGGAAATGATCAAAAGTCAATGATGGAAAAGGGTGAAGACTGGGAGGAAAAATGGTCACTGGATTATGGTGACATGAAAGTAAAAAATGCCTTTGGCTCCTGATCTGTGTGAAGACAAGCTAAAAGCACAGACTTGTTAGCTTATGAAGTGAGGTAAAGGATTAACAAGGGAGAGAGACTAAAGGCACCTAGTATCTCTTCCTATAACAACTCTTCCAAGAATTCTGTTCTATCCAAGGACCTCTCTCCCTTCCCACCTTGTTCTGTTATGTAGTAGTATTCTAATACTCGTGTGCAGCAAGGTGCTGTGGGAATAAATACCTGGTAAGAATAACATATACAACCTATGGATTCCTAGTTAATGGCACATAAGGGTTAATTAAAAACACACCAAAAATAACAAAGCAAGAAAACTTATAGACCCATTCTGAAGCACATTCATAGGACCCATCTCTTCATCTCATTTATTTACGTAAATGTAAAAAACTTGACCACATTTTCAAGTGATTTGTTACCCATCTTACCTCCTAGGGAAAGACGACTGTTTTTGTTTAGCAACAAATTTATTTAACAGATATTTAATTTACTGTATGCCAGATATGTCCTTTAGGCACTGGGGATCTAGTCAGTGAACAATAGGAGAAATAGAATGTATCTTTTTCCTCTAACTTGTGTCTCTTTGTCTGGGGACAAGGAGGGAATTGTGGCAGTGCAGATGGTAGTAAAGATGGAAGCATTATCACAGGGATAGCCTTATTAATCCCATATTATAATGAAGCCCTGACCTGACAAAATTCTTTTGTAGTTGCTACAACTTTGCTTCCCCTGGTGCCCCATGTTTGGTTTTGCCACGTTCAGGGTCATGTGATCAGAGCTGTGCAGTGACTCGAGCGGCAGCAGAAGGGGAAATGAGAAGGTGGTACCATCCATGGGGGGATGGGGATAATGTTAGAAGAGACCTATTTGCTTATCTGTTTTCAGCATATCCTTTCTGCTTCTACTGGTATTCAGGCAAGGCAGGCTGGCTTGAACCTGTTCTAAATTTCCTCTTTATTTATAATACAGTAGATTGGGAAGGGAGATGTGTGTGGCTTCTGATGTTTAGATTAATAACAAAGTTGATTGTGGCTACCCTGGATATTCATTTAAATGCAATAAAATATTTTTAAGAAAACTTAGCGTGACCGTGGCACATAGGGATGCTCAATTATGTTGCCTGTGAATAAAAGCACTACAGGGGCTTCATAGTGTGACTTTTCACCACCTCTGTGTTCTCAGCTGGCTTCCTCCCTTCCAAGCCTCAGCTGAGGGGGGGACCCAAAAACAAGAGGTTTGTTTTCTGTGACATTTGCTATTTGTTGCTGGCTCACTGTTTCGGTGGGGGAGGTGTCATGCTAAAGTCTCTAGGGGCAGTAGACCATGCACTATTTTGACACTATTACTCATTTCTCTCATGGAGAATGTCACCCAGTGTCACTTCCCCCATTTTTTTTTTTTTTTTTTTTTTTTGGTATATTGGAGCTGCCCAGGTTCATGTTGCCACTCATGCGGCAAGTGGCAGACTTCACAGCCTCAGAGAAAGTGGTAGAGGAGGTGGCTCGCATTGTCTCCCCTTCTCTGTTCAAATGTGCCTGTGTTGATGTGAGCCCTTTAGGCTGCTGTGTCCGTTGAAGGGCCTGGCCGACTTGTTTTGCCCTCTGGCTTTGTGGTGGGAAACCTCTTGCTTATTTTAGATAATATGAGATCGTTGCCAGGTTGCAGGGCTCCAGAAGGTGAACCCTTTAACAGAAATGTCTGTTGGTTTCAGTTTCTGCTCTTTGTGAAACCAAGGCATGGTGTAAAATTTCTCAGTTTTGTTTTCTCGTGTTCCAAGGCCTTTCTCTCTTCCCTCCAACATTTTAATGCATGAGAGGGCTTGCTTTCTGAGCATAGATTTGAACTTAAGTTTAAACTATATTTTCTCATTAGCTTGAGAGGAATCTTGAAAACACCACTGGTTTCCTCTCCATGTGCAGGGCGTGCCTCAGAGCTGCAGACTAGCTTTCCCGCAGGTCAGGTGGCTTCTGTAATCAACTGTGTCTGAGGAGCACTGGATTAACCCAATTGCACAGCTTCCTCTGGAGTCAGTCAACACATGTGCGTCATTGAGTCTTCCCATGACCAG
Organism: Stenella coeruleoalba; assembly: GCF_951394435.1. NCBI lineage: Eukaryota > Metazoa > Chordata > Mammalia > Artiodactyla > Delphinidae > Stenella > Stenella coeruleoalba. The sequence goes on along the minus strand of NC_137169.1, from coordinate 183,786,325 downwards.
ACCCTGGGTGGATGCTGCAGACAAGGGGCCTCATGCCTACTGGACTACCAGTTATTCTTTTATTGTGTAGCATCTTTGGGGCCTGGGCTGCTAAGAAGCACACTTTGGGAGAGGCTCTCTGGCTTGAAGAAGTTCTAATCTATTATTTAACCCCCCCTCCCCCCAATTAGGTGATTCCACAGTGTCTTTCCCTGTTCTGTTCAGGGAGGATTGTTGTCTAGCAGACTTTCTAAGTTATATGGTGTTAGTGCTCAGCCAGGCAGCTCATCCAGTGCAGATGCAGAGAGCAGCATAGTCCTGACCCCATCACTCCATACATGCCTCCGTTTCTTACTTGTGACCCACGCTTCCACTAGTCTCACTCGTGCCTGAGAACAAACCTGGGAAGCAGAGCATTAAGGGGACCAAGAGTGCCAGTGGCAGAAGCACCTGGCCAAGGTCCTGGCGACCTCTAATTTACTGCCGGCTAGCTGTGTGACCTTGAGCCGATGCCTTATTTCTGTCAGCCTCAGTTTGCCTTCATAGGGCTGTCTACAAGTATTAGATGAGATAAAATATTTTAAAATTTAGCACTATGCTTAGCACATAGGCAAATTTCGATAAATAATAGTTACTATTATTAAAGAGTGTCATCTTCACAAGAATAGTCCATATGTTACATCCTGCTGTTCCCACTCATCTGCCCACTTGGAACCTTGACCTCTTGCCATTCCTCTTTCTCCTCTTCCTCCCAACATCACTGTCATAATTCGCTGAGCACCTGCTATGCCGGGAGAGGTGTACGGTAAGAGCATTTAATTGCACTGTGTCATGTAATCCCTATGTTACTCCCTTAAGTCTTTGCTCAATTGTTTTCTTCTTGTTGAAGCTTACTTTAAACCTCTTACTTAAACCCCGCCAAACTTCCAGTTCCCTGCTTTTTCTCCTCCTTGGACTTACCTTCTAATATACTACATATTTACTACGTTTACTTAGCGTTTATTTTTGTTTATATCCTCCTTTAGAATACAAGTACTGTAAAGGCAGGGAATGGTTTGATAAATCTCTCTCTCTTTTTTTTTTTTTTTTGCGGTACGCGGGCCTCTCACTGTTGTGGCCTCTCCCGCCACGGAGCACAGGCTCCGGATGTGCAGTCTCAGCGGCCTTGGCTCACGGGCCCAGCCGCTCCATGGCATGTGGGATCCTCCCAGACCGGGGCAGGAACCCGCGTCCCCTGCATCGGCAGGCGGACTCTCAACCACTGCACCACCAGGGAAGCCCCTCTCTCTCTTTTTAACTGATGCATCCTAAGTGCCAATAGAGTGCCTGGCACAGAATAAATGCACAAAAAGTATTTCTTCAACAAATGTGTGAATGGTATTGATTGAACAAAAAAAAAGTGTGACCATCTTATTATACAGATAAAGAGATTGAATTCTGATGTTACGTAAATTGACTAAGGCGAGAGCTAGTAGGTTTTGGAGTCTCGGTTTGAACTCATCTGAGAGCCCAATCTCTTGATCATTTTTCTCTACCACTCTTGTCACCTAAGTACACTTGGCAATTTTTAAAGGATGTTTCCTATATGCTCCCACACAGAGAAATCCCTTTCTTGTCAAATAGCAACACAACTAGGGCCTCGAAGCCCTTAGGTGGCAGAGCTAGGTGGTCTTCATCAATGTGGAAGAGAAGGCCTCTGTTTTCTTTGTATTCCTCTCTTTTAGAAGCACCCCGGAGAGGTATTGCTTGTGCCCTCATGCTTCCCAGAGGGTTAGCTAAGTCTTCGGTTTGACTTACAGCCATGAATGCATGGGCTAGACCAGGTGCGATCTCAGCAGCAGCCACCATGCTGCACTCATTCATATCTTTACTTTCCTGTGGCAACTAAGGTTTATAGTTCACAATGGTGTGTGAATCCATAAACAGTGCGTCATGTAGTTTTTGAAAATCTGAGTGGTACACATAAATCTATTTGTGTATAGAAAGAGCCATATTGCCAGTACTGTGACTGTTCCCAGGAGATGAAAAGCTCAGTAGAGTCTCTGGATCATGGTTTGGTTTTAGTTTTCCTGAGAGTTTATAAGATCCCCTTGGGTAAGTCAATGGGCAAGATCGTGAGTGAGAAACGTAGGAGTAACCACATAGCTGACCCCATAGTCACCACAATCTGCAGGGCTGTCATGTGGACCAGGCTTTGGGCATCTGATAGAAATGTGGTCAAATGGAATAGCTGCTTTGTATCTTCTGCTTTGCATCTCACCACCTACGTGCAGCCCTCCGGAATAGGGCAATGCAGGGGGATTCTTTGGTATGAAAGAAGCATCCTCAGCTGGCTAAAGTTGAAGGAGTAGAGGAGATCGTAGGAACTTTGATCAGCTCAAGGTCACGACAAGCCAGGGACAGATATGAATGAATGTGGACCTGGCTCCCTAGCATAGTCTCTACTCAATTTAAAAAGATGGTTCAATTGAGATGAGAGACGTAGTGAAGACAGTCCTCATCATGTCTGTGTCTTGCACCACATTGCTTGAATTAGACTAGTTGGCTGGATTCCAACTTCCTGCCAGGAGTGTAAGTGTCTTTCTGCTAGAGTTTTCAAAGCAGAGCCGGGGGAAGATGCCAAGAGTTTGTCACATTCAGCATTCACTATGCACAGCCCCTCACTCGATATTTTGGATCAGGTACCAACACCCGCAACTGCACCTGTGTCCTCCAGATCCAGAATTCCTCTATCACCCTTTTCAGAGAACAAATCTTCAGACTTCTGTCAAACTGGGAAAAGGGAAACACAGAGAAGACGAGGGAATCTAGGGACTCTAACTGCTTCTGAAATAGTATTCACTCGGGCCTTCTTATTTCAGAGGCCCTTCAAGTTCCAGAGATCTTGGGACTTCCAGTTCCCAAGACCTTTGAAGGTTTTGTGATGTTAATTGGGTTGGTTCTCTGCAGCTTTGCCTACATCTGGGATTCAGCTTTCTCAGACCTAGTGAGTTAGTTGTCACTTTCCCATCTCTTTCCAGTTTCCAGAATGTGCTGCTGGGGTCTCCTCTGTTCTCCCATTCTTGTGGATTTGTGTCTCTTCAAAGCTTCCTTTTCTGCAGTTCTGATTTTAGGAAGGAGTGAAAATAGATGTGTGTGTTAAATCATCCACCTTAGCCCCTAACCTGGATCCTTCCCGAATATTATTTCTTTCTTTTGCCTAGAGCTCATCTGATCTTTAGCGGGACTCATCTGCTGGCTATCAGGGAGGAAAAAATATTTGATAATTTAATCAGTTCCTTCAGGTAATACTCAGTCTCTCTAGTGGGGGCAGTAAATGCATTCTCTCTGATTGCTCCCCTCTCCTGTGTTTCTCCCAGAGCTGATATATATACCTGTGAGGAAGAAGGTCTGAGAGGAAGACTTTGTGTCTTTGGGTCCCATGTTCTCTGGAACCAGGTGATGTTCCTGTTTACCTGGCCGCTGTTTGCTTTGCTGGCATTTTCCTGTGAAGTCGGTGACTAGTATCTTGCTGTCCCATTTCTCTCCTGGCTGCTCAGAACCCGGCCGTGGAACTTTGGTTGGGCTTGGTTCCCACTGGCTGCAGGCCTGGGTCTACACCATATCCTCCTGCTGGTCCACTGGCCCACAGGTCCACATCAGTATCTGTAATAAGGTCACTGTCCACTGTGGAATCAGTGTCTGATCTGTGGATCTTGCCTCAGCCCCCCACAGCCCATGGGAACCAAGGATTGCTTTGGAAAGCTGAACTTTTGAGATTCCCTCCACTCTGGGCTTCCTAATTGATATGGTTGTGTGCCAGGTTGTTGCAAGAGGTAGTTATTCTCCAAGTCTTGAGTGGGGAGCAGGCAATAATTCCTCCTGCCCACAGTGTTCCCCAACTGTACCTTCCCCTTTAGGGGCCAAAGCCTGGAACAGGGGCATTCAGGACACACATGGTTAACAGTCTTGCTTGACTTGTTTAACTTTACGTTTTTGAGAATTCTAAATCTAGTTTCTAAAAAATATTAAGTAAATACACACTTAGAGGCTTGTACAATCCCTTGTAAAGAGTGAATAAACCCATCAACTGCCATGATCAATACTTATACAGAATTTAGTTAACACTAAATGTTACTATTTTTATTTGCTGGGGTGATCATATGGAAACCACTCCCTCCTAACTCTTGGGAAGTTATCCTAATGTTTTCTAGATAATGATAGATAGACAGACAGATAGCAATATTTGGAAACATTGAGAGATTCGTTAAATAAATTATAAATATATAACAAACTAAATTATTTTACTTTTCTAACAAGCATAGAATGAGGTAAGTCACTGCAGTTATTAGTTACTGCTTGTTGATCAGTCTCTGTCTCTTTGATATTGCTAAGAACAAGGAAGGAAAAAAAGCCCAGTTATTATTCATTAGACATGTTAGAACTAGTTACATGTTCAAGTTCAGTTTAAGTTTATACTGAAGTCTCACACTGCTGCTCATTTTCACTAAACTGTTCTTTTTCTCCCTGGGGCAATGACATGTATTTAGCATATTTCCAAAAGCATCTTAAAAGTACTGAGCAACATGACTTCATTATTTTGTACTGAAGGGAGCAGGAACATGTACAGGCGGTCCTCAATTTACGATGGTTCAACTTAGAATTTTTCGACTTTACAGTGGTGCAAAAGTGATATGAATTCTGTAGAAACCTTACTTCAAATTTTGAATTTGGATCTTTTCTTTGCTAGCAATATGCAATACAATATACTCTCATGATGCTGGGCAGTGGGAATGAGCCACAGCTCCCCGTTAACCACACAGTCAAGAGGGTGAACAACCAATACACTTACAACCATTGTACACCCAGACAACCATTCTGTTTTTCACTTCCAGTACAGTATTCAATAACTTACATGAGATATTCAACACTTTATTATAAAGTAGGCTTTGTGCTAGATGATTTTGCCAACTGTAGGCTAATGTAAGTGTTCTGAGTGCATTTAAGGTAGACTAGGCTAAGCTATGATGTTCAGTAGGTTAGGTGTATTAAATGCATTTTTCACTTAGGATATTTTCAACTTATGATGGATTTATGGGGATGTTACCCCACTGAAGTTGAGGAAGTTGTGTAGTTTTATACAAATCTCATTTGAAGTATTACTGTAGCCTATGGAAATGTGTGCTGGGCAGGCAGAGAAAAGATTGCAAATCACTTATCTGATGTCACAAGGACAAGTCACTGGACAATCCTAGTCATCTGTAGCAGAGGACTGCAAAGGTTCTAGGAGACACCTTAGAGAACTTGTTCCGGGTTCATTCTGCCCATCTCACAGGAATGGAGGTAAAGATCTTTATTCTACAGTTTACCAGTTTTTTTTTTAATCTGTAAAATGACATGCTATTTCTGTTGTGCTCGTCCTGTAGATAATACTGGTATTTGGCCAGAGATCTAGGGTTGCAAATCCTTGAGTTCTTTGTGGCCACAGCCACTTTCCTGGATGGTCCCAAGGGAAATATATCCATGGAGGTCCAAGTAAAGCAAAGCACGTTTAGTATTTCTATAGAAGTGTTGGCTCAAACCCCAATACTGCTACTTGTTAAGGAGTTACAGACTCCTCTTTGCCTAAGCCCCCACCAAAGTCACCTCTGTCTCCTGCCCCTTCCCTGGCCCTATCCAGCCTTACCTTCTGTGCCATTCCATTCTCAATACCAGGGGAAGAAAATCCAAGGAGGTGCAAAGTAGAGAATATCTCTTTAGGATCTAGCATATCTGTGGTTTAACCTGTAAGCCCCAGGGGAGCATCCTCAGCCACATAGGTGAAAGAGTTTCTTACTGAGGCTTGGAGCTTTAATCTCTTGGTTATACCAAGACCTCTAGTTCCTGATACTTTAGGTCTGTTAATGTTTTTGAATTTAATCCAAAAATGATGGGGGCGGGAAATAGAGAGGAAGAGGCTAATATGTAACAATTATTGAGAGACAGTATGGAAGAAATATAGCAAGGTGGTCAAGAGAGGTGGCTTTTCGTGCCAGACTGCCTGGATTAAAACCCTATTTCTGTCACCTCATAACTTAGTCAAGTTACTTAATGACTTTCTGCCTTCGTTTTCTCATCTGTGAAATGGGAATAATAATATGACTTATGAGAATTAAATTACTTAATAGAGACAAACATTTATTTGCTCTAAGTGCTTAATAAGTGTTTGTTATCATTATTCAGACATATCATGTTGGCCTTCTACCATAACCTCACGGTCATGTTTCTAGGAAGTGGTCATCAGTGTCCAGAAAAACAAAGTTTATTATTGGATTCATAGTGGACTCAGGTATATTTATTTATCCTAAGAACTCAAATCAGCTGATTTTAAAAATAGGCAGCCAATGTATTAAGTTATAATGGAAGGTGCAATTGCTGGTGAGCTAGAATGTTTTGGTCTGTTTGTTTGGTCAGTTCTCTCTATGTCAAAAAACTACATAAGGGCTTCCCTGGTGGCGCAGTGGTTGAGAGTCCGCCTGCCGATGCAGGGTACATGGGTTCGTGCCCTGGTCCGGGAAGATCCCACATGCCGCGGAGCGGCTGGGCCCGTGAGCCATGGTCGCTGAGCCTGCGCGTCCGGAGCCTGTGCTCCGCAACGGGAGAGGCCACAACAGTGAGAGGCCCGCATACCGCAAAAAAAAAAAAAAAAAAAAGGTAGTTGTTATGATGATGACTCAACAATGTCTAAAAGTAATGTATGAAAATAAAGCAAGTATGATCTATTTATTACTCCATCAAGTGAAAATAGCAAAACAGCTTTTCACCAAATGTGGAGCATACGATTGAAATACTGACTCACAACAGGGATTGTGATGTACCAAAAAATACACTTTGGCAGTTTGCTCTAAGAGATAGGGAGTCACCCTCCCTATCTGGAAACTGGAAACATGAACAGACGAACAAAAGACTCATTCCTTGGGAGGGGCATTCCCTGTGCTAGACATCACAGACAGAAAACAACAATGAATTCAAACGAAAACCCATATCAAAATACAAAGGGCTTATTCCCAGTTCCCCTAGAAATAACAGGCATGACTTACCATGACTTACCATTTTCGCCCCACATGGGGAAGCGCCAGAGTTAGTTAGAAGGCAGAAGTAGGAATAAGGGAAAAAGCATAGGTCCAGACCCTTTAGGGTATTTTCTGTGGGGAGGGTAAGGCAGGGCAGGGAAACTGCTTAGGACTGGTTTGAATAATGTTGGTGGGCTCTGGGCTATAGGGGTGGTCTCTAGTTATCTGGTACCTGGCCCTGAGTGTTTTAGGGCAGGGGGAATATTGGCTTGGTATGTGAGAGTTAGATAAAGAAGGCAGTTGGGGATATGGACTTGGAATTGGCTGGAGGGTTTGTAATATGATTTTTGTGTACCCACAAAAGTTGAGTCACAGGGGGAGATGTAAACAACTTTGGCCATTCATTTGGTTCTGATTAATGGATACCACATTGACAAATACAGACTCTGAGAAAGCATAGAACACATCTTAACACATGGCCTCTGAGTTTACTATAGCATGAGAAGAGAGAGCCAGATGTACCCATGAGATGTTCTTAAAGTTCACATCTCCGGGTCCACATCCTACTTCTAATGGCCTCTAGGTCACTCCTTGGAAGACTGAAAAATGCAATCTTTCTGTTGATTAGGAAGAGAAAAATAAGATAGGGTTTGGGAAACACATGTGTTGGCTCTGCCATACTATAATTACCTCTAATTTATAAAAGTAAACTGAGGTTCTGGTAGATTATGATTTATCCAAACTACTCATTTTGCAAATAGAAAAGCCAGGGGTTGAGTCTAGGCATTCCAAAGTCCTCATCTTTCCCTGTATTACATGACCTTGGAATTGAATATAATAATCCTGACCATAAAATGGGCTGACTGATCATATTTTATACGTTTATAATTGAGAAGGCACTGGGGTTTTTAAAGTTTATTTTTATTTTATTTTAAACCATTTTTAAAATTGAAGTATAATTAATTTACAATGTTGTGTTAGTTTCAGGTGTACAGCAAAGTGATTCAGTTATATATATATATATATATATATATATATATATATATATATGTTCTTTTTCAGATTCTTTTCCAGTATTGGTTATTACAAGGTATTGAATATAGTTCCCTGCACTGTAGAGTAGGTCCTAGTTGTTTATCAGGCACTGGGGTTATAATTAGTGTAAAAGTCATAACATAATTGAACTAAGAGTTTAGGAATCAGCGGGGTCTTAGTCTGCCATTCAGAGGATTAAATGCAAAGAAAAGTAACTGACTTTTCAGTTGCATTATCAAATTTGGAAGATCAACAGCTGGGGGCTTAAAGGAACCTGGTAAATAACAGTTAACATAGACCTTCAGTTTTTCTCTGAAGAGAGATATGAAGAGCACAGTCTTATCACTAGCAGGTGCTTTTTGGTGAAGTAGAATGCTGAGAGTCTGGCCGTGATTCTGGGGGTCACCATAGCACATTCTTACCAGTGCTACCTTGATAACACAACTGGGGAGAGTCAACTTTAACATAGCTGATGGTGAGGTCAAGGAGGGTACAGTCCAACACACTGGTGCAGAAAGTCCCCAGTTTTCACCACAATGAGTTCCTGGAAATTATGTCATAAAGCAGACATAAAGCATATGAAGTGGATCTTATTTTGCCAAATTAACAATGCTACACATTGAGGGGTGAAGGTTGTCCTACTGATCAAGTACTAAATATCAACTAAGTCAAACATATTACTAGATGATTTTTGAAAATAGGGGTATATAAACTATAAAGTTCTATTATAATTAAAAAATAGGCCACATTCTAGGCTGTATAAAATGGACCCAAAGTAGGGTTCACATTGAATCTGAAAAAGATTGCAATAGAGTACAAAGTGTCTCTATAACACATAAATTATATCTCTACTGTTTCTTACATTTGACCTAAAACAATCTGCTGGTTATAATAATTAGTAATTTTATTCAAAACTTTAGAATGTAGAGTTTTGTTGAGATTATCCAGGTGGCTCAAATCTCTTTAAGAACCTGTTTCAGGAAGTGTGAAGTGAGATAGATAGATGATAGATAGATAAGCAGAGATTTTTTCCTTCCATGAAGTTCCCCATATTAAATACGCATTTTCAGAATCATTCCTTGGATTTACTGAGTAGAGGGAGAGGTGTACCAGGGAAATATGGGGAGGTCTACAACAGGAAAATGACAAGGACTGGCCCTTGACCTAAAGCCAGTTCAACCGAGATTGATAAATTCCTCCTTGGAGGAATTGGCAACAATTTATGTGAGACAGATCTTGTTTCAATTAGTGTGTCTCATTTCCTGAATAAATCATAACAAATGCCCTGTAAGCTAAAATATTTCTATATATAAATCCCATCTGCCAATGATCTAGCAGTTTCACTTCTAGATATATACTCAATAGAAATGAAAAATATGTCCTGAAAAAATATGTTCATGAATGTTCACACTAGTATTATGTGTAATAGTCAAAAAGTGGAAACAACCCAAATGTCCATCAACTGATGAATGGATAAACAAAATGTGTTGTTTCCATATAATGGGATATTATATGGCTATAAAAAGGAATGAAGTACTGATACATGCTACAACATGAATGAACCTTGAAAACGTTACACTAAGTGAAAGAAATCAGACACAGAGGACTGCATATTGTGTGATTCCATTTATATGAAAAGTTCAGAATAGGCAAATCTACAGAGACAGAAAGTAGATTAGCAGTTGCCAAGGGCTGGAGGCTGGGAGCTGGGGTTGGGGTGGAGGTGATAACTAAGGCTTTTTGGGGTGATGTGCAACCATCACCATGTCATACCCAAACCCACTGATAGCCAGTAACAGAGGAAATGAAGGGAGCTCTTCAAAGCCCAAGGCAAGAATGTGTGTTTGTTGTGGTGACTAGCTTGGAAAATGAAAGTTTGATGTTGTTTTTCTGTGATAATTATTTTGATCTTCCAATGTTATACTCCTGAGAGAGGAGGAAAAGCAGGAAACAGAGAATTTTGTGTAGTGCACATTTCCTGAGATAATGAGGATTCCATAGCTCTTGGGGATGTTTTGACTTTTGGTGCCATTAGACAAAAACACTCCTATGGGTTAAATGTTTGTGTCCCTCCAAAATTCATATGTTGAAGCTCTAAGTCCCAGTGTGACGGTATTTGGAGATGGGCCTTTGGAAGATAATTAGGTTTAGATGAAATCATGAGGGTGGGACCCTCATGATAGGATTACTGCCTTTATGAGAAGAGGAAGAGAGCTGTCTCTCATGTACCCAGGAAAGACTACGTGAGCACAGAGTGAGGAGGTGGCTGTCTGCAAGCCAGGAAAAGGGCCTTCACCAAGAACTGAATCTGCTGTTACCTTGACCCTGGACTTTTCAACCTCTAGAACTATGAGAAATAAATGTCTGTAGTTAAAGCCACCCAGTCTATGGTATTTTGTTATAGCAACTGCTGAAGATGATTTTTGCTATTTGTGAATGAGCTGCTTTGGCATTTAAACTCCCCAGGATATATAGACTCATAGGAAAGAATATTACTTTCTGACTCTGGCACTGGTATAACACTATTATCCCTCTTCTCACCATACACCTCCTGTGCTGAGATAACCCACTAGCAGCTGAGCTGACCAAGACAGACACCTTGTATTGAATGAAGTGTACCTGTCGTGAAGGGGAAATCAGAGAACTTTTCCTCCTGTAAGGGTGGCTCCAACCTAGAACAGCCGATAAGACTTCTCTGCAGGAACCAGGATCAAATAACTATTTCAGGTGAGGGGAGCTATACCATAACACATGTATATAGTATCACAAAAGCACTTTTAAAATCTTGAATCATAGATACTCAAATTTGGGAGGAAACCTAGCAGTTATCTAGGGTAATCCCTCGTTATGGATGAAGAGACCCAAGAAGGTTAAGTGACTTCTCCTGGTCCCATAGTCATTAACAGTTATTTTTAGCACCTTGATCTGAAGCTAAATCTGGTGTTGCTTCCATGGGGTTACTTGGAATACATCAGATAACAGTTCCTCATATCTCTGTCTACGTCTATCTACCTGTCTGTCTGTCTATCTATCTATCCATCCATCCAGTAGAGGTTTGCTTTTTTTTTTTTTTGCGGTACGCAAGCCTCTCACTGCTGTGGCCTCTCCCATTGTGGAGCACAGGCTCCAGACGTGCAGGCTCAGCGGCCATGGCTCACGAGCCCAGCCACTCCGTGGCATGTGGAATCCTCCCGGACTGGGACATGAACCCGTGTTTCCTGCATCGGCAGGTGGACTCTCAACCACTGAGCCACCAGGGAAGCCCTACAGGTTTGCTTTTATTTAAGAATATGAAATACCAATGTGTGGTATATATTTATGTGAATATATAATCTCGTAAAGAAAATTAGTATTATACAGTACATATTTGTTATTACCTATGTACCTCTTCTTCTTCCCCCTTTTTTTTTTTTGAAAATGTCTTCTTTTTTATTATGGTAAGAACACTTAACATGAGATCTACCTCCTTAACAAATATGTAAGTGCACAGTACAGTATTGTTAACTATAGTCACAATGTTGAACAACAGATCTCTAGAACTTATTCATCTTGTAGAACTGAAACTTTATACCCATTGAATAGCAACTCTTCATTTCCCTCTTCCCACAGCACCTGGCAACCACCATTCTACTCTCTGTTTCTATGAGTTTGACTATTTTAGATTCTTCAGATAAATGGATTCATGCAGTATTTTCCTTTTGTGACTGGATTATTTCACTCAGCATAACGTCCCCCAGGTTCATCCATGTTGTTGCATATGGCAGGATTTCCTTCTTTTTTAAGGATGACTAATATTCAATTGTATGTATATATCACATTTTCTTTATTCATTCATTCATCAATGTATATTATGGTTTTTTTATTTTCAAATAATTTTCGCATATAGAACAAGAAACTGGGGTTTTTATTCCTCTTTTTCCCTCTCACAATGGTGAGCACAGTGTTTTGTACATGATTGTTACTCAATGGTCATTCACTATTCTACTCTGTAAAACATAGTTAGGAAAGGTGTTAACTATCCCTGCTTAACCAGTGTACAATAGAAATTAAGGCAGAGACCTGTCTGGGTCTACCAACTCTCTGTGCCTCAATAGTCTTAGCTGAAGATTGGAGATGATGGTACCCTTTCCTCATAGGGTTATTATATCAGATGGAAGATGGTTACAAAGTCTTTGCTGCTTTTCCCATCAACAGCTGGTGGTTATTTCTCCTTCCCTTAAATCTGGGCTGGTCTGTGACTGCTTTAACCAATAGAGTAGATTGGAAGTGATGGCATGTGAACTCTGACCCAAGCCTTTTAGACAACTGACATGTTCTTCCAAGTTTCTGAATTCTGAGCTTCCACGTAGAAAGTTCGACTACCCTCTGGAGACACCACGTGGGGAGGGGGGAGGTAAAGGGTCTGCAGAGCCCAGCCTCCCAGCCATCACTGCCAAGGCACCAATCATGAGTGAGGCTGTCCTAGACCCTCCAACAATCAAACCACCAGTTAAACAAGCCATGTGAAACAGACAAATGCCCAAACTCCTGACCTAAATAACTGTAAGATATAACCAAATGTTATTTGTTTTAAGCCACTAAGTTTGGGGATAGCTAATTATGCTGCAATAGAGAACCTGCATAGTTGTTATGAGAACTAAGTGAGTTTATACATAAAAAGCATTTAGAACAGGGCCTAATTAATAAATGTTAGCATATCTTTCCCTTCTTGTGCACATTCACCTTCTCCTTCCTCTTCATTTTCCTATTATTATTTGTTATAGCTTCTAAAGTAAGTCAATGACCGAGCAAATCCTGAAGCTCTAGGTCTCCAACATTCATTTTACCTTTTTGTTCCATGACAACACTATGCAACACAGTCTAGAAGCATCTGTGAGACTGCTGCATTTCTTGTCTTTTCACCTTGTTTATTATATTACATTATATTATATTATATTAATCTGCAGCAGTCACAAGCCACTTGGGCACATGAGATTTCAATTTGGCATATTATTTATAGATTTCTACTCTTCATTCAATTCATTCATTCATTTAACAAATATTGTTTGAGCATTGAATCTGTGCCAGGAGCTGTGTGAGTTGCTGAGAAAACAGGAATGAATAAGCAGACAAGCATCTTGTCCTCAGGGTGCTTTTAGTTTCATGGGAGCAATTTATTAATAAGTGAAGAGAGAAATATTTTTCAGAGAAAAGTGCTGTGGAGGAAATATGATATTGTGAGAGTGGAAAACAGAGAAGCATTTCTAATTGGAAGGGCAGGGAAGGTCTATTGGAGATAGAACAGTTAAGCTGAGGCCTGGAGGGTGAAAAGGAGCCTGTCAGCTGAAGAATCTGGGGAATATTACTCCAGGCAGAGAGGAGCAAGTGCAAAGTCCCTGAGGACAGAAAGTTCTGAAAGAGAAAGGGAGACAAAGTGCCTGGAGCCTAGTGTGAGATGAGGTGGGAAAGTTGAGTAGGGGCCTGATCACTCAGGGCTTTGTTCACTCTATCTTGGCAGGAACTTTGGGTTTTACTCTAGGTGAGGAGGGACACCTGATTTATATTTTAGAAAGATCACTCAGGACAATGTAGGGAGAATGGATTCACAAAGGGAGAAAGTAGAAGAGCATTTAGGAGGCCATTGCCAAAGTCCACAGAAAATCATGGGGCTTCATTTAGAGCAGAGGGAGTGGATTTGAGGAGAAGCAGAGGGTTCTGAGTGATGGGAGCAGGGTGGCATAGTGATTGATGCAGGTTCTGGAATCAAGACTCCCTGGGTTCATCATCCTGGCTCGAACACTTACCAGTTGTGGGAACTTTGGTAACAACTTCATTGTGCCTCAGTTTTTTTTTCTATACATTTAGACTACTAATATGTACTTATAGGGATATTGTGAGTACTAAATAAAGAATAGAGATGCAGACGTACAGAATGGACATGTGGACATGGGGGATGGTGGGAAAGGGAGGTGGGATGAATTGGGAGATTGGGATTGACATATATACACTACCATGTGTAAAACAGATAGCTATTGGAACCTGCTGTATAGTGCAAGGAGCTCAACTTGGTGCTCTGTCGTGACCTAGATGTGTGGGATTGGGGGGAAGAGGGAGTTCCAAGAGGGAGGGGATATATACATATAGCTGATTCACTTCATTGTACAGCAGAAACTAACACAACATTGTAAAGCAACTCTACCCCAATAAAAAAAAGAAAAGAAAGTCTCTGGTACGTAGTAAACACTCAGTAAGTGTTCTCTATTGTCAGATTTTGGAGGTGGTACCTATAGATCTTGCTGATGACTTGGATTTGTCAGATGAAGAAAAAGGACAAGGCAAAGACTAGGTTTTCCTTAAAATGAATTTCAGAATTCCCAAGCATAAATCGTCTTCCTTCTCTGTGTAACCTCCTAGGACTTTTGTTTTTTTATGGCATGATTTTATTGCACCTCCAGCCTTATGTTATAGTTTATTTTATGTGTGTATGTGTGTGCACGTGTAACTGATGATTTTTGGTAAGCCTCTTAAGGACTAGAACTGTGTCTAATTCACAGGGTCTAAGACAATGATTTCCAACAAGGACAGAGGTGGGGAGGGCCAATGAAAATCATGGATGAATTTCCTCACAATTACAACCTTCCCCACCCCAATCCCCCTCTCCCGGAAGATTCTGAAACAATCACCAAAATGAGCCATAATTGCTGATGAGAATGTATTTTATCCCTGAGATGTTTTTACATGAGAAAAATGTTGAGAACCCCAGATCTGAAACAGTAATATTGTACATTTGTTTAATTGAATTGAATTGGTTGTGTGCTTCATGGTATTTCAAAATTATAGATAGATAATCATTTATATCAGATGATAATGTCAACTGTGTCAATTATTGGAAATAATGGAGATAATGTGAAGTAAGTAATGCAGTATAAAATAATATGTATACAATGACTATATTTATGTAAAATATTAAGGACCGAAGGACAGAACTGAATAATGCAATTCGCTTTTGTTTAAACTTTTATAGGATGTTTTTCTTAAAAAGTTAATTAAAAACAAACTTCAATGTTCCCTTACATGTCTTCTATCAAAATTAACTCTCCAGATGCTTCTAGAGAACAGGATTTCTTTATCAAATTAGTTTATGAACGGCTTCTGTAGAAATTACCCTCTCGGAAATGTACAGAACATAAAATCCTATGGGATAAAACCTTTTTTCCTTTGTACTTCTCAGCTTTCTTCAGACTAATTTGATGCCCAGATCCTTTCCCCAAGAGACACCTGTTAACATTTCCCAGAACTATTGTCTGCATAACAACCTCAGGAAAAATACAGGTTCAGGGTTCATTTCCCCATATGCATGGCCTTGGCGACTCTCACCATGAGCTGTTCCTGTTATAACAGGATGAGGAACCCCTGTATAGGATCCTAAAATCCTATTTTCTCTTTACCTTGTCAGTCATTTAAAAGAACTTTGATTGTTATATCTGGTGACATTTCAGTAGGTATTTCTGTAGACTCTTTTCTTGAAATATATAGGTCAAAATGAGAAGACTAAATCATAATATAAGACAAATCCTATAGCTCTTATTCTGTACTGCCAGATGGCTCTCCAAAGTGATTGAACTACTTCATTATTTTATGAAATATAAATGTATTTTTACATTAATTTGGTAAATATACAGTAGTGCCTTGTACTTGTTTTAAATTATATTCTTTAATTATTACAAAGGCTGAAACTTTCCCACATGTTTTGTCACTATGTTTACTAATCTATAAACTACTTATATCATGTTAATTCTTGTCAGACTCAGCTATCTTTATGAAAAGTTAGAAATGGACTCAGGAAATAGAAATGGAAACTGAATACAAACCACTCGATTTCTTTTTACTTGGGACAAAAGAATCAGGCCCAGTTTACTGAACCAGACCAAGGCAGCCTTGCCCCTTCTGTCTCCCCAGATCCCACCCTCTCACCTCTCCCCACAGAATGTAAGCTCCGTGAAAGCAAGGATCATGTCAGTCATGTTCATTTACACTGTGCTTGGCATACAGTTGGTATTTAGTAAGTGGTAATGGAAAGGAGGAGGGAGGCAGGAAGATAGCCAAGCATGCAGGAAGGGAGGGATGGAGGGAGGCCTTGTACTTCTCAAAAATGTCCTAGTAATTAATTGCATTATCCTTGAATTTATGTATCATTTAACAACAGAAAATGTGCTGTCGGTCTTACTTTTTCATACTTCCTCGATCAATTTACATAAACCTACTGGTTCCATTTTATGGGGGGGTGGTCTGTGAGGAGATTCTCTGGTCTTAAAATGATGCTGTGATCTGAAAGATATATTCCAAGCAGAACTTCAGTCCAGACCTAACTAGAGAAAAAAATATATATATCCAATCCTATCTCCTTTTATTTCCCAGTACAAGTAGAGTGGCCCTTTATTGGGCCTCCCCACTCCTTGCACGAATGTACACACACACACAATCGCATGCCAGTTCCTGCCTGAGAGTCTTTGCTCAGGGAGTTTCCCCTCCTAAAATACCCTCTCCTTCCCTCTCTGCTCACTTACATCTTTCCTACCCTTCAAAGCTTTGCTTAAGTTGTATTTGAAGCCATAGAATCATAAAGCTGCTGCCTATACATCACCTTCACTTTCTATTTTTCCTTTTACAAGCTCCTTCACCATTCCAGTGAGTCCCTCCAGACTTCTCAAGTAAAGATGGCCAGCAGCTCCAGCTGATTGCCCCCACAGGGACCCTGTCACGGCCTGCTTCTGATGAAACTCTCAAACCATGGAGAGGTCCTTGGCTGTGCCCCAGGGCAATCCCCCCGGGCCTGGAGCTGACGTGGTTTGAACTCCCACGCTGAGCTGTTCTTCTGCCCTACTTCTGGATTTTACTGTAACTCACTTAGCAGCTGGAGCTGCTGAAGATGCAGAAAGGCCCTGTGGGTTTGCTTTTGATAATGTTCACATTGTTTCCAAAACTGTTTAGCATTTCCTGCCCTTGTTTAATAGTCTCCTTGAACTCTTTTTTTTTTTTTTTTTTTTTTTTTTGGTCATTGCCTGTCCTTCCTGGGCTCCATTCCCTTATTCCTTATTATTCATTTTGATTATTCACAGTCTTCTTTCTCAATGTTACTCATTAGCATGCTATGACTTTCCCCATTCCATTTCTATGTCTCCTTTCCGCCATACTACCTCTCTGCCCAAATACCCAGATCTCCCCTGACTTTCTTCCTTTTGTCATCACTGTCACATCTTTCCTCTGGCATCCAGTTATTGGCATTGTCCCTTACTTCTATTATTTAAGTAACGAGCTTCTTAAGGAAAAAAGAAATCGAAGCTGTTTAATAGAATGTTTGATATCAGACCAACCTTAGTTCATATGTGACTTCTGACCCTAGCTGTTTGACCTTGGGTGAATTACTTCAACTGATTTGAGTCTCAGCTTTATCCTCTCTTTAAAGAGGGATGATACATTCCAAGTTTCACATACTGTGAGGTTCAATGAGATAATTTTAGACAGTGCTTGATGTCACAACAGGTAATATTTCTCTTCCATTTCTATTTCCTACCTTTTTATGACGAAGCTACTCTATTTCTCTGTTGATTGTTAGCTTTCTACTTGTTCATTTATCCAGCAAACACTTGAGCACTGCGTACGGGGCAGGCACTGGGGTAGGATTGGAGATACAGTGATGAAACGTGATAGACAATATCATTGCTCTCACAGAGTTTATCGTCTAGTGGGAGATTCAGGCAAGCAAACTGGCATCTCACTCTCCATTTTTCTCCCCCCACTTAGGAAGAGCTCAATGAGCATGTTCTTCCATGTGTCAGATACTGTGCTTCATGTTAGAGTTCCAGGCGAGTGCCACTTCCCCTCGAGGAGCTGAAGCTCCTCTGACACACAACTGGTTTATGTGTCAGATAAGATGATAATTCAGAGAAAGAATTGACCATTTATGGAGCGGGGTGGGGGGGGGAGAGAGGAGGGGTGTAGGGAGGGCTTCACTGAAGAGGTGAGTCTGGAAGGGATTGCTGGTTATGTTCAGAGTGGTAGAGATGGGTTCCAGAGCAAGCCGCATATCTGAACAATAACAATGTGAAATTATATGGCTGTCCTGGGCATTTGGAGAGCTGCAAGGGATTTAGTTCTGCTGGAATAGAGCAGCGAGGGGGCAAATGGTAGGAAATGTGCTGAACAGTCAAGAGGGACTTGACTTGAATGCCATGACTGAGAGTTTGAATGGTTTTTGAAAGTACAGGAGAGCCAGTGAAGTACATACAAAAATCCATTTAAGAAATACAACTCTACTGGCTCTGTGAAGTAGGGGTGGAGAGGGAAGAGACAGAAGGCAGGGGTCCTAGGAGCTAGGATGCTGTCTCCCTTTAACAAATGAGGAACCTAAGGTGTAGTGAGGTAAACGAGTGTTGTCAAGGTCATAAAAGGGTAGAGGTGGGATTTAGACCTAGGTAGTCTGACTCTAGAGCCTACATTCTAGCATATTTGATTAAGTGAAAGTGAAATAATGCAGATAATGTGGACCTTAAACTTTAGTCCCTCTTAAACTTTATTTAAAAAAATTTTTTTGAAGTATTTATCTTTTTATTTTACATTGGAGTATAGTTGATTTACAATGTTGTGTTAGCTTCAGGTGTACAGCAAAGTGATTCAGATATATATATATTCTTTTTCAGATTCTTTTCCCTTATGGGTTATTACAAAATATTGAGGATAGTTCCCTGGACTATAGAGTAGGTCCTTGTTGGTTATCTATTTTATACATAGTAGTGTGTGTATGTTAATCCCAAACTCCTAATTTATCCCCCCCCCCCGCCACATTTCGCCTTTGGTAACCATAAGCTTGTTTTCAAAATCTGTGAGTCTGTTTCTGTTTTGTAAATAAGTTCATTTATATTATATTTAAAAATTACATTCCACATGAGTGATATCATATGATATTTTGTCTTTCTCTGTCAGACTTACTTCACTTAGTATGATAATCTCTAGGTTCATCCATGTTGCTGCAAGTGTCATTATTTCATTCTTTTTTATGGTTGAGTAATATTCCACTGTATATATGTACCACATCTTCTTTATCCATTCACTGATGGACTTTTAGGTTGCTTAGATGTCTTGGCTATTGTAAATAGTGTTGCAATGAATATTGGGGTACATGTATCTTTGTGAATTATGGTTTTCTCCAGGTATATGCCCAGGAGTGGGATTGCTGGATCATATGGTAGCTCTATTTTTAGTTTTTTAAGGAACCTCCGTACTGTTCTCCATAGTGGCTGTACCAATTTACATTCCCAACAACAGTGCAAAAGGGTTCCCTTTTCTCCAGACCCTCTCCAGCATTTATTTGTTTTCAACTTTTTTTTTTTTTTTTTTTTTTTGTGGTACACGGGCCTCTCACTGTTGTGGCCTCTCCCGTTGTGGAGCACAGGCTCCAGATGCGCAGGCTCAGCGGCCATGGCTCACAGGCCCAGCCACTCTGCTGGGCCTGTGAGATGTGGGATCTGGTATGTGGGATCTTCCTGGACCGGGGCACGAACCCATGTCCCCTGCATCGGCAGGCGGACTCTCAACCACTGCACCACCAGGGAAGCCCAGTTGTCAACTTTTTGATGACAGTCATTCTGACAAGTATGAGGTGATACCTCATGGTAGTTTTGATTTGCATTTCTTTAATAATTAGTGATGTTGAGGATCCTTTCATGTGTTTTTGGCCATCTGTATGTCCAGAAATGTCCATTTAGACATTTAGATCTTCTGCCAATTTTTTGATTGGGTTGTTTGTTTTTTTGATATTGAGCTGCATGAGATTTTTCCCTTGTCGGTCGCATTGTTTGCAAATATTTTTTTCCCATTCTATGGATTATCTTTTTGTTTTGTTTATGATTTCCTTTGCTGTGCAAAAGCTTTTAAGTTTAATTAGGTCCTATTTGTTTACTTTTGTTTTTATTTCATTACTCTAGGAGGTGGATCCAAAAAGATTGCTGTGATTTATGTCAAAGAGTGTTCTGCCTATGTTTTCCTCTAAGAGTATTATAGTGTTCAGGCTTACATTTAGGTCTTTAATTTATTTTGAGTTTATTTTTGTGTATGGTGTTAAAGAATGTTCTAATTTCATTCTTTTACATGTTGCTGTCCAGTTTTCCCAGCACCACTTATTGAAGAGACTGTCTTTTCTCCATTGTATATTCTTGCCTCCTTTATCATAGATTAATTGACCATAGGTGTGTGGGTTTATTTCTGGGCTTTCTATCCTGTTCCATTGATCTATAAGTCTATCTTTGTGCCACTACCACACTGTTTTGATTACTGTGGCTTTATAGTATAGTCTGAAGTCAGGGAGCCTGATTCCTCTAGCTCCGTTTTTCTTAAGATTGCATTGGCTATTTGGGGTCTTTTGTGTTTCCATACAAATTTTAAGAATTCTTGTTCTAGATCTGTGAAGAATGCCATTGGTAATTTGATAGGGATTGCATTGAATCTGTAGATTGCCTTGGGTAGTATAGTCATTTTGACAATATTGATACTTCCAATCCAGGAACATAGTATATCTTTCCATCTGTGTCATCTTCGATTTCTTTCATCAGCATCATATAGTTTTCAGAGCACAGGTCTTTTATGTCCTTAGGTAGGTTTATTCCTAGGTAATTTATTCTTTTTGATGCAGTGGTAAATGGGATTGTTTCCTTAATTTCTCTTTCTGATCTTTCATTGTTAGTGTTAGTGTTAGATTTCTGTGCATTAATTTTGCATCCTGCAACTTTACCAAATTCATTGATGAGCTCTAGTAGTTTTCTGGTAGCATCTTTAGGATTTTCTATGTATAGTATCATGTCATCTGCAAACAGTGACAGATTTACTCCCTCTTTCCCAATTTGTATTCCTTTTATTTCTTTTTCTTCTCTGATTGCCATATCTAGGACTTCCAAAACTATGTTGAATAAAAGTGGAAATAGTGGACATCCTTGTCTTGTTCCTGATGTTAGCAGAAATGCTTTCAGTTTTGCACTGTTGAGTATGATGTTAGCTGTGGGTTTGTCACATATGGCCTTTATTATGTTGAGGTACGTTCCCTCTATGCCCACTTTCTGGAGTTTTTATCATAAATGGGTGTTGAATTTTGTCAAAAGCTTTTTCTGCATTTATTGAGATGATCATATGTTAATGTCTTCAGTTTCTTAATGTGGTGCATCACATTGATTGATTTGTGGATATTGAAAAATCCTTGCATCCCTGGGATACATCCCACTTGATCATGGTGTATGATCCTTTTAATGTATTGTTGGATTCAGATGTTAGTATTTTGTTGAGGATTTTTACGTCTATGTTCATCAGAGATATTGCCCTGTAGTTCTTCTTTTTTGTGGTATCTTTGTCTGTTTTGGTATCAGGATGATGGTGACCTCATAGAATGAGTTTGGGAGTGTTCCTTCCTCTGCAATTTGTTTGGAAGAGTTTCAGAAAGACAGGTGTTAGCTCTTCTCTAAATGTTTTATAGAATTTGCCTGTGAAGCCATCTGGTCCTGGACTTTTGTTTGTTGGGAATTTTTTAATCATAGTTTCAATTTCAGTACTTGTGACTGGTCTGTTATATTTTCTATTTCTTCCTGGTTCAGTCTTGGGAGAGTGTTCCTTTCCAAGAATTTGTCCATTTCTTCTAGGTTGTCCATTTTATTGGCATGTAGTTGCTTGTAGTAGTCTCTTTTGATCCTTTGTATTTCTGTGGTGTCAGCCGTAATGTAACTTCTTTTTCATTGCTAATTTTATTGATTTGAACCCTCTTCCTTTTTTTCTTACTGAGTTGGGCTAAAGGTTTATCAATTATGTTTATCTTTTTGAGGAACAAGCTCTTAGTTTCATTGATCTTGTCTGTTGTTTTCTTCATCTCTATTTCATTTATTTCTGCTCTGATTTTTATGGTTTCTTTCCTTCTACTATGGGTTTTGTTTGTTTTTTTTTTTTTTTGGTTTAGGTGTAAGGTTTAGGTGTAAGGTTATATTGTTTATTTGAGATTTTTCTTGTTTCCTGAGGTAAGATTGAATTGCTATAAGCTTCTCTCTTAGAACTTCTTTTGCTGTACCCCATAGGTTTTGTTTTCATTTGTCTCTAGGCAGTTTTTTTATTTCCTCTTTGATTTCTTTGGTGATCCATTGGTTGTCTAGTAACAAATTGTTTAGCCTCCACATGTTTGTGTTTTTCACAGTTTTTTTTTTTCCTGTAGTTGATTTCTAATCTCATAGCATTGTGATCAGAAAAGATGCTTGATATGATTTCAGTTTTCTTAAGTTTACCGAGGCTTGATTTAAGGCCCAGCATGTGATCTATCCTGGAGAATGTTCCATGTGCACTTGAAAAGAATGTGTATTCTGCTGCTTTTGGATGTAATGCTCTAGAAATATCAATTAGGTTCATCTGGTCTAATGTGTCATTTAAGACCTGTGTTTCCTTATTGATTTTCTCTCTGGCTGATCTGTCTAAAGATGAAAGTGGGATGTAAAATTCCCCCACTGTTATTGTGTTACTGTCGATTTCTCCTTTTATGGCTGTTAGCATTTGCCTTATATATTGAGGTGCTCCTATGTTGGGCACATATATATTTACAATTGTTATATCTTCTTGGATTGATCCCTTGATCGTTACGTAGTGTCCTTCTTTGTCACTTTTAATAGTCTTTATTTTCAAATCTATTTTGTCTGATATCAGTATTGCTACTCCAGCTTTCTTTTTTTTTTTTCCAGCTTTCTTTTGATTTCTATTCCCATGGAGTACCTTATTCCATCACCTCACTTTCAGTCTGTGTGTGTATGTAGATCTGAAGTGGGTCTCTTGTGGACAGCATATATATGGGTCTTGTTTTTGTATCCATTCAGCCAGTTTATGTCTTTTGGTTGGAGCATTTAATCTGTTTACCTTTAAGGTAATTATCAATATGTATGTTCTCGTTGCCATTTTGTTAGTTGTTTTGGCTTTGTTTTTGTACGTCTTTTTTCTTTCCTTCCTCTTTTCTTCTCTTGTGATTTGAGGACTATCTTTAGTGTTGTGTTTAGATTCCTTTTCTTTTTTTTTTTTTTTTTGGGGTACACAGGCCTCTCACTGCTGTGGCCTCTCCCATTGTGCAGCACAGGCTCCGGATGCACAGGCTCAGTGGCCATGGCTCACGGGCCCAGCCATTCCATGGCACATGGGATCCTCCCAGACTGGGGCACAAACCCGTGTCCCCTGCATCGGCAGGCGGACTCTCAACCACTGCGCCACCAGGGAAGCCCTGGATTCCTTTTTTGCTGCTGCTGAATTCTCTTAGCTTTTGCTCCTCTGTAAAGCTTTTGATTTCTCTGTCAACTCTTAACGAGAGCCTTGCTGGGTAGAGTATTCTTGGTTGTAGGCTTTTCCCTTTCATCACTTTAAATATATCCTGCCACTCCCTTCTGGCCTGCTGACAAATCAGCTGATAACCTCATTGGGATTCTTTTGCATGTTATTTGTTGCTTTTCCCTTGTTGCTTTTAATGTTTTCTCTTTGTCTTTAATTTCTGTCAATTTGATTAACATGTGTCTCATTGTGTTCCTCCTTGGGTTTATCCTGTATGGGACTCTGCATTTCCTGGACTACGGTGACTGTTTCCTTTCCTATGTTAGGGAAATTTTCAGCTGTTATGTCTTCAAATATTTTCTCAGGCCCTTTCTCTGTCTCTTCTCCTTTTGGAACCCCTATAATGTGAATGTTGGTGTGGTTAATGTTGTCCCAGAGGTCTCTTAAACTGTCCTTATTTCTTTTCATTATTCTGTTCCATGACAGTGATTTCCATCATTCTGTCTTCCAGTTCACTTATCCATTCTTCTGCCTCATTTGTTCTGCTATTGATTCCCTCTAATGTATTTTTCATTTCAGTTATTGTATTGTTCATCTCTGTTGTTTGTTCTTTATATCTTCTAGCTCTTTGTTAAACATTTCTTGTATCTTCTTGGTCTCTGCCTCCATTCTTTTTCTGAGATCTTGGATCACCTTTACTATCATTACTCTGAATTCTTTACTGGGTAGATTGCCTATCTCCACTTCACTTAGTTGTTCTTCTAGGGGTTTATCTTGTTCCTTCATCTAGGACATAGTGCTATGCCATCTCATTTTGTCTAACTTTATGTGTTTGTGGTCTCCATTCTGCAGGCTGCAGGATTATAATTCCCTTTGCTTCTGGTGTCTGCCCCTGGTGGGTGAGGCTGTTCTAGAGGCTTTTACAGGCTTCCAGATGGGAGGGACTGGTGCCTGCCCACTGGGGGGTCTTGTCCCTCTGGTGGGCAGGGCCATATCAAGGGCTGTGTTTAGAGGTGGCTGTGGGCTCAGGAAGACTTTAGGCAGCTTGTCTGCTGATCAGTGGGGCTGTGTTCCTGCCCTGTTGATTGTTTGGTCTGAGGCATCCCAGCACTGGAGCCTAAAGGCGGTTGGGTGGGGCCAGATCTTGGTGTCAAAATAGCAGCCTCTGAGAGAGCTCATGCCAATGAGTACTCCCTGGTACCTCTGCCACCAGTGTCCTTGTCCCCACAGTGAGCCACAGTCACCCCCCTACCTCCCCAGTAGTGCTTCCAAGGACAACAGGTAGGTCTGGCCCAGAGTCCTATGAAGTCACTGCTTTTTCACTGGGTCCCAGTGTGCACAAGACCTGTGTGCACACTCCTTTCTGTTTCCTCCAGTTCTGAGGAATTCCTGCCATCAAGCTGTGCTGACCTTCAAAGCCAAGTGCTCTGGGAGCTCCGCTTCCCGATGCCAGACCCCCAGACTGGGGAGCCTGATGTAGGGCTCAGAACTCTTACTCCTGTCAGAGGAGCTCTGTGATGTAATTATTTTCCAGTTTGTGGGTCAACCACCCGGAGGGTATGGGATTGATGATATCACCAGTGCACCCCTCCTACAGTCTGGTTGTGGCTTCTTCTTTGTCTTTTGATGTAGAATATCTTTTTTTTTGGTAGGTTCTAGTCTTTGTTGATGGTTGTTTAGCAGTTAGTTGTGATTTTGGTTTTTTTTTGTTAGAGGAGGTGAGTTCAACTCCTTCTACTCTACCATCTTGTCTCCCTCCTCTTCTGTCTTAGAAACCTAAAATTTAGCATCATCAAAATCCTCTGAAGGTTTGTTAGTGCACAGATTGCTGAGCCCCACCCACAGACTGATTCAGTAGGTCTGAGTGAGGCCTGAGAATTTGCATTGCTAATGAGTTCCCAGGTGATGCTGAAACTATAGGAGTTGAAAAGATGGTGAAATGAGAGCACTGGAGTACTCAAGAAAAGAGAGTGGTATAGTTAGTAAAAATATACCGTGATGCAAAAGTTGTCCATGGATAGGAGGCATGTCCCTCAGAGTCACTTTCTGTAGCCTTGTAACTGCAGTAGGAAACATGGATACTGAGGGCAGTGGAGGAACAAGTTCATCAAGAAATTATTGGGAAGAATATAGAGTCTATTCCATGCAGGGGAGGTGATGTGAGCACGACATGGCTGTGGTAATGTGATGAGAAATTAAAGCCTCACAGAGAAGAGGGTTTGTGTTGGGAAGACATGAAAGATAGGACTGGAGATAAGATTAGAAAGACAGTCCTATCTCAAGACAGATTCCAGAGGGTCTTGAATGTCCAGCTATTGAGCTTTGGATCTTATTATGTAGGTAGTTTAAAGCTTAATGGAACTGGTTTATTCAGAATATTTATTTGAGGGTGGTATAAATTATGAATTGGAGAAAGGAGATAAGTTATAGGGAGACCCCAGCTCCCACTCTCATTGCTTGAGCTGAAGACCAGTCTCAAGGAAACCTCAGACCTTCACTTCTGACAGTTTCCATCTGGCTTCCTCTTCCTCCTTCACCTAGACTTCTAAACTTTAAACTTTCTGTTCATATTTACTTTCCATTTTTTAATCTAACCTGTTTTTCTTATTTAATTCCTTTGTTAGCCTTCAATTTTGTTTAATTTGTAAAACCATTTTTTTTCACCTTTTAAATCTTTTACATTATTGATGGAATGTTTTTAATCGTAATCTTTTATCTTTTCCTGTATCATTTTAAGCTTCTTATCTCTTTAAGCTTTGGCTTCTTATTTATTTAAGATACAGATTTTATTTTTTTAAATCAACTTATTAATAGGATCTTTTGTAAGAAGGTTTTTTTTGGTACTATCTTTCAAGTTTAATTCTTATAGCTATTTTTGTTTATTTTGTTTGCAGGTTCAGACTTTTATTTATTTTCAAAATTTAATACTTATTCTTGTTTTAAATTTTAACCATTTTTGTAAGACTTTGAGATTCTTATTTCTCTTTCCTTTATTCTCATTCATTTATTCATTTTTTTACAAAGATGTAGAATGTCTTTGATTTCCTATAAGTTGTATACTGACATCTCATTTTTCACTCCTTTATGAATAAATACAAGTCTTAAAAATCTAAACCTTCTGATATGTATAGTTTATATGTGTTTTGGAGAAAAGAAAAATAGGAAAACAGGGATGGTGAGTAGAGGGAGCCTGTCTGTAAAGTGACATTTAAATAAAGGCCTGAATACAATGAAAGATTCAGACTTGTAGGTTTTTGGTGTAAGAACCTTTGAGATAAGTTGAATAACATGGGCCAAGACCCTGAGGTAGAAGAATGTCTGGTAAGTTCAAACTTCAAGGAGACAGTGGCTGAAGGGGGAAAACAGTGAGAAGAGTGGTATTCAATTAGGTCAGAGAGGATTGATGTATAGACATTCTTGTATGGCCTTGTAGTCATTGTAACAACATTGGATTTTATTTTCACAAGATTGAGAAGTCCTAAGGGGTTTTAAGTTAGAGAAGGGATATGCTCTCCTTTATACTTGTACAGGATCACTTTGGTTGCTCTTTTGAAAATAGACTGGAGAAGGGCAAGGGAAGAAGAAGGAAGCTAGTGCAATAATCTGGGCAAGATATCAGGGCACAGTTGGGCTAGGATGAAGGCCATGAAGGTCATGAGAAGTGGTAAGATTCTTGATATCTGTAGAAGTTTGAGCTGACAGAATTTGATGATGCATTAAATGTGGAGCGTGAGAGAGAAAGAGAAGTTGAGGATGACTGCAAGATTTTTAGTTTGAGGAACGAGAAAGAATAAATTGCCTTATTTTGAGACCACAAGAGAAACAGGCAGGGCACACAGAGGGTATGGGGGGTGGTACCAGGTTTTCAGATTTGGTCATTTAGTTTGCAACACTTGATAGACATCCCAATTGAGATATCAAGTAAGTGACTGAATAGATGAATCTGGAGTTTAGCAATCAAGTTCCATTGAAGATATAAGTTTGTATTTCTGAAGCATTTGCATAGAGATGGTATTTAAAACTGTGACACTGGATCAGATCACCTAAGACAGTGCTTTTCACACTTTTCGGACCACAGCTACAGTAAGAAATGTGTCACTTTACAATGTGGTACACATGCACACACACTGATTCAAAAGCTGATGAAACAAAACTGATCCTTACCACGGATGTTGTACTCTGACATTTTCAATGATATTTTCTTTTATTTCATTAAAAGTACTGGTCGTGGCCCTCAAAACTGACCTCACCATCCACTGATGGGTGGCAACCCACATTTTGAAAAGCCCTGACTTAAGAAATTAATATAAGCAGAGAAGAAAAAAGGTTTGAGGACTGAGTTCTGGTGCCCAGTGAAATGTTTAGTGTTTAAGAAATGAGGAGGGGCCAGCACAGCAGCCTGAGAAGGCATGGTCAGTGGAGAACCAGTTTTCTTGGACACCATGTGGTCTGAATCTCCACTCCCAACCCCCCTGGTTCTGATTCTCTCTCATCTCACCTTCCCTGGACACTCTCCTCTCTCTACCACTTCATTCCATGGATGGGCATGGAAGCATCCCCTTCACTGTCCAGAGGTTAGTGTGTTTAATTGACCTAGATTGTATGTTTGGGACTATCACCGTGGGGTTACAGCACACACAGAAGTGAGTTACAAATCAGTGTTACATATTTTCCTATCTTTTTTTTAATTGAAATATAGTTGATTTACAATGTTTCAGGTATACAGCAAAGTGATTCCGTTTTTATTTAGTTATTTATTTTAATTTTTTAACCATTTTTTAAATTGAAGTATAGTTAATTTACAATGTCGTATTAGTTTCAGGTGTATAGCAAAGTGATTCAGTTATACATGTATATGCATATATCTATTCTTTTTTGGATTCTTTTCCATTATAAGTTATTATAAGATATTGAATATAGTTCCCTGTGTTATATAGTAGGTCCTTGTTGTTTATCTGTTTTATATATAGTAGTGTGTATCTGTTAATCTCAAATTCCCAATTTATCCATATTTTCTTTACTTAACATTTCTTAGCAGTCTGCAGCAGAGCAGACTTCTCACTGGTCCTGTTTCTTGTCTAGGCCTCAGGTAATCACTGACGACAGTTCCTCTCAGGTCTGCCCACCCCCTCTTTCCCCAGGCTTTGTTTTAGTCTCCTTTTCCATGTCTCACCAGGAGAGCATGCCAAAATTCTGTTTGTCTATTAAATGGAGAAATGTAGCTTCACTTTGAGCCATCTTTCTCTTCCCGACTAAACATGTGGTCTATTTTTATGTAAGTAAAGGCTTATTAAAACTTTTTACAAACAAAAAAGAAGTTATCTTCCCCAAAATAACTCAGCACCCCTGTTATGGAAACCAACCTGAATACATAGAGCTTTCAAAACACCATTTTCCCACTCCTGGCTTCATATGTCTATTGCTGTGTACCATATATTGCTTTTCTAGTCCTTGGACCCCAAGAATAAAACTTAAAAAAAAAAGAAGAGTCCTAGCAATTGCAACAGTTTGATGGATTGCTTAGTTGCTGATAATAATGCTATTTCTATTATACTTGGTAATTTTAATTTTGAAATAGCTAATTATATAATTTTACTTTAGTATCAAAATGAGTGTATAGACAAAGTGCACTTATAACCAAATATTGAAAAATACACTTAAAAATACAAACCCACTAAAAATATAAAAATCCAATGTGGTAAACTATATTTAAAGCAGGAACTCTGACATCACGTCAATATTCAATTAAGGAGACACAAGTTTGTTGTCAGAGGTACAGCTCCCAGTGCTACAGTGAAGAAATTTGTTATAAAAACTACAGTGAGGTATTACCTCACACCAGTCACAATGGCCATCATCAAAAAATCTACAAACAAAAAGTGCTGGAGAGGGTGTGGAGAAAAGGGAACCCTCATACACTGTTGGTGGGAATGTAAATTGATACAGCCACTATGGAGAACAGTATGGAGGTTCCTTAAAAAACTAAAAATAGAACTACCATATGACCCAGCATTCCCACTACTGGGCATATACCCTGAGAAAACCATAATTCAAAAAGAGTCATGTACCACAATGTTCATTGCAGCTCTGTTTACAATAGCCAGGACATGGAAGAAACCTAAGTGTCCATCAACAGATGAATGGATAAAGAAGATGTGGCACATATATGCAATGGAATATTAGGCAGCCATAAAAAGAAACGAAACTGAGTTATTTGTAGTGAGGTGGATGGACCTAGAGACTGTCATACAGAGTGAAGTAATCAGAAAGAGAAAAACAAATACCGTATGCTAAGATATATATGGAATCTAAAAAAAAAAAAGGTTCTGATGAACCTAGGGGCAGGACAGGAATAAAGGCACAGACGTAGAGAATGGACTTGAGGACACAGGGAGGGGGGAGTGTAAGCTGGGCAGAAGTGAGAGAGTGGCATGGACATATATACACTACCAAATGTAAAATAGATAGCTAGTGGGAAGCAGCTGCATAACACAGGGAGATCAGCTCAGTGCCCTGTGACCAGCTAGAAGGGTGGGATAGGGAGGGTGGGAGGGAGATGCAAGAGGGAGGGGATATAGGGATATATGTATGCATATAGCTGATCCACCTTATTATACAGCAGAAACTAACACAACATTGTAAAGCAATTATATTCCCATAAAGATGTTAGAAAAAGTTTCTTCTGTAAAAGACTATAAAATGACTGTGCTGTCATAGAGCGTGTGCCAAAGGAATCAGTAGTTGCATAGGACATTATGAAATAAAGTCAAAGGTTAAGGCTGTACATCTAAGCTAATTTACACATTGTTTGACTCTAGGGTTGCATCAGCATAAAAAAAAGTGAAGTGATTGTGGAAAGTATTCTTGTTTAGAACGGAGGTTGGTCTGACCTGCTGCCTGTTTTGTAAATAAAGGGTTAATGGAACACAGCCAAGCCCACTTATTTAGTATTGTTTACAGCTGTTTATAATTGCAGAGTTGAGCACTCAGAAACTTTATGGCCCACCACTGCCCCTCAAGACTAAAATATTTACTACCCGCCCCTTTATAGACAATGCCTGCTGATGGCTTTTGAAGGTCAAAAACTGTTGCTCAAAGTTTTCAGTCTCACCATTATGATGTCTTCACCCAGCTACAAATATGAAATTTTAATTCTGATTGAATTAAGATATTTTGATGAGAAAAATAGAATTATTGTGAGTCTTGAATTTGATGTTCTGTTAATGTATATAATTTTTTTCTTTTTCTATAATGTGGCATACTTGGGAAGTTATTTTGGCAAACCACTCAGACACAAAGTGTACGGATTTTTAAAAGCTTTCTGTAAAAAACTGGGAAACTAACAGTAAGTGCTAGATATGATTGAATGAGAGACATTTGCAATAAATCAGTTTACATATTTTGATAGTCTGCTTGACATGTAAGTTATAATAAAATATTTATGTTTACATAATATGAGGAGATATCAAAATAATTATGTAATGATTAGTCAAAGAGTGAACAAATAAATTTATTCTACTCCATGATTTCTGAGATTAATGCCAGCTCTCAAAAGAATATTAATAAACTTAATATACTATTATTTTGAAGAGATATTTTAGAAACTCTTAACTCAGAAATTCACTATCGTTTTTATTTAGCACCTACTATGAGTCATTTTCCTATAGGAGGAAAATGTCAGGACTTCCTCAACTTCCTTTTCTTCTACCTCCAAACTTACCTATAGAGTCCTTTTTTCCTGTCTCAGGGAAAGGTGTATCTTCTCCGAGGCTAAACTCCCATCTGTGACTACAAGCCATGCCTTCTGTTTCTCCTGAGATCTTGCTCATTCATCAAGCCCCATTGCCACCTGTATCTTTGGTCTATTCATCTTTACTAGGTTTTTCCTCTCAGCCTACCAGCCTTTCAATTTCTGCCCCTCCTTAGATAGGCTCTACCTCAAAACTACCTGCTTTTCATTTTTTTTCTTTGTATTTTATTTATTAACTTTTTATTTTACATTGAAGTACAGTTGATTAACAATGTTGTGTTAGTTTCAGGTGTACAACAAAGTGATTCAGTTATACATGTATCTATTCTTGAGGGAGGGATAGTTAGGGAGTTTGAGATTGACATGTACACACTGCTGTATTTAAAATGGATAACCAACAAGGACCTACTGTATAGGTTCTCTATAGGGAACTTTGCTCAATATTCTGTAACAACCTAATTGGGAAAATAATTTGAAAAAGAATTTGAAAACTACCTGCTTTTCAATATATGACACTTCCATTCTTTCACCTTTCACCAGGAACCTTCTTGAACCAGTCGTTTCCACTAATTGTTTCTATTTATCGAGCCCTTACTGATCTGATTTCTACTCTCCCATGTTGCTGAAATTGCTGTTCCTTCAATTACTAATACCCAGATTGCCAAATCCAGGTTTCTATTTTCATTCTTCAAACTGTTGACCATTCTCTTCTCTTCCTCTTTGACTTTTGTGACTTCATTTCTCCTTGATTCGTTTTCTATGACTTTGTTTCTTTCTTGATCTGCCTCTGGCTGCTCTGCTCCTTGCATTTTGGTGTACCTCAGGATTTTCTTTCCATTAGTTTTTCACAACTTCCCCTTTCCTTTCATGTCTCTAAACTTTACAGAGATCCCAGCATTCAGGCCCTAACGACTTCCTGTTCTCAAATTGTCTCCTTCCGACTTGGCCTAGACCCCGGGATGCGTCACCTCAGTTGCTATCTTGCCAGAAAACCCACCATCCTCATTGCCCTGTCCTTTTTCCATTGTTTTTCAAAATTCCTTGACATTGGATCTATCCACCACTTTCCCCTGGGCTATTGCATTCAGCTGGAGAAAAAATCACAACTGTTGTTCTTCACAGGGAGCTGAGTGTGGCTTAGCAATCTTCTTTTGTGGACTTGACCCGCTCCTTCTTTGTATTGCTCTAAAGGAATTTATTTCGTATCTTTTTCATTTAAATTTCTTAACCCTCACTCATCATTCTTACTCAGAGCTGATGGCCTTGGCTGTAGGAAAGTGATAATTTGATATTTATTCAATTTTCATTATCCCTTCAACCTGAAACTTCATTACTTCTATTTACATCTTTGACTCCATTCCTACTACTCTTGAGTAGGAGGCATCTGTCTAAAAATTTGCCTAATGGTAATCTTGCTGCTATACTCTAAATCCCCTCTTCTGTCTCCTCCAGGACTTGGATCTTTTATTCATCAGTCGCATCCTCCCCATCATGCATTTTCAATGTCTCCTTCTCTGTGAATTAAATCTTTAAAGCCTACAAACGTTCAGATCTCTCCAATATGTAGCAACAACTATAGCTACAGCCATAAACAACTCCCTCTCACTGAATTGCAATACCCACTTATAAATGGCCATGGGGACCACCTTCCTGGAAGGTAATTTGACAATATGCAAATATTCTTTTTTCTTAACATCTTTATTGGGGTATAATTGCTTTACAACGGTGTGTTAGTTTCTGCTTTATAACAAAGTGAATCAGTTATACATATACATATGTTCCCATATCTCTTCCCTCTTGCGTCTCCCTCCCTCCCACCCTCCCTATCCCACCCCTCCAGGTGGTCACAAAGCACCGAGCTCATATCCCTGTGCCATGTGGCTGCTTCCCACTAGCTATCTACCTTACGTTTGTTAGTGTATATATGTCCATGACTCTTCTTTTAGCCCCCAGCTCTCCTCTATCTTGAAATATAACTTAGGGGGGAAAATTGGAAATTTTACTATTAAAAAAAATTGTGTCTCTTTCCAAACCTAAATGTCAATGTGTGATTCTTTTAGTAAATGATAGTAATCCATGTTTAAGGAGATTCTCAGTCAGCTAGAGAAAGTAAAGTCCAGTGGAAATGTCTCATCCAAATTCTCCCTAAATCATTGATGTTAGGTATTATTTCATTGTTTGGATCAGAAAATCCAACCTTAAACTTGCTTAAAAGTTTAAAGATACTTGTTCACATAATGGAAAACATCAAAACTGGTTTCAGCTGAGGCCTGATACAGTGGCTCGAATTGTGTCTCTACAGACTTTGTTTCTTTCTGTTCTTCTGTCTTCCATGGTGTCAGCTTTTTTCTGAGAAATCACAGTGTTTCCCCATCCAGCATATCCATGGTGCATATTTCATTTCTTCACACTATAGAACCAGGGAACAAGGGAGTATCTCTTCTGGTAGCTACTTCATAAATTCTAAATTAATTCCTTAGCTTAATGAAATGAAGTGCTGATTGGCTTAAGCCAATTAGGACCCACTTCTGGACCTGGGCTGGAGTCAATCTTATCTAAGCAGTATGACTGAGAATGGGGAGGACTGAATTCTCCAAAGAAAAATGAGGATATTATTGGAGAGACATGGGGGAACAGAGGAACAAATGGCTACCCTTTCCATCTGCGTGAGCCAATTTCAAATTGAACGCAGGCTCCTAGGAAAAGGAGAGATTCTATGTACTGAGTGTGGTAAAACAAAGAAGGAAGCAGTAATACCAAAAGCCCACCATCCTTAACACCTTTTCTTCCGTTCTAAGTAGGAGGGTCTCCTGGTTTGGGTCATTAACTTTTGAGGTATATGTGGCTGATACCACATGTGGTATTAGTGACCTTTCCTGCACTATGTTTAGTTTCCATTAAAAATTTGGGTTCCCCACAATATCAAAGAGTTCATGCGTATTTGAATGCAGAGCAAGAAGGATATGTATCTCAGCAGTCCAACCGTATGACCACAGCTTGATACTCTCATAAGTATCTCCTCTCCCCCGTCCCATCTCTACCATCAAAGGGCAGGGCCCATCTCCCCCGACACTGTTACATTAAAATAAGAGGTGATTTTTTTTGTCTTACACCAAAAATGCTAACAGTAGGTATCTCTCAGTGCTGGCATTATGGGGGGGGGGTTCTATTTTCATTTTCATAGTTTTGTTTGGGTAGTGGGCACAAATCTCAGTCCATAAACAGAGGGAAGAAAAAAAATACAACGTTCTCTAGTTTTTCTACAAATAAACCTAAGTTATATTTCAAGCCCTCAATTGAACTGGGAGGTAGAAATTTATTCATAGTGTTCCTGGATCTGTGACTAAGTTCCAGGGATATTCAGCAGGCCAAGGCTGTGGACTCTGGGGACCAATTGGCTCTCTGCCATCATCTGACTGTATTGGCAGAAGGTTGGCTATCATTTCCTGTCTGGCTTCCAGGTGTTAGTTCACACAGCTCATGGCTGTGCTTTCTTGCTGCAAGGCCTCCTCTTGGGTGTTCCTGTGCCACCCAGAGCACAAGAAATTTGATAAGGTTGTGTAAATCCCAAATGTCCATGTAGCCATGTCTCCTCCACTGCTCCCATGCCATGCTAGGCCCAGGGAAACTCCAAAAAACTTACCATTTTTTCAGGTTACATGTAGAAAACCAGGCACCGGTTTCCTCTTCTCTGGGATCTCTCACACTCACCTGGATTTTCAGTCATGTCCCGCTCCCTCAATTCTGAACTAGATGCAGCCCCTGGGGAGGGCCCTGTCTCAGGGATATATAAAGGTAGAAAGTTCTTTAATTTTTCCTTTCCTTTCTCCAAGTCTGGAGGCTTATCTGTTGTGGGGATGGGGAAAAATTTATTCTTATATATCACATATTTTCCCAAATTTTTTAGTTATGGCGCAAGGTAGATGCATTGAATTCTGTAAGGCAAAATGTTCTTGAATCTCAAAATATTCGGCACTTTAAAAAATCTTGCAAAATCTTTAGTTTTCAAACCCCAAATAATTTTCTCTCCATTTCTAAAGTATTTTATTTCTCTTGAGAAAATGTGTATGTTGCCTTTTAGTTTAAATGAGGAAAAAGACATAGTTAACAAGGAGTGGAAGTGAAAAATACATTGATGATATGTATATCAAAATAGGACCTCTGCATTTATTTATAAATTTTTGTCTTTTTCTATTTTTGAATAAATTTAACATATAGCATTGTGTAAATTTAAGGTGTACAACATGTTTATTTGATACATTTGTATATTGTAACATGATTGCCCTTGTAGTGACATTTATCACATTATATAGTTACAGTACACTATTGTTGCCTACCTTGATTATACTGTGCATTAGATCTCTATGGCTTTGTTTGTTGCAAGTTTATAGCCTTAAACAACATCCATTTTGTCCTTTTAGCCCCCATCCCCTGGTAAACACCATTTACTGTCTGTTTTTTATGAGTTTGACTTTTTTTTACATTCCACATAAGTGGTATCACACAGCGCTTGTCTTTCTCTGTCTCCCTTATCTCACTTATCATAATGTGCTCGAGGCCCATCCGTGTTGTTGCAAATGGCAGGTTATGCTCCTTTCTCATGGCTGAATAACATTCCAGAATTTCTTTATAAAGCATATTTTACTTTTGTAATCAGATAAAAAAGATAGTGAACATACAAACAGCCCTCCTTGGACCCTTTTCCCCATGTGGGTTCTGTCATTTCTCTTGCCTTCCCTTCATAGTTACTTTCTTCAACAGAATGTTACTTTGAACTTCCCACTATGTTTAAACCACTTCTGCCAAACATAACACTCTTTAATGTTTTTTTTTTACTAACTTCTCTTTCACACTGACGTTGCAGATTCATCTCATGTTGACACTCTTCTTCCTCCTGGACTCTGAGACGTCACTGTATTTTGGCATCTGCGTCTCCCTCTATCTCTATTCATTCTCTTGTGCAGTGTCTCTTCTTTTTTTGCTCTTGAATGTTGGCATTCACCAGAGTTGAGTCGTTGACTTCCTTATCACTCTGCAAGCTCTATCCTGAGCAATCTTTACTGTGTCAACCTTGGCATTAATTATTTAACACTGATATTCTGCTCTTGGCAAATCTAGATCCATACCTATAATCTCTCTTCTGGGCTCTAGAAGTCAGCTTCTCATATCCATGACATCCAAAACTGATCTCATTATCTTTCTTTTTAATTTGCTCTTGCTCCTACATTTCCTCTCTCTAAGAACGGCACTGCCATAGATGCAATTATAAAAGATAAAAATGTTGCAGTTATTACATGTTCCTCTCTTGCTTTTATTTCTTCCCTAATTGATTTGTGAACATGTTATATCTGTCCTTTTTCCTCTGTTCTCACTGAAACTGCATTCATTCAGTACGGATTATCTCTTTTCCTGAACTGCTGCTGTAGGCTTTTAGCTAGTCTCTGCCTTCCATCTCCTATGATTTCAATCTGTTCTCCTTTCTGGATATCTGTAGGGTGATATTGTGTAGGTAAGTTTTCAAAAATAAATTTATTTTCATGTTAATCAAAGTTACCCATATAACATAGTTTAAAAGACATAAACATTCTAGAAAACTGCTTATAAAATAAAGTAGGTTCTGCCACTCCCTCCTTTATCTAACCCCATTCCTGCATTTCACAGGCTATTCCTTTTGCATTACCTTCATATTTCTAAAAGCATTCATATATGGCTATGTCTTGTTCGTTTCAGTTTCAGGCATTATCTGTTGACTTTCCACCTTGGAAGATGAGGATTTAGTGCTTTCTTACTGAGGCTCCACTCCAACAAAAACAGACACACACACACACACACACACACACACACACACACACTCACACACACAAATTCTCTTTTGATTATTTTTGTATTATAATTGTATTTATATATTTACATTGTAATTTTGATAAATCAATATTCAGTTTATGTTATTATAATTATTTGAACACTATTCAAAGCCAAGCTGTGTCTGGTGTTCTGTCCTTCCTGACATCAGCCAAATCTGACACCACCTCCTGGAGTTAGGATTGGATTCCACAGGCTTGAGGGCTCAGTACCACAGTACTGGCCTCACTTCAGACATTAGTCTCAAGTATTAGGTTCCTCAAGTTACCTCTACTTCTGTCCAACTTGGCTACAAATCCAGGGGTTCCTACAATCCCCTCCTCAGGCTTGATAATTGGCTAGAATAATTCAAGGAACTCAGGAGAGTGCTTTCCTTACCCTTACTGGATTATTAAAAAGGATGGCACTCAGGAACAGCCAAATGGGAGAACTGCATAGTGCAAGGTATGGAGAAGAGTGGAGGAGCAGAACTTCCATGCCCCTCTGGGAGCACCACCCTCCCAGCACCTCAATGTGTTCATCAACCCAGAAGCTTTCTAAACCCTGTTGTTCAGGGAATTTTATGGCAGTTTTATTACCTAGGCACAAATGATTAATTCATTGGCCATTGGTGATTAAACCCAACCTCCAGCCCCTCCTCCCTCCTCGGAGGTTGAGAGGTACAGCTGAAAATTCTAACCTTCTAATCAAATGGTTGGATCTTCTGTCTACCAGCCACCATCCTGAAGCTCTCTAGAGACTCACCAATAGTCACCTCATTAGTGTAAGCTCAGGTATGGTTAAAAGGGGATTATTATGAATGACAAAAAATACTCCTATCACTAAGGAAATTCTCAGGAAGCTCTGTGCCAGGAACCACGGACAAAATCAAATGTATTTCTTATTATATCACTCCATGTAGGAAACTGCAACTAAATACATCTCTTTTCTTGTACAACTTTTTGGTTTCTGTTTTCCCTAGAGTTAGTAATTGTCTTTTTTTGGTATGTTTGTTTGGTTTTCTAAGATTCTCCACCATAAATATAAATCCTCCCCATAATTGTAAACCATCAAACTTTCTATTAGTTTTATCTTCTTGGAAATCTCTTTCTTGGAGCCCTCTGAATGCCTGCCCAAATCTGTACTAGTTGTTCTCTAAGCCTACTGCACACCTGCCACCCTGGGATCTTCCTTTCCTATTACCCTGGGGATTTTCTTCACCTCTCTTCTGCATTAAATCCCTGATTACCATTCATGTCTTCATTTCCTTCCTCTGTTGGTGTAGCTCTATAAGGAGCTTCCTGAGTACACAGAAGAAAGATTACATGAGACCTCATATGTCTAAACAATATTTTTATCCTTTTACATTCAACTGACATTTTGGCTGGTGTGGCAGAAATGACTGGCTGTCCACCAGGAATTTGTGCTCTTCCTTTCATTGTGAAGAGTCGTTGATGGAAGTTCTTGGCTACCCAGGAGGTACATTTTCTTGACTCCTGGCATTTAGGAGGTGACAGATGACTAGTTCTCACCTACAGTATGTGAAGAAAAGTGGTGTGCATCACTTCCAGGTCAATGAGCTTATTTAATAAGTCTGTGTTCTCCTCCCCCCCTACTTCTTCCCTCTTCCCATCCACAGTCTGAAGGCAGAGGACTGCAAAGTCCATGAGGAGGGAAAAAATCATAAAATTTTAGGACGATGGGTCTCTGAATCAACAAATGGAAGGCCATTTTCCAAACAGGAACACTTATATTGCTCTGTTACATAAATAAGAAGTAAACTTTTATTGCATTAAGCCACTGCAATTTGGAGGTTTATTTGTTACAGTAGCTAGTACTACCCTTACAAATTTTATTTATACTGGGTTTAAAATTTCAGGTTACAAATCATTTTCCCTCAAAAACTTGAGATTACTACTCTACTGTCTTCTAGCTTTCAGCTTTGTTGTTGAGAAATGCAATGTTGTTTTAATATCAAATTACTGTATGTGACCTTTGGTTTTCTTCTCTTTGGAAGATTTTAGAGTGTTCTCTTTACAGCCAGAGTTTGAAGTTTCATGGTGATGCGTCTTAGTTTGGAGTATTTCTTCTGAAATGTTTGCTGAGTAGTTGGTAGGACAGGTCAAATGGAAAACATATAACTTGGAAATTTTATTGAATTATTTCTTTGATAATACTCCCACTCCACTCTTTTCTCATTTTGCCTTTACTAGAATTCAAGCTACTCAGATTTTAGGCATCTTTTACTTTTCTCCTAACTCTAAACTTTTCTCTCCTGTTTTCTTAATTTATCCTGTAAACTTGCTATTGCACTTTTTGTTTCTGCTATTGTTTTTAATTTTCAAAGAGCTCTCTTCCTCCCAGATGTTTCTTTTTTTTTTTGGAGCATCATTTCATGTTTCTTGTATATAATTTCTTTTATATTTCAGAGAATATTAGTGATGATTTGAAATGGATTTCTTCCAAATTATTTGATGTCTGTTTTAGAGGTTGAAGGCTTTCTTTAAATATCTGATAATTCTTGGATGTCTAGTGTCTTGAACAGGATACTAGCAAACTGATTGGAAGCTCTTTGGACATTGGTGGGGTTTGTTGACAATTCAGTTTCACTTCCTGGTGACTTGACCTGGTTGTGTTTTGGGGGACCCACCAACTGTCAGTACTTTTAGATCCTTTTTATTGGGTTGGGTTGAATATCCAGTTAAGAATCTTCTCCTCTTATACATAGAGCATACGCTAAGTCCTCTACATACAAATGAGTTCCGTTCTGAGAGTGAGTTCATAAGTCCAACTTGTTTGTAAGTCCAACAAAGTTAGCCTAGGTACCCAACTAACACAACCGGCTCTATAGTACTGTACCATAATAGGTTTATAATACTTTTCACACAAATAATACATAAAAAACAAACACACAAAAAATTAAAAAAAAATTTTAATCTTACAGTATAGTACCTTGAAAAGTACAGTACAACAGCTGGCATACAGGGGCTGGCATCGAGTGAACAGGCAAGAAGAGTTACTGACTGGAGGAGGGATAAGAGGTGGGAGATGGTAGAGGTGAAGGATCGTCAGCAACAGGAGATGCCGGGCAAGCTGCAATTTCACTCACACCTGACGTTGATGGCACAGGTTCTGGTTCCTCTTTGGATTCAATTCTATTTACCCTCTTGAAAAAACGATCCAGTGATGTCTGGGAAATAGCTCTTTTTTTCTCGTCGTAGATGACACGGTAGCATTGGATTGCATTCTGAACGGCTGCTGCAACCTTCGTGTACCATTCTACATTCAGGTCCTATGCCTCAAAAACTAACAGTGCCTCCTCAAATAAATAAAATCCCCTTGCCATTTCCTGTGTCGTGAATCTCTTTGGTTCTTCAGTTACTTCTTCCTCTTGTCTCTCTTTGTCCTTTCTCTGGACCTCCAATTCCATCAGGTCTTCATTAGTAAGCCTCTTGTGTCGCACAGCAAGGAAGTTCAATGAAGTTGTCCTCTTGCAGATCTAGCTTGAAATAAAGATACATACTACCGTACTTTATACAGTACTGTACAGTAAAGTACACAAAAGCACAACCACTTGTAGAGGATGCACGCACGTGACAATGTATGCGAGACACATGATCTAACACGATTGGACATGCGGACGCGCATTCACATCTTTGAAAGTTCGCAACTTGAAGGTTCATGTATAGGGGACTTACTGTATAAGCCTGGCTGTTAGCATTTGGGGAGGTGTATGGAGAACCAGGATGGGGATTCATCATTCAAGATGTAGACCTTTACTCAACTCTGAGCTAGTACAGAACACTCAATCATGTCTATTATCCATCATCCATCTTTTCTGTTAAACTTTTTACAGAGAATAAACATCTACTTTTCTTCTGGAAGAGACAAGGGGCTGGCTCCCATCCATGTGCAGTATGAGAGGGTACCTGGACTTTACTGCTTCTTGAACAGATTTTTCAGCCAGTCCTCTTATTTTCGGCCCTATCCACATCCCCAGTTTCAGGGATAGCTTAATAACACTAATTTCTGAACCAGTTTGCCCACTGCTGGTTTAAGTTTAAACTTCTTGCCTACTATAGACTAAGACTCACTCATCTAATTTTCAGCTTCCAAAATTTTGTTCTGCTTTCTCCTCTCCCTTATCTTTGTCCTTTTGATATGTCTTTTAAAATGTATTTGTTGCAGAACTTGGGCCATGGACCTGCAGAGTTTCCTATAGATGAGATTTTGCTGATTACACACTGATGGTGTATTTCAACGTTTCTCTTCTTTTGTATTTTCTGAAATTTGGTTGTTGGATCCAGAGGCTTGATAAAACTCAGGTTTTTTAGCTTGGCAAGATTATAGATAACGTTATATTCTTTCATCA
This sequence comes from Stenella coeruleoalba, assembly GCF_951394435.1. NCBI lineage: Eukaryota > Metazoa > Chordata > Mammalia > Artiodactyla > Delphinidae > Stenella > Stenella coeruleoalba. The sequence continues at coordinate 183,745,008 of NC_137169.1, read as the reverse complement.
GGATGAATCTAACCTTTGTTTTTATTCTCTTCCAGTATTAGCAGCTGTTAATGGTCAGATACCTATATTCACTAGTACACTGAAGGTTGTAAAACGATGCTCTAATTATATCCTTTTGTTTTCATTTTTAGCTGGATTATTTTTTTAAATTTAATTTATTTATTTTTATACAGCAGGTTCTTATTAGTTATCCATTTTATACATATTAGTGTATATATGTCAATTCCAATCTCCCAATTCATCCCACCCCCCACCACCCCACCCCCGCTTTCCTCCCTTGGGGTCCATACATTTGTCTTCTACATCTGTGTCTCTATTTCTGCCTTGCAAACCAGTTCCTCTGTACCATTTTTCTAGAGTCCACATATTATGTGTTAGCATATGGTATTTGTTTTTCTCTTTCTGACTTACTTCACTCTGTATGACAGTCTCTAGGTCCATCATGTCTCTACAAATGACCCAATTTCATTCCTTTTTATGGCTGAGTAATATTCCATTGTATATATGTACCATATCTTCTTTATCCATTAATCTGTCAGTGGGCATTTAGGTTCCTTCCATGACCTGGCTATTGTAAATAGTACCACAGTGAACATTGTGGCACATGACGTTTTCGAATTACGGTTTTCTCTGGGTATATGCCCAGTAGTGGGATTGCAGGGTTATATGGTAACTCTATTTTTAGTCTTCTGAAGAACCTCCATGCTGTTCTCCATAGTGGCTGTATCAATTTACATTCCCACCAACAGTGTGAGGGGGTTCACTTTTCTCCACATCCTCTCCAGCACTTGTTGTTTGTAGATTTTCTGATGATGGCCGTTCTAACTGGTGTGAGGTGATACCTCATTGTAGTTTTGACTTGCATTTCTCTAATAATTAGTGATGTTGAGCAGCTGTATATGTGCCTCTTGGCCATCTGGTGTTGGCCAAATGTCTCTTGGCCAAATGTCTATTTAGGTCTTCTGCCTGTTGTTTTTGTTTTTTGTTTTCTGTTTTTGCGGTATGCGGGCCTCTCACTGTTGTGGCCTCTCCCGTTGCGGAGCACAGGCTCCGCGCAGGCTCCGCGCAGGCTCAGCGGCCATGGCTCACGGGCCCAGCTGCTCCACGGCATGTGGGATCTTCCCAGACCGGCGCACGAACCCGTCTCCCCTGCATTGGCAGGCGGACTCTCAACCACCGCGCCACCAGGGAAGCCCTTCTGCCCGTTTTTTGATTGGGTTGTTTGTTTTTTTAATATTGAGCTGCATGAGCTGTTTATATATTTTGGAGATTAATCCTTTGTCTGTTGATTTGTTTGCAAATATTTTCTCCCATTCTGAGGGTTGTCTTTTTTCTCCCATTCTGAGGGTTGTCTTTTCATCTTCTTTACAATTTCCTTTGCTGTGCAAAAGCTTTTAAGTTTCATTAGGTCCCATTTTCTTATTTTTGTTTTTATTTCCATTTTTCTAGGAGGTGGGTCAAAAAGATCTTGCTGTGATTTATGTCAAAGAGTATCCTTCCTATGTTTTCCTCTAAGAGTTTTATAGTGTCCAGTCTTGCATTTAGGTCTTTAATCCATTTTGAGCTTATTGTTGTGTATGGTGTTAGGGAATGATCTAATTTCATTCATTTACATGTAGCTGTCCAGTTTTCCCAGCACCACTTATTGAAGAGACTGTCTTTTCTCCAGTGTATATCCTTGCCTCCTTTGTCATAGATTAGTTGACCATAGGTGCATGGGTTTATCTCTGGGCTTTGTATCCTGTTCCATTTATATATATTTCTGTTTCTGTGCCAGTACCATATTGTCTTGATTCCTGTAGCTTTGTAGTATAGTCTGAAGTCAGGGAGTCTGATTCCTCCAGCCCTGTTGTTTGCCCTCAAGATTGTTTGGCTGTTCGGGGTCTTTTCTGTCTCCATACAAATTTTAAGATTTTTTTGTTCTAGTTATGTAAAAACTGCCATTGGCAATTTGATAGGGATTGGATTGAACCTGTAGATTGCTTTGGGTAGTACAGTCATTTTCACAATATTGATTCTTCTGATCCAAAAACATGGTATATCTCTCCGTCTGTTTGTGTCATTTTTGATTTCTTTCATCAGTGTCTTATAGTTTTCTGAGTACAGGTCTTTCACCTCCTTAGGTAGGTTTATTCCTAGGTATTTTATTCTTTTTGTTGCAAATTTGAATGGGATTCTTTCCTTAATTTCTCTTTCTCATCTTTCATGGTTAGTGAATAGGAATGCAAGACATTCCTGTGCATTAATTTTGTATCCTGCAAGTTTACCAAATTCATTGATTACCTCTAGTAGTTTTCTGGTGGCATCTTTAGTAATATCTATGTGTTGTATCATGTCATCTGCAAACAGTGACAGTGTTACTTCGTCTTTTCCAATTTGTGTTCCTTTTATTTCTTTTTCTTCTCTGATTGCTGTGGTTAGGACTTCCAAAACTGTGTTGAATAATAGTGGTGAGAGTGGACATCCTTGTCTTTTTCCTGATCTTAGAGGAAATGCTTTCAATTTTTCACCATTGAGAATGATGTTTGCTGTGGGTTTGTCATATATGGCATTTATTATGTCAAGGTAGGTTCCCTCTATGCCCACTTTCTGGAGAATTTTTTATCAGGAATGGGTGTTGAATTTCGTCACAAGGTTTTTCTGCATCTATTGAGATGATCATATTGTTTTTATTCTTCAATTTGTTAATATGGTGTATCACATTGATTGATCTGCATATATTGAAGAATCCTTGCATCCCTGGGATAATTCCCACTTGATCATGATGTATGATCCCTTTAATGTGTTGTTGGATTCTGTTTGCTAGTATTTTGTTGAGGATTTTTGCGTCTCTATTCATCAGTGATATTGGTCTGTAATTTTTTTTGTAGTATCTTTGTCTGGTTTTGGCATCAGGGTGATGGTGGCCTCATAGAATGAGGTTGGGGACGTTCCTCCCTCTGAAATTTTTGGGAAGAGTTTGAGAAAGATGGGTGTTAGTTCTTCTCTAAATGTTTGATAGAATTCACCTGTGAAGCCTCTGGTCCTGGAATTTTGTTGGAAAATTTTTAATCACAGTTTCAATTTCATTACTTGTGATTGGTCTGTTCATATTTTCTATTTCTTCCTGGTTCGGTATTGGAAGGTTATACCTTTCTAAGAATTTGTCCATTTCTTCCAGGTTGTCCATTTTATTGGCATAGAGTTGCTTGTAGTAGTCTCTTATGATGGTTTGTATTTCTGTGGTGTCCATTTTATCTTCACTTTTTTCATTTCTAATTTTATTGATTTGAGTCCTCTCCCTCTTTTCCTTGATGAGTCTGGCTAAAGGTTTATCAATTTTGCTTATCTTCTCAAAGAACCAGCTTTTAGTTTTATTGATCTTTTCTATTGTTTCCTTCATATCCTTTTCATTTATTTCTGCTCTGATGTTTATGATTTCTTTCATTCTACTAACTTTGGGTTTTGTTTGTTCTTCTTACTCTAGTTCTTTTAGGTGTAAGATTAGGTTGTTTATTTGAGATTTTTCTTGTTTCTTGAGTTAGGATTGTATTCCTATAATATTCCCTCCTAGAACTGCTTTTGCTGCATCCCATAGGTTTTGGATCATTGTGTTTTCATTTTCATTTGTCTCTAGGTATGTTTTAATTTCCTCTTTGATTTCTTCCGTGATCTCTTGTTTATTTAGTAGTGTATTGTTTAGCCTCCATGTGTTGTGTTTTTTACTTTTTTTTCCCTGTAGTTTATTTCTAATCTCATAGCGTTGTGGTCAGAAATAATGCTTGATATGATTTCAATTTTCTTAAATTTACCAAGGCTTGATTTGTGACCCAAGATATGACCTATCCTGGAGAATGTTCCATGTGCACTTGAGAAGAAAGTGTAATCTGCTGTTTTCTGATGGAATGTCCTATAAATATCAATTAAATCTATCTGTTCTATTGTGTCGTTTAAAGCTTGTGTTTCCTTATTAATTTTCTGTCTGGATGATCTGTCCATTGGTGTAAGTGAGGTGTTAAAGTCCCCCACTATTATTGTGTTACTGTCATTTTACTCTTTTATAGCTGTTAACATTTACCTTCTGTATTGAGGTGCTCCTGTGTTGGGTGCATATATATTTATAATTGTTATGTCTTCTTCTTAGATTGATCACTTGATCTTTATGTAATATCCTTTCTTGTCTCTTGTAACATTCTTTATTTTAAAGTCTATTTTATCTTGGATTAATTTTCTATGGAGACATTGACATTCATTACTATCTGGTCATGCAGTGGTTCAATTCTCCTAGACTGTGGATTATCTTTTCACTTGCTTACAAGTGCTCTTCACAGAGCAAATTTTTAAATTTTGATAAAGTTCAGTTATTTAAATTGTACTTGTGAAAGAACATCTATAGTAGTTTCCATGTAGTAAAAGTTCAATTTGGGGTTTTTTTTCTTTTAATAACTATGAAATTGCTTATTAGTAATTCAATTTCTGAGAAGATGGAGTAGACATAATTTTCCCTCTTCCTTCCTCTAAGTATAACTAAAACCCATGGACAGTATATATAGAGCAAACATAAGAAAGATTGAGAAAAGAAGGCAGATTAGTGGAAACCTCAGGACTGTGGAAGGTCCGTCACAGTGGTAAGTTTCCAGGGTTTTTTCCCTTGCCTTATATATCCCAGACTTGGAATTGAAGAAGGCAGTAAACTGCAAATGCTGAGGGGCACAGACAAAAAAAGCCCCAAGAAAAGCCTGCTATCTTTATCCAAAGGAATAGAAAGGGACAACCTAGTGATATAGAAAACTTTTGTACAATAACTGCTATGCTCCAGCCAAATATCACAGAAAAAACTGTGGCCTTCCCCCAAACAACAACAACAAGAAAAAACGCTGAATGGGGAGCCTAGGCTGAAACACTCATCAGGCTGTAGCAAGGTTTCCTTACCACTGCCATTTCACACCACCCTCACACACCATCCTCTCCCTGGGGTTGGGGGTAAGGAGGCTGAGTAGTAGGTGTAGTAGGGATTAGTAGATGCATTAGGGAGGCTGAGTAGTAGATATAGTAGGAAAGCTGAGCAGGGAGCCAAGACTTTTTATCAGGCAGAAGTAAGACCATATTCTCCCCTGTGGTGTTAATGGAGACCACAAGAAAAACTGTAATAAGGCACTTTACAACTTCTAGCAAGGGAAATATCAGTGGAGGCCACTGAGGAGCAAGACTCCTAGCCCTCCCATCAGTAATGAGGAGTTCCCTGCTTGGGTATCAACAGAGGCCTTGTGAACAACCTGAACTTCTATTCCCACCTGGCAATAGTAAAGTGGATTATTCCTCCTCCCTTGCTAGATTAGTATCAATGGAAGCTAGCTACACCAGGTTTAAATATGATTTAGAGTCTTATAATTACCCAAATGGCCATGTTTATAAAAAATCCCTCATTATAACAAGAACCAGGAAGATCTCAAACTGAAGAAAAAAAAGATAGATGCAAACACTGAGATGACAGATATTAGAATTATCTGACAAAGATTTTAAAACAACTATCATAAAAATTATTCAGTGAGCTTGAACCAAATGAAAACATAGGGAGCTTTAGCAAAAAAACCAAAACAAACAAACAAAGAACTCTCAACAAAGAATTAGAAAACATAAAGAAGAACCAAATGGAAACTTTAGAATTTAAAAATACAATAACCAAAAAAAAAAAAACAAAATCTCAATGGATGGGCTCAGTAACATACTGCAAGGAACAGAGGAAAGAATCAGGGAATTTGAAGACAGAATGATAAAAATCACCCAAATCTGAAAAAAATGGGAGAAAAAAGTCTGAAAGAAAAACAACAAGCAAAACCTTAGATACCTGTAGGACTATAACAAAATATCTAACATTCATGTCATTAAAGCCCCAGGAGAAGAAAGATTACAGATGCAAGAAATAAAGGGAGTACCAAACAGGATGAACCCTCTAAAAATTCACTTCAACACACAGTATAGTAAAACTTATGAAAACTAAAGACAAAGAAAAAGTTGAAAAGCAGAAAGAAAGAAACAACACCTTAGCCTTAGGGGAAAAGAATTGAATGATGATGGATTTCGTATCAGAAACCACATATGCTAGAAGGAAGTGGTACATTTTTCAGGTGGTGACAGAAAAGAGCTATAAACCTGGTATCCTATATCCAGTGAAAATATTCTTCAGGAAATAGGAGATAAATCAAGACATTCTCAGATGAAGGAAAACTAAGAGAATTTGTTTTAAGTAGATCTACTGTACAAAAAAGGCTAGGAAATAATTTCACAATATATATGTATAAGAAATAATCGCATTGTACACTTTAACTGTGTTCCAATTTTTTTGTCAATTATACCTCAGTAAAGCAAGAAAAAAATTTTTAAATGATTATTTTATAAACCTCAAAAAAAGAAGAAAGAAAGGCTAAGTGAAGTTCGCTAAACATAAAAGCAAGAGCACAAAAAGAAATCTTGGAATATCAAGAAGGAAGAAAGAGCACAGTAAACAAAAATATGGGTAGATACATTAGACATTTATTCTCCTCTTGAATTTTGGAACTTATATTTGAAAATTGAAGCCAAAAATGTAACATTTTAAATGTATGGAGAGAAAATATTTAAGACAACTAAAGTATAAACTAGGGAGGATAATGGAACATAAAGGGAGATAAGAATTGTGACAGCTAACTTCATGTGTTAATTTGACTGGGCTGGCGTATGCCCAGATAGCTAGTAAACATTATTTCTGGGTGTGCCTATGAGGGTATTTCTGGAAGAGATTAACATGTGATTCAGTAGATTGAGTAGAGATATTCACTCTTCACAATTCCCATGTTTGGTCAGGTATCATCCAAACTCTTGAGGACTTGAATGGAACAAAAAGGTGAAGGAAGGGCAAATTCTCTATCTTCTTTAAGGTGGAACATCTATCCTTGCCTAACATTGGACATTGGAGCCCCTGGTTCTTGGGCCTTTAGACTCTAGGACTTACACCAGTGGCCCCCTTTTTCTCAAACCTTCAAATTCAGACTGAATTATACCACCAGCTTTCCTGGGTCCCAAGCTTGTAGACAACAGATTGTGGGACTTCTTGGCTTCCATAACTGCATAAGCCAATTCCTATAATAAATCTCCTCTTATATATCTATGTCTATATCTATATACCCTGTTGGTTCTGTTTCTCTGGAGAACTCTAACACTTTAACTCTAACACCCTTCATTTGAACTGGTAAATGACTCTGCCAGTGTAGTCATTTATTACACTATGCCAGTGTAATAAATTATGTATGTATAGTGTAATACCTAGAGAAACTACTAAAAAGCTATACAAAAATATACAGTAAAAAACTATATAGATAATCAAAATGGAAATGTAAAAAATTCTGAAGCAACCTGCAGGGAGATAAAAACAGAGAGGAAAACAGAAAACAAAAATTAAACTGCCAGACATAAAGCCCTAAATATACATGATTATTTTAAATGTAAATATCTAAATGGACCAATTAGAAGTCAGAGATTCCCAGAGTGTATTAAAAATTATAACCCAAATATATGCTGTCTGTAAGAAACTCATACAGGAAATTTAGATATAATGATATAGACAAGTTAAAAGTAAAAGAATGAAAAAATTTCTTGCATATATTAAGCAAAAGAAAGCAGGAGTGGCTATGTTAATATCAGATAAATTAGACTGCTAAGAAAAAATTACCAGAGAAAGGGTGTGTAAAGAGTCAATCCATCAGTAAGACATAAAAGCACTAAATATATATGTGTCAAACAAGAGAGCTGCAAAATATGTGTAGCAAGAACTGATAGGGCTGAAAGAAGAAATAGACACATCCACAGTTACAAGTTGGAAACTTCACCATCCTTTTCTCAAAAATCTGTATGACAACTAAGCAGAAAATCAGCAAAGGTACAGAACTCAACACCATCAACAAACAGGCTGTCATGGACATTTGTAGAACAATTTACTCAACATAGCTTCATTACAAGTACCCAGGAAACATATACCAAGATAGACCATATCGTGGGCCAGAAAGCAAATTCAATAAATTAAAAAAAATTTAACTCATACACAATGTGTTCTCTGATCACAAAGCAAACAAAATAGAAATTGGTTACAGAAAGATAAAGGGTAAGTCTTCAAACACTTGCAAAGTGAACATCATGTTTCTAAATAACCCATGGGTCAGAAAGAAATCTCAAGGGAAATTTTTAAAAAACACACTAAAGTGAGTGAGACATAAATAACAACATATCAAAATTTGTAGGACACAACTAAAGCAGTTCTGAGAGAAAAATTTATAGCACTAAATGAATACTTCAGAAAAGGTTAAAAAACAAGATCTCAAATAAATAATCTAAGCTTCCATCTTGTGGTAGGCAAAATAATGGCTCCCTAGAACCTGTGAACATGTTATCTTAGATGGCAAATGTAACTTTGTAGAAGTGATTAAGTTAAGGATATCTAGATGGGAAAATTATCCTGATAGTCCCAATGTAATCACAAGGGTCCTTATAAAAGAGAGTCAGAAGTGTCAGTGAGAGAGACTTGAAGATACTATGCTGTTGACTTTGAAGGTGGAGGAAGGAATCATAAGCCAAGGAATGCAGGTGCCTCTAGAAGCCGGAAAAGGCAAAGAAATATATTCTCCCCTAGAGCCTCCAGAAAGAAAGCAGCCCTAGTGACACTTTGATTTTAACCCATGAAACTTCTAACCTACAGAACAGTAAGAAAATTAATTTGTCTTGTTTTAAGTCATTAAGTTTGTGATAATTTTGTTACATCTGTAATAGGAAACTAACACAGATTTTATTTTTTTACATCTTTATTGGAGTATAATTGCTTTACAATGGTGTTAGTTTCTGCTTTATAACAAAGTGAATCAGTTATACATATACATATGTTCCCATATCTCTTCCCTCTTGCGTCTCCCTCCCTCCCAGCCTCCAGGCGATCACAAAGCACCAAGCTGATCTCCCTGTGCTGTGCGACTGCTTCCCACTAGCAATCTACCTTACGTTTGGTAGTGTATATATGTCCATGCCTCTCTCTCGCTTTGTCACAGCCTACCCTTCCCTCCCCATATCCTCAAGCCCATTCTCTAGTAGGTCTGTGTCTTTATTCCTGTCTTACCCCTAGGTTCTTCATGACATTTTTTTTCTTAAATTCCATATATATATGTTAGCATACGGTATTTGTCTTTCTCTTTCTGACTTACTTCACTCTGTATGACAGACTCTAGGTCTATCCACCTCATTACAAATAGCTCAATTTCGTTTCTTTTTATGGCTGAGTAATATTCCATTGTATATATGTGCCACATCTTCTTTATCCATTCATCCGATGATGGACACTCCAGTTGTTTCCATATCCAGGCTATTGTAAATAGAGCTGCAATGAACATTTTGGTACATGACTCTTTTTGAATTATGGTTTTCTCAGGGTATATGCCCAGTAGTGGGATTGCTGGGTCATATGGTAGTTCTCGTTGTAGTTTTTTTTTTTTTTTTTTTTTTGCGGTACGCGGGCCTCTCACTGTTGTGGGCCCTCCCGTTGCGGAGCACAGGCTCCAGGCACGCAGGCTCCAGGCGCGCAGGCTCAGCAGCCATGGCCCACGGGCCAGCCGCTCCACGGCATGTGGGACATTCCCGGACCGGGGCACGAACCCGTGTCCCCCGCATCGGCAGGCGGACTCTCAATCACTGCGCCACCAGGGAAGCCCTCGTTGTAGTTTTTTAAGGAACCTCCATACTGTTCTCCATAGTGGCTGTATCAATTTACATTCCCACCAACAGTGCAAGAGAGTTCCCTTTTCTCCACACCGTCTCCAGCATTTATTGTTTCTAGATTTTTTGATGATGGCCATTCTCACTGGTGTGAGATGATATCTCATTGTAGTTTTGATTTGCATTTCTCTAATGATTAATGAAGTTGAGCATTCTTTCATGTGTTTGTTGGCAGTCTGTATATCTTCTTTGGAGAAATGTCTATTTAGGTCTTCTGCCCATTTTTGGATTGGGTTGTTTGTTTTTTGTTATTGAGCTGCATGAGCTACTTATAAATTTTGGAGATTAATCCTTTGTCAGTTGCTTCATTTGCAAATATTTTCTCCCATTCTGAGGGTTGTCTTTTGGTCTTGTTTATGGTTTCCTTTGCTGCTAACACAGATTTTAATACCAAAACTGGGATCCTGATGTAGCAAATACTTTAAAACGTGGAAGTGGCTTTAATATTGGGCAATTGCAGAGGCTGGAAGAATTTTGAGAAACATAATAGAAAAAACCTATATTGCCTTGAACAGACTGTTAGTAGAAATATGGATTTTAATGACTCTGCTAATGAGAACTCAGAAAGAAGTGAGGAGCATGGTAGAAAAAACATAAATTGTCTTAGAGAATACCTAAATCATCATGAACAGACTTTTCATAGAAATATGCATATTACAAGTGCTACTGGTGAGACTCATGAAAATGAGGAACATGTTATTGAAAATGGGAGAAAAGGGGATCCTTGTTATATAATAACAGAAAGATTAGCTGAATTGTGTCCTTGCAGTTATGTGGGAAGCAGAATTTGTAAGTGATGAACTTGGAAATTTAGCTGGGATTTCCAAGCAGTGTTGGAGGTACAACCTCTTTTCTTCTGGCTTCTTATAGTAAAATGGGTGAGGATAGAGATAAATTAAGGGAAGAACTGTTAATTGAAAAGGAAAGAAGACTTGATGATTTGGGAAATTCTCAGTCTGTCCAAACTGACAAATATGCTAAAATGAGAAGAGTCACTGTCAGGAAAATCTACTCTGGTGAGAAAGCCAAGCATGTGGCTAGGCAACCTTTTGTTAGTGCCTTGAAAGTAATCAGATATCACAGTATTCAGTCATACAGGGGTCATTGAAGAAATTAGAGGTGTGACTTTTGGAGTGCCTCAGCCACCTCAGCAGAAGCCAAAAATAAAAATAGGATTATCTAGGGAAGACCTATGGAGAGGTCTCTTGTATAATGGAGTAGATCCCCTGACATACAGAGGAGATAACACGAGTTTCCAGAAAGTTTTATACCAACAGAAACACTGTCCACTTGGACTGAAGTGAATAGATAGAGAATAAAATGAAAGACAGTTGGACTTCTAAAGCTCTACAGGCAGGAAACAGGCTGATAAAAGTATTTAGCTACAAACACATGGTACTTCATGAAAAAGCAAGGAGAATCCAAAGGCAGAGCCTCAAGGCCAGACAGAAGAGCCTCAAACCCAGACGTTGGAGCCATGAACCACTAAGGATTATTCCCAGGCCTGGAAACGTAATATTGTTTGCCCAGCTAGATGAATAAAACTCAGCCACATCTTAAGTAGTAATGGGGGAAACAGACAAATTATAATCCTTTTCATATGAAATGACAGTACTAAAAGGAAAGTATAAACCTACATGAATAACATATAAGAAAAATACTTTTTTTTTTTTTTTTTTTTTTTTTTGTGGTACGCGGGCCTCTCACTGCTGTGGCCTCTCCCGTGAGGAGCACAGGCTCTGGACGCACAGACTCAGCGGCCATGGCTCACGGGCCTAGCTGCTCCGCGGCATGTGGGATCCTCCCGGACCGCGGCACGAACCCGTGTCCCCTGCATCGGTAGGCGGACTCCCAACCACTACGCCACCAGGGAAGCCCTATACTTTATTTTTTATAGCATAGACTGCTGTACTGTAAAGGGATACAACAAAACAAAAGACCAAAAAGAGAGTAGGATAATCTCAATTTATTAACCGTTTGTCAGTATAATTTTCTAACAGTTGCCAATATGACTTTATAATTTATAAGGTTCTAAGATTAGTTACTAAATACCCAGTTCAGGTAACCTCAACACTACAACATGATTTCTTGTAGATTCATAGGAAAATAATTTTGTATTCAAAAAGAAACTCTCAAGTAGTCTGAAGAAAAATAACCTTGTGTAAAAGACATTTAGATGTATCTGTCTCTGTAGGGCTCACCAAAATTTCAAAGAGCTGTTAAAATGATCTTTTAAAATTAAAATATTTCCACGGTTTCCAAAGCTTCATGCATAAACATAAAAACAGGCTGTTTTTTCACTGAAGATGAATACTTGCTCTGACAACATCCACATAGTGGACCAGTGTAATATATTGTGGAAGGAAAAAGTGATCAAGGTCACTGCAAACTAAATTATGAAGTAGAGCTGGCAAATTGATATATCTCTGAGGTAGGATAGTAAAGGTGTATTGCTTGCCTTGTTAGCTGAAAGCAAACTGCTTCTGGTGGTCTTAACTAACAGGTATCAAGAAAAAAGCACTTGCCAGAGCAATAACTGTACCCCAGGTACCAGGGGATATGTTATGTTGGTCAAGCGTTGAAACCACATCTGGTGCAGAAGGGGCAGTTGGAGTCACCACATGGTTAAGCTTATGATAATCCACTCTCACTCTCCAAGACCCACCTGCCTTCTGCACAGGCCGCATAGGAGAGTTGAATGGGGATGTAGTGGGACTCACTATGCCTGAATCCCTCAAGTCCTTGATAGTGGCACTAGGCTTTGCAATCCTTCCAGCAGTGTGGTAGTGCTTTTTGTTCATGATTTTCCTAGGTAGAGGCAGTTCTAGTGGCTTCCACTTTGCCTTTCCCACCATAATAGCCCTCACTCCACAAGTCAGGGAACTAATGTGGGGATTCCACTACATGCTGATTCTGCTAAATGCTGAGCATTTCTCCATTCTTGAAATGGAGAAATAACCACAGAACAGGTTTGGTGACCCACTACGCCCTCTCTGAGATGGATCTGAGCTAAAACTCCATTGATCACCTAACTTTTGTAAGCCCCTGTTCTGCCTGGTGGAGCACAGTGATGTTTTGGGTCTCCTGGAATTTGTGTCAGTCCAGTCAGTGGCCAGTAGTCCCTGAAAGGTCTGATTATTTCATTTTCTCTAGTGCACAGTAACTCTGGTAAAAGGCTGTAAGTCCCTTTGGGGAAGGCTGGGAAAAAGATTAACAATATAAATTTTATATCTCTCAAGAGGTTTATTGTGAGGAGTTGGCTCATAGGATTATGAAGGCTGAGAAATCCCACAATCTGCCATCTGCAAGCTGGAGACCCAGGAAAGCTGGTGGTATAGTTTTAGTGCAAGTCCTAAGGCCTGAGAACAGGGGCACCAATGATGTGAGTCCCAGTATAAGGGCAGGAGAAGACCAATGCCAAAACTCAAGCAGTCAGACAGAGAGCACAAATTCTCCTTTCCTCTGCCTTTTTAGCCTTTTCAGGCCCTCAACAGACTGAATGATGCCCACCCACATTGGAAAACACAATCTGCTTTACTCAGTATACTTATTCCAATGCTAATCTCTTCTGGAAACACCCTCACTGACACACCTAGACGTAATATTTAATCAAATATCTGGGCATCTTGTGGCCTAGTCAAATTGACACATAAAATTAACCATCACACTTCCATTGCCCCCTTTTACTCCACTGGCTCAGGTTACCACAGCAAGCCTCTCACAATCAGACATTTCAAGGCAAATTGTAGGCACAATCTTTAGGACCATGTAAAGGTGACAAGCTACCCCCCGCCCCCAAATTTGATGCCAGTGTCATCAATTCCACCATTCTGTGAGCATCCAATCAGGGATTTACACACTTGCTTCCCCTTTCTAAATACAGCTCCCAAAACCAGCTGGACGTTTTCTTGGGACCTCCCTCCTCACTTGCCTTGGGATGGTGGAGGAAGTTGCCTTGTCCTCTATGAGAAAAAAGAAGCTGCTCAGGGTGAGAGTAGCTGGAGGAGGGACTAGAGCAAGCAAACCCAGGCCTGGGATGTTCTGTCAGGTTTCCCTCCAATTTTTTTTTCATGCTCTTGGTCTAACCTCAAGGTAATACCAGAAAAACAGAGTCTAAATTTGTGAGGATGGGAGTAGGAGATGGGACCACAGACCTGTTCCTAATTTGCATATCCAAGTCCAATTTAGAAAATACACAAGGATCTCTCTCCTCTCCAGTTCAGATGCTTTGCTCGAGATCATGTTAAAAAGTTTTTATTAATTTCTGATTTGTTGTTCCTCTGATTTTGCAAGGCATTGTTGGATACTAAAAAAAAAGACCCTCTTTCACTTTTAGGAATTTATCATACAGAAATAGTTGTTTAACTGTCAAGGACATGTGTAAGAGATGTTCGTTTGCTTGTAACTGAAAGTTTAGAAGACTAATTATCCAACAATAGGAGAATGGTTCAATAAATTATGATCCATCTGTGGAGGCAGTATATGGAATAGTGATTAAAAGCGTTGGCTCTGTAGCTAGAATGTCTTCAAATTTTGGTTCTACTATTTACTAGCTGTGTGACTAAACCTCAGTTTCCATATCTATAAAATGGAGATACACGAATCCCTACCTAATATAGTTATTGTGTGACTTGGAATAAATTTTTTGTCTGCTTGAAAAAATAAAAAAAAAATTTTAAATTAAAAAAATATATGATTTATAATGTTATCAGTGACAAAGCTTGAAGTGTTAATATACTTCACAGGCAACACTGAAAAGCCATCAATGTTCAACAGCATTTTACATTTTTAAAGAACCTACATTTTTGATAGGTTAGCTAATATCTAAATCCCAGGTACTCTCCAGACAAGCTGGCCATCTCTAGACATCCACCCAAATCTTGATATTACGCATGGGACTATGTCACCAAAGGCCCTTGGCCATTGTTGAATGAGGAGAAAATTCCCCCAGGAGTTTCCATTCTTCCACTTTCCTATTGTTCAGATAAAGGAATTATGAGCTGATCAACCACACAGGCACACTCTCCCCATATCTCAGAGTACTCCTGGTTTCACTCTGGGAAAACAAGGCCTTAAGCTCCACTAGCCATTTCAAGAGTAACAAAGTTTACAGGTGGTGACCCAGCTGCAGGTTTCCACGGCACCCTTTGCATCTGAGCCTTTGCTAGCACAGGGCTTCACAACCTAGACGATTACCTCAGTTATTCCCTTAAATTGCAGCCTCTCAGAATCTATTTTTCTTACAGCCTATGGATTTTCCCTAGAGCCTCAACCAGCTCCTTGTTGACTTTTCTTCAAACTATTTCACTACATCTTCAGGAAACCCCAAGTCATGAGACTAGAGTTTCCTCCCTCCTCAATTACTTTAATGAATGATTTCTCCACATATTCCCTTAACTGAAACAAACAAAAGCAATTCTTCTTTCTGATATCTCTATTCCCCTCTCCCCCATTCTGTCTTATGGAGGCTGCTTATCGTTCTTTATTCAACAAGTTCATCTCTGTCAAATTCTCATAACAGAGCTTCCAGAATGGTGGTCTGAAAGAGTGATCCCCAAACCTGGGAACTTGCTAGAAAAGCAAATTTCTTTGCTTTACTCCAGACCTATTGAAACAGACACTCTGGGAATAGGGTCCAGCAATTTGTGTTTGAACAAACCCTCCAGGTGATTCTTAAGCACTGTAAACTTTGAGAATCACTCTTCCAGAGCATTGCCTTTCTACCCTTGTTTAAATACATTCCTCATTCAAAATTAATGCCGTTTTGTTACACCATCCTCTACCTCTCCTGGACAGCGTCATCTACCATTTTCACATTTACCCACATTCAAGGGTTGCATCTTAACTTCCAAGTCATACTTACCTTGGGTGACTTCAGTGTTCAGGGGACGAAGCACCCAATGCCCTAGCCTCAAAGTCCTTGACATTATCTACTCAACAACCTTGACCCACACCATGTGTCAGCAGATAAAACCCAAGGTCATATGCTGAACTTCATCCTCATTTGGAAATGTTCTCCCTCTGAAATCTCAAAGTCCAAAGCCCCAACATTAACATTCTGATCATCCTCTCAATCCTTTACCTCAATGGTATTTACTCTTTCTTCTAAAAAAAACCCTCAGATTTTTGCAGCTCCTCTTTTTTCACCTATACCATTACTCTCCTCTAGCCTCATTTCTTTTACTTTCTAGTCTAGACCTTATAATACACTGCTTAAGACCTTTACTTTCAAACAACTTAATTTCCATTCTCCCTCTATACCTACGCTACTAATTTTCAACTTGGATCGTTCTTGCATGATAAAATCTGAATTTCTTTCCATAGCAACTATTTTCTATACTCTTACATTTCAGCTGCTGGGGAAGATCACAAGAATGACAGATTAATGCCACTAACTGCCTCCAATAGTTAGTGGACTCCTCCTGCAATTCCATCGGTAGCAATGCCAATTCTTCACCACATTTAAAACTTATTCTCACTCTCCACAGCGGAACAGGTCCCCTAAATCAAAGGCAGAATCAAAGTGCAAGATATTAATTTCCCCAGTTTCTCACTTCTACATCTACAAACCTACTATCTGCAGGCATCTTTGCCTATTTCCTTCCTGTTTCACAGGATATACAATATTCTTCTGCCTCCTTTGGTGTCTTGGTCTAGCAGTTGCCTCCTCTCAGTCTCAGTTTTTCAGGGGCTCCTTCCCTTGAAGTATAGAAACACATTCAAACCTTTCCCATTTATAAAAACAGCATAACCAAAACAAAAAATCTCTGAAACCAGCTAAAGCATCATCTCATTCCTTTCATTAGTAATCAGGTTTCTTGAAAAGTTATCCATGTTTTCTGTAAACACTTCCTCAACTTCCTTACTTTTTCAAAAAAAAATAATGTACTACTATCACTTCGCTGAAACTGCTCTCTCCAAGGTCACCAAAACCCTTCTAAATATCAAATCTAATTGTCTGGAGGACAGCTGAGGAACTCTTTCTGGGTCTTGTTTCTATCTCTCTGGAAAGTCCTACTTGGTCTTTTTCACTAGGTATTATCTTTTTAACTTGCTCATTATATGTTTTTGTTCCACAAGATTTCATCTTTCATCCTTTCCTCACAGTGAGCACTCTCTCCAGGTGATCTCATTCCTGCCTATCTCTTTCACTACTTCCAAATCACTATCTCCAGTGTAGATTCTTCTGAGTTCCAGACCTAGATGTCCTGCTGCCCATGGATTTCTCCATCAAAATTTCTATTAGGCACTACAGACTCAACAGATCCACAACTGGGGTCATAGTCTTCTCCATCAAATCTGCTTCCTGTTTTATTTATCTAAGTGAATGGGGCCACTTAGTCATCCCAGTAAGGAACCCAAAAGTCATTCCTCTACTCCTTATCACCTTAAACCCTGCTTATTTGATTTTCTTCACTCCCTTTCATACCTTCCTTCTCTTAGTTCAACTAATACATAGTCGTTGTGATAGTTCCACAACTGTCTTCCTTGTCTCCATTCTAACCTGCTTTTAACCTCAGTCTTTCTACTACTGTTATTTGATCCCTGTTCCAGTCAGGTAAGTCCCAGGGAAAAGCTGTGTTCAAGAGGCCAAGATGGAGCTGGGTGGTGGTGTGTTGTGTAAGGAAGAGCTTCTTACCCCAAAATTGCATTGTATCATACTAACTCATAAATATCAATATTATGTCCAGAAGGGTGAAGGTCTAAATCAATATCATTAATATAAGGCAGACTGAATGGTGAGACTCAGAGGATGGAACATTGAATGAAATGGGGCAAAGAATCCCAGAAATCTGTTGGAGAGTTTTTGAGTATGTGGTAGGTGTGGATGGGTGAGTTGCAAGGTGGAGCACAGGTGCCCTATTTATGTGGTTTCTGTGATGAGTAATATGAGCCATCTGGAAGCCTTGAAATGATTATATGGGTCAGAGACTTGCTAGGACTATATTCTAGAAGGAAAATCAGATCATGTCCATTTCCTGCCTAAACTACCATATACTACAGGATAAAATCCAAAATTCTTGCCAAGGTTCACAAAACTCATTGTGATCTGACCCTTGGTTAACTGCACAGCCTCATTTCCATCACTCCCTTAACACATATGCCCCAGACACAGCGAGCTACTTAGAACTTCCTGAAAGTATTAAGCCATTTGGTAACTTAATGTAGGGTGTTTTCTCTGCCTGGAATCCCTGTTTTCTGTCCAGACAGTCTGCTATTCTATGGCTTATTCTTTGAGACCCAACTTAAATAATTCCTCTTCCTTGACCTACTACGTGCTTTTGAGCAGATCTATGACATAATGAAAGGTGTGCTTTAGAAAGAGAAATCTATCACTGCAAAGAAAAGACCAAAGGCAGAGACACTAGTTCTACCTGCAGTAATCATAGAATGAAGTAATGGCTGTGTAGGGGTAGAGACATAGCTCTAACCAACAAACTGAAACAAATGCCATGGGCTTTTATGATTATGATGTATTAGAGCAACTGTTTAAATAACATCTATCTGGTATAGTGTGCTATATTTATCCCCCACCAAGTATCTAAATGACATAGTCATTTTAAAATCTACAGTTGGTCTTCTTCGGTACTCTTGATTTTGGAGACCCCCAGCTCACATAATGCCAAACATTAAATTGCTCTCCCATCCAACATTAAGTATAATATATTAATGATAAAAAGACTGAATTGAGTTGAAATTGACTATTGAAAAATGTTACATTTTCTTAATGTTGACAACAAACTGATTGTTACATGTTTGTATCATTTTTTTAAATCTCTCCAACCTTTTTATTATGAACATATTCAAACATGGAGAGAAATTTAAAGAAAATTACAGTGAATATCTGTATACTCTCCACCTAGATCCAACAATTTTTATCATTTTACCATAATTATTTCATCACTCACCAATGAACTATCTATACATATTTTATACTGTTGCTGAATCATTTAAAAATAAGTTGCAGTAGTCAGAAGCAGCTGCATAGAAAAGGGAAATCAGCTTGGTGATTTGTGACCACCTAGAGGGGTGGGATAGGGAGGGTGGGAGGGAGACACAAGAGGGAGAGTATATGGGGATATATGTATAAGTATAAAAAAAATAAATAAGTTGCAGGTATCGTAACACATAGCTCTTAAATATTGGGTTGGCCAGAGAGTTCATTTGGGTTTTTCCGTAAGCTGTTACCCAACGTAAACTAATAAATAATTCTATTATGTCATTCAAAATCCAGTTCTTATACAGTTTTACCCCAATTGTCCCACGAATATCTCTTCTATCTGTTTTTTTCCTAAAGAGGATCCAATAAAGTTTTATGCATTGCATTTGGTTGTTATATCTTGTGGAGGAAATAGGTTTCCATGTTTTGGGGTAGTGTGCCCTGGATCCCATCAATCTCTTTACATGCTTTTAATCTGAAAGAGTCCTCCCTCTGTCTTTTTCTTTTTCTTTTTTTTTTTAACATCTTTACTGGATTATAATTGCTTTACAATGTTGTGTTAGTTTCTCCTATAAAACAAAGTGACTCAGCTATATACATATGTATATCCCCATATTCCCTCCCTCTTGCGTCTCCCTCCCACCCTCCTTACCCCAACCCTCTAAGTGGTCGCAAAGCAGTGAGTTGATTTCCCTGTGATATGCAGCAGCTTCCCACTAGCTATTTATTTTACATTTGGCAATGTATATATGTTAGTATTACTCTCTCACGTCATCCCAGCTTACCCTTCACCCTCCCTGTGTCCTCAAGTCCATTCGCTACGTCTGTGTCTTTATTCCTCTCCTGCCCCTAGGTTCATCAGAACCTTTTTTTTTTTAGATTCCATATATATGTGTTGGCATACATTATTTGTTTTTCTCTTTCTGACTTACTTTGCTCTGTATAACCAACTCTAGGTCCATTCACCTCACTACAAAAAACTCAATTTCATTTCTTTTAATGGCTGAGTAACATTCCATTGTATATATGTGCCACATCTTCTTTATCCATTCATCTGTCGATGGACACTTGGGTTGCTTCCATGTTCTGGCTATTGTAAATAGTGCTGCAATGAACATTGTGGTACATGACTCTTTTCGAATTATGGTTTTCACAGGGTATATGCCCAGTAGTGGGATTGCTGGGTCTTATGGTAGTTCTATTTTTAGTTTTTTAAGGAACCTCCATGCTGTTCTCCATAGTGGCTGTATCAATTTACATTCCCACCAACAGTGCAAGAGGGTTCCCTTTTCTCCATACCCTCTTCAGCATTTATTGTTTGTAGATTTTTTGATGATGGCCATTCTGACCGGTGTGAGGTGATACCACATTGTAGTTTTGATTTGCATTTCTCTAATGATTAGTGATGTTGAGTATCTTTTCATGTGTTTGTGGCAATTTGTATTTCTTCTTTGGAGAAACGTCTATTTAGGTCTTCTGCCCATTTTTGGATTGGGTTGTTTGTTTGCTTTTTAATATTGAGCTGCATGCGTTGCTTGTATATTTTGGAGATTAATCCATAAACAGTTGCTTTGTTTGCAAATATTTTCTCCCATTCTGAGGGTTGTCTTTTAACCTTGTTCATGGTTTCCTTTGCTGTGCAAAACCTTTTAAGTTTCATGAGGTCCCATTTGTTTATTTTTGGTTTTATTTCCATTTCTCTAGGAGGTGGGTCAAAAAGGATCTTCCTGTGATTTATGTCATACAGTGTTTTGCCTCTGTTTTCCTGTAAGAGTTTTATAGTGTCTAGCCTTACATTTAGGTCTTTAATTCATTTTGAGTTTATTTTTGGTATGGTGTTAGGAAGTGTTCTAATTTCATTCTTTTACATGTAGCTGTCCAGTTTTTTTCAGCACCACTTATTGAAGAGGCTGCCTTTTCTCCATTGTATACTCTTGCTGCCTTATCAAAGATAAGGTGACCATATGTGCATGGGTTTATTTCTGGGCTTTCTATCCTGTTCCATTGATATATATTTCTGTTTTTGTGCCAGTACCATACTGTCTTGATTATTGTAGCTTTGTAGTATAGTCTGAAGTCAGGGACCCTGATTCCTCCAGCTCCGTTTTTAGTTCTCAAGATTGCCTTGGCTATTCGGAGTCTTTTGTGTTTCCACATTAATTGTGAAATTTTTTGTTCTAGTTGTGTGAAAAAGGCCATAGGTAGTTTGATAGGGATTGCACTGAATCTGTAGATTGCTTTGGGTAGTATAGTCACTTTCACAGTATTGATTATTCCAATCCAAGAACATGGTATACCACTCCATCTGTTTGTATCATCTTTAATTTCTTTCATCAGTGTCTTATAGTTTTCTCCATACAGGTCATTTGTCTCCCTAGGTAGGTTTATTTCTAGGTATTTTATTCTTTTTGTTGGAATGGTAAATGTGAGTGTTTCCTTAACTTCTCTTTCAGAATTTTCATCATTAGTGTATAGGAATGCAAGAAATTTCTGTGCATTAATTTTGTATCCTGTTACAATTATTAGCAGGATACAATGATTGATGTATATTGATTAGCTCTAATAGTTTTCTGGTAGCATCTTTAGGATTCTCTATATCTAGTATCATGTCATCTGCAAACAGTGACAATTTTACTTCTTTTTTTCTGATTTGGATTCCTTTTATTTCTTTTTCATCTCTGATTTCTCTGGCTAAAACTTCCAAAGCTATGTTGAATAATAGTGGTGAGAGTGGGCAATCTTGTCTTGTTCCTGATCGTAGTGGAAATGGTTTCAGATTTTCACCACTGAGAACAATGTTGGCTGTGTGTTTGTCATACATGGTCTTTATTATGTTGAGGTAGGTTCTCTCTATGCCTACTTTCTGGAGAGTTTTTATCATAAATGGGTGTTGAATTTTGTCAAAAGCTTTTTCTGCATCTATTGAGATTATCATATGGTTTTTATCCTTCAATTTGTTAATATGGTATAACACATTGATTGATTTGCATATAAGGAAGAATCCTTGCATTCCTGGGATAAACCACACTTGATCGTGGTGTATGATCCTTTTAATGTGCTCTTGGATTCTGTTTGCTAGTATTTGCATCTATGTTCATCAGAGATATTGGCCTGTAGTTTTCTTTTTTTGTGACGTTTTGTCTGGTTTTGGTATCAGGGTGATGGTGGCCTCATAGAATGAGTTTGGGAGTGTTCTTCCCTCTGCTGTATTTTGGAAGAGTTTGAGAAGGACAGGTGTTAGCTATTCCCTAAATGTTTGATAGAATTTGCCTGTGAAGCATCCAGTCCTGGGCTTTTGTTTGTTGGAAGATTTTAAATCACAGTTTCAATTTCAGTGCTTGTGATTGGTCTGTTTATATTTTCTATTTCTTCCTCATTCAGTCTTGGAAGCTTGTGCTTTTCTAAGAATTTGTCTGTTTCTTCCAGGTTGTCCATTTTATTGACATATAGTTGCTTGTAGTAATCTCTCATGATCCTTTGTATTTCTGCCATGTCATGTGTTACTTCTCCTTTTTCCTTTCTAATTCTATTAATTTGAGTCTTCTCCCTGTTCTTCTTGATGAGGATGGCTAATGGTTTATCAATTTTGCTTATCTTCTCAAAGAACCAGCTCTTAGTTTTATTGACGTTTGCTTCTGTTTCCTTCATTCCTTTTTCATTTATTTCTGATCTGATCTTTATGATTTCTTTCCTTCTGCTAACTTTGGTTTTTTTTGTTCTTCTTTCTCTAATTGCTTTAGGTGTTAGGTTAGGCTGTTTATTTGAGATGTTTCTTGTTTCTTGAGGTAGGATTGTATTGCTATAAATTTCCCTCTTAGAAATGCTTTTGCTGCATCACATAGGTTTTGGGTCATCATGTTTTCATTGTCATTTGTTTCTAGGTATGTTTTGATTTCCCCTTTGATTTCTTCAGTGATCTCTTGGTTATTTAATACTGTAATGTTTAGCCTCCACGTGTTTGTATTTTGTACAGATTTTTTCCTGTAATTGATATCTAGTCTCATAGTGTTGTGGTTGGAAAAGATACTTGATACGATTTCAGTTTTCTCAAATTTACCAAGGCTTGATTTGTGACCCAAGATATGATCTATCCTGGAGAATGTTCCATGAGCACTTGAGAAGAAAGTATATTCTGTTGTTTTTGGATGGAATGTCCTATAAATATCAATTAAGTCCATCTTGTTTAATGTGTCATTTAAAGCTTGTGTTTATTTATTTTCATTTTAGATGATCTGTCCATTGGTTAAAGTCCCCTACTATTATTGTGTTACTGTCAATTTCCCCTTTTATGGCTGTTAGTATTTGCCTTATGTATTGAGGTGCTCCTATGTTAGGTGCATAAATATTTACCATTGTTATATCTTCTTCCTGGATTGATTCCTTGTTCATTATGTAGTGTCCTTCTTTGTCTCTTGTGATAGTCTTTATTTTAAAGTCTATTTTATCTGATATGAGAATTGCTACCCCAGCTTTCTTTTGGTTTCCATTTGCATGGAATATCTTTTATCCATCCCCTCCCTTTCAGTCTGTATGTGTCCTAGATCTGAAGTGAGTCTCTTGTAGACAGCATATGTATGGGTCTTGTTTTTGTATCCATTCAGCCAGTCTATGTCTTTTGACTGGAGCACTTAATCCATTTACATTTAAGGTAATTATCGTTATGTATGTTCCTATTACCATTTTCTTTATTGTTCTGGGTTTGTTTTTGTAGGTCTTTCCCTTCTCTTGTGTTTGCTGCCTAGAGAAGTTCCTTTAGGATTTGCTGTAAAGCTGGTTTGGTGGTGCTGAATTCTGTTAGCTTTTGGTTATCTGTAAAGGTTTTAACTCCTCCATCAAATCTGTTTGAGACCCTTGCCGGGTAGAGTAATCTTGTTTGTAGGTTTTCCCCTTTCCTCACTTGAAATATGTCCTGCCACTCCCTTCTGGCTTGCAGAGTTTCTGCTGAAAGATCAGATGTTTACCTTATGCAGATTCCCTTGCATGTTATTTGTTGCTTTTCCCTTGCTGCTTTTAATATTTTTTCTTTGTATTTAATTTTTGATAGTTTGATTAGTATGTGTCTTAGCATGTTTCTCCTTGGGTTTATCCTGTATGGGACTCTCTGTACTTCCTGGACTTGACTATTTCCTTTCCCATGTTAGGGAAGTTTTCAACTATAATCTCTTCAGATATTTTCTCAGACCCATTCTTTTTCTCTTCTTCTTCTGGGACCCCTATAATTCGAATATTGGCGCATTTAATGTTGTCCCGGAGGTCTCTACGACTGTCCTCCATTCTTTTCATTCTTTTTTCTTTGTTCCGCTCCTTGGCAGTTATTTCCACCATTTTATCTTCCAGCCCACTTGTCCATTCTTCTGCCTCTGTTATTCTGCTACTGATTCCTTCTTGAGTATGTTTAATTTCAGTAATTGTGTTGTTTATCACTGTTTGTTTGCTCTTTTTTTTTTTTTTTTTGGCGGTACATGGGCCTCTCACTGTTGTGGCCTCTTCCATTGCAGAACACAGGCTCCAGACGTGCAGGCTCAGCAGCCATGGCTCACATGGGCCCAGCTGCTCTGCGGCATGTGGGATCCTCCTGGACCGGGGCACAAACCCGTGTCCCCTGCACAGGCAGGTGGACTCTCAACCACTGCGCCACCAGGGAAGCCCTGTTTGCTCTTTTGTTCTTCTTGATCCTTGTTAAATGTTTCTTGTATTTTCTCCATTCTGTTTCTGAGATTTTGGGTCATGTTTACTATCATTACTCTGAATTCTTTTTCAGGTAGGTTGCCTATTTCATTTTATTTGTTCTTGTAGTTTCTTACCATGCTACTTCATCTGTAACATATTTTTTTGTCGTTTTTTTTTTTTTTTTTTTTTGATGGGTGATTCTATATTCCTGTCTTACTTGTTTGGCCTGAGATGTCCAGTACTGGAGTTTGCAGGCAGTTGGATAGAGCTGAGTCTTGGTGCCGAGATGAGGACCTCCAGGTGGTCTCACTCCGATTACTATTCCCTGGCATCTGGGGTTCTCTTTTAGTCCAGCAGTTTGGACTCAGAGCTCCCACCACAGGAGCTCAGGCCTGACTTCTGGCCTGGGAACCAAGATCTCACAAGTCAAAGTTCAAAGCAAGTTGGTGAAGCTCTCCTCCATTTGGTGACTCAGGAAACCATGCTCCATCTCTTGTGACACTGCCATCTCAGTATGTGGTTCAATTCCCACTACTCCCCATCGCAGAACAGAAGGAACCTATACACATCATTTGTGCTCATAGGCTCCTGGGAAGGGCTAGCCACGTGGCCATAACCTTTTTTTTCCTTTCCTTTGTGCTTAGTCTGGTTTCACTTGCTCACAGGGTGCTGTGTGCAGAGACCTTGCCCCTGACACCTCAGACCAGAGTTCCTGGTGTGACATGGCTACGCCTGACACTTCAACTGTTTCTTTTGTTTTTTTCTGGGCAAAATGAAATAAGAAATATGCATAGGCCAAAATCACCATGGCAAAAAAAAAAAAAAAAGTGCCTTGTAATGAGATTTTATTTCTGTGCTACAAAGGAATAGAGAACTGGTTAAAAGATCAATGACTTCCAGGATTCAGAATAATGTTTTTCAAATAATAACAAGACTTAGTAATACTAAATGGTAGTTTGCATCTTCCACATTCCTCCTCCTTCCCATATTCAATCATTTCAGTGTTAATATTATATACCAATACAGTCTTCCAGAAAAAAATTATAATTTTTGAACTGACAGGAGTTATTAACAAAAAAGAACATTTTTCACTGGTTCTTTCCATGTACTCTTCTGGGGCTGAAGCACTTAATATGAAAGAAGTCTTGAGGCTATGCCTATTTCTTTCAGCCCTGACTGAGTAGCATAGTTCAAATGTTTAACTTGGCTGTAATATCCTAATGGGATATTTGGCATAGAATCATAGAAAAGTGTGACTCATGAAACAATTGTCTAAAATGATGGAAATTCCTTTACTGTTCTCCTTTAATCTCTCTTGTCTGTGTTGATTGGATTTCCAACTACAAAAGCTGTAATGCCAAGGGAGATTTACCTAGTGCTGTGAAACAAAGAAAAATAAACCTGACAACTTTCAACTCTTCACTATGAAACCAAAGTATATCTACAAGAAAACCAAGGCTTCCTTTTTTTTTCTAGCTGAGAGAAAACAGATTGCATTTCTTGTGGGAAGTTCTTAGAGGCACCCGCACGTTGTGAGCCACTTTCTGAAGTCACAAACAAGATCAAACAACATCCTGCGAAGCCCTGCATATAGTGAAAGAAAAACTACTCCTGTCTCTTGCAGGGAGATCCCCAGGCAGAAGGAGAAACCTAGCCTGCCTATCTCACTTCTATAAGTATCTAGATAAAGGATGTCATTTTCAGAGATGCTTAAGTCTTTTTGCATTATTGGAAATGAAGTATTCCTTTTTTGTGAATTTTCCATTTAACTGAAACATTCCTTTAAGCACCATACTTTATTTTTACCACTATTAATTAAAAGATTTTTTTTAAGTATATGCTGTTTTGCCTTATTAAATAGTACACTGGATAGCATTTACTGCTCGCCTAATGACTTTGGGTTATCATTATGATATCACTTACTAAATTTCATTTTCCTGAGTGGCTTTTCAAATATATAAAGCTATTTCTGTCCACATTTATCTGCCTTAGATAGTTCTAAATCTTGTGGCTTTGCTGAGTGGACTTTAACTGTCACTTACTACTATTTTGTCTTCAAGAAATATTTTATTCTCAGGGAAATTAAGAGACCCAAACAACTGACAGATATATCATGTTCATGAATCAGAAGTCTCAATATTTTAAAGATATCCATTATCCAAAAATTGATATTTAGATTCAATGTAATCTTAATCAAAATCTTAATATGTTCTTTTGTAGAAATTGACAGCTGATTCTAAAATTCTCCATGTAAATGGAGGAGACCCAGAATAAGCAAGACAATTTTTTTTTAACATCTTTATTGGAGTATAATTGCTTTACAATGGTGTGTCAGTTTCTGCTTTATAACAAAGTGAATCAGTTATACATATGTTCCCATATCTCTTCCCTCTTGCGTCTCCCTCCCTCCCACCCTCCCTATCCCACCCCTCTAGGTGGTCACAGAGCACTGAGCTGATCTCCCTGTGTTATGCAGCTGCTTCCCACTAGCTATCTATTTTACGTTTGGTAGTGTATATATGTCCATGCCACTCTCTCACTTTGTCACAGCTTACCCTTCCCCCTCCCCATATCCTCAAGTCCATTCTCTAGTAGGTCTGTGTCTTTATTCCCGTCTTACCCCTAGGTTCTTCATGACATTTTTTTTCTTAAATTCCATATATATGTGTTAGCGTACGTTATTTGTCTTTCTCTTTCTGACTTACTTCACTCTGTATGACAGACTCTAGGTCCATCCACCTCACTACAAAAAACTCAATTTCGCTTCTTTTTATGGCTGAGTAATATTCCATTGTATATATGTGCCACATCTTCTTTATCCATTCATCCGATGATGGACACTTAGGTTGCTTCTATCTCCTGGCTATTGTAAATGAGCTGCAATGAACATTTTGGTACATGACTCTTTTTGAATTATGGTTTTCTCAGGATATATGCCCAGTAGTGGGATTGCCGGGTCGTATGGTAGTTCTATTTTTAGTTTTTTAAGGGAACCTCCATACTGTTCTCCATAGTGGCTGTATCAATTTACATTCCCACCAACAGAGCAACTTCACAGTTGAATGTATGTAATTTACCAAGTGTTTATTGATTATCAACTATGTGAAAGTCGCTGCCTTGGGGTTAGGAATAGAAAAGTGTAAACAGAGAGGAATGAGACAAATTCTCCATCTCTGAGGACATTATAATCAATGGGAGGAAATTAAATAGAAAAACAGCAAAAAATAACTAACACTAAATAAAGGCATATTGTATTAAAAGTGAATTAATTCTCCTGAAATTAATTCTTCCTGAGAAAAGTTTTCAAGATAATACTGATTTGTGAATTCTCCTTGAATAGATCAAGGTCTGAAAGTATGAGAGTCAAAGAATTCAGGGAAAAATGAACAGTAGAGTAGGGCTGTAGCAAATGATCCATAGGTTGTATATGGTAGGAAATAATTCTGGAAAGGCAGTTTGGAATTAGATTATGAAGTCTTGGGTTTTACACTAAGGACTTTAGACTTTATTCTCATAATGGCATGGGAGAGGCTTCTGGGGAAGTGAGTGACATGAACTGATTTTCAGCATGGGGACTGAGTAGTTGAGAGAATGGGAGTTTGTATCGTAAGGTAAATCGCCCATTTGTTTATTCCACAGACATTGGTTGAGTACCCAATGGTTGCTGGTGATACTGAATCTGATGAGATATGGCTTCTGTGATTGAGAAGCTTCTGGCCTGATGGCGGATATGGTGCCTAGTAATCAATGCTATGATAATGGTAGCACAGGATCGATTTAAATTGGTAGGTAGAGGTGATGATAAAAGAAAGCTATATGGGTCAATGACACGAGTTTTCAAGGACAGGTTCACATTAGCTAGACTTAGATGTGTGTGTAAGGATATGTGTGACAATGGTGGTGGGGTGTGTGTAGAAATTGGGTACTTCAAGCAGAGAGACTTCCATGTATAAATGCATGGACACGTGACATATGTTCAGAAGGAACATGCACCAAATTATTTCCTGTGACTGAACTGAGCTGTCTGTGGTGGATATGGCAGGAAATGAGTCTAGAGAAGAAGGCAGAAACTAAATCATGGAAGGCTTTGGTTGGTCCATGAAGAATTTTTTACTTTAATACTAAAAGTAATGGGGATCTATGAAATTTAGCTAAGAAATGGCATAATCATATTTGAGCTTTAGAAAGATCATGCAGTCATTTGTAAATAGAAGCTAGCCAAACTAGAGGCAAGAAGTCTAGTTGAGAGAGTACTGTGGTTGCCCAGGTGAGGAGTAATGAGACTGAATTAGGGCAATAATGGGGTGAAATTGATGGATTGAAGACATTTAAGAGAGTAAAAGCTATGGAATCAAAAGAGAGGTTGGGTTTGTAGGGCTGAGTGAGAGGGAAGGTTCTAGCGGGATGCTTAGTGTTTGTCCTTGAAAAGTAGAAAAGCAGGGTGTCATGCATTGGGATAGGAAATGGAGAATAGAGAAGAGAGGGTTTGGGGAGAAAAATGCAAAATTTAGGATTGGACATGTTGAGTTTAAAGGTGCTTATGGGCCATAGTTTTATAGCCATAAATGGAGCCCTAAGGAGCCCTGGTATTTAAGAGTGGAAAAGAGGGAACTATGAAGGAGAAGAAGGAAGAAAATCAATAGCATGTTGTCCTAGAAGCAAAGAGGACAGAGTTTCACAGATGTGTCAGTGAGCAACAATATCAGATAACATGAGGACAAAAAAACAAAAGAGCAGCAACGTGCATGGAGCTTGTTGGAGATGTTAGAGAGAAGTGTGGTGAAGATAGGAACTAGATTGCTGTGAGTTGAGAAGTGATGAGATCTATAAATGAAAGGAAGAGGAAGTGGCAATTCCCCCCTGCCCTTTTTGTTTTAAAAGAAGCATGGATTCTTATAACAAACCATTGCCATTGATTTGGCATTACAGGGTGATGTTTAAGTATGCATATGCTGATAAAACTGTACAGTTGCTGTGACCATGGCAGCCTCCCTAACCTGAAGTTTGCTCCCTTCTCTGATCTTCAAATGCAATGCAGTTGAGGACAGCTAGAAGGATGAGACCCAATTGCCAGAATGGATCAAGTACATGCAGGGGGCAGTGAAAGTAAAGTAATGTTTTGCTGCAGGCAGAACAGCAAACATTAAATGAGCAATTTAAGCATTTGGTTCACATCAAGAAGCAGCAATGCTAAAGAATGGGTAGAGAGAGGGATCCAGAAACAAGAAACATTGGCAGACTGGACCAAGTGGACCCGAAATATTTCAAAGCTTTTGAGATTAAATGCTAGTTCATGTCTGAGTAATATAAAACTAGTAGGCCATGGCTTGAGACCCATAGCATCATTTAAGTAGGAATTCTGGGAAAAAGCCCCAGGGGTTCTCTCTCTGGGTTAGATGAAGCTGCCTGCCCCCAAGCATGCAAATAATAATAAATATATTTGGTCTTCTACCAATTTACTAAACTATAAGCTTCTGGATGCCAGGAAACCTGGGAGAGCTGGGTTTGTTTTAAGAATCATCATCATCATGTTTTTGATAATTGAAGATACAGGCTTATTGGAAAAGAGAAATGTTTAATTACTGAAATATGTAGAAAGTGAAAGTTTCCCCATAATCAACCACCCCCATAACCACTGTTAATTAGTATATCTATACAATTAATTGGGTCTTTACAAAAATAGGATAAAGCTATATATGTTTTGTGACTTTGTGATTTCGGTTAAGAGGGTCTTTTATGTCAGTACATAGAGACAGTTTTCAGGCTTCAGCTTCTTCCTTAACAAACCAACAAAAACAAAACCTGTATTACATAGTGTACAGATTAATGAAATTATTTTAACGAATTCCTGTCAATAGATATGAGGGCTGTTTCTGGTCTTTCACAATTTCAGACAGACTGTAGTAAGTATTCTTGTGTGTGTATGTGCATGGGCATTTCTATTGGATATATGTCTCAGAGTCAAATCACCTCTATTTCTAAAAATACATTTTAAAAAGTATGTATATTTTGCCAAACTGCCCTGGGGTAGCTATTAAAGGAGCTGAAAACAGTATCTGTAGCAGGGGTTCTCATCTTGGATTCCATGACCTGTGGATATGATAAGAGTGTCTGTGAACTGCAGTGGGAAAAAAAATCTGCGTCTTCATTTTCTGTAACCTCTAACTGAAATTTAGCTTTCCTTTCAATTATTAATGGTAACAACAAACCACAGTATATTAGCAGTAGTTGTGATTTTGTCAGTAATAGAAATCACAGATATTTTCATTGTTGTTGCCAATATCTTGAAGTATTGTTTATGCTTTTCACTACTTTAAAATGATGGTAGTTATAATTCTTGCCAGTATATCTTTTTATTTAATGTGTTTAAAAAGAAGATGTATTTCAATATCACAGATTTTTGAAAATTGATAAATATTTCAATATATTTGTTTCCTTTGTAATATTGTATAGTTTATGCTTTTAAAAGCATTTTTATGAGAAATGGTCCACAGTCTTCACCATACTGTCAGAAACTGTGGCACAAGAAAGTTCAAATTCCTGTGACTTAGAGGCACAGTATAAGAAGTGAGAACTATAACAGAATTAATAGCAAACACTTATGGTGCTATGACACGCCAGATGCTGTTCTAAGTTTATTACTTATATTAACTCATTTAATCTTTACAACAACCCAGTTAGGGAAATAATCTATTTTCATTTTCAGGCGAAGAAAATAAAGCACAGAAAGGTTAATTTGCCCAAGGTGACAATACTAAGCCAGTTATGTAGCCAGGCTGTGACCTCAGCAGTGCACTTCAGGGTCTTTGTACTTACCTACTTGGATAAGCTGGAAATCAGAGAAAAGTATCTGGATATGTGATATAGTGAAGTCAGTTACTTTACCCAGTCACTCTGACTTCACACCCTGACCTGAGAAATATGATTCTATATATGCACCTTTACCCACTGTGTTGATGGAAACATGGGAGCAGGATACATAAAGGAGATGACAGAGAGATCACAGACTCCCTGCTTCTGAATATAGTTTATATCTTCTTACCTACAGTGATTCTCATTAACTCATAAATTCATTTATTCCACAAATATTTTGAGCCCCTAGTGTACCAGGTACTTTCCCAGGCACTGGGATGTAACAGAGATTCAGAAAGATACAGTTCCTGCCTTTCTAGTTCTTATACTTTGGTGAGGAAATTGAGACCAAAAAAAAAACAAAAAACAAAAAAACATATCCACAGCAACAAACAAAATGAAGATCATTTCATAGAGAGATAAGTGCTATGAAGATGATAAAGCAGGGTAATGGGATAGAGCAACACAGGCAAGGATGGGAGATACAACTTCAGCTGAGTCATCAAGGAAAGCTCTACTGCAGGGTGGCATTTGGGCTGAGACATCAGAGATTTGGAGGAGCAAAGCTCTGCAAAGATCTAAGGGACAGTGACCACACCATGGTCAAATGTCTGCATGTGTGAAGGAAATTGTTGAGACACAATAGGGTCATGGTAGAGGAA
Organism: Stenella coeruleoalba; assembly: GCF_951394435.1. Classification (NCBI taxonomy): domain Eukaryota; kingdom Metazoa; phylum Chordata; class Mammalia; order Artiodactyla; family Delphinidae; genus Stenella; species Stenella coeruleoalba. The sequence goes on along the minus strand of NC_137169.1, from coordinate 183,713,112 downwards.
TGGGTAGTGAGAATGGGCCACCTTCTAGGGAAGATATATTCACTGATCAACTAGCAAAGGAAGACACTTTGAACCTCCCTCTCTCATACTTTCTCAGCTGGAATTTCTCACCATCAGAGCCAGCACTTATGAATCCCTGGTGGTATTAGGAATGCTCTTGGGGAGTATCAAGTCAGACCTCTCTTTCACTAGCTCTCTGCCTGAACTCTTTTTCACGTGACACTTTTTCACCAGAACGTACATGCCTGTACATGTTTTCAAGTTCTTCCCTCCCCCAGGGACTGAGGGAGAAAATACCAGGAAGGAAAGAGATTTTGCCATTTACAGAATACTGACAACATACTGTCATCCCAAATAGGCAGACTCATTTCCAGAAAAGTGAGTCTGTCCACAGTTTTGAGTTTCAGTTCTGTTTTGTTGTCTCACCACTGACCAATTTTCTGCCAACAGAGGGTGGATTGGCTTTAGTGGAAATAGTTACTTCTACTATAAATATAAGAAAATCAAAGTAAAAAATACAGAATGGAAAGAGAATGTTCGAACGTGCAAGAGAATGCCACCTTAAAGGTAAGTATTGGTTAGAAAAGAAACAAGACTAAAAAGAATTAACTGGTGAGTCTGTGTTAAAATAATGAAGTTTAGATTAGCAAATCTAAGATGGTCTATGCATCATACAGCATGACAAGAAAACAGAGTTGTTGAATGTGTTTCACCTATTTTCTGAAAGCATGGAGGAAAATGGGAGAGCCAGTTTGGACCCTTGCTAATAGAGAGCCATAGAATGAAAGGGCTGGAAAATATCTTGGAGATATTTATCCCAATCTCCATATTTTATTGATGAGGAAATGGAGGTCTGGGGAGCTTGAACGACTTACTCAAGTTACACAGGAGCTTTATGACAGACCCCAAATAAGAATTTGGTCCCCTGGCTCCAGCCCAGGTTTCTTGCTGCGTAGGTCACTGGCTCTCTGCTTGTCCTTTCCTTCCTTCATTTGGCATTGGTAATTTTACGCCATGATAAACTCTTCTTTGGTTCTCCTTCCCTAGGTTGAGTGACCCAGAAATAACTTCAGACACTCAATTCCATCTGACTTTCTCTGAGCCTGGTTCTTGTATAAGGGCAGCATTGTGGTACTTAAGGTATTTAAAAGAATGATGGAGTTCAAGTCAGAAGAATGAGGTCCAAATCACTTACCAGCTATGTTGCATAAACAATTACTACTCTAAACATAATTTTTTAAGCTATCAAATGAGCATAGTTAATTATTCCTACATACCTCAATGACTAGGGTCAAGTAAGAACTGAATAATTCCTAAAGTAAAAATGGTAATGGAGTAGAAAAGTTGCCGAGGACTTCTGAGTAGCTAACAATCTCACTTTAAAAAATAAAAATTTATGTATTTATTTATTTATTTTTGGCTGCGTTGGGTCTTCGTTGATGCACGCAGGCTTTCTCTAGTTGCGGCAAGCGGGGGCTACTCTTCCTTGCGGTGCGTGGGCTTCTCATTGAGGTGGCTTGTCTTGTGGAGCACGGACTCTAGGCGCATGGGCTCAGTAGTTGTGGCTCCCGGGCTCTAGAGCACAGGTTCAGCTAGTTGTGGCGCACGGGCTTAGTTGTTCTGCAGCATGTGGGATCTCCCCAGACCAGGGCTCGAACCTGTGTCTTAACCACTGATTCTTAACCACTGCGCCACCAGGGAAGTCCCAATAATCTCACACTTTATTATCACACCCATTTAATAGAAAGCATATGGTAACTGAAATAATTAAAGAAAAAAGTAAATAACAATATAGAAATTTCCACAAATAAATGAAGTTCATCATAGACAATTAATAAGTGACAACGTTAGCTAACCCAAAAGTCCAGGGTGCCCTTCTGAAGACATTTTAACCCTGAATGAGATTTGCACTTTAAATCAAAATAAAGTATTTGACTTGAGAATAGATACTCTGATGATTTTTAAACATTTATGTGTCTATCCACTACAATACCTATCAGAGTATCTTGTGTATACCACATGCTCAGTGTATATTTGGTGAATTTCTATAAATTAAAGTCAAACTCAAAAGAGCGCATCAGAAACTATTCAGCTGTAGGTCTTTAGGTACTAACGTTAGTCCCTAGGGGTGGCAGTGAAAATAAATGTGTAGAATAAATTTTACAAATAAATTTAAAATTAATTAAATTCTCATTCATTTTTATGAATACTTAAGATCAAATTAATGATTTATGTTTTGTTGTCTTATTTTTGACATCTTTATAAAAATATAATTCATATATCAAAAAACTGTACATTTTACATGGGTGAATTCAGTAGCTTTTGGTAGAGTCATAGAGTTGTGCAGTCATCTCCATAGTCTGGATTTAGAGTACTTTTCTCTCTCCAACAATAAATCTCACACTCCGTAGTAGTCACTCCCCATTCCCCTGATGTGACCCTAGGCAACCACTAATCTAAATCGCTACAGATATGCCTGGTATATTACATTGATTGATTTTCTACATTAAACCAACCTGGAATTGGGGAATTATCCCAGGAAGATACTTCTCATGTGGTTATGAAATATAATCCTTTTAAAATGTTGCTGGATTAAGTTAACTAGTATTTTCTGAGAATTTTTTGCATCTATATTTGTAAGCATATTGGCCTGTAATTTGCCGGGGTGGGGGGTTGTTTTTGTTTCTCGTATGATGTCTTTGTTTGGTTCAGCTATCAGGTAATATTTGTCTCATGGAGTAAGTTGGGAAGTGTTCCCTCCAATTATATGTTTTTGGAAGAATTTGTGAAGGATTGGTATTAGTTCCTCTTTAAACAATGTAGAATTTACCAGTGAAACTATACACTCCTGGGTTGTTCTTTGTGAGAAGTTTTTAAATGACTAAATCAATCTCCTATTATAGGTGTACTCAATAAAAGTATAACAAGAAAGATTTGAGATCTTTATTATGTGTTCAAAATAGACATTTACAGCTGTAAATTTCCCACTGAGCCCTTCTTTAACTGCATTCCATAAGTTTTGGTATGCAGTGTTTTCATTTTAATTCATGAAAATTTTTTCTAATCTGCCCTGTTATTTTTTTGACTCATTTATTCAGGAAGTTTGATTATTTTTACATATTTATGGATTTCCCAAATTTCCTTTGTTATTAATTTTTAATTTAATTTTGGTCTGAGGATATACTTTGTGTAACTTCAATCCTTTTAAATTTATTGAGACCTATTTTATGGTCTGTACTGGAGAATGTTTCATGTGCACTGGAGAAGAATGTGGATTCTGCTATCATTGGGTGGAGTGTTTTACAGATGTCTGTTAGTGTTTTATAGTCTTGTTCAAGTCTTTTATTCTCTTGTGGATCTTCTGCCTAGTTATGTTATCTATTATTTAAACTGAATGTTGAAGTCTTCAACGACTATTGAATTATCTCTCTCTCCCATCAGTTCTTTCAGATTTGATTTCATGTATTTTGGGCCTCAGTTGTTAGGAGAATGTATGTTTATAATTGTTACATATTCCTGATGGAATGACCCTTTCATCATTATACAATTTCTCTAGTATCTTTAGTAACATTTTTTTGTTTTAAAATTTATTTTGTCTGTTATTAGTAAAACCACTCAAACTCTTTTTTGAAATATCTTTTTCCACACTTTTACTTTCAACCTACTTGTAGCTTTGATCTAAATTGTGTTTCCTGTAGATAGCATATAGTTGGTTCTTTTTTTTCTATTTTTATTTTATTTTATTTTAAATTGAAGTATAGTTAATTTACAATATATGTTAGTTTCAAGTGTACAGCAAAGTGATTTATATATATAAATAAATAAGAACATATATATATATATGTATACATATATATGTACTTTTTCAGATTCCTTTCCATTATAGGTTGTTACAAGATACTGAGTCTAGTTCCCTGTGCTATACAGTAGGTCCTGCTATTTACCTATTTTATATATAGTAGTGTGTATATGTTAATCCCAAACTCCTAATTTATGCCCTGCCCCCTACCTTTGCCCTTTGGTAACCATGAGTTTGTTTTCTATGTTTGTGGGTCTGTTTTGTATATAAGTTGATTTGTATCATTTTTTTTAGATTCCACAAATAAGTGATATCATATGATACTTGTCTTTCTCCGTCTGACTTATTTCACTTAGTATGATCATCTATAGGTTCAACCATGTTGCTGCAAATGGCATTATTTCATTCTTTTTTATGGCTGAGTAATATTCCACTGTATGTATATGTGTGTGTGTGTGTGTATATATATATATATATATATATATATATATATACACACCACATCTTCTTTATCCATTCATCTGTCAATGGACATTTAGGTTGCTTACATGTCTTGGCGACTGTAAATAGTGCTGCTATGAGCACTAGGGTGCATGTATGTTTTTGAGTTAGAGTTTTCTCCGGATATATGTTCAGGAGTGAAATTGCATGATCACAAGGTAGCTCCATTTTTAGTTTTTTAAGGAACCTCCATACTGTTCTCCATAGTAGTGGTACCAATTTACATTCCCAACAACAGTGTAGGAGGGTTCCCATTTTTCCACACCCTATCCAGCATTTATTATTTGTAAACTTTTTAATGATGGCCTTTCTGACCAGTGTGAGGTGATACCTTACTATAGTTTTGATTTGCATTTTTCTCATAATTAGCTATGCTGAGCATCTTTGCATATGCCTTTTGGCCATCTGTATGTCCTGAGAACTTCTTTATAGCATTTCTTATAAATCAGGTTAGCTAGCAAATTGCTGAAATTATCTCATTTTTTTCTTTAATCTGAGAATGTCTATTTTGCCTTCATTTTTGAGAGATAGTTTTGCTCATTGTAAGATTCTTAGTTGAGGAATTTTTTTACTTTTTGAATATGTGAATATATGAATTTGAATTTTGAATATGTCCTCCTACTGCCTTTCTGACCTCCATTGTTTCTGATAAGATGTCAGCTATTATTAGAGTTCTCTTCTGCATAATGAGTTGTTTTATTCTTACTGCTTTCCAGGCTTTCTCTTTATCCCTAGAATTTAACATTTTATTATGATGTGTCTGAGTGTGGATCTCTGTGTTTAGGATAAAGTAAGATACTTGGAGTTAATAGCGCTTATTGGATATGTAGAATATTTCATTTTGTTTTTATCAAATTTGAGAAATTAAAAAAAATTGGGGTTAGGCATTATTTCTTTGAGTACTTTTTCTGTCCTTTTCTTTTTCTCCTCTTCTGGTATTCTCATTATATATATATGTTAATATTCTTGATGGTGTCCCAAATCTGTCTGAGATTTCACTTTTCCTTTATTCTTCATCTTTGTTATTCAGGTGGTATAATCTGTATTGATCAACCTTTAAGTTTGATGATTCTTTCTTTTGTTGGCTCAGATTTACTGTTGATTCCCTCTAGTGAATTGTTCATTTTGATTATCAAACATTTTAACTACAGAATTTCCATTTGATCTCCATTATAATTTCTGTTGGTTTTTCTCTATTTGATGAGACATTGTTATCATACCTTCCTTTAATTCTTTAGAAATGGTTTCCTTTATTTTTGAAAATATTTATGATGGCTGCTTTGAAGTGATCATCTGCTGAGTCTACCATCTGGGCCTCTTCAAGGCAGTTTCTATTACCTGCTTTAATTCCCTGTGTATGGATCACAGTTTCCTGTGTCTTTCCATGTCTTATAATTTTTGGTTGAAAGCCGGACATTTTAAATAAAATAAGTAGGAACTTTGAATACTGACCTCCACCCCACCCCCAGGGGCTTGATCCTGTTATTGTTTGCTTGGTCATTTATTTGTTTAGCAACTTTGCTGAACTAACTCTTGGCAGTTTATTACCCTCCCCAGTGGGCAAAAAGCTCTCATATCCCTGCTTAATTTTTTTTTTTTTAAAGCTTGCAGAATTTTTTTTTAATTAATTTATTTATTTTGGGGTGTGTTGGGTCTTTGTTGCTGTGCGCGGGCTTTCTTTAGTTGTGGCAAGCGGGGGCTACTCTTCATTGCGTTGCATGGGCCTCTCACTGCGGTGGCCTCTCCCGCTGCAGAGCACGGGTTCCAGGCTCGCGGGCTTCAGTCATTGTGGCTCGTAGGCTCCAGAGTGCAGGCTCAGTAGCTGTGGCTCAGGAGCCTAGTTGCTCCACGGCATGTGGGATCTTCCTGGACCAGGGCTCAAACCCGTGTCCCCTGCATTGGCAGGCAGGCTCGCAACCACTGCGCCACCAGGGAAGCCCCTCCCTGCTTAATTTTTTTTTTTTTTTTTGCAGTACGCGGGCCTCTCACTGTTGTGGCCTCTCCGGTTGCGGAGCACAGGCTCCGGACGCGCAGGCTCAGCGGCCATGGCTCACGGGCCCAGCCGCTCCGTGGCATGTGGGATCTTCCTGGACCAGTGCATGAACCCATGTCCCCTGCATCGGCAGGCGGACTCTCAACCACTGTGCCACCAGGGAAGCCCCCTGCTTAATTTTTTTAAAAATCTTTTAGTCTGGTTACCTAAGGATTGCCCCTACTTCAGCATAGGCCATTTATTTGTCAAAAATTGTGCTTAAGCTTCCTTGGCCAGTTATAGTTTTTCCTTTTACTACTGGATGTATGTATGGCTTGGAAGCTGCTATAAAGATTCAAGGAGTTTACATTTTTGCCCCCACATTCAACCAGGGACTAGTAGCTTGGATTTTTTTCTCTCCAGTTACTCCTGACAAGGCATGGCCTTGAGCATGCATTCAGTCTTCCTGACTGTCAAGGATGGGAATGATTTTGTTTTTAAGCCTGGTTTCCTAGGAGTTGCTCTGGGTCTTCATGGCTTATTGTTCATTCAGTGTTTGGTCAGAGGTTGTGTTTATGCTCCTAGTGCCAGTGAGATTTTGTTGATTGATCTGTGTGTAGCTTGGGGGAATGTTTTCAAATCTGCCTCATGTCCTGCTCTGATGTTCCTGAATGGGTACAGCCTAATTCACGGGCACAGTCTTCCTGAACCCCAGAGTTTACTATAATCCTAGGAGAGCTCTTTTTGGCTATTTATTTCCCTGGTTCTCTTTGATAAACTTCTGATTTTTCTGCCATTTTGCTTGTTTCTGCTATTATGAAGATATAGTGCCCATTCAGTTGTTCTCCACCAAGATCTTCATTGTCTTTGACAATGCCATGAGGCCTGACATTCTCAAAACACTGTTACAAATATTGTTAGTCCCCTCAGGCAAAGCTATGGAACTTTGTCCTGGCATCCTATGTTTCCTCCCTGGGCAGAACCTCTGCTCTGATAAATCAGAGCTGTAGGTGTCCCTCCTTTCTCTTGAAGTGATACCCCTCTTCTCCAAGCAGGCTCTTGAGGGAGATTTTAGCCCCAGGTCTTGTCAGCTTGCCCCTCTTGGTGTAGGACATCTGCTCTAAAGGCAAATTGGTTCAAAAGCAGTGGGGTCTCCCAAGTTTTGGCCTGCCATGCCTAGAGTAGCACTTCTACCCCATGAGTAGGGGTTGAATGGGGAAAGGGAGCCCTAGTCCTCTTGGACCTGCATATCTGGAACAGAGCTTTTTCAGCATGGGGTTAAGAGATTTGAAAAATACAGGCAACCTGCCCCTCCCAGGATAAAACCATAGTCCTAGACTGGGAGCTGTGGAAAGAGGGAGCTTCCATCTTCTTGCTTGTATACTACTCAGGATAGAACTTCTATAACACAGAAATGAGGGATGGGGCAGTAATTGAGTGAGTCTTGGCTCATCTGCTACAATCTCTTGCTGTTCTTACCAAGATGTGGTGGGTTTTTTGTTTTTTGAATCGAATATTTCTCCATTTGCCAGATGCCATTAGGACAATATCCAGAGATTTTTTAAATTGGGTTTTTTGTTTTGTTTTGTTTTTAGTAATTTTCTCTAGTTACATCCTTTTTTGTTGGGCAGAGTCAGCTGTGTTCCTGATTCTACTCTTCGGGAAGTTGGCCCTTTTATATTTTTAACTAAATAAATGTGCTTTTAACCCTTTGTTATTAATAATAATATTCTTGGGTAAAGAATATTATTCTTGGGTATTCTTGACTTCTCTGTGTCTCTTTTGAGCGGCAGTGTTCTTTACCTGTGCAAGATAATCTGTATTATCTAATAAAAAGAACAAACCGATCAAATATATACTGAAGTAATAGTGGGGGACTAGCAATAAAGAAATGCTAAATTTCATAGAACTCTGAATTTCTATAAACTCGGATATTTGAATTAATGTTTTCCTTTGGAGCTGTTGGCAAATCACACAGTCTATTGGGTACTTCATTTATTCAAGTGAAGGTGATAATCCTGAGTTGCTCAGAATGTAATTATGAAGACTGATTGAGGAGGATTGTTGAAAGATGGTAGGGTTGTTGAAAGATGGTGGAATCCGATCAGACTGACTCGTTCAAAACCTGGACTCTGTCACCTACTGTAAGCATTATGTTAATTAACCTTTTTAGGCCTCCGTTTTTGTTGTTGTTTACATGTAAAATGAGAGCAATAACAACTATTTCAAGCAAATATTAGTATTAAAATAATTTATACAAGTGCGTCGTACATTGTTTTCTATAGAGTAGAATAAAGGTTGCAAATTATTACAATTTTTTATTATTAGGTATTATTAAGACTAATATTAAGAATAATAAGAAATCCTTTAGGTAGTAAATCATATAAATACCCCAACTCTATCAATTAGGATGCTTTGGCTCTAAGTAACAGAAAAATCAGCTCAAAAAATTCTTTCTTTCAGGAAATCTAGAGGGAGGGGAGTTTCAGGGTTGGTTAAGTTAATGGCTCAGAGGTGTCATCAGGAACCAGATTTATGCAGTCTTTTAGTTCTTCAGTCCTCAGAGTTTTCCTTGTTGTCTTAGGTTGATTCCTTTCAAGGCACAGATGGCAACTACAGTTCCAAGCATCACATGCAGGTTGCAATGTCCATAGGCTGAAAAGAAATTGACTCTCTTTTATTCCTTTTTAAGGACAAAGACGACTCTCCTAAAAAGTCCCTAAGAAGCTTCCCCTCAGTTCTCATAAACCAGAATTTTGTCACATGCCCGTTGTTAATATATCATTGGTAAAGGGTTGAGATTACCCTTAAGGAAATTAATAAAGATTTACCCCTCTTCCTCAGGCTATTAGAGAGGTTTAACATCTCTGAAAGCAGATTGTATTCTAGTACCTGAGTATAACTGGGTTTCTGTGGGCAAGGGAGAAGAAGAGAATGGATTTGGATAGATAATCAATAACATCTATTACATCTGTGCTAGGCATTAGGGGACTTAGAGATCAATAAGATACTTTATTTTCAAGGAAATTATATTTATTAATAATATTGTGAAAAAATAATATCATGACTACAATTGTCCATGATAACTGATACATTGCCCTGTCAATGTCTTTGAAGCCATGGGTTTAAAAGAAAATGAGACATTAACTAAACTTGTTGACTCTCATACAAACTCATCTCATTTCCTTTATTCTCACCAAGACATTCTGTTTAGCCAGCATTGCAGATACAATCAATCAAATTGGCTAAAAACAATAAAGGGAAATTTGAAAACTATCCCTCAATGATGGGAAAGTATCACTAATATCTAGAAAAGTTAAGTTTATTTCATCTGTAAAGAAACTAATTCATGTTGATTTGAAGAATCATCACTTGATATTCCAGACTGTTTTGAAGAAATCACTCAGGGTCTGTCTAGTGGCTCAGACCTTCCAAGTTTCTACCCACAGAGTAACACATTCTGTCAAGTAGGCATCTGAAAGTTTTACAGAAAATAATAATAGAGATTTAGTTCTGTTTTGAATGAACACCTAAGAAAGTCCATTTTTGACTGTAGTTGGGGGTAGAGAATACAGTTGAAAGTGGTTTTAATTTTAGTGTTTTATACTTGGTAGTGGATTGGAGAGAGAAGTGCCAGTGTCTAGATTTATGAAGCATTTACTATTTGTCCATGATTTCTAAGTTTATTCATTCAACAAACTGCACAGCTAAGTAGCTCACATATGTTCTATATTTTTGTAGGAAATGATGAACCCCACAAAGTAAAAGCCCTTCAAGGACTTTAATATAATCATATAGTTATAATACAAAAAAGCAAGTGATAAGACAGTTCCTGCTATAGGACTTATACAGAAAGAACACAATAAACAAGAGATGCAACAAAGAAAGATAATGATAGATATAAACATAATGATACATTGCACATACACATAGACATATTCATCAGATATTTATTGGGTCTTTGCTACATATAAGACACTATGCTAAAAAGAAACAAAGAGAAAGAAAACATTCCTGGGCTCAGAAAATTTACAAGATCACAAGAGAGATAACCTGCATACTTAAAGTACTAAAAACTAAAAAGAAAAAAATGAATAATTTTTAATAAAAATAACAAATGCATACATAGGGGTTATTATCCGCCAGGAGCTACCCTAAGCACTTTACATACACTAACTCATTTAAACTTCACAAACTGCACTAAAGTAGATAGTATTATTATCCCCATATCACAGAGGAGGAAACTAAGGCACAGAAATAACTTGCCCAAGGTTGCATAACTAGAAAGCGGGTGAATTTGGACTATAGCCCAGGCATTCTTTCTCCAGAGTCTATGCTGTACATGGTGCTTCATAATTATGTGCAAGGTAACCACAGAATTTCTATACAGGACAGAACAAGATATAGAATTTGACATTTTAAGAAGATATAAAGAAAATACTTGGAGTCTTCAGAGAAACGAGATATTGTGTCTAGTTCAAAGGATAAAATATGCCTTTCTGAAAGAGAGAACATTTGGAAGATGTGGAGGATTTAGGCATGAAGGATTTAGGCAGGGACAGCCTTTGGGGGAGGGTAATAGAATTGAGAAAGTACAAGGTGTTATAAGGGAGTGAAGGTTTTTTCAGTGTAGTTGGAATATAGTTGGTTAAAGGAGATTAACTGAAGATTAAAGTGGAAAGAATCCTAAACTGTTAGGGCTGGCGATGCCTTAACCATCAGTTACTCTAGCTCCCTTATTTACTGACAAAGAAAACGAAACCCAGAGAGAGAGAGAATGACTGGAGCATCACCCTGGTGGGGCTATGACTGGCAGAGCCTGGACCAGAGCTCTGTTCTACTGACTCGCTAGGCCAGGAGTTTTCTTATTCCACCAAATTATAGGAGCAGATCAAGGAGAAACTTTATATGTAAGTAACAGTAAACTACTAAAGGATTTTGAGTACGGAAAGAAGACCTAAATTTGAATCCCAAGTCCTTAACCTGCCAGTTGTGTGATTTGCGAGGATATTACTTAACCAGTTTAAATTCAGTAGGTTGAGCTGTAAAATGGGGAAAATAAAATGCCTATGTCATAGGGTTGCTTTGAGAAGTCGATGAGGTGTCTTACACGTAGTAATAGTAGGTGCTAAAAAAATAGCGAAATCAAAATTTCTTCTCCCTTCCTTTCTTTCTATTCTTTTTTTTTTCTTTTTTTTGTTTTGTTTTAGTAAACTTTCCTTTTCCACCCCCCACTTCTTCTTTTTCTTCCTATATCAAATAGAAGGGTGGGGAAAGGCAGACACTGATCCACCCCACACCTACCTGCAATGTGCTCCTGCCCAGGATCTGCACCTCTTGGCCTGAAGTTTGCTTTGGAAGCATGCTATGCCCAAGCTCATGGCAGACCAAACATACCAGAATGCCCATAATCCGCCCCCCAGAGAAGCCCTCAAACAATGGCTGAAGAATTGGGTTGGAGAAATTCGTCAGCTTCTTCCTTGACACACTGGTTAAGCTTCCTCTGAGGCACAGGTTCCAGGTCGTTTCCCAGGGTTTCCCCCCAGAATTGATCTCAGTGCCCTCTGGGATAGCACACCCTTCATTGGCTGCCTTCCCTTCCCTGACTCACTTCTTCATTCCCCTTTCAACCTTTCAAATAAACTACTGGCAAATGATTATTTGTGTGCTTTGGGAGGAATTCCACACTTAGATGGGACGGGATCATAAATGATGGAACTGGGTCCTAGAAGATCAGGGAGGAATGGGAATAAAAGCATAGATTCCCTTAGTCCAGGGGAAGAAAAAGGACATTTTCAGGGTTGATACTGGCAGTTTACTGACAGCCAAGCTAGCTCTCTTATCTATGTTATCCTGCCCTCTCATCATTTCTTGATATTCCAGGGCTGAACAACATAATCTCAGAAGTCTCATTATAATGTCTACTGGGAAATCCTGAATGGCCTGGCTCCTGGGCTGACCTTTCTTTCCCAAGGCTGATAACCTCTCGGGTTTTTTTTATTTTGGTTTGGTTTGGTTTGTTTTTTTTGCGGTACGCGGGCCTCTCACTGTCGTGGCCTCTCCCGCTGCGGAGCACAGGCTCCGGACGTGCAGGCTCAGCGGCCATGGCTCACGGGCCCAGCCGCTCCGCGGCATGTGGGATCCTCCCGGACCGGGGCACGAACCCGTGTCCCCTGCATCGGCAGGCGGACTCTCAACCACTGCGCCCCCGGGAAGCCCCCTCTCTGGGTTTTTGATAGCAGAACGAGGAGGAAGCCACCAGTGCTAATATGCGCCGTGATTCTGGGAACAAGGGTATTCCCAATACACAAACACCAATAACTGTCATTTTCAGAATTACTGTGGTGGTGCTGGTGATAAAGGCACCCTAGAGTAGTTGCCTGCTTATCTAGATGACAGTCAGTTTTCTGGAACTATGTAGATGGGTCTGGGCCAGGAAGAGGCTTTTCTCTGAGGCTGCAAGAGATTTGCCAACAAAAGCAGAGAACTCTTGTAGTAGCCCTACCCTTACACCGAGGAGAGTGCTGCCTTGAGAAGGGCAAGGCTGGTCTTTGTTCCCTACCTAGAATCTCCAGTTTCACACATCCATCTCCCAATTAGACCTTCTTTGTGCTACAAGGCAGAATCCAAGAGAGCTTGTTGTGCACAATGCAGACAGGAGGAAGGGATATCTTTAGCAGACTCACATGAAAATATCTTTTAAAAGTCTAGAGCACTAGGAGAATGAAACCAACTGGTGTCCAAAAGGACCTTTTAACAGTCCAGGGAAACAAAGCCATTCAAGTTTCAGGGATTGTCAAGGCTAGACTTTCTGAGGAGATTATCACTAATATGGCCTCTGTGTCCAGATGATGATGAAGTCGTTTTCATGCAGTAAATACCTAGACTGCACAAATAATGTGAGAAATAGTTTTCTAACACATTGAGATTTGAAATATGACCTGTGTTTGAAATTTAAAATGGGGGTACAAATATGGGCAAATTGAAAGTAGATAATTTTCTAAAAATCAATTGGTTGAAAACAATTGTTAAAATCAGGATATTGGTCAAAAATGGATATTTCCAATCTCGGCAACTTTTCACTCAGTGATGCTTACCACTTCATTACAAAAACCATTTGTTCACAAATGGGGATAGCACTCATCGTGTATTGAGTATTTAGGGTGAATAGTAAAATAATGTCTATGATTATTGGAAAACTAAATTAATTAAAATGATCTATAAAGTATTTTCAATCTCTTTATTTCTTATTCCACTCCTAAAACAACATACTGAACTGTAATTAATGCTCTTTCTAAAAATATTTGACAAAAAGAGAAAAAGAAAATAAAATCAGGCATTCATTTGTTCCTTTGGGAAGTTTAATTTCTTTATAAAGAATTATTTGTCACAATTCCTTATGTTACAAAAAGTCAGGAAAATGTAGTTAAGTATCAACTGAAAGTAGACAAAATGGCTTTTAAAATGTGTTTTTAAAATTTTTAAATTACTCTAGGTTGCTTAAATATTAGTAGTATATGAACAAGTGGTTAGACACTTTAAATGTTTACCAATTTATTTTGCGTTATTTATTTAGACAGAGAAATATTTTTTATAATTCCTGAAAATATTAACCAATGAATTTAAAATAATTTTATAAGATTTTAAAAATAAATAAAAGTACTAAAATATAAACAAATATTTACAAACAAGTATAAGAAAGATGATTCCCTAACCAAATACTTTCTGAAGAAAAGACTTGTAGCCTAAAAATTATAAAAAGATCGCATGATACACAGAAATTACATATTTTTTTAAAGCAGTGACTGGAAAGGTTTTTGTTTTCAACTAATTTGTGATTTTAACCAATTTGTTTTAGAGTAAGTCACTTGGAAAAATTTTAGTCATGAAGTTTATACAGGGCAGTCACATTCTACAAGATGTTGATACAAGATTTAGTGACTTTCATGTGTATGATTTCCAAAATGACTTATTGAAACCTAGAAATAAAGACTATAGGGGTGATGACTGTCCCTGTGTTATGTGATTACTTGGCTGTTGGGTAGAGAGGGCATCCATGTGATAGAGAGATGTTCCTTGAAGCAGGGCTCTTCATCATGATTTCCTGCAGAGGTCCAATCAGGCCTGAATGGATGACACAGGGGAGACCCTCTTATGTGCTTTATACAAAAGATTTTGGTACTGTGGTCTGTGGATTGTTTCCTGAAAGAGAGTAGTAAGGTAAATCACAATAAAGCACTCTAGTGAACAAAATAGTTTCTGCACAAGCCACAGAATAGATCTGGGTGTGTCAAATACTATCATATGATTTCTATTCCAAATTCCCTTGGTGGAGACAAAAGGCTAAGGATACTTACCTTGAAAAGATCGAGAGACAGAGGCAGAGAGAAAGAGAGAGAGACCTGAGAAGTCTTTATAGATTATTATGATATTTAGTTCTCCCAGGCTCAATAACACCAAAACTAGGAAAGGACACCTGGTCAAATTCTTTGCAAATTCTGAGTCATAAAAAACTTGTGACTAGTACTGTACATTTCATATTACTAAATTAGAGCCTATAGAAGGTTTTATGACTAGTTCTTGGCAAAAAGATCAGAGAATGTCCTTTCAGCTGCCAGTGCTAACTGAAAAGGCAGTAGATTTTTGTAAGCAAAGGCAGTGGGCTGAGTAAGTATATTTCCTGAAGGGTGCCTTTGACATTTGCAAGTAAAACTCAGCATTAGAAGCCTAGATGTATCCGGTGAAAAACAATCTGTGAGCTGTGAAACTGCAAAACAATTTTGTGGATCATTTGGTAAAGTAATTTCTTGATCTGGTCTCCTTTGTCAGTAGTGCTATGATATTGACAAGATTGCTCTATTCTGGCGTTTTCTTTCTATTTTCTATTCTTCTGAATGCTGATGAATTAAGGTTTCCATAAAATAAAACTTTTGGCGATAGGAATGTAATCATCATGGCTTTTATATTTACTAAATTTTCTATTTAAAAAAAAAAACTTATGAGGGTAATGAACACTTGGTGTAGTAGTCAAGCAAATACAAATGAATAAAATATTGTCTCCTTTGCCAATCCTTCCCCCAAATGAACAGTATTATCAGTTTACTGTGTATCCTTCCATACCTTTATGTCTATAAAATGTATTAATTTGTAAAAATTGGCATGGCATTCTTCTCATCCCTGTATACACTCATTTTTGCAATGTGACTTTGTGGCTCCTTCCATCAAGAAATCGAGTCTATTTCTTTACCTAGATCTGGGCTTGGCAGGGTGAGTTCCTTTGATCATTAGGGCCTGACCAACATGACACTGGGAGAGCAAATGATGGAAAGCATTTGCCTTTGGGACTTGTCTTGAGCACCACATGAGTTTTATCACATCATAGTTATGCATAGAGCCCCTCCAAATTATGAAACAAAAGTAGCACATAAAGGATTTCTGAAGTCTTTGTTTAATGAGATAGGTCTTTTATCGCATTGTGTGATCTGATGGAACTTATATGCAATAAAATCTCTTACATTTCTATCTATGTATATGTAAATATATGCTTTACTTTTTAAATTGAAGTATAGTTGATTTACAAGGTTGTGTCAATTTACTGTACAGCATAGTGATTCAGTTACGCATATATATACTTTTTTTTACATCTTTATTGGAGTATAATTGCTTTACAATGGTGTGTTATTTTCTGCTTTATAACAAAGTGAATCAACTGTACATATACATATATCCCCATATCTCTTCCCTCTTGCATCTCCCTCCCACCCTCCCTATCCCACCCCTCTAGGTGGTCACAAAGCACCGAGCTGATCTCCCTGTGCTATGCAGCTGCTTCCCACTAGCTATCTATTTCACATTTGGTAGTGTATATATGTCCATGCCACTCTCTCACTTCTGCCCAGCTTACACTTCCCCCTCCCTGTGTCCTCAAGTCCATTCTCCATGTCTGCGTCTTTATTCCTGTCCTGCACCTAGATTCTTCAGAACCATTTTTGTTTTTTAGATTCCATATATATGTGTTAGCATATGGTATTTATTTTTTATATTCTTTTTCATTATGGTTTATCACAGGGTATTCAATGTAGTTCCCTGTGCTATACAGTAGGACCTTGTTGTTTATCCATTCTATATATAATAGTTTACATCTGCTAACCCCAAATTCCCACTCCATCATTCCCCCCCACCAACCCCCCGGCAACCACAAGTCTGTTCTCTGTGTCTGTGAGTCTGCTTCTGTTTTGTAGATAACTTCATTTTTGTCATATTTAGATTCCGTGTATAAGTGATATCATATGATATTTGTCTTTCTCTTTCTAACTTGCTTCACTTAGTATAACAATCTCTAGTTGCATCCATGTTGCTGCAAATGGCATTATTTTGTTCTTTTTTATGGCTGAGTAGTATTCCATTATATATGTGACCACACCTTCTTTATCCATTCATCCATTGATTGACATTTAGGTTGTTTCCATGACTTGGCTATTGTGCCTGGTGCTGCTATGAACATAGGGGTGCATGTATCTTTTCAAATTATAGGTTTGTCTGGATATATGCCCAGGAGTGGGATTGCTGGATCATATATAAACTCTATTTTTAGATTTTTGAGGAACCTCCATACTGTTTTCCATAGTGGCTGCACCAATTTACATTCCCACCAACAGTGTAGGAAGGTTCCCTTTTCTTCACACCTTCTCCAGCACTTGTTATTCATAGAATTTTTAATGATGGACATTCTGACTGGTGTTAGGTGGTACCTCATTGTAGTTTTGATTCGCATTTTTCTAATAATTAGTGATGTTGAGTGTCTTTTCATATGCCTGTGGGCCATCTGTATGTCTTCTTTGGAGAAATGTCTATTTAGCTCTTCTGCCCATTTTTCCATTGGGTTGTTTGTTTTTTTGTCCTTACATTGTATGAGTTGTTTGTATATTTTGGAAGTTAAGCTCTTGTCAGTCACATCATTTGCAAATGTTTTCTCCCATTCTGTAGATTGTCTTTTCATTTTGTTTATGGTGTGCAAAAGGTTGTAAGTTTGACTGGGTCCCATTTGTTTATTTTTACCTTCATTTCTATTGCTTTGGGAGACCGACCTAAGAAAACATTGGTACAATTTACGTCAGAGAATGTTTTGCCTTTGTTCTTTTCTAGAAGTTTTATGGTATTATGTCTTATGTTTAAGTCTTTTATGCTTTAGTTTTAAGAGGGCAAGCATATGAGAATACATGACACCTTTTAAAAAAAAGCTTTTTAATCTAGCCGAAAAGACAAAGGCATTATAGCTGTCATCTCTCACCTTTTTGTACTCTACTTTCCACTTCAGCCAGTGTGTTTCTCCCCCTAAATTCCTGACATTCCCATGTTTGCTTCATCTTCCTATTCTGTAGGGATAATGTTGGAGAGTGATCTGCTAAATTAATTTACACTAACGTGACAGGAATTTATTGGGTTATCTTCCTGATGTGGGTAATCTAGAGAGAGACTAATCAGAGTTTATTCCAAAAGCATGAATTGATAATGGTGGAATTTTAGGCCAGGAATATCCGATAGTTGAAAGTTCACACACAACCTCTTCCATCTCAGCCAGCCTGTCCCTAATACATTCTCAGATATATGCCTTCTCAGGAACACTGCTGTTCCTTACCCCAGGATTCAATTGGATGTAACTGGAGATAGAATACTTTTCCATTGTATCAACAGAGATAAAAGAGTAGAAAGAATTGTGGTAGTATGTTTATGATTAAAATCAGGATATTGATCACTAATGTAGTCAAAAGATTTTTTCTTGTAAGTTGCAGGAGAGAAAAAAACCAACATGTGACTCAGCTAAAACTACATACAAATATCTCAGTATACTGAAGCATTAGAACCAATCAGGTCATTTTTTAAGATGTATGAAAAATTATAATAGTGTCAACTCATCAGTAACAACACTCACAAGCCAGTTATTTCATTGCAAATCATCTTTAGCATGGCCAACTGTTATACATATGTAAACACTTAGGGGTCTGTAGTGTGATAGATAGACAAGATGATAGAGATAGATAGATAGATAGATAATTGGGTTGGTCAAAAAGTTCGTAACATCTTACAGAAAAACCCGTAGATAGATAGAGAGATAGATAGATGATAGGTACATAGATGGATAGATAGGGAGAGATAGATGATGGCCATGGATAGAGATGTAAATTTGTTTTACAAGAAATATTTTACGAGAAATATTTAATTTAGTATAGAATTGTTTGCTGCTTTTGTCTATTGTCTTCTGGTTATGCCTGGCTCATAGTATTCTTCTATATGCCCACCCTGCTGTCATCCTTCGTGAATTCAGTGTGTATGTGGGAGGACCATTCAGCACTCTGGCCTCTCAAGTTCTTGATCTTCTCCACTGCAGTGACCTTTATTTATATTCCACGTAAGCCATATACTCCAGTGATCACACACTGGACCTTGACATCACTCACGCATGCTTTCCCTTGAAACCTTAAATTCAAACAGTCTGATCTCCGATCATAAACTCTGGTCCTCCAGTTCTATCCCTTGATTTACTATACCCTATTCTCATAGCTCATGAAGACCACCAGTCTCTTGATCCCTCCTAGTTCCCATGTACTCAGCCCCTTTCCATCCTCTTCCTTTTCTATGCAGCTTAAAATCCATAATTAATCACTTTTAATATTCTCTTCCTAATTAAATCAACACCCTTTCATGTTGGCCTTCCACCACACCAGCTTGATAAAACTCAAACTATTTATAGATAGTTTACATAATAATATATATCAGTCCAACTGCTTTCTCTGTTTTTATGTCCAGGCTGCCTAGCTAAATTTGGTATCATGATAAAAACGTGGTCTTCAACCTTAACTGGACCCTCATTGCTGTTAAACAGTCAAATATTTCATCAGTTCTAGCTCCCATTTCTAATAGTGACTGTTTAAGAGCTTATCTACTCTTCTCAAGCTTCTTACCTGAATACACTCTCCCACAGTCTCAACAAATTACCACTCTCACCTTCTACTATGCCAAAAAGTAGAAATCTGTAGGTAGGAACTCCTCATCTTCTTGCAACCGCATCTGCAAGCTCACCTGCATCTGCACATATCTTTGCCTTCTTCCTTTGGATTCTAGTGAAACACACGCTCCTCTCTGTGTAGTCAGGTTTTCCATCTGTGTTCTCCATCCTATTCTGTTCCTGTCTGTTCAGGGAACTTATACCATCAACTTTCCTTTTATCTTTTTGTTCAACTTTTCCTTCTGTACATGTTTTTTCTACTAGCATTCTTTTTCTTTATGGTGAGTGCTTTTAGTAACCTCTTTAATAATTCTTTCTTTACCCCAAAGTGATGGATATATATGGAATTAATTTCTATATGTGAGATAAGGATCCAGCTTCACATTTTTCATATAGGTGTTTAATTGCTCCAACACCATTTATTGAAAACAATATGCTTTCCCCTACTTGTTATAAATTGAGTGTCCATATAAACATCTCTTAGTCTTGTAGTTCTTCACTACCTTGTTAGCTTCCTGATGCCATCAAGGAGATTTACTTTGGAGGGAGTCCAGTTTTCTGGTTGTCATCGATGTTCTAGAATTAAATAGCTCTTTTTCAAATTTGCTACTTAAAAAAAAAATCCACAGTCTCTGCTGAAATTCATTTTTTTGTAACATCTTTATTAGAGTATAATTGCTTTACAATGGTGTGTTAGTGTCTGCTTTATATCAAAGTGAATCAGCTCTACATATACATATATCCCCATATCCCCTTTCTCTTGCATCTCCCTCCCACCTTCCCTATCCCACCCCTCTAGGTGGTCACAAAGCACCGAGCTGATCTCCCTGTGCTATGCAGCTGCTTCCCACTAGCTATCTATTTTACATTTGGTAGTGTATATATGTCCATGCCACTCTCTCACTTCGTCCCAGCTTACCCTTCTCCCTCCCTGTGTCCACAAGTCCATTCTCTATATCTTCTGCTGAAATTCTTGATATTATCTATTGTCTCCCTGAAAATAACAAGCAGAATTTTTCTAAAGTTGTGTCTGATAACCATAATATCTAGAAGCCTTATAAGTCTATTTCTGTATCTGTTGTTTCTGCTGGTTCTCACCTATGTTACCTTGTCTCCCCACGTGTATGATTAATTTTTATTATCTTCTAGACTTTGTGTTTGACAAATTTCTTTTTTTTTTAATTGTTTTTTTGTTTTGTTTTGTTTTTGTTTGCGGTACGCGGGCCTCTCACTGTTGTGGCTTCTCCCATTGCGGAGCACAGGCTCCGGACGCGCAGGCTCAGCAGCCATGGCTCACGAGCCCAGCCACTCCGCGGCATGTGGGATCCTCCCGGATTGGGGCACGAACCCGTGTCCGCTGCATCGGCAGGCGGACTCTCAACCACTGCGCCACCAGGGAAGCCCTTGACAGATTTCTTGTCTGAGACCTAGGATAGTGTCATCGTTCTCCAGAGAGGTTTGCTTTTGTCAGGTTCCTGGGAAATTTGCAACCTGTCTTCACTGAAATCCAATATCAGGCGTTGATCTGATTTGAATCTGGCTGGATGCTCTATAAGGACAGTTCTACCCCTACTTTACCCTTACTCCTAGAGTACCCCTCCAAATCAGGGACTCTGTAGAAACTATACCCTTGGTGAGCCCTGTGCTCTTTCCAGAGAAAGAGCATTCCTCCACAACACCAACTTAAAAAAAAAGAAAAAGTAAACCATAATCCCAAATATAAAATAGATAAAAGCAACAGTGCTCTAGTTGAAACTAGACAGTAGGACCTGAAACAGGGAATTAAATCTTCTTAGTCTCATTGTGGTTCCTAAGATGGTTCCTAAAATACCTCCGATGAATCCACCTCTTCTAGAATATCTTTTAAAAACCATGTAATTTTAGAAAAAAGCACTTTGATCTACTTTTATAAAACTAGATGGCTGGCTCAAGCAAAGGCCTAAGCCATGCACACAAGCCCCTTATATCTAATTAGTTTTACTTACATCTATAGTCACAGGCTGCATCCTTAAACTCAGGCTTTTATAACTAAAATTTAAGCCAAGGATAATAGAACCTGAAGATGTGGTTGGCTCAGTACAAACCAGCAGTAGTCAAATGACCCCAAGCCTCCTGTCCTTTGTAGATGGACAGAATGTTTCAATTTTTATTTAGTCATTTATGAAATACTTTTAGAGTACCTACAATGTTCTAGACTTTGAAGATATCATAATTTTAGAAAGCAATCAATGTGTTTTTTATCTTCTAGTCTTCTGCTTAATTAGGTAGGAAGGCTATTTTTGTATTATGCTTTTAGTGTTATGTGCAAGCACCAAGCTCTCAGTAAGTCTATATTTTTATCTCTTCAGTAAATTTCCCCTTTTTACCACTTTAAAAAAATCTGGATTCTTTATTCACCTCTTTTATCAGTGATACCACTTCCTTTGAAACCCCCTCAGGCAGAAGCACTGATTCTATCGTAGCCTCCTCTCTTGAGCCTGGGAGGCTGTGTCTGCTTTCTGTGCTAACCCACAAATTCCTCCTGACTACACCTTTAGTTCAAAAGCCTTTATTCCACTGAAAGCCATGCCGTCTAACTCTGCCACTCTTTTCCCATGGGATTCATGCAGCAGCAATTTCATACACCACATGATTTCAGTAATATATTGGGTTGGCCAAAAGGTTCATTCGGGTTTTTCCATAAGATGTTACAGAAAAACCCGAATGAACCTTTTGGCCAACCCAATATCATGACTTACAATTGAATTTTGCCCCTTTTCTCACCATTTGTTATTTGCCCAACTCAAGGTTACTCCTCCTAACTGTTACAGAATCTAATAAATGGTCCACAGTTGGTCCTCAACATCCCACTCTATTATTTATCCTGGTGGTAACATCTAATGTCTTCATGGTTGCTTTTTCTTCTCCAATTATCCCTTCCTCTCTACTTCGACAACACACTTACTTATGTGGATATGCCTTGGACTTGATCAGTACCTGAGAGGAGGTGACCTTTGAAGTCTTGAACTCGGAAATTTCTCTTTTGACCACAACCCCTTATTCTTCTGTATTTCTCTCTCCCTCATGCCCACTAAACCTCATCACTGAAATAATTTTAACTTCTAGCTCCCTTGACCAGTTTTATTAGGCTTATTTTCCCAAGTCCCTCACTGCCTCCACTTTCCTTTACTTCCAATATACCATCTCCACACCCTGCAAGTTTTCTTATCCCCCCATTATTCTGCCAAATTAAAACATCCAGTTCAGGACTTAGTGTTCTAATTATTCTGATTTAGGTCTGATATAAGCTCCTGGAGAAAAAGTGCATGATGCTGTTGATTAGTTTCATTACAAGTGTAATACCTCTAATCTCAGTCAACATTGCAAAACAGTTCCTTTATTCTTTTCTTTCTTGAATTTATTTTTTTTAATTTTTATTTTGTATTGGAGTACAGTTGATTGACAATGTTATGTTAGTTTCAGGTGTACAGCAAAGTGATTCAGTTATACATACACATGTATGTACTCTTTTTCAAGTTCTTTTCCCATTTAAGTTATTACAGAGTATTGAGCAGAGTTCCCTGGGCTATACAGTAGGTCCTTGTTGGTTATCTATTTTATGGATACTAGTGTGTACGTGTCAATCCCAAACTCCCAATCTGTTCCCTGCCCCGCCTTTCCCTGGTAACCATAAATTCATTCTCTGTGAGTCTGTTTGCTTTGTAGATAAGTTCATTTGTATCATTTTAGTTCCTTTATTCTTTCCCAGCAGCTTCTGTTCCTATTCCCCATAGAGAAATAGAGAATACCCAGAAGTTTTCACTCTACACAAAGCCTCAGCAGATGACCCAGGTTCCTATTTCACTGAGAAAAGAAACATTATCAAGTAAAAATGTTCTTAGTTCAAACCTATATCTTCAACCCACTTTTTTGTCTTATTGAAGTGGAATAAATATAACTTCTGAATTGCTAGGTTAATTCTGCTACATATATTTTTGGTCCCATTTCCTCTTGCATCCTTAGAGATTTTCTTCTGTCAGTAAGCTTCATTCTTTGCACCTCCGTTTCTTTCACTCTCTTTACATAAGTTCCAAATACTCAACCCACAGACATGTTTATTATTTCCCCTTTCTGAAAAACCCTGTACCACACAACTTTCTCCTTCTCTTCACCACCATTTATTCTCTTTCCCACCCAATTTATTGAAATAAGCCTTACCTGCCACCTCTACTCCTTTACCTTTCTTTCATACATTATTAACCACTAAAATTTGACTTCTGCCTCTTCTGATCTGACCTTCTCAAAGGTCACCAGTGAAAAAATCCTATTTCCCAAATCCAGTGTTTTTTTTTGCTTTCCTCATTCTTTGAATCTGGCTATGGTATTTAACAATATTGACCACTTCTTCTTTCTTGAAAGTCTGTTCTCCTTCAACTTTAAGATAGGTTCTGTTTCCTTTTATTCCCTTCCTATCTGCTTTATCCACTCTCTCAACCTCCTCTTCTTCTATCTGTCTCTTAATTGTTGTTTATCAGAATTCCAACTTCTGTTCTCTCCTTGCCCTCACTCTTTCTTGGAGTGTTTCCAAGCATTCTCTCTTCAGCTCTCCCCTATATGCCTTAAAGCATGTCTTTTACCCCTACCCTACACTTCTCTTGAGCTACAGCTCTATATTTCTAACTGCTTCCTAGAAATCTCTTTCCATTGTCTTACACCTGCAGATATACCTCAAGTCTAACTTAGAACTTCTCTTCTCCACTTCTCACCACTCCAACGAAACCTTAGAATTCCTGGTTCTCACCTTACACTCTTTCCCTATTACTAATCCCCTCATTTTCTCCATTATCTGAGTTGAAAACCCTGGAATCACCCTAATTCCTCCTCCTTCCTCACCCCATTAAATCAATAGGTCAGATCCTCTCAGTTTTGTCTTCAAAGCATCTTTTTATTTGGTGAGGCTCTCTGCTTCCCCTTTGGACCCTCCTCATCAAGGCATCCCTGGCTTTTTCACCTAACCTGTAGGTGGCCTTGATGAGTCCTGGCTCTCTTCACTCTAGAGCTCTCTTACTTCTACTCTCAAGTTATACTTTTATACAATCTGACCCAAATAACACTCAGTTACTGTGTGCTGGAAGGAATTTTTAACTGAACAAAAATTTATTCCCTTCCACTAATAAATGAGTTATTAATGTACAGACAGTTATTAGAATTATTACCTTTCAGAATGCTTTTTAGATGTCTGAAATTAGTGGAGGGTTCGTTAAGGATGCTTTAATTCTACAAGGTGTAAAATAAGGATGCTTTAATATGAATAAATGAATCTGAAGTCATCTTTGCTTCTTATTGTGACTATTTATCAATTCTCTCTTACATTAGAATTTCCCCATTTAAAAAAGGGGGGGAAAAGCAAGAGAACCATGCCCACCACAAACTAGATCATCAAGAGCTAACTCTTTTGAACTGTTTCTCTTGGAAAGCCTTTAAAATATTTGCTCTTCTCTCCCTGGTTTGAAGACTTTTTAAAATTACATCTGTGATCATGAAAACCTTAGAAAGTAAAGTATACAATGAATAGAAAAGATGGAACTTAGTCAATTTTTCTACTTGTTAGAAGTTCTGATTGAACACATTCTTGGGAGGAAGGTGTAATAAATAAACCAAAGGACTTGAGATTTTAAGTAGATGCTAATTACATATAGATTCATTCACTATTAGTGTCAGTGATTGAGAGTTGACAGTTGTGATTCTAATTTTTTCGCTTTGGCATAGAGTTTGCACAGATAAAGCAAAGCACTGGAGATTTGGTGGTGCTGAATTTTTCTAAAACTTTATTTCTGATGTAAAAAAAAACCCCTGAATGCTTAACAATACATAACAATGCATGAATTAATTATGGAATCAGAATAAAATTCGGTGTTTTTTACTTTGAATTCTCTATTCTCATGTAACAGTCAGCATTCTACATTATTGCATTACCTTAGATCACAATAAAATTAGGGCAAAGAACGTAACGAAAGAGGGTTTTATTTTGAAAGAGTTTTAATATCTAGACCTGAAATTGACTGTCAATTTAGTTGTATTCATTAAGTGTGTGTGTGTGTGTGTGTGTGTGTGTGTGTGTGTGTTATAAGGTATGTTTATCTCAAATTAGTGAATGTGGAAGTGATTTTAAATGATTTTTTAAATACAAATAAGTATTTTCACAATGTTTTGAAATTTTGAACTGGTCCTGTAGGGCTGTAAAGTAGAAAAATGATGTCTTCTCTAAAATATATGTTTGACATTCTTCAGCTGAGAAAAGAAGTAATTTCTGGACATTCCATACATGACTACCCATATGTTGAGCTCAAAATCAGGTCATTTAGTTTCTCTTCTATTAAAATTAAATGTCATGATGTAAACATGGTGCAGCATTGACCTTACAAAAGACTTGAAAATACTATTCCTGTGGTAAAATTAAATAAACCTCTCATTTCAAATGGGTTTCAGAATGTACATTAGCCAGTTTTAAGATCCAGTGACTAACACTGTTATTAATTTGTGTCTTCCAGTGACAATGTTAGTCATTGCATCTTTGGATGTGTCAAGATACATAAAGCAGCTATAGAATTTTTTTTAAAACCAAATGTGGCAATACCAGTATGTAAGACAAAGGTTTTCATAATTTCATATTTTGTATGATTCATCTAATTATTCAGAAGGCTGAACCAGTGCAAATGCCAGGTCATTTTCTACTGTGTAATTTTTTTTTTAATTAGATAATGGAGAAGAACTGGTTGTTTTTTTTATGAATTATATTTAATTACAAATGAGATGGTAGCCACTTTAGAAAATGACTAGATTATAGAAGACAATTTCAATTTCATGAGATTCATTGAAGACAGAATGTCTAAAGATATTTCATACTCAAGTCTTCTGAGGGTCACATGACAATATTAAGTTTTGGAAGTTAACACAAAGTCAAAAATGCTGGTAAGTGCTGTCATATTTGAAATGAAATTGAAAACTCTATACTTTTATAAATGTCATATGTTGTACAAATATATTTAACACATATGTTTGTAATATGTTCCCCCTTGGGGGGAGGGTGACTGTATTTTGGCCCAACTGTGACATTATGCTAGCCCTAGTAAGTAGCTGGAGCCAGAGAATATATAATGAGATAATACTTTTATGGGCTGATAAAATTATTTTAATGAGTCCTTAAGACTTAATTAAGCTTCTGAAGATCCCTTCATATATTCCTAAGAGTGAGAGTTAAAGTTAGGTCAAAGTATATAACCCTTTAATCAAAAAGGAATGTATTCTCATGTGACCATTGTTAAATGAATATATTGTTTCCCTGCATGAAGTGCTTTAAGTTCACTTTTGTGGTTTTCATAAGAACCCTTGAGGGTCATTACTTTCCTTTCCCAATCCTTTAAGTTTGAATACTTTAATCTCCAGCTAGGGAAAATTTATTTATTAAAACTGAAATGGGGACTAAGAAATTTAGTCACAACAAATGAGTCTTTTGATGGAGAAAAGTCTGAAGGGAAATTCACCATTAATTTTTAGACTAGTCAAGTCATAACTCTTATACCCATGGGAATTCCATTATTGCCCTTTAGGAGTTTTTACCCAGTCCGATAACATGTCTTCATTCAGCATTGTTAGTCTTGGTTGCGTTCTTCTTAAATGCCACTCCAATTTTAGTCTTTCTAAATGAACTACTGGCTGTATGTCCTTTGTGTTACCGTAAAGCACATTTATCCCTTTTCTTTCCGAAATACTGAGCAGATGATGGGTGAGACAATGAAGTGTCATTCAGTCTTCATGAAGTGGAAACAGCCTTTTCTTTTTTCACATCCTCACTGTGCTCTGCACTAAAAGTGGTATTCTTCGAGGCCTTACGGTTTCAGAGCTGAAAGGCCAACCTTGGATTTCAGATCTTCCATGAGATACTTTTCTCAGGAAAGTGGAGTGAGGGGAGGTGGATTTCTGCTCCCTTGAATGCAATCGTTAATCACAGTGTTTGTAACTAATGCAAAAATAGTTTGAGTTGAAATTAAATAATGTTTTCATGGTTATTTATCTAAATGGCTAAACTGCACAAACCTAATGTCTCAGTCACCCAAGATGAAAAGTGATTGTTTATTATTGTGTATTTTAGGGACTTTTGAAAATTTTATTATTTAAATTGAAGTATGGTATACAATATTATATGTTACAGGTATACAATATAGTGATTCACAATTTTTAAAGGTTATACTTCATTTATAGTTATTATAAAATATTGGCTATATTCCTTTAAGAATGTTTTAAATCAAAGAATTTGGAATTCTTAAAGAACACCAAAATTTGGAGATTTTCCTGATGTTTGGTAAAAACTAGCTATCTCTCTTAAATTGGAGAATGTTTTTCTACTGCCTCGAGGGCTTTGCATATGCTAGTCCCTTGTCATAGAATGCTATCTTTCACCTCCATGCCCAATTAATTTTTTGACACTTAAGATTCAGCTTATATACTCCTACCTTGAGGGTGCCAACTCATGACCCCTCAGCCCGAGTCTTGATTCTTGTTATATGCTCTTGTAGATCTTTGAAAACATTATTTAAGGCACTTACCACAAGTAGTACTTACCCATTTTTTTTCGTACATGTGATTAGTTTTAATGTGTCTCCCCCGCTACACTCTAAAGCTCTGTCTGATTTTCTAACTCCAAACAGTTCCAAGTGCCTAGCAGAGTACTTTGTGTGTATTGTAGATATTCAATGCATATTTGTGACTAAAATATAAGAACAAGTGTAGGGATGGAATACTTTCCCCCCCAAAATTAATGTGTGCTTTCCTAATTGTAAACTATGCATTTCTAACGGACAGTTTTCTCTAGATCTCTCAGTATTCCAGTATGGGTTTGTTCTAATCCATGAAAACCACACTTCAAGTGTTTCTGGTGACCTGCTCACTGCCAAATTCAGTATAGCTTAAATATCATTTTAAGCTTTTAAACTTCAGTATAGCTTTACACACAGTGAACTGTCAGCAACATCCTTTCTTTTTTTAAATTTAGATGCCTTCTTTTAAAATTGAAGTATAGCTGATTTACAATACTGTGTTAGTTTCAGGTATACAGCAAAGTATCAACATCAATTTTAACACTGGCTTCTCTGGCATGACTGTCTGCACTTGACTTTTTTTCTAGTGACTCTTACATCTACTCATATTAGAAGCTATCTTAGGTCAGATTCTCAGATCTAAGTAAGGGATTGGGGAAAATAGGATAGAGAGAGGGAAAGGAGTCAAACAAAGGTATAATTTCAGGCAAAGTGCACTAGAGACCAGCTTAGTCTGATCCCAAAGGAAACTCTGGGGTACGAGTTATATAAGAGAGGTGGACTTTCATACTCCTGCACTGGGCAGTCACTGGCTAACAATGGTGGGGGGAATAACTTTCCCAGTACTTTGGCTTTCTACCCTTGCAGGAAGAACAGCTCAAGTAGCTAGAGGACTGTCTGAGGGGAGTCTCATATGTGGGCGCTAGAAGAAAAAGCACACAGAAGCTGCTGAGGCTGCATAGAAACACCAGAAAAGACAGGAAGGAAGCTGGGAAGAGTGCCAACACTGTTGCTCTAGAGGCTCAACCTGAAACATCATCCCTATCAAGGCAGATAACCATTTCTTTGCTCAACTGTGTATTCTATAATTTTGGATCCAACTACCATCTGTTCACAAAAGACATGTAAATCTACTTCTCCTT
Source organism: Stenella coeruleoalba (assembly GCF_951394435.1). Lineage (NCBI taxonomy): Eukaryota > Metazoa > Chordata > Mammalia > Artiodactyla > Delphinidae > Stenella > Stenella coeruleoalba. The sequence continues at coordinate 183,684,116 of NC_137169.1, read as the reverse complement.
CCCTGAACATTATTGCTTCCAGCACAGTTTTTTAATTATAAGCTGGAAGTGCCTAGCAGGTGATCACCAAAAGTGAGAAAAAAAAAGAAAATTAGGAAAATCATCAAAAACAATGAACTAAATTAAATGGCCCAACTATGACTCTTGCCTCACCCTGCCCACCTTATTAGATACCTACAAGGCTATCAAGCAATTTGCCTGGCCTCTGAGGAAAAGCTGTTTGACTGGGTCTTGAGAAAGAGAGACTGAGAAATTCAGGAGTAATTAATGGGTATGTGCCTGATTAATTGAATCCCATTAGAGTCTTACAGTTGACAAGGAGAAAAGCACACAGACATAATTATGTCATTTGATCAGCAATACAAAACCGTCCTAAAGCCTAGGAAATGGAGACCTTACGAGGAATCTTGCAGGAAAATGTCAAGTGTCAGAGATACAGGTAGTCTGTAACTTTCTAAAAAGGTAGCTAATTAGAAAAGAGTGTTGGGAATGGGTGGGAGAGATACAAACAAAGGAATCTGAAACCTTGATAATATTTATCTTGCCTCAGGATATCTTAACTACCATCACATAAAGTTATGCCAGGATTTTCCTATGGAGTTTAGGTTGTGGCTTTCATCTGGTGCGAATTGATTGCTACAGGACAGGGGCTTTTATCTCAAATCCAGATTATAAAATATATACAAAATAAGATTATGTTTTATAAATTTACATTGATTAAGGCATAAATTGGAAGTAAAGGAGATTCTAAAACTATTTAGAGAACTGTTTTAATGATATCTTTACAAGGGATCGTTTTTGACAAATGTCAAGACAGGTTGAGGCATTTAGATAGGTAGATAGTGATTGAGGGAGGAAAATTCATCAGTGAATGGATCATCAGGGCATTCTGCGGGATGGCATCTCCTTTACATGAACTAGATACCACAGCAACGGAAAAATCACTTATACATATTTGCACACTCTTGGATCCTTAAGGCTCTGGGGAGCAAGCTAGTATCTCCCCATAGCCATGAGGCTCAAATGAGACACATGAACACTATACTCACTACATGTGCTGAGTTCCTTCTGTCTTAAGTCCCTGCTGATCTTTTCAGAGTTCTACACCACCAGTGCCAACCCATGGGAAAAGAGCAAATATTGACTTTTTCTTCTGCCCGAGGATGACTTCATATCTGCTGGAGCCAAGGTTCATTTATTTGTTATCAGCATTCAGAAACTGTCATTTCCTTTTCTACCTGCAAGGCCTAATAATCACTTTTAAAACTCTTGCTTCTTTGTGTATTCATCACACATCCTGCTCTCAGATGTGGGCCTGAAACCTTGCTGAGAACCTGCTTCCCGTTTTGCTCCCTTGACTTTCACTGTGGAAAAAACTTTGAAAGAAGTTGGCCATACCTTTTGATGGAAGGACAAGGAACTAGGTAAATTGCTTGACCTTAATAAGCTTTCAGATTTTTTACTGTACTTTCATTCTTGAAGGATAAAAATGTTCTCATAGAATTTAACAAAGAATCTTATGTCATTGAGGTTTTTTATATTTGTTGTAATCACTTTAGATACTTAGAAAAATGTCTCTGTTGTGGCTGAGCGAGTCTCCAGGATTTTCCTATGGAGTTTCTGTTGTGGCTTTTGTCTAGTGGGAATTGATTGCTACAGGACTTGGGCTTTTATCTCAAATCCAGATTACAAAATATATGTCCAGCTTGGAAATGGTGGCAGTGCCTGGACAGGGGTGAGGAGTATGAAGCATAGAAGGGGGGACTGCTACTCTAGGTTTATCACCTCAATTGGAATGTGAATTCAATAGGTTTTATTACCAGTGGTACCAAAAAAAAAAGTTTTCACTGACAACAAAAGTCTTAAAACTGTAACTCATGGAGGATTAGCAAAACTATTAATTCAAGCCGAGGGGTACCTCATAAAAATGAATTTGTTCTGACTTGATCTAGTGGAGTTGGAAAGGCCAAGACTCAGGAGTCCAAACTTGATTCTTTTCATACAGAATAGGTCCAAATGCCATATATTCCAAGAAAAGTACAAATGTGAGATAAAAATGAGCATGTGCTCCTCTAGCCCATTGAAGTTAAAAAAATTACTAACCATGTCCACTGTTCCAGGAGCCTAGAGGGATGGTGAAACAAAACACCCACAATTGAGTGCATTTGCCAGAGCTACAAGGAAGTTTGCATGTTTTATGCCAAGATTTCGAAGGCAACATCTCCCATCCTGAACTTCCATGGAAACTCCCTCTCATCAATCTTGGTCCTTCTTTTACTCATACCCTTAAGTTGAAAAAAATTTTATTTTAGAGGGCAAAGGGCAGAACATTTTTCTCACTCTTCTCATATTTCCCTGGGTGACTAAGTTCTCATTCAACACGGGAGAGAATGTTTATTCCAGAACTGCCTGTGGTGTAGAATGGCTCCAAATATTCCACCTACGTCTGTGTAAAGGGTTATGCAGTGACCAGCTGGCGAGGGTTGGAAAACAATGAGAGGCTTGCCACTCAGCCCACAGAGGGTTTGTGAGTAGCTAGGGCTGAGTCCTTCTGTTTCTGCTTCTCACCCAAGGTTATCAGTCTGGCTGCTATGCTTGGAGAAGCCTGCAGCCCCTGAGAAGGCTCACAAAGAACAATACCTATTTGCTGTTTTTATGACTTTGGTATGAAGTCTAACCAAATCATTTACCTAATGGAGGCCACCTGTTGGCAGCTGTACCTATTCAGCTGCATGGTACTTAACTTCATCCAAAGATGGGGTTTGCTGTGTTATGTTATGAAGGAGCAGATATGGTTCTGAGCCTCTCGACCAAAACAAAAGTGAACTAATTGATGACTACTGCTTTCCACTTGTTTCCTGAGGCACACCCTTTGTTTCTTCTCACTCTTGCCCTTATATCTCATAATCAGTTTATTCATTTTCTTAGCATTGTTTATGCTATTCTTCTTGCTTTCCTAACTGGCCCCTCCCTTAGTTTCTGTTACATATTAATCTAAATCCAACTTCTCTTCCAAGCTTATCATGCCTCTCTACTTAGTTCGTGGTGATTTGTTTGTGTGTTTGTTTAGTTTTGCTGAATGTTTTTAAATCTTAATGTAAACTTTTTAGTCTTTTTCTTTTGGTTTCTGGATTGGATTTTGTTTAGAAAGGCCTGTCCTATAATGAAATTAACTTTTTATTTTCTTTTGCAAATGGAATGTATTTTGATTACTTTTGATTATTTTTGATTATATTTGATTTTGATGATTACTTTTGATTATTATTTGATTATATGATGATTTTGATGATTTTGATGATTACTTTTGATTATTATTTGATTATATTTGATTACTTTGATTATTTTTTGATTATTACTTTTGATTACTTTTGATTATTTTCTTTTGCAAATGAATGTATTTTGATTACTATAATTAGTAATCTAGTTTTGTTTGAGTTTTTGCTTCTGTAAAAATGGCTGCCTGATTATCCCAGCATCATTTGTTGCACTTTTCTCTACTGACTCAAGTACCATCCTTATCTGGTGCTGATTTCCCATGTGGATTTGGGTATGTCTCTAGATTCTCTTTGCTAGTACATAGATCTTTCTATCTCTACCAGTGCCAATAGTTTTCATCATTCTGGCTTAATTTCATTCTTTTATGTCTTTATCCAACATATTTATTGAGCACCTACTGTGTAACAGGCATTCTTCTGTGTGTTGGGAATACACCAGTGACCATTTTAATCCCTAGCAGTACTTTTAATCTTTCATTACTTTTGTGGATCAGAATTCTTCTTGTGGATCACTTTCTTTGCTTGTTTATTGTCATACAAATTTTAGAATCAGTTTACCATGTTAAAGTCCTCCTGGGATGTTTATTGGGATTGCTTTGAATTTCTACCCTAATTTAGGGAGAATTGGTATCATTTAAATATCACATATTCCCGTCCAGAAAATAATTATTTTTCTATTGATTCAATACTTCTATGTTCCTGCATAGAATTTAAAGCTTTGTTTAGATAGGTCCTGCATATTTTTTGTTAAGTTTTTTTCCAGATATTTATCTCTTTTGTTTTTATCGTAGATGGTATCTTTTCCCCATTATATTTTATCATATATTTTTGTACTGCAAAACTACTGATTGTTGTGAATTATTTAACCAATCACTATGCTGATTTCTCTTATTGTAAAAGTTTTTAATCAATCCTAATATTTTCTAGGTTTACATATCTATCTCTTATTTGCAAAAAAATTATAATTTTACCTCTTCTGTTATGATTTTTATTTTCTTTCTCTTGCCTAATTACATGAGATTGTAATTCCAGTAGTGATGTTGATAATGGTTATCTTTATTCAGTTTTGGATAATAATGGGAACACTTTTAGTACCCCATCATAACGGTGGGTCTTGATTTGAGCTGCAAAACTGTTTTTCACCCAAGAAACTAATCTATTAATTTTTATTTTAAATTTTATTACCACGAAGTTGATTTAATTATTCTCTTTGACTCTGAATACAGTGGATTATATTCATAGATTTTTAATTTTTTTTGAGTAAAACATTTTGTCCCCCTTCCATTGTATTTTATTTAGGTTGAATCATAAGGAAGTGAATTGTGTGGGTGATTGCCACTAATTCTATTTGGGGTTTTTAAAAAACTGAGTCTGGGATATTGGCCAAAGAGTCGAATATCTCTCCCTCTTCTTACTTCCTTTGTTTAAATAAGGAATATGTATGTCGTGTGTATAGATAGATAGATATAATAGATATAGATATGTAGATATACATATAGATATTTTCTTAAAGTAGCAATAAAATAAAAAATTAAAAGTCACAGTTAACGATGTGCTATAAGCTTGCTAGTTTAAAACATCCTATTAGAAAGAATTCCACAGGACATCTGGCTCAGATTTGCCTCCTCTATAACTAAAACCCAACAGTTGGGCACAAGTGTTCCAAATACTGTGTTTGCCCTCCTTGAGCTTACATCAAAAATAAACTTGGTTTGAATGATTATTCAATAAGTATTAAACAGATCAGCTGACTCTGGCCTTAAACCAAGTCACTACAGGTATCACTTACTAAGAATTATTATCTAGTTTCTAAAACCTTGAAAATCTTGTGGAGCTTTACTGAGGTCTAGAAGGCAGTAGCTGAAGGTGTATATATAGGACATCATACAGCAAACTCCCAACGATATTCTTTGGTCATGTCTTTCTATCTCCCAAGTTTCACTCGTGGTGGTTATTAAGAATCAGTCCTTCTCTCCAAATTCCCTTCTCTACAGTGTCTTCCGAGCAGTACTGTTTTCCACTCAGTTCCTCCTTACTAGTCTGACCCAGCATTCCCTTCATTCTACCTTAAGAAAAGCCTGTTTCAGGAAAGGTGAAACTTCCCACCACCCTCAGAAAAGACTGAGCTTCTCAAGAGGGATAGTTCCTGCCATAATTCTAGCAAATAAAGCCTTTCATCACTTTAAAATTATACTGCTGCTATCACGGCCACACTTCTACCTCTTAGGTGGGAGTTATCAAAGTGAAAGAAATGCTGTGAACCATCAGAGGAAGGAGGAATTTCAGATAAGCAGCTACCCATGCTCCTTCCTTCCTGGGAGCACTAAAAAGTTTTCAGAGGTGACATTTTGAGGAATTATTTTGGATACGCACTGGGGCAAAGATATAGCTTTAAAATATAGCATTCTACTTTGATCTTTTTTTCTTTTTCTTTCTTTCCTGTTTTTTTTAAAAAATATTTATTTATTTATTTATTTTGGCTGTGTCAGGTCTTAGTTGCAGCATGCAGGATCTTCTAGTTGTGGCATGTGGGCTTCTTAGTTGTGGCATGCAGACTTCTTAGTTGCTGCATGGGAACTCTTAGTTGTGGCATGCATGTGGAATCTAGTTCCCCAGCCAGGGATCAAACCCGGGCCCCCTGCATTGGAGCATGGAGCCTTACCCACTGGATCACCAGGGAAGTCCTCATCTTTTTTTTTTCAATTCATTCATTGATGAATCTCTTGCAAATCAATGCCACTTTTATGCAAATCAGTATATAGTTGTCCTAACTTTGATGCAGAGCCTGTTTGGAAATCTCTAGTGGAGTTCTCTGAATTTTAAATAAAACATGTAGTTTTTGAGATCATTTGAGCCCTTGGGCACTTAATTAACTACTGATTTTCCTATCAGGGATTCATAATTGAAGATAAAAGAAGTTACAGAGAAAGGCAGCTTGGGTTTTTTTGGATCCTGTCATATCCAAGCAAGACCAGAAAACAAAAAAGAGTATTTCTCTCCCAACTCTTCTTCGGATGAAATATTTTTCTACTGCAGAGCAGAAAGGATAACTAAGATGGAAAAAAATATGGCTTAATGAGGAGTTGGGCTGGAGGAGGTAAATTTAGTTGAATAGTGGAGCTTAGCTCTTCCTTGCCCACTTTAGAGAAGCAATTTCCTTTCTTACTAGAGTTTGGTTACTAAGGAACAAGGCTTCCTAAGGAAGTAGGTCGCCCACCCCTTTCTTATGAGAGTGACTTCATTATAGGAAAGGCTATGTCATACTGGTGTCATTATGTCATACTGGTGTCATCAGTCAAAGGAATGACAAGAAGTGGTTTATTACTGCCAAACAAAAACTGAGGTATTAAGAAATGAAGCAGGGGACCTCTGAGTGCAAACTTGTCTGTTCTCCCAGACATTTTGTTTATTACTGCCAAACAAAAACTGAGGTATTAAGAAATGAAGCAGGGGACCTCTGAGTGCAAACTTGTCTGTTCTCCCAGACATTTGGTTTATTACTGCCAAACAAAAACTGAGGTATTAAGAAATGAAGCAGGGGACCTCTGAGTGCAAACTTGTCTGTTCTCCCAGACATTTTGTTTGTTTCCCAAATAAACATTTTGTTTATTTCCCACATTTTGTTTATTTTGTTTATTTGAGCATCTATTTCTGTAGCTCCATCAAGGATGTGAGAATCAGGTTTTATTCTAAATATTGCTGTTCTAACATTAGCCAGTTAAAAAACAGAATCATAGGAATTGAAAGGACATCCAGGGCTTTTTTTCCAGACATTCCCCTATTTCACAGTGGCCTTCCTAAACCCTTCCCCAAGTGTATCCTGTTTGCCCAGACCCTGAGGAAGAAACATCCCACGGTCTGTTTCAGAGTCCAACATGGTCAATGTTGGAAACTACTTCCCAGCCAATCCAAGTGTATTCAGTCCAAGTCTACATTTTTTCTACTTCAATGTGAGAGCTAATAAAAATAATCTTAAATCATAAAATCTTAGCAGAAAAAGAGGCCTTCAAATGTCATCTAGGTCAGTGATTCCCAACCAGAATTATACTCCAGGCTGTTAATAGACCAGTGGTTCACCTATGCCAGACTGAGTTCTGGTGCCTGGAGAGCTGCACATCAGATCATTTAGGCAGCTTGTGAAGAATCCAGATTTCTAGGCTCCCCTCTCCTACCCTAGATCCTAATTCAGTAGGTCTGTATTGCTAAAGTGCTCCTCTGATTTCAGAATCTGTACTAAAACAACACCCCCATCCTAGCCAATGTAGGAAGCCTGCCTGCATATCTAGCCCAGCTCTGCTTCAATGCGTCTAGTGATAGAGAGGCTGTGGGGAAGGGGGCGGGGAGGGGGCTGTCCATTACCTAATGAAGCATACAATCTCTTTTCCAAGCAATTTTAATTATTACAAAATTTTCCATGTACCCGGTTGAAATCGACCACTGCTTGACTCTTATTCATTGGTTTCAGTTCTACAATATAGAACACAACAAGAAAATGTAAGTCTCTAACAGATTCACTCTTCAAATGTTTGTTGATCAGATGTCATATTTCCCCTCTCTCTCTCTTTTTTTCTTTTAAACAAACAGAATAAAACAAATCATGATTCTCTGAAATCCAGGAAAAGGTCCTGGAGCACTCAACCAGGAACTTTCAGTCCCACACCTTGATCCATACCCCAATTAATTAGCCAACTCATAGTTCATTTTGAATTAAAACTTCCTTGCTCAGAATGCCTTTGTAAAAGTCAGTCCTGTCCCACTCTTACTGTGTAATAAAGATCTTCTAGGAAGTCTCAGATTTATTTCAGGCTATCTTTGAAAACCTTTGCATCACCCCACCTTCCTCTAGATCTCTCACCTCACTGCTTTGGGTCTGAGTAGATATTAGAGCCTCAAGAGGTCCCTTGTTCCTGCAGAACCCAGGGGGACCTGAGCTGAGTTACAAGTCCAGCAGTTGTAGATTTTATCCAGGAATGAAGTGCACATTTCTGTTTTCTATCAATTTTCTTCCTTCTCCCATCTCCTTTGCCTATGTCTTACTTCTTTCACATCTCAGCATGGATATTACCTCCTTGAAGACACTGACTCCCCATACTGGGTGAGGTTGCCCACCCCATCATGTATTCCCATAGTATCTGTGTTAATCATAACAGCTACCATGTAGCATGGAAATTACCCGAGTAGTCGTCTGGTGGCTCGTTATTATGTTATAAATTAGTTCCTTGAGGACATGAACTGTGTCTTATTTACTGTGAACCCTAGTTAGATACCTGGTAACTGCTCAGTCAATGATTGCTAAGTAAATAACTAAATGGATGGATAGATAGATGGATATATTGGGCTAAAGAGAAGCTTGAAGAATTCTGGATGAACAGAATTTGCCTTCCCCTTTCACTTTTTGGGTGGTTTCTTAGCTTTTTCTCAAAATGGTCACTTGAGAAGTCTCCAGTCTTGCCGTGAGGTGGTGTTAATTGCCTCTATGTATGTATGTATGTATTTCCTCCAGGCCTGGAGACTCCCAGGGAATTCTGCCAGTAAAGTTCCCAAGCTGATCTGGGAAAGAAGCATCAATGATGCATTTAGTTTCTCGCCCTTGAGACTGAAAGTTTTCCTATTTTCCAGTTGGTAGGTGGGTTGGGAAATTTTTTTTTTTTTTTTTGGGTTGGGAAATTTTTGAAGCTTATCCAAACCTCATCTTGGCATTCCTAACTTTAATGAAATGTTACAAAGGCTCCTGTCTCCTGGAAAAGCTAGTTTGCTGGAAGTAGCATGACACTCCTGTGATGGAGATTGATATGCAACATTCCTTCCACTCCTGTGTTGCCTAAGACCTCCCAAACTGCATTAAAAAATCTGGTATTTTCTCGCTGGCAAGTGTTCTCCCATCAGCCATGCTCTTCCCAGGGAATCGCATTCTTCTTTCATGAGTAAAACATTATTTTATTCTGCCAGTGAGTCATTGGGACCCAGTGCAATTCAGAGGAGAAATACAGAACTGAAGTTGAGCATGTGGTTCTAAATACTTGGATTTACATTTTATGTTGCGACTAAATGAGCTCAAGGCATCGTCCAGCAGAAAGCACTTCCACGTTCTGTTATGCGCAGCTTTCCACCATCTCCACCCAGAAAAATGAAATAGATCTTGGGTCTTTCCTATTTATTCATACTTTTCATACTTGGTATCTCTCTTCCAAAGTAACTTCCATATAACATTTTCTCCTATTTAAATGACAGTGCATGGTAAGTTACAGTTTAAAGCTAATTCAAGAGAAGGACCACATACAAGCTAAAAAATGACATATATAGAGAGATTATGATTGGGGATCAGTTCCATTACTTCACAGTCTCACTTCAATCAGTCTCTTCAGTTAATTTAGAAAATAATTAAACCTTAAAATACATCTCCAATTTTACTTCCTAGTTATCCTTTTGGGGTGAGACAACATGGTAAACTCAAAAGAACATAGGAAAATCAAATGCTATAAAGTATTCTGTTATATGATCTTGTTGCACCCTGTTCTTTGGCTTTACAGTCATTGGAACAAATAATTGGCTATTGTATTTTTTTGGTTTATTTACTTAATTTTTTAAATTAATTTTTATTGGAGTATATAGTTGATTTACAATATTGTGTTAGTTTCTGCTGTACAGCAAAGTGAATCAGTTATACATATACATATATCCACTCTTGTTTAGATTCTCTTCTCATACAGGTCATTAAGAGTATTGACTTCCCTGTGCTCTACAGTAGGTTCTTATTAGTTGTCTACTTTATATATAGTAGTGTGCATATGTCAATCCCAATCTCCCAATTTAGTCCTTCCCGCCATCTCCCTTGGTAACCGTAAGTTTGTTTTCTATGTCTGTGATTCTATTTCTGTTTTGTAAATAGGTTCATTTGTACCATTTTTGAAATTCCACATATAAGTGATATCATATGATATTTGTCTTTGTCTGACTTCACTCAGTATGACAATCTCTAGGTCCATCCATGTTGCTGCAGATGGGATTATTTCATTCTTTTGATGGCTGAGTAATATTCCATTGTGTTTATGTACCACATCTTTTTTATCCATTCCTCCACTGATGGACGTTTATGTTGCTTCCATGTCCTGGCTATTGTAAACAGTGCTGCAAAGAACATTGGGGTACATATATCTTTGTGAATTATGGTTTTCTTTGGATATATGCCCAGGAGTGGGATTGCTGGATCATATAGTAGCTCTATTTTTAGTTTTATAAGGAACCTCCATACCGTCTCCATAGCGGCTGTACCAATTTACATTCCCACCAACAGTGTAGGAGGGTTCCCTTTTCTCCACACCCTCTCCAGCATTTATTGTTTGTAGGTTTATTTACTTTAAATGCCTGTCTTCCACTAAACTGTAAAGTCCAGGAGAACAGAGGCCATGTCTGTTTACCCAGAATCTAGAACAGTGCCCCATACACTGTAGGCACCCATGAGTAATCGGTGAATGAATAGGACTAACTATTGGTTACCATCTACTTGATTGAAAGCAAGCCCAAAGGGTTCCTTTTAAGTGTCTACGGTTGTCCCATGGTAGGATTAAAGGGAAGCCCACAGAGCTCTGCACCCTTCTGTTGAGACCCCCACACCCACCCCCACCGACCGCCGAGTCTCCCAAGCTCTGTGCTCAATACTCCTCTTCACCTCACCACTACACATGGCCTGAGGACTAAATGCAGGAAAGCACTGTGGTCAGAACTGAGCATCCATCTTCACCAAAAAGTCTTTAGGGCTTGCCCGAGTGTTATCCCACCTCTCCTCTCCTCAGACTGCTCCACATTCCTTACTTGGACTCCATCTCCAGTCCTCTCAGTCAGATCCCCCAAATCCTTCTTCTGGTCTGTGTTCTTATAGTCATGCCTCAGCAAAGTCTCCTATATACACAACCTCTTTTTCCATTACTCTCTTCATTAGTTTTTCCTAACTGAAATCTAGGTCTCCTTTAAAGACACCACTTCTTCCACATCCCTTCAAAGTGAAGGCAATTTTTTTTCTTACAATCCTTGTACCACAGTACTGGAGGTAAGTATTTGATTATTAGTTCTTCTTCCAAATATTGTTAACCATCCCCTTTAAACAATTCTCTGAAAACACCTACCATTAGATTCTATGCACATCACTCACCTATCTCCTAAGCTCTAGGTCTCCCACCTTTTTCAGTAAAAATTTTACCCTCTGTTTTCCCCCACCCACTACACTTGTCAGAATTTTTGATGCCTCATTATCCACAGAGATAATCCATTCTCTACTTGGTCTGTCAGTACCTTGATCTCATTTCTAGTGCTCTTACCCTCCACCTGACCTCACCTCAGTCATTTACTTCTATCAGAAATAAGACAACAGGCCCAAGTGGAGTCACTTATGATAAACCCCACGTCCCCAAACTGAGACTTAACATATTTGCAGTTTTGACTCTTCCAGAAATGGAATCTTAAACCAGTCAATCAGGAATCACCTGATCAGCACTAGTGAGCACTAGTGCCTGACAGACCCCTGCCATCTCGTTAAGGAAAGTGACCATCCCACAGCCAATCCACTTTTGGTAGTATAACTTCCTTGTTCCTGCTCTCTTCTGACTACAAGAGTCTTTCATTTTATCCAGCTCCTTGGAGCTCCTTTCTGTTAGATTGGGTGCTTCCTGACTCATGAATCATTGAACAAAGCCAATAAGATCTTTAAAATCTATCCCGTTGAATTTTGTTTTTTAACATTCCTACACTTATATACCCTAGAACATATAATTTGCAAGGACTGAACCTCACTTAAAACTCTCTGATCACCACTCTTAATGTCTCCAGTTCAGTTCCTGTAGTAACCCTCCTCCACTCCCCAAGGATCCTTCTCCCATTCACCCTGTTCTCTTTTCACTGACTATTATCTCCTCCACAGCCTGTCTTCCCTCCTTACCCAAATTAGTTCACTAGTTTATTCTCATTACTCCCTTAGATATACTTCCAATTCCCTTGCCCTTTGAGTTGCTCATCATATTCACCTGGTTAGGTCCAATTCTTCACTCAATTTGTTTGCACCTGAGCAGCTGAATATGGCTGGAAAAAATATACAACTAGGCAGACTGATACATTTGAAATTCGTGGGTATTAACCTCAAATGACATCATCATACTGCACTTACCAGCAAGTCTTTCTCCTGCTTTCTAGGATGTTTAGTTTTCACCTTTTCCTCTCTCTCCAAATCTCCAACAACTCTACTCTTCCTCCCTCTCAGCTGATTACTCTGCTTGATATTTCACTGCAGAAATAAGAGCGATCAGAAAAGAAGCTCCTCATCTTTTCCCCACCAAATCTCTAACCTCCCTGCACCTTTTGTACCCATAGATTCTGCCTCCCTTCCTATGGAAATGAATGTATTTTCTGTCCCCCTATGTGACGTCAACCCTTCCACCTGTGTCCTGGATCCTTTTTTTTCATTCACACTGTGTCAGACTGATTGACGCTTTGCTATCTTAAGAGGGAACAATCTTCATCATGAGACCAAGACATCAAAAACCTCAAGGTTTTAGCAAAGAAGAATTCTAGGAGGAAATCCTCAATGGAGGTGGGGGTAACAGTTTAAGCAGAGCTTACTCTGATAGCCCAAGTTTCATCTTCCCCTTGAGATTTTGTTGTTTATTTTTGCAGCCACTACCTTATCCTGTACTCAGAGGTAAACTGTTCCCCTAAGACTTTGATTCATGTACTGCCACAACCAAAATTAAATTTTGGTCTTTGGCATAACTGAGGCAGTCTGGATTTTCCCAAAGGCATTTTACTAGAAACTAAAGAAAAATACCTTAAGATGTTGTGGCCCAACTTATGTATAGAAAAGATGCATTCGTTTATTTGTTTATTCATTACGTCTTAGCTATCTATTAAGCATCTCCTATTATACTTGGTATTGAGGATAAAGACAGAGGTTTTAGCACGTGGTATGTGTTTGCAGATGGCTCAGAATCTAGGAGAGAAGACAATAAAAGAGAAACAAATAATTGCATAGAAAGTAACAGTATATAAATTAGGTACAGTGGTGGGACAGACATGGGGGTGATTTTCTTTACTTGAAGAAGGTGGGAAGGTGCATAGAGGGGAGGGTACTTGAGTTTAGAGAATGTAAACAGGTCAGTGTAGATGGAGTATTGATGTGAGAGAGGAGAGAGGTGAGGAAGAAACTAGGAAGGCAGACAGGTGCTGAGTCTTGGAGGATGTTAAATATTATACTAAAGAGTTTAGACTGTATCGTGCATGTGCAGTAAGGAGATGTTGACTTTTTTAAGCGTTAAAGTTTACATGTTAGCCAATTTTCTTTGGCAGGGAGACTATTTAGGAAGTCCAAGAGAAAGAGAGAAGGTGAGGAGCTAAACTTAAAATGTTTAGGAGGATGAATCATTAGGTCTTAATGACCAATTGGAAGGAAGAAGGGAACGGAGTCAAGGATGACTTGCCTCTTTCTAATTTGGATGTCTAGATGGATGAGGGAAGAAAACAGTAGTGAAAGGAATAAATAATTTCCAGTAGCAAGTGTTTTGACTGTATCCTTTTTGAGATTAACATTAGAAGTTAATTTTTGCCTGCAAAATCATCTTTTGTGACCTTTTCTCTAAACTGGATTAATGAATGATATCATCTAAAATCCGTTGTGTGTGTTATGTTATCATGATTTTTAAAAACGAAACAAAACTATTTGCAAGATGATAAATCCATCCCCATGACACCCCAGCATTTAGTGAAGATATCTGAAAACTCCTTCTAGAGCTCACATCCTGACAAATATGCTTTGGAAAATTCTATTCAAATTCTTTTCTATCAATGTTAGCTGAATATTGACTTTAACTCATTACTCCAGTAAAGACACCATAGCCAGGTTTATGCAAACATGGTAAAATAAAACATACCAAAAGGAGTCAGTCTTTCTGAATTATCAATTAGACAGTTCTGTGATCTCAGGGCGATTGTTTCCAATAGAGAAAATCAGACCATCCAAAAGATCTTAGCTGTGTCTACCATGATCGTATAGATTGGGCCATATAATTGGTCCTGTGACTACTGATCTTGAGTCACATAACTTGAATCTGAGAGATAAGCATATGTTATCTTTCTATCCGTTTATGCCATTACCCTTTATTAAGGAGATAGGAGGTAATATATAAATGATAAACTCCCTAGGAATTGGTTAGAAGTATGAATAAAAATGAGAAAATGAAGCAGTTATGAAGTTCTTTGACATTTAGAGATGGTGAAACTAGGATCATAATGTTAATAGTGCTTATTCTATTCCAGGCAATATTCAACACTATGCCTCTATGATCTTATTTAATCCTCACTATGATCCCATGGGTTAAGCATTGTAACATCAGCTTTACACACGAAGCTGCTGGCTTTAGAGAGGTTAAGTCACTCATTCAAAGAAGCAGAGTCAGTAAACAGCAGAACTGGGATTTAGCTAAAGGGCCAGTGGAAACCCCAAGAGTTTAAGAAGCATGGACTTGAACCTAGGTCTCTGTTCCACATTTTCAGTGATGAGTTGTACCTGAGACTAATCTTAGGGCAATGAAGTTAGGCTCCAGTAAGCACAGCAGAGACAAAGAATGGAGAAGATGTTTGTTATTATCACCCTTTATGAGGTACACACACACAAATAACATGATGGAGTTTCTTCTAGGAAATCTGACAACCCTAAATTCTGGCCACCTGTCAGGCCTCAGCATGGCAGATGCCGGTCCTAATACACAGAAAGACAGGATGCTTAAGTGTGGTGGTCATCGAAGACTTTGTTTACATAATCTCTTAAAGACTTCTGTAAAATGATCTAAAGCTGTGTAGTTACCGCTCATGTTAAGTTACCGGATAAAATTTTTCATTTAAGTTTAAATAATTGCAAAATATGAAATTTCCATGTGTTTTAAATATTACTGCCAATTAAACTGTTAAATCATTCTTTTAAATATATCCAGCGGTATCTAAATATCATAATGGTTTGATACTGTCACCCACATTGGAATAGATGAACATGTTCTATAATATTTGAAAGTTTTGTCATTATCTTTGAATTAGTATTTCCATTCCCGCGGAGTTTTATCCTAATGTAATCTATTTTAGCGTTGAAGGTCTTTCATTGATTACCCTATCATTTTCTTTGTAGAAAATATATGAATATAAACTGAAATTTCCTGGGTTGCATTACCATACAATTTATTAGTACAGAATGGTTGAAACATGAATACGTACCATGTGGAATGTAATGTAATTGGCTAAAATTTAGAACATTTTTACTTTAAAAAAAAGTAAATAGGAGTTTTTTATTCCAATTGTTTCAGACATTCCATTCATGGATGAGTTTCTCATTACTAGAATGAGACAAAGTTCACCAATTTTACTCTTATTTTTCGTTTGTAAACGTATAAGCACTGAGAAATCTTGTTCACATGATTATGTAGAAATGTCACTCAATAATCCTCCTTTTGTGTTAAATGCCAACACTTACATCAGGACATTGAATAATAAAAAATTTATTTAGTGGTCTATCAACTGACAGATCAATTAAGCCCACCTCCAGTTTTTTTAAAATCAAAGAGCTGAAAACCATCCAACTTGCAACAAATCTCCTGTAAGTAGAGTCATTTGCTTTCTCAATACCAACATCAATATTTTTAAATGTCCCCTTGTTTGTCACCCAGTGATTTTTTTATACACTGGATCAATGAACCAAAGCAACTTTAGGATAGATAAGAGATGGTTCTTTCTTTTGTAAAGTGGACAAAAAGTTATTGTGAAGAGCCAGATGGGAAAGAAAAACCTAGGCTTGATCATAGGCATTTAATGGACTCTGAGGATAACCTTGAAACCATCTACATCTGCATATCCCTCAGAAAGTCTTCAGATACAATCAGGATATATACAACACTTTGAACACTACTTCTTTAGTGCCTGTGCTTGTATACATGGAAATCATAGTGTTTGGGGTCATCTGGGGTGTCTTTATTCCTAAGTGATAGCTAAGTGCCTAATTAATGTGGTTTGAAGGGCACCAGAATGTTTTTCTGGATTCTAAATTTCTCTCAAAGCAGTGGTTACCATTACTCATCTGAGTAAAGACCCCTCAAGTATGTAATTGGTACTGACTGGGAAGAGTAATAGCTACTGTTTACTGAGTATGTATCATGTGCCAGATACTTGAAAATTTTTACATAAATTTAATACTACTAGCAACCCTATGAAGTAGATGCTATTAGTCCTACTTTACAGATGAGAAAAATTAAGGCACAGAAAGATTAAATAACTTGCCCCTGGTTTCACCAGTAGTTGGTAGAGCTGGTCTTCAAACCCAGGCAGTTTACCTCCAAGAGCTACTAAGTTTAACCATTAGGCTAACAAGCTCTCAATATTATTCCTATCTTTACACACTAGATTTCTTGGATTAATTTTCCAGACATATTTTGGGACCTTGAGAATAAGGGGCAGAGAACAGATATGGGTTTGGGGGTTTTGTTTGTTTGCTGTGGGGGAACTATAGGTAATGCTATAGAATGCAAGTAGGAGTGGGGTCTTATAGCAAGGGCCGTGGACAACTGAAAGCATGAATGAAGATGTTGGGTCTTGGAAATGGAAGACAGGGGTTCAGAAACAAGGAAAGCGGGCTTCAAAGAGAAAAAAGAGATAATGACTTTATCATAATGGTTCTCTGCCCAGACCCACCAGGAATTTGGTGGGCCAAGCAGAGAATAATTCCATTTGGTCAGTGATAGATGTTGAGTATCTTGTGCATCTAGGTGTATATGGAAAACCTATAGGAAGGCCTATAATGCCAGTTACTTCATTCACTGGACACATGCTTATTGATTGAAGTCTCTGTGCATGGATAGTAGCATACTAAAGATGTGCAAAAATGATCAGGATTATAGGGCTTCCCTGGTGGCGCAGTGGTTGAGAGTCCGCCTGCCGATGCAGGGGACACGGGTTTGTGCCCCGGTCTGGGAGGATCCCACATGCCACGGAGCGGCTGGGCCCGTGAGCCATGGCCACTGAGCCTGCGCGTCCGGAGCCTGTTGCTCCACAACGGGAGAGGCCCCAACAGTGAGAGGCCCGCGTACCACCAAAAAAAAAAAAAAAAAAAGATCAGGATTATAAATGCCTTAGATCATAAAGTGTGACTGTCACAGTAAGTTCCCAAGTCAGGAATGTTTCAGTCTTAGTTTCACACTATTTTCCATTCTACTTGCCAGTAGCAAGTTTAAAACAAGGCAGGAAGAACCTAGGTAGATTAGATCAACTAGTACTTTGGGATGAATATTGAAAAACACAAACCTTAATGTATGCCTTGGAGGTCAGAAAGTCAGTACTTATGAGAACCAGAAAGGAATTCCCAAGGTCTTGGCAGAAAGTACGTTTGGCCATCTGGAACCACAGTTGCGCTGTTTGCAGCATTGCATTAAACCCTGTATTTAAGTGTGGCTATTGTTTAGATGGAAAAGAAGATAAGCAGAAGAATTAGCACCCAAACCATGGAGACGTGTGAGTTGGCATTTGAGATTGTACCTAGAAAGAAACAAGAAGTTTGAGACACTGCTCTCAGGTTCCCTGCTCTTTGTTCCTGGAAACCTTCTGAGGGCCAGAATATTATAAGAAGTTTGCTGATAAATAGCCATCAAACAAAGTCAAAGAATTGAGGATTAAATGTTAAACCCACCTGGAAAGTGCATCAAGTAAGAAGGAATTCTTGCCTTTGTTGGTAACTATACTGAAATCATTAAAAGTCTAGAAAACCCTAAGTTAACCTAATTCTCCCCTTGCCATTGTATATACCCTTCTGTAAAATTTGACAGAGGATTTAGGACATCACTAAAGCGAGAGAATCTTAACCCACATGTTGTAAATATGAGTCAACTGTGACAAAGCTGTCAAAACACTAATTTAGTGTGGGCACGGGACCAAAGTAAGGGGAATGTCAGCGTTGTATACCATGAAACAGTCAAGCACTTTTTTACTGTTAGGTTTACCTCTGGAGTTTACATTTTAAGAGGGCTATTGATCAATTGGAGCATGTACAGAGGAAAATAACCAGAGTGATCAGGGACTTGGAACCAATTCATAAAAGAAACAACTAAAGACAAATTAGAAAACTTGGCCTCAAAAGAGAACAAGGAAGAACTGATTGATTCCATGTTTGAAGGAGTGTCATGTAGGAAAGGGAACAGATTCATTTATGTTGATCTAGAGGGCAGGTGGATAGGGAAGTTTTAGAGAGGCAGATTTAAGGACATGATTGGAAAGAATTATCTAATAATTCAAACTTTTCAATCATAGATCGGGTTGTCTTGTGAACTAATGGGCTGGAAATGATCAAGGAAAATCTGTCATGATATTATAGGGGGCGGGGCTTCTGCATTGGGTACAGGTTTGGGCTGGGTGACTTACATAGTGCTAGCTCTTGCATTCTGGAACCTCTTCCCTCAAACCACTTAACTCTTGACACAGATTTTTTTAATGAAAATTGCACTTGGAAACTCACTTTCTTTGTCTCTTTTACTTTAGAGATAAGCCTACCACATGAGAAAAGTAAATCCACTTGCTTATCGGGTTACATTTACTTATTAGAGAATATGAATATGGTTTGGAAAATAACCTTCTATGGGGGGTGGGGGAGGTGTGGTCTGAATTTGAATTGTCTCTCATACTGCATTCCAGGTCCCAAACACTTCACTGTGAGCAAAAGGAAGTAGTTGATATTTTTCCTCAGAAAAGAAAGACTTTTTCTGTTTGATGATTGGAAAGCATTCCTGCCCTGGGAAAGGTTAATAAACTTTAATACCCCTTTGCACACCAATATTCTATACTGAAAATATGTTTAGACTTCCCCTACCTCATTCAGACTTTATAACATGATACTAGCTAATGATTCAGGTTTACTTCACTAGAGTCTTATAAATGACTAGTTTTTTTAAAAAGAACTTTATATACTGTTATTCTTCAAAATATTCTGTATGGCATATGCGTTCATTCACTTATATATTCAGAAAATATTTATTATCCTATTACATCTGGGAATACAGGAATGAACAAGACAGAAAATTCCCCTGTTTTCAGGGAACCTAGATTCTAAGTGAGGGGAGACAGAAAAAACAAACTAAAAACAAAAGTCCTTAACAAACAACATGCAGAAAAGTGAATGGGTTGAGGATAGACTGATAAATGTGCTTAGCTAGTTTTAAGTGCTACATAAAAGAGTGTAATAGTGGCTGTGTAAAGATTGCTAACTGAGAGTATTTGCTCATGTTTCCCGGAAAAGCTAATGTTTGATTTGAGACCTAAATAAACAAAAGCCATGTGAAAATATGGAGAGGACCTTTCTAGGCAAGAGAACAGCAAGTGCAAAGGCCCTGTGGTGAGGAGACTGACTTGTTTAGGAGCAGAAAGACCATGGTGACCAGAGGATAGTGCCCGTGGAAGGGAAAATAGTGACGGAGGAATGAGGAAAGTACATGGGGGCCAGATTGTGAAGACTCTTGCAGGCTTTATAGAGAAATTTAGGTTTTATTTCAAGTGCATTTAAAGTTATTAGAGAGTTTTAAGGAAGGAAGTAACACAATGGGATTTTCTTCTTGAAAGAATCTTTTGGCTTCTGTGTAGCAAGTGGATTGGAAGGAGGCAAGTAAGAACCAGGAGAAGGGGAACTATCATAATACTGTCCTCATAGAATAAATAAATATTTATTGATGAATTAAGTGTCTGGGGCTGAAGCCAAGTTCCTTGTTCTTTCCATGAACTGTGCTCTTTTTATTTGGCTCCCAGGTAATGAAATTACAAGCACTATGTACACTCATATTTTAGAAGACTTAAGGGAGAGAGTTGCTGCCTTGTGAGAGGACTAACGTTCAAAATAGGGACATGGTATCCCCAACAGGTAGCTGTTCAACTGAAAGAAAATCATGGACACAGGTGACAGAAGAGGTTGGTGGGAAACAAAGCAGAAAGAGACTCAAGGGTTACGGTCCCTTAAGCCCCTGCTCCTAATGCTGCCTATGTTGCTCTAGTTATTTAGCCTATTCTGTCATAACATCACTAACAGGTCCTCTGCACCTCTTCTAAAGGCTCTGTGCTGACTGGTTGGCTTTCAGTTTCACAGCAGAAGGCATAATCTACTGTCTCATGGATGCAAGAGCAGTGGTTCTCAAGCTTTAGCATGCATCAGCATCACCCGCAGGCTTGTTAAAACACAGACTGCTGGACTCCATCCGCAGAGTTTCTGGTTCAGCAGGTGGGGCCCAAGAACTGAAATTTCTGTATATTTCCAGGTGATACTGATGCCCCAGGTCTGGAAACCATGCTTTGAGAATCTCTGGCCTATAGACATAGAGCGATAGGTGAGAAATGAGAGAGAAGATGATAGTGATTAAAGCAAACCCCTGTTTATGGCACTAGTGCAATAGATACATATAAGATAAAACCAAGTTAACTTGAACTTCAAAGGTATCTTAAGTGGGGAAAATGTCAAAAGGAGGAATTACAGCTGCAAGAATGCAATACAGGGAAGAATGATTTTACCCTTTGCTTGAATATGGTGACATGGCTGGGAGCTTGGGGTTCTAGGGTATTTGCATGGAATCAAATTGCATGTGACTTTGAGTTCCAGATGTTAGAAGCATCTTTCTCTTTCCTCTGGCCCAGTAGTTCTCAACCTTGGCTATTCATTGGAACAGTTTTTGAAAATACTAATGCTTGGGTTCCATGGCCAAAGATTCTGATTTAACGAGTTGAGGATGTAACCTGGGCATCAGAATGTTTAAGTGCTTTCCAGGTCGCTGTGCTGCCAGTGGTCTAGCTTCTGCCTCGTTCTGTTTGCAATCACTCTCTTTACCCTGAGGCCAATTCTTCATTTCCCAGTGTGGAGCATTGTAGGTTGAATGGAAGGGACAATGGTGGACTTCTTAGGGCTATCATTAACATTCGTCACTGTCAGCCTAAGAACAGGAAAAAAGAGCCAGGAAGAGAAACTCAGGTGTAACTAGACAGCTGGATCAGAAGTGATTCTCAGTTAGTGGCTCTAGAAAGTAAGATAATTTTAGATATTGGAGGAAGGGGTCGCTTTTTTAAAAAAAAAAAAACTTTGCACAATTAGCTGTTTAAAGAAATCTTTTTTTATAAAAATGATAGCAGCTTAGAATTCTTTGAAAAGTAATTAATTATTTTCTGGTCTTGATATAGGTCGTTTGAAAAAAATTTCAGTTGCCTTCAGAGGCAATCCTGTTTTCCGATTAGTTCTTACCTTATTGGAATAGAGACAGCAGGCTTGGCTAAGCATTTGATTCTTATTTTCTGTTACATCACTTTTTCCAGCAAACCACTTGAACATGTATATTTTGTTAGCCTATCCTTGTCAGATCTCAGGCAACCTGAGAGATGAAGGGAAGAGGGTGAAGGGGAATCATAAAGACCTGGAAGCCCTCATGGGCTCAGGCTGTGGTTAGGGTGCTTGCTGGAAATACACCAGGGAATGGAGAGTAAGTTACAGCCATGCTAAAACACGTTAGCCAGGTAACCGTCGGAAGGATTTCCTGTTTGCCTCTGTGGGACACAAATGAGAATTCTTCTTCTCCTCTGATTTTACCCATTTGTGTTGCAAATGACTGTGTAGATGGTGGGTCCTTTGACTCTCTCTATCAGAAGGCTCTTGCTCTGTTCATCCAAATACAGAAGGAAAGATGGGTGTCATGGTCCTTGAGTGAGTCTGTCTTAATGGCTGAGTTTGACATAAATTTTGCCATTAAGTGGAGAGAATCGCCAGGCCTCCTGAGTGGAGAACCTGGAATGGGGAAGACTGCTTTCTGTCCTTCCCCTGGGTACTGGAGTATCCAGATGGTTAGTAATGGGGGAGAGGAGAGCTCAGTTAGTTACGAAGGAGACAGAATCAATGCCAAATTCAGAGGTCCAGGAATGGTTACTCTGGACGATCATCATCATCACTGAATGATCAAGGAAAGGATCCCCACCAAGTCGGCTCAATCTCTAGAAGTGGAGTTTACAAACGTGGGTGTGCCTGAGTCTTCTGGGATGCCTCTTACCAAGGCAGATTCCCTCTTTGGATGTACAGTCCTGAAATCTACATTTCTAAAAAGAAGCTCTCTCCACTAGTGATTCTAATACACTTGAAAAACATTGCCTTGGATAACATTCACTTCTGGACTTAGTCATTGAATGTGCTGAAAATCATAGTGTCTAGAACATGGAAACATAGAGCTAAAATTTACGCTGGGAATGACTTGGCTATATGAGAGAGGACAAAGGTGTGGGTGGGAAAGAAAAAAGAAAACAGGAGCACGCCGAGATCAACAGAAGAATAATTTTAAGGTAGCTGGAGAATGTGAGGCTTCTGAGACCCAGAGTACCAGACTCAAATCACACATATGTCTCTGTCCAATGTGCCTCAGCAATACATCAGACGTATTGCTCTATCATGGAAAAACTAGTTGATTTAGACTGGTCTTGACTTTTCAAATACCATACAAATCAGTTTTAAAGTATACAACTAAATAAACTAAAGTATACAACTAAATCAGTTTTAAAGTATACAACTAAATAGTGAGATCTGACAAGGACAGGCTAAATAGTGTCTAGTATATTCACAAAGTTTTGCAAGTATCAGCACTATAATTCCAAAATATTTTCATCACCCTCTAAATAAATTCCCATTCTCTTTCCTCTCCAATCCCAGGAAACCATTAATCTACTTTCTGTCTCTATGCATTTTCCTAGTGTGGAAACGCCATATAAATAGAATTGTACAATCTGTAGCCTTTTGTAACTGTCTTCTTTGGCTTAGCTTTATGTTTTCAAGGATCATCCGTATTGTAGAATGTATCAGTACTTCATTCCTTTTCATGGCTAAGTAATAGTCCACTGAAGGATATACCACATTTTATTTATCTATTCCTCAGTTGATGTATATTTGGATCGTTTCCATTTTTGACTGTTATGTGTAAGGCTGCTATGAATATTTGTGCACACATTTTTTTGTGGATATATGTTTTCATTTCTCTTGGGCATAAGCTACAAGTGGAATTGCAAGGTCATATTGTTACTCTGAGTTTAAACTTTAGAGGAACTCACAAATTGTTTTCCAAAGTGGCTGCACCCTTTTACATTCCAACAGCAATTTGTGAGAGTTCCAATTTCTTCACATCCATGCCAAAACTTGTTGTTATATGTCTTTTTTTTTTTTTTTTTTTTTTTTTTTTTTTTTTTTGCGGTACGCAGGCCTCTCACTGCTGTGACCTCTCCCATCGCAGAGCACAGGCTCCGGACGCACAGGCCCAGCGGCCATGGCTCATGGGCCCAGCCGCTCCGCGGCATGTGGGATCCTCCCAGACCAGGCACAAACCCGTGTCCCCTGCATTGGCAGGCAGACTCTCAACCACTGTGCCACTAGGGAAGCCCCTATATGTCTTTTTGATTATAGCCATCGTAGTAGATGTGAGGTGGCAGCAAAGTGTGGCTTTGATTTATATTTCATTAACGACAGATAATGTTGAACTTGTTGGTCATTTGCATATCTTTAGAGAAACGTCTATTTAAATCCTTTGTTTGTTTGTTTGTTTTACATCTTTATTGGAGTATAATTGCTTCACAATGGTGTGTCAGTTTCTGCTGTATAACAAAGAGAATCAACTATATGTATACATATATCCCATATCCCCTCCTTCTTGCGTCTCCCTTCCACTCTCCTTATCCCATCCCTCTAGGTGGTCGCAAAGCACTGAGCTGATCTCCCTGTGCTATGCAGCTGCTTCCCACTAGGAACCTATTTTACATTTAGTAGTGTATATATGTCAATGCTACTCTCTCCCTTCGTCCCAGCTTATCCTTCCCTCTCCCCATGTCCTCAAGTCCATTCTCTACTTCTGTCTCTTTCTTCTTGTCCTGCTTCTAGGTTACTCAGAACGTATTTTTTTTTTTTTTAGATTCCATTTATATGTGTTAGCATACGGTACCTGTTTATCTCTTTCTGACTAACTTCACTCTGTATGACAGTCTCTAGGTCCATCCACCTCACTACAAATAACTCAATTGCGTTTCTTTTTATGGCTGAGTAATATTCCATTGTATATATGTGCCACATCTTCTTTATCCATTCATCTGTCAATGGACATTTAAGTTGTTTCCATATCCTGACTATTGTAAATAGAGCTGCAATGAACATTGTGGTACATGACTCTTTTTGAATTATGGTTTTCTCGGGGTATATGCCCAGTAGTGGGATTGCTGGGTCATATGGTAGTTTATTTTTAGTTTTTTAAGGAACCTCCATACTGTTCTCCATAGTGGCTGTATCAATTAACATTCCCACCAACAGTGCAAGAGGGTTCCCTTTTCTCCACACCCTCTTCAGCATTTATTGTTTGTAGATATTTTGATGATGGCCATTCTGACCCATGTGAGGTGATATACTTCACTGTAGTTTTGATTTGCATTTCTCTAATGATTAATGATGTTGAGCATACTTTCATGTGTTTGTTGGCAATCTGTATAGCTTCTTTGGAGAAATGTCTATTTAGGTCTTCTGCCCATTTTTGAATTGGGTTGTTTGTTTTTTGATATTGAGCTGCATGAGCTGCTTGTAAATTTTAGAGATTAATCCTTTGTCAGTTGCTTCATTTGCAAATATTTTCTCCCATTCTGAAGGTTGTCTTTTCGTCTTGTTTATGGTTTCCTTTTCTGTGCAAAAGCTTTTAAGTTTCGTTAGGTCCCATTTGTTTGTTTTGGTTTTTATTTCCATTTCTCAAGGAGGTGGGTCAAAGGATCTTGCTGTGATTTATGTCATACAGTGTTCTGCCTATGTTTTCCTCTAAGAGTTTTATAGTGTCTGGACTTACATTTAGGTCTTTAAGTTTATTTTGAGTTTATTTTTGTGTATGGTGTTAGGGACTGTTCTAATTTCATTCTTTTACATGTAGCTGTCCAGTCCTCCCTGCACCACTTATTGAAGAGGCTGTCTTTTCTCCATTGTATATTCTTGCCTCCTTTGTGAAAGATAAGGTGACCGTATGTGCATGGGCTTATCTCTGGGCTTTCTCTCCTGTTCCATTGATCTATATTTCTAGCTTTGTGCCAGTACCATACTGTCTTGATTACTGTAGCTTTGTAGTATAGTCTGAAGTCAGGGAGCCTGATTCCTCCAGCTCCATTTTTCGTTCTCAAGATTGCTTTGGCTATTCGGGGTCTTTTGTGTTTCCATACAAATTGTGACACTTTTTGTTCTAGTTCTGTGAAAAATGCAGTGGTAGTTTGATAGGGATTGCATTGAATCTGTAGATGGCTTTGGGTAGTAGAGTCATTTTCACAATGTTGATTCTTCCAACCCAAGTACGTGGTATATCTCTCCATCTGTTTGTATCATCTTTAATTGCTTTCATCAGTGTCTTATAGTTTTCTGCATACAGGTCTTTTGTCTCCTTAGGTAGGTTTATTCCTAGGTATTTTATTCTTTTTGTTGCTATGGTAAATGGGAGTGTTTCCTTAATTTCTCTTTCAGATTTTTCATCATTAGTGTATAGAAGTGCAAGAGATTTCTGTGCATTAATTTTGTATCCTGCTACTTTACCAAATTCACTGATTAGCTCTACTTGTTTTCTGGTAGCATCTTTAGGATTCTCTATGTAAAGTATCATGTCATCTGCAAACAGTGACAGCTTTACTTTAAACACAGTAAGTTAAGCAAAATGAGAAGACAGAGAAACACACAGCAGATGAGGGAGCAAGGTAAAAACCTACCAGATTAAACGAATGAAGAGGAAATAGGCAGTCTACCTGAAAAAGAATTCAGAGTAACGATAGTAAAGATGATCCATAATCTTGGAAATAGAATGGAGAAAATACAGGAAACGTTTAACAAGGAACTAGAAGAACTAAAGAGCAAACAATGATGAACAACACAATAAATGAAATTAAAAATTCTCTGCAAAGAATCAGTAGCAGAATAACTGAGGCAGAAGAACGGATAAGTGACCTTGAAGATAAAATAGTGGAAATAATTAATGTTTTTTTTATATTGGAGTATAGCCGATTAACAATGTTGTAATAGTTTCAGGTGCACAGCAGAGAGACTCAGGCATACATATACATGTATCCATTCTCTAATGTTTTAATCGCTTGCCATGCTTGAAACACCACTTCAGCCATGTAGCTTAGTGTTCTTATGGAAGTTAGAGAGCACATCCTGAGTAAGAGGGACACTAGCATGATTTGTTTGTTTTATGCATACCCTTGGAGAAAGAAAAACGTGTGTAAATAATACAGTGAACCAAGAAAACTGAAGTTCTAACCTTCTTACAGAGTTGCTCATGACCTACAATGTCATTGAGATGAGACTATTTGCCCCTCCTAAATTCAGCTTTCCTATACATAAATCCTTGTGTTAACTTTTTTTGGTGACATAAGCTTTGTTTAGGGTCAATTTTTTTTTAAATAGATATCTAAAGAGAGGCATCTTTTATTTATTTATTTTTGGCTGTGTTGGGTCTTCGTTTCTGTGTGAGGGCTTTCTCTAGTTGCGGCGAGCCAGGGCCACTCTTCATCACGGTGCGTGGGCCTCTTACTGTCACGGCCTCTCGTTGTGGAGCATAAGCTCCAGACGCGCAGGCTCAGTAGTTGTGGCTCACGGGCCTAGTTGCTCTGCAGCATGTGGGATCTTCCCAGACCAGGGCTCAAACCCATGTCCCCTGCATTGGCAGGCAGACCCTCAACCACTGTGCCACCAGGGAAGCCCTAGGGTCAATTTGAATTAGAGACCAAGCAAGTAAAACTTCATCTTTAAAAAAAAAAAAATGTTTACATAATTCATGTGCAAGCTAATGTGTATCTGAGACAACAGAATACAATTTGACATTAATATGACTATGATAATTATGTTGGTACTCCCCCAAAATAGTCAACTATGAAAGGGCATAACTTGTCATCGAGGCTTAATTTATGACTAAAGGAAATGCTGTTATGAAATGTAGCTACATATTAAGTAAGAAAAGTTTTCCTAGAATAAGAAGTGTTTAAGAATGACAGTCTTATAAAAGCGTGTCAGTTGTATGAGCAGAAATGATGTGTACTAATCAGGAATGACCATTTGAAAATGGAAATCTAAGCACACGTAATATTTCTTATCATTTTTAAGACATAACTGAGAGGCTATAGGACAAGTTTTGTGAAAAAGTAAAATCACTTGGTGTTTTAAAAAATTGCAGCTGATAGGAACACACATTTGAATACTACCGTCTTATTTTTGTGGTGTTGATGAATACTTTTCCATTACTAAATAACTTTTGGAAGAGGCCCAGGAGAGACACTATCTCAGAAAATAACCTTTTTATGTGTTAAGAATAGTCTTCAAAGATTTAATGCAGACTACTGAAAAGTACTGTGTGACTTTAAGTTGTACTCTTAAGAGTTTGGTTGGTATTTGGTGTCAATATTAGATTATATTGAAACAAATCCAGGTGGCAAACAAATCCATTGTTTTACAAAGACCTGGAACTCAAATCTGCCTGCTACCTTGCTCACAGAAATCATTTTGTTCCAGGAAGTTGAAAATCTCACCCACTGTGGGTGTGGTTATAGCTCCAGGAACTGGACATGCCCCTGTGCTGGAGCCACAGACAGTGCAGTACTTTGCTTAGGGAACGCAATGACTGATACCAAATCTGCTGTAGAACAGACAAGTTAGATGGCTTGGTCATTCATTACAGGGTGCGAAAAACATGTTTTAGCTTCTTGGGAAAAGAAACCTGACTTGTTTCTGTTTTTCAAAGGGAAATTCTAGAAAAAATTTATGGGAGAGGTTAGAGCTCCCTTTTAAGCCTATTTCTTACTCTGAGATATCGTAGGTGTGTACAAATTATTGACATACCATGACTACAAAAGGTTATTCCTTGTCCTCTCATATTCCTAGGCTCAAAAATAGAGATTTTCCAACACTCTTTCCCTAAAAAAAAGAAAAACAAAGAACAAACAAACAAGCGAGAAAACTTGGCCATTTTCATTGTTATTACAATGTAAATATTAAAATATTTTCCTACAGGGGCATTTATTAATGGTACCCAAATCTATTATTTCATTTGCTTTTTCCTTAATAAAACTATGTCTTTAGGAAACTCATTTGTTAAGGAGGAGCATGACCCACTTTCACACATTGAAATTGTTCTCTGTTCCACCTAAATGAAAGTGATGGCCAAAACTGCTGTTCCAAACTTAGGGATTTGAACACTGAAACTCAAAAATCGTTTTCTGAAATCAGATTTTTGAAAATGAGCTAAAATTGTTCAAGTTGTTATTCACAATTAATATTATTGGTGTGAGCACAGAGCTGAGGAACAGTGCCCTAAATACAAAAACCAACGTGAAAAGTCTCTCTGTTTGGAAGAACGTATGTTTGTGACTGGCTATCATTAAAGTGAATAAAATAACACATGATTCCTGGTTTAAAAATAGGGGGCTGAATTTTCTATAATGCATATCACAAAGTGCAATAGAAGATCTGACATTGTCAGGTTTCTGATTCCTAATCAAGGAACTCAACTACAAAATTTAAAGTGCAATAATTTTAAATTTCACACATGCACCCCCCCATACACACACACATACAAAATCTTAAACAGGATGTTCACCATCATGGAACACACACCACAGGTCAATAAAAATAGATACAATTTAGGCAAAGGATTTAGCTTGCTCTGACATGCTTTATTTATTTGTGTTGGCTGCCTACTTCTTGGCTTCTGAGTTGTATCTAGTTCAACTCATGTATCTGTTATGGTAGCACCAAGATTCTTTGATTGGTTATAGATATTTATGAACTGCCTTAGGTTCTTTCTGGAAAAAGATGGATGGATAAATGGATGGATGGGTGGGTGGATAGATGGATGGTTGGAGAGACAGGCAGATAAATAGTAAAAATGGATTTCGATCCACACTTAGATGTGCAGGATATACACATTGTTTATATTTTTATATCTTTACTTAATTACTACTTTGAGCTCACAATTACACCATAGAAAGGAAGACTTAAGCTAGTCAATTTAAGATTCCTTCCCCTTTTCTGCAGACCCATGGCTCAGTCCTGAAGAACTTACATAGAGCCAGACATTGGGTTGCAGGAAAACATCATTTGTCCCCACCGGTTTTTACTGAGACTCCATGGTTCAGTCTTGTCCTCCGTTATTAGTCCATTCAAGTCGCTGTTGAACTGTCCCTTCCTTTTGCGTTAAGCCTGGCAAATCTCCTTACAGATTCTGGGCCCCATGGTGAATCATGGGGACTATGTTTCTGCTGCCAGATCATCCTGGGACACAGTGATCTTACCAATTGTCTGTGGCATTCCCTTGCCATGATCCACCACATAGTAAGCCCTCCTCTCTGGCTCTGCTCCTTTTCCTGCAATGTGCAGATTCTCTCGACTCCCCTAAATCTCTCAGGGGTCTTGCCACCTCTCTGGGACTCTTCTCAGAAAACACGATGTCAGACCCCTGTCTCTGGAGCCCACTCATTTATCTACTTTCATCATATCTGTTCTTCCTCTACCTCTCCCCAGCCTGGAGAAACTTTTTCTAGCAAAGAGGGAATGTTTTCCTCCAGTCTTGTTCCTCATACATTTTAGATGAACCCAGAACTCTCTTCTTCCGTCACAGAGCTGAGGATTTTAGAACCAAAGCAAAGAAATAGCTCTCAGAATATTTTTGGCTTTCTACCCTGTCACATTTCTCCTCCAAGGCAATAATGACAGAGACAATAATTGAGTAAAGGTGGTTTATTTTTTTAAATTTTATTTATTTATTTATTTTTGTATAGCAGGTTCTTATTATAAAGGGAGTTTAGACGTGAGGAGACAGGAATGCAGTGGGGGAGCAGGGAGGAGAGAAAGACAGAAAGAAGACTTGTAGAACATAAGAGAAAAGAAAGTTGAGAATCACTGTTCTAGAATACAATATTAAAAAGCACTCCAGGGCTTCCCTGGTGGCACAGTGGTTGAGAGTCCGCCTGCCGATGCAGGGGACACGGGTTCGTGCCCCGGTCCGGGAAGATCCCACATGCCGCGGAGCGGCTGGGCCCGTGAGCCATGGCCGCTGAGCCTGCGCGTCCAGAGCCTGTGCTCCACAACGGGAGAGGCCACAACAGTGAGAGGCCCGCGTACTGAAAAAAAAAAAAAAAAGCACTCCAGATGGTTTGAATAGTTAACTACTCAAAGGGCAGATGTTGCAAATATCTGGGTGGTGATCCTAATGAGCCTTTTCTGCGTTATTGGCATCCCAGAGCTCAGCGCATTCTGCAGCATTGTTACAACTAAAAGCAAAAGGCTGTAAATACCCTCACGTGTGACTTGCCTTCCTTGAAAACAAATTTCTCTGAAAAGTAAGTGCTTTTTCAATAGATTACCCATTGATTGCCAACACACATTCCTTAGTCAGTTGTCCTGAGTTACCTCATGGAAATTAATCCTTTGCAGGGTTAATTTTCTCCCACTGCCAGGTTAATGTTAAACCTTCCACTGCCAGGTTTGAGTTGCTTAGGCATGGTGAGTGTGACGATTTGCCTCCATCCATCTACCCATTTTACTCACTCACCCACTCAACATTTGGTGGACACATATGCAAGGAAGTGGGAAAAGTACGGATAAAATACAGTCACTGCCTCCAAGGATTCAGCCTATTGAGGATGGCAGACCTACACACAGACAGTTACAATACAATGTGGTAAGGGCTCTGATAGAAACTAGCCAAGGGTTTTAGGGGATCTTTGAGAAGCTGTGCCTAACTTTGCCTTCCCTACCTCAGAGGTATCAGAAGAGTCAAATAGCCAGTTATTCTGTCTCTAGCTACCACTAGGGCTCCTGTACTCCTTTTCCTAGGCAATAGCAGCCATCCTAAAGCTAGTATCTTTTATTTATTTATCTAGGTAGTTTTGAACTCCACATGCAGGGAACTGAGTTAATAATTCCCTTTAGTTCATGGACCATTAAGCCGTTCATCAGTCAGCTACCAGGACACCTAGGAGGAGGCTAAGCCCAGCAAGCTAGCAGGAGGGCACAGACTTTGGAATAGCAGCTTTAAATGAGGTCGGTCTCCCCTACTGTACATTGCTTACTTGCTCAACTTGTTGATTTACCACATTATTCCACAAAGGATAGGAGACTGGTGAGAGTAAGTTAGATCCTGCACTCACCAAGGTCAACAGTAATCCTTCCTGGGTTGTCCACTTGCCTTGATTTGAAACATTTGAAAAGAACACATACCTCACAAACACCAGTGTTAAACTGCTTTTGACAAAAACTTTTATTTCTGAAAATCTGAAGTGTTTCTAATCAGAAAAGGATTATCAGCTTAATTCAGAACATTTTGGAGCTAAACAGTTCCACCTCTCGTTTCTTTGGACGTTTCTATCCCCTCCCTCCCTCCCTCCCTCCCTCCCTCTCTCTCTCTCTCTCTCTCTCTCTCTCTCTCTTTTGTCATCACTCCACCCTCAGAAAGTTGCCAGCTTATGCTTTGGACCACATCATGTCACCATTATTCCTCTACTTGGAGGAATCTCCCTTCCAGATGAGTTAATGTGTTGACATCAATACAGGAAATAAATATTTCTCTAGAAAGCAATGCTGCTTCCTTTTTTTTTTTTTTTTTTTTTGCAGTACGCAGGCCTCTCACTGTCGTGGCCTCTCCCGTTGCAGAGCACAGGCTCTGGACGCGCAGGCTCAGCGGCCATGGCTCACGGGCCCAGCCGCTCCGCGGCATGTGGGATCTTCCCAGCCCGGGGCACGAACCCGTGTCCCCTGCATCGGCAGGCGGACTCTCAACCACTGTGCCACCAGGGAAGCCCGCTGCTTCCTTTTTTGACATGTTGTGACAAGTATAACTAAATGAAAATAAAAAGTAATGAAACAGCTTTCAACTCACAAACACGTATCACAGTTAGTTGTTTACATGTCTGTCAGCCTTGTGAACCTGGAGTCTGGGGAAGGAATATGGGCTTTGGTATTAAGTAGCTTTACTTTAGTTCCTTATATAGTAATGCAGGAGCTGTGTGTGCTTAGTCAAGTTCCTTAGTCTATCTGAGCCTCAGTTTTTTCATCCGTTAAAGCCTTGTGTAATAGTGGTCTTGTGCTTTCTGCTTGCTTTGTACTTGGCATCTCCCTCTGCCCAGCAAGCCCCTCCTTTCTCTCTCCTTTCCACTTAATCTGAATCTCACCCATCCTTGAAGTTCAAGTTCTAGTCACTATTTCCCCGGTTGCTGCAGCCCACTGTGATCTCTGCTCCTTTGAACTCTTTTTAGTAAACAGATACTCTTCGTACTACTCAATTAGCACTTATCACACTACCTTTGTAAAACATTCTCAAGGAGAAAGAAACGAGAGCCCAAGAAGTAGGTCTAGATCAAAGTGCTTTTTCACCAATTTTCTGGTTCAAGTCTCTATGAAACATGTCTTGGTCTTTCAGTGGTAAAATAGATTGCCCTGGTACTACTTCTTAGGTATTCCATTGTAAATTCTCTGTCATCCATCTAGTTCTAGTTTGAAAGAAAAAAAAAGAGATAAAAAATGCCATCGGACACTGTGGCTCCACCAGGGGTGTGAGCCCTCTGACTCTTCCTTGCCATTTCCCTTATCCCCCACTGGACCAGGAGAATTACGAGTTTTTCCCCTAACAGCTGAGATCGGCATTGCCACTGCTGTCAAATGACAAAACAGACAAATTTGGCTAACACAAGACCCAAGTTGAAACTTCAGTCTTTCTACCTCTGCTTGCCTTGAGTAAAAACCTTCTCCAAATCACTCCTGACACTGCAGCCAAAGCTGCTTTCTTGCTCTCAACACTTTGACCAGGCTCTGCAGTGATTTTAAATGGTTATCCAGAAGCTCTGCTCCATTTCAGAGTCCTTTACCAGACAACAAACAACTTGTTCACTCTGGCTCCACATTTGGTCCTACACCACTTCTATCTGGGACTGTGTTGCAGCACTAGCTTGGAATATTGAGTGTTCTCTTTGAATCAGCATCCCCCAGAGTGCCTAGTCCTTACTTATAATGTTCTACAATGTTTTTTGGATTGCACTGAAAAGGACGTCATCATTCCATTACCTCCAGATTCATAGTTATCTATTATTCTGCTTATCATCAATGAACGCATCACTTATTTCATTTTAATACTTAGCCAGCCTATGATGTCTCTAGGTCATTTATATTTTTTATCATGGGGTCTGTGCAGCCTGGGTCTAGTCTTTTTCTTCCCCAAGAATTTAGGAACCTGTTGAACATACAGCATCCTGCTGTGTACTGGGTTGGCCAAAAGGTCTGTTGGGTTTTTCTGTAAGATGGCTCTGGTAGCACTTAGTTGTCGTTTAACTTCATTCGAAACAGTTGTGTTAGATTGTATGTGACAGCTGTCGTATCAGCGTGCATTTAAAAAAAGACATCAAAATTGGTGGATTTTTGTGTAGCCATTTTAATATTGAAGATGGAAGAAAAAAAGCAACATTTTGGCATATTATGCTTTATTATTTCAAGAAAGGTAAAAGGACAACTGAAACGCAAAAAAACAGACTTGTGCAGTGTATGGAGAAGGTACTATGACTTGATCGAATGTGTCAAAAGTGAGAGGCAAAGTTTCGTGCTGGAGATTTCTTGCTGGACGATGCTCCACGGTCTGCGTAGACCAATTGAAGTTAATAGCAATCAAATTGAGGCATTAATTGAGAATAATCAATGCTATACCATGCAGGAGATAGCCGACATACTCAAAATATCCAAATCAAGCGTTAAATGATTTGCACCAGCCTGGTTATGTTAATCGCTTTGATGTTTGGGTCCCACATAAATGAAGTGAAAAAAACCTTCCTGACCATATTTCTGCATGCATTTCTCTACTGAAATGTAATGAAAACATTCCATTTTTAAAATAAATTGTGACAGGCGATTAAAAGTGGATACTGAACAATAATGTGGAACAGAAGAGATCATGGAGCAAGAGAAATGAACCATCACCAACCACACCAAAGGCCTGTCTTCATCCAAAGAAGATGATGTTGTGTCTATGGTAGGATTGGAAGGGAGTCTTCTGTTGTGAGCTCCTTCCGGAAAACCAAACGATTAATTCCAACAAGTACTGCTCCCAATTAGACCAACTGAAAGCGGCACTCGATGAAAAGCGTCCAAAATTAGTCAACAGAAAACTCATAATCTTGCATCAGGATAACACAAGACTGCATGTTTCTTTGGTGACCAGGCAAAAACTGTTAAGTTCTGATTGATCCTCTGTATTCACCAGACATTGCACCTTCAGGTTTCCATTTATTTAGATCTTTACAAAATTCTCTTAATGGAAAAAATTTTAATTCCCTGGAAGACTGTAAAAGGCACCTGGAACAGCTCTTTGCTCAAAAAGATATTAAAAGTCTTGGGAAGATGGAATTATGAAGTTGCCTCAAAAATGGCAGAATGGGGGCTTCCCTGGTGGCGCAGTGGTTGAGAGTCCGTCTGCCGATGCAGGGGACACGGGTTTGTGCCCCGGTCCGGGAAGATCCCACATGACGCGGCTGGGCCCGTGAGCCATGGCCGCTGAGCCTGTGCGTCCGGAGCCTGTGCTCTGCAACAGGAGAGGCCACAACAGTGAGAGGCCCGCATACCGCAAAAAAAAAAAAAAAAAAAAAAAAAAAAAAATGGCAGAAGGTAGTGGAACAAATCGGTGAATACATCATTGTTCAATAAAGTTCTTGGTGAAATGAAAAATGTGTCTTTTATTTTTACTTAAAAACCGAAGGCACTTTTTAGCCAACCCAGTATATTTACCAACTGCTACAATGCTGCATTTTCGAGGATAGTCTCTGATTCTAGTATGCTGCCTAATCTTTATGGGCCTATTTTTTGTAGGTCCTATTTTGAGGTTTGGAAACCTCAGGTTTGTATAATATGATCCCAGGTTTCAAGGAACCTTCCATTCTGTGGTTGTAGGGCAGAACCACAAAACAAAAACCAGAAGACTGTGAATAAAAAGGGTCAGTCTGATCAATACAGATAAGAGCATTATATCATTTCAGAGTAATTTAGGGTTGGGAAGGCAGGGAAATCTCACTTTGAAGTGATATCAAAGTCAAGGCCTTAGCATATATTCTACCCATTCAGATTTTTAAAGTAATAAACTTGTTAACATCTTAAGGGATATATTGTCTCGGAGCTGGGGAGACTTGATGGGTCTGGAGGAGGATGTTCTCAGCATGGTGAGTCTACTTTCTGCAGGCCTGTAGGCTGCTTGATGCTAGCTGGTGGAGCTCAGTGTGGCCCACATAATCCATAGGGAGTCATGTGCTTCCAGCTCACAATGAGCCTGGTGTGAAGCGGAAGTGATGACAGAGGTGGTAAAGCCACTAAGTTGGCTTACTCATTGCGAGGGTGAAATTCAAGGTCAGTCAGCTTCTGTTATTCCAGCAACCCGTCCCCACTTCCTCTTGGTGAATAAATCACACAACATGCAGCGCTTGAGTTGGGGAGGACTGAAAGAACACTAGAAAGGAGGTTAAAATGCCTACGTTCTGACTCTGCTTCCAGTGCACCAAGATTCCTGGGCAGTTTGTTTATTTTGTCAATTAATTAGGGTGCTGGATGGTAGGGAATTTTGTCAGTCAACTATGTGCACACAGTAAATACTGTTTCTGAGGCAAAGGTAACTTTTTGTAAAATGTAGTTGTAAAAGTTCCATTATATTCCATTGCCAAAGAAACATTAAGAACTTTGTATAGCTGTAGAAAAAGCAACTAATTTTTTAAAGAATAAACATTCCAAAGTCAGCAAAAACAAAACAAAACAACTTTTGCTTTGCTACATGCGAAAGAAGGTGACTAGAGCAGGTGGGTGGTTTTATGCTTTTAAAAAATAATGGTAGGGCTTCCCTGGTGGTGCCGTGGTTAAGAATCCACCTGCCAATGCAGGGGACATGGGTTCGAGCCCTGGTCCGGGAAGATCCCATATGCCACAGAGCAACTGAGCCTGTAAGCCACAACTACTGAGCCCTTATGCCTAGAGCCCATGCTCCACAACAAGAGAAGCCATCGCAATGAGAAGCCCGCGCACCACAACGAAGAGCGACCCCTGCTCGCCCCAACTAGAGAAAGCCCGTGTGCAGCAACAAAGACCCAACACAGCCAAAAATAAATTAAATAAATAAATTTATTTTTAAAAGTAATAATAATGGTAGCCTTTTATCAGTAAAATCTTACACAAAGCCATGGTGTATAAAACAGTCAAAGCAGAGCCACGCTGGTTGAAGTGGGCAGCAAACTCTATGTAGCTTCCTCTGCAGAGAGCCTGAGGGCACCGCATAACAGAATCCGAAACTGCTAACCTCCACACCTCCACAATGACTTCTGGCTCTGACATTCTATGAGGAAGAAATGTTCCCAATTTTCTTTTTTTTTTTAACAAGGAAATATTTTATTCTACTTTTCTGATATGAATAAAAGGAAAGGCAGTATATAATACAGCATGGTCATGTGTTTTTGTTTTTTAACACCTGTATTGGAGTATAATTGCTTTACAATGGTGTGTTAGTTTATGCTTTAAAACAAAATGAATCAGCTATACATATACATATATCCCCATATCTCCTTCCTCTTGCATCTCCCTCCCACCCTCCCTATCCCACCCCTCTAGGTGGACACAAAGCACCGAGCTCATCTCCCTGTGCTATGCAGCTGCTTCCCGCTAGCTATCTATTTACTATTTGGTAGTGTATATATGTCCATGCCACTCTCTCACTTCGGCCCAGCTTACACTTCCCCCTCCCTGTGTCCTCAAGTCCATTCTCTACGTCTGTGTCTTCATTCCTGTCCTGCCTCTAGGATCTTCAGAACCACTTTTTTGTTGTTGTTTTTGAGATTCCATATATATGTGTTAGCATACAGTATTTGTTTTTCTCTTTCTGACATACTTCACTCTGTATGACACTGTCTAGGTCCATCCACCTCATGACAAATAATTCAATTTCGTTTCTTTTTATGGCTGAGTAATATTCCATTGTATATATGTGCCACATCTTCTTTATCCATCCTTCTGTCAATGGCTATTGTAAATAGTGCTGCAATGAACATTGTGATGCATGACTCCTTTTGAATTATGGTTTGTTCAGGGTATATGCCCAGTACTGGGATTGCTGGGTCATATGGTAGTTCTGGTTTTTGATCTTTAAGGAACCTCCATACTGTGTTTCATAGTTACTGTATCAATTTACATTCCCACCAACAGTGCAAGAAGGTTCCCTTTTCTCTACACCCTCTCCAGCATTTATTGTTTGCAGATTTTTTGATGATGGCCATTCTGAATGGTGTGAGGTGATACCTCATTGTAGTTTTGATTTGCATTTCTCTAATGATTAGTGATGTTGAGCATCCTTTCATGTGTTTTTTGGCAATCTGTATATCTTCTTTGGAGAAATGTCTATTTACATCTTCTGCCCATTTCTGGATTAGGTTATTTGTTTTTTCGATATTGAGATGCTTGTAAATTTAGGAGATTAATCCTTTGTCAGTTGCTTCATTTGCAAATATTTTCTCCCATTCTGAGGGTTGTCTTTTCATCTTGTTTATGGTTTCCTTTGATGTGCAGAAGCTTTTAAGTTTCATTAGGTCCCATTTGTTTATTTTTATTTCCATTTCTCTAGGAGGTGGGTCAAAAGGATCTTGCTGTGATGTATGTCATAGAGGGTTTTGCCTGTGTTTTCCTCTAAGAGTTTTGTAGTGTCTGGTCTTACAATTAGGTCTTTAATCCATTTTGAGTTTATTTTTGTGTATGGTGTTAGGGAGTGTTCTAATCTCATTCTTTTACATGTAGCTGTCCAGTTTTCCCAGCACCACTTATTGAAGAGGCTGTCTTTTCTCCACTGTATATGCTTGCCTCCTTTATCAATGACAAGGTGACCATATGTGTGTGGGTTTATGTCTGGGCTTTCTATCCTATTCCATTGATCTATATTTCTGTTTTTGTGCCAGTACCATACTGTCTTGATTACTGTAGCTTTATAGTATAGTCTGAGGTCAGGGAGCCTGATTCCTCCAGCTCAGTTTTCTCAAGATTGCTTTGGCTATTCGGGGTCTTTTGTGTTTCCATACAAATAGTGACATTTTTTGTTCTACTTCTGTGAAAAATGCCATTGGTAGTTAGGGATTGCATTGAATCTGTAGATTGCTTTGGGTAGTATAGTCATTTTCACAATGTTGATTCTTCCAACCCCAGTACATTGTATATCTCTCCATCTGTTTGTATCATCTTTAATTTCTTTCATCAGTGTCTTATAGTTTTCTGTATACAGGCCTTTTGTCTCCTTAGGTAGGGTTATTCGTAGGTATTTAATTCTTTTTGTTGCAATGGTAAATGGGATTGTTTCCTTAATTTCTTTTTCAGATTTTTCATCATTAGTGTATAGGAATGCAAGAGATTTCTGTGCATTAATTTTGTATCCTGCTACTTTACCAGATTAATTGATTAGCTTTAGTAGTTTTCTGGTAGCATCTTTAGGATTCTCTATGTATAGTATCATGTCAACAGTGAAAGCTTTACTTCTTTTTTTCCAACTTGGATTCCTTTTATTTCTTTTTTTCTCTGATTGCTGTGCCTAAAACTTCCAAAACAGTGTTGAATAATAGTGATGAGAGTGGGCAACCTTGTCTTTTTCCTGATCTTAGAGGAAATGGTTTCAGTTTTTCACCATTGGGAATGATGTTGGCTGTGGGTTTGGCAATATGGCCTTTATTATGCTGAGGTCAGTTCCCTCTATGCCTATTTTCCGGAGAGTTTTTATCATAAATGAGTGTTGAATTTTGTTGAAAGCTTTCTCTGCATCTATTGAGATGATCATATGGTTTTTCTCCTTCAATTTGTTAATATGGTGTATCACATTGATTTTCTGGCATATATTGGAGAATCCTTGCATCCCTGGAATAAACCCCACTTGATCATGGTATATGATCCTTTTAATGTGCTGTTGGATTCTGTTTGCTAGTATTTTGTTGAGGATTTTTGCATCTATGTTCATCAGTGATATTGGCCTGTAGTTTTCTTTTTTTGTGACATCTTTGTCTGATTTTGGTATCAGGGTGATGGTGGCCTCGTAGAAGGAGTTTGGGTGTGTTCCTCCCTCTGCTATATTTTGGAAGATTTTGAGAAGGATAGGTGTTAGCTCTTCCCTAAATGTTTGCTAGAATTTGACTGTGAAGCCATCTGGTCCTGGGCTTTTGTTTGTTGGAAGATTTTTTTTTTTTTTTTGCGGTACACGGGCCTCTCACTGATGTGGCCTCTCCTGTTGTGGAGCAAAGGCTCCAGATGCACAGGCTCAGCGGCCATGGTTCACGGGCCCAGCCACTCCGCGTCATGTGGGATCTTCCTGGACTGGGGCACGAACCCGTGTCCCCTGCATCCACAGGCGGACTCTCAACCACTGTGCCACCAGGGAAGCCCTGTTGGAAGATTTTAAATCACAGTTTGAATTTCAGTGCTTGTGATTGATCTGTTTATATTTTCTGTTTCTTTCTGGTTCAGTCTCAGGAGGTGGTGCTTTTCTAAGAATTTGTCCATTTCTTCCAGGTTGTCCATTTTATTAGCATATAGTTGATTGTAGTAATCTCTCTTGACCCTTTGTATTTCTGCAGTGTCAGTTGTTACTTCTCCTTTTTCATTTCTAATTCTGTTGATTTGAGTCTTCTCCCTTTTTTTCTTGAAGAGTCTGGCTACTGTTTTATCAATTTTGTTTATCTTCTCAAAGAACCAGCTTTTAGTTTTATTGATCTTAGCTATTATTTCCTTCATTTCTTTTTTATTTATTTCTGATCTGATCTTTATGATTTCTTTCCTTCTGCTAAATATGGGGTTTTTTTTGTTCTTCTTTCTCTAATTGCTTTAGGTGTAAAGTTAGGTTGTTTATTTGAGGTATTTCACATTTCTTGAGGTAGGATTGTATTGCTATAAACTTCCCTCTTAGAACTGCTTTTGTTGCCTCTCATAGGTTTTGGGTCATCCTGTTTTCATTTTGTTTCTAGGTATTTTTTGATTTCCTCTTTGATTTCTTCAGTGATCTCTTGGTTATTTAGTAGTGTATTATTTAGCCTCCATTTGTTTGTATTTTTCACATGTATTTTCCTGTAATTGATATCTAGAATCATAGCATTGTGGTCAGAAAAGATACTTGATACAATCTCAATTTTCTTAAATTTACCAAGGCTTGATGTGACCCAATATATGATATATCCTGGAGAATGTTCCATGAGCACTTGAGAAGAAAGTGTATTGTGTTGTTTGGATAGAATGTCCTATAAATATCAATTAAGTTCATCCTGTTTAAAGTATCATTTAAAGCTTGTGTTTCCTTATTTATTTTCATTTTGGATGATCTGTCCATTGATGAAAGTGGGGTGTTAAAGTCCCCTACTATGATTGTGTTACTGTCGATTTCCCCTTTTATGGCTATTAGCATTTGCCTATATATTGAGGTGCTCCTATGGTGGGTGCATAAATATTTACAATTTTTATATCTTCTTCTTGGATTGATCCCTTGATCATTATGTAGTGTCCTTCCTTGTCTCTTGTAATAGTCTTTATTTTGAAGTCTGTGTTTTTCTGACATGAGAATTGCTACTCCAGCTTTCTTTTGATTTCCATTTGCATGGAATATCTTTTTCCATCCCATCACTTTCAATCTGTATGTGTCCCTGTCTAAACTGGGTCTCTTATAGACAGCATATATATGGATCATGTTGTTGTATCCATTCAGCCAGTCTATGTCTTTTGGTTGCAGC
The DNA here is from genome assembly GCF_951394435.1 of Stenella coeruleoalba. NCBI lineage: Eukaryota > Metazoa > Chordata > Mammalia > Artiodactyla > Delphinidae > Stenella > Stenella coeruleoalba. Next base: position 183,643,020 of record NC_137169.1, on the reverse strand, counting down.
ATTTAATCCATTTACATTTAAGTTAGTTATTGATATGTGTGTTCCTATTACTATTTTCTTAATTGTTTTGGGTTTGTTATTGTAGATCTTTTCCTTCTCTTGTGTTTCCTGCCTAGAGAAGCTCGTTTAGGATTTGCTGTAAAGCTGGTTTGGTGGTGATGAATTCTCTTAGGTTTTGCTTGTCTGTAAAGGTTTTAATTTCTCCATCAAATCTGAATGAGATCCTTGCGGGGTAGAGTGATCTTGGTGTAGGTTTTTCTCTTTCATCACTTTAAATATGTCCTGACACTCCCTTCTAGCTTGCAGTGTTTCTGCTCAAAGACCCGCTGTTAACCTTATGTGGATTCCATTGCATGTTGTTTGTTGCTTTTCCCTTGCTGCTTTTAATATTTTTTCTTCGTATTTAATTTTTGGTAGTTTGATTAATATGTGTCTTGGCCTGTTTCTCCTTGCATTTTGTCCTATGGGACTCTCTGTGCTTCCTGGGCTTGATTGACTATTTCCTTTCCCATAGTAGGGAAGTCTTCAACTATAATCTCTTCCAATATTTTCTCAGTCCCTTTCTTTTTCTCTTCTTCTGGGACCCCTTTAATTCGAATGTTGGTGTATTTAATGTTGTCCCAGAAGTCTCTGAGACTGTCCTCAGTTCTTTTCATTCTTTATTCTGCTCTGCAGTAGTTATTTCCACTATTTTATCTTCCAGGTCACTTATCCATTCTTCTGCCTCTCTTATTCTGCTATTGATTCCTTCTAGAGAGATTTTGTTATCATTTATTTTGTTGTTCATCATTGTTTGTTTGCTCTTTAGTTCTAGGTCCTTGTTTAGTGTTTCTTGTATTTTATTCATTCTATCTCCAAGATTTTGGATCATCTTTACTATCATTAGTCTGAATTCTTTTTCAGGTAGACTGCTTATTTTCTCTTCATTTGTTAGGTCTGGTGGGTTTTTACCTTGCTCCTTCATCTGCTGTGTGTTTCTGTCTTCTCATTTTGCTTAACTTACTGTGTTTGGGGTCTCCTTTTCGCAGGCTGCAGTTTCGTAGTTCCCCTTGTTTTTGGTGTCTTCCCCCAGTGGGTAAGGTTGGTTCAGTGGATTGTGTAGGCTTCCTGGTGGAGGGGACTGGTACTTGTGTTGGTGGATGAGGCTGTATCATTCTGGTGGGCAGGATCACGTCCGGTGGTGTGTTTTGGGGTGTCTGTGAACTTATTATGATTTTTGGCAGCCTCCCTGCTAATGGGTGGGTCTGTGTACCTGTCTTGCTAGTTGTTTGGCATATGGTGTCCAGCACTGTAGCTTGCTGGTCGTTGAGTGGAGTTCGGTCCTATCGTTGAGATGGAGATGTCTGAGAGAGCTTTCACCATTTTATATTACATGAGATGGGGAGGTCTCTGCTGGACCAGTGTCCTGAACTTGGCTCTCCCACCTCAAAGGCTTGGGCCTGCCCCCCAGCTGCAGCACCATGACTCTCTTAGCCCCCTAGTTAAGAAGAAAAGGGAGGGAGAGAGAGAGAGCGAGAGAGAAAGAAAGAAAGGAGGGAGGGAGGGGGGGAGAGAGAGAGAGAAAGAAAGAAAAAGAAAGAAGAGAAAGAAAGGAGGGAGGGAGAGAGAGAAAGAAAGAAAGAAGGGAGGGAGGGAGAAAGAGAGAAAGAAAGAAGGGAGGGAGAGAGGGAGAGAGAAAAAGACAGAAAGAGAGAAAGAAAAAAGAAAGAAAGAAAGAAAGGAGAGAGAGAGAAAGAAAGAAAGAAAGAAAGGAGGGAGGGTGGGAGGGAGGGGGAGAGAGAAAGAGAGAAATAAAGGAGGAGGGAGGGAGAGAGAGAGAGAGAGAGAAAGAAAGAAAGAAGGGAGGAAGGAAGGAAGGAAGGAAGAAAGAAAGAAAGGAAGAAAGGAAAGTTATTAAAATAAAATGTAAAAAATATTATTTAAAGTAAAAAAATAATAAACAAAAGAAATAGAGAGCAACCAAAGCAAAAAACAAATCCACCAAGGATAACAAGTGCTAAAAACTATACTTAAAAAAAAAAAAGGACAGACAGAACCCTAGGACAAATGGTAAAAGCAAAGCTATGCAGACAGAATCACACAAAGAAGCATACATATACACACTCACAAAAAGAGGAAAAGGAAGAATATATATATTAAAAAAAAAAAAGGAAGAGAGCAACCAAATCAATAAATAAATCTACCAATTATAATATGCTCTAAATACTAAACTAAGATAAACATAAAACCACAAACAAAATAGATGCAGAAAGCAAACCCCAAGTCTACAGTTGATCCCAAAGTCTACCGCCTCAATTTTGGGAAGATTCGTTGTCTATTCAGGTATTCCAGAGATGCAGGGTACACCATTTTGATTGTGGAGATTTAATCCACTGCTCCTGAGGCTGCATGGAGAGATTTCTGTTTCTCTTTGTTTGCAGAGCTCCTGGGGTTCAGCTTTGGATTTGGCCCTGACTCTGCATGTAGGTCGCCTGAGGGCATCTCTTCACTGCCCAGACAGGACAGGGTTAAAGTAATGGCTGATTAGGGGGCTCTGGCTCACTCAGGCCAGAGGGAGGCAGGGGTATGGAATGCAGCATGAGCCTGCGTTGGCAGAGGCTGGCGTGATTGTTGCAACAGCCTGAGGCATGCCATGTGTTCTCCTTGGGAAGTTGTCCCTGGATCACAGGACCCTGGCAGTGACAGGCTGCACAGGCTCCCGGGAGGGGAGGTGTGGATAGTGACCTGTGCTTTCACATAGGATTCTTGGTGGCTGCAGCAGCAGCCTTAGCATCACATGCCCATCTCTGGAGCTCATTTAGGTGGTTCTCTGAATCCCCTCTCCTTGCACACCCCGAATCAATGGTCTCTCGCCTCTTAGGCAGGTCCAGACTTTTCCCGGACTCCCTCCCGGCTAGCTGTGGCACACTTGCCCCCTTCAGGCTGTGTTCACGCAGCCAATCCCAGTCCTCTCCCTGGGATCTGACCTCCGAAGCCAGAGCCTCAGCTCCAGCCCCCACCCACCCTGGTGGGTGAGCAGACAAGCCTCTCAGGCTGGTGAGTGCTGGTTGGCACCGATCCTCTGTGCAGGAATCTCTCTGCTTTGCCCTCTGCACCCCTATTGCTGTGTTCTCCTCCGTGGCTCCAAAGCTTCCCACCAACGCACCCGCTGTCTCCACCAGTGAAGGGGCTTCCTAGTGTGTGGAAGCTTTTCCTCCTTCACAGCTCCGTCCCAGAGGTGCCAGTCCCATCCCTCTTCTTTTGTCTCTGTTGTTTCTTTTTTCTTTTGCCCTACCCAGGTACGTGGGGAGTTTGTTGCCTTTTGGGAAGTCTGAGGTCTTCTTCCAGAGTTCAGTAGGTGTTCTGTAGGAGTTGTTCCACATGTAGATATATTTTTGATGTATTTGTGGAGAGGAAGGTGATCTTCACGACTTATTCCTCCGCCATCTCGAAGCTATCTCATTATGGTTTGAGTAGCTCGTCTTTGTCCTTCTGGTTTCATGAGGGTATGAGAGCAGAGGAGAGGTACAAGAGAGTTCTATACCTCCAAGTGATCCTCTCTCTCCTCCTCTGTTAAGCAACAAAACAAAACAAATGAACATAACAAAAGAAGATACAGGGACTTCCCTGGGTGTCCAGTGGTTAAGACTTCATGCTTCTAATGCACGGGGCCTGGGTTTGATCCCTGGTCAGGGAGCTAAGATCCCATATGCCCTGTGATATGGCAAAAAATAAATAAATAAAAATAAATAAAACCGATCTTTAAAAAAAAAAGAAACTATAATATGTTTCCTGACAAGACACCAATCCTGTCTCCCTCACCCCCAGCTCCATGAAGGAGTAGGGGGAGTCTCTGTGCTCCTCTTTAAACCCTATTCCTAAACCCTAGAAGGATTAAGGCAGGAGATTGAAGTGTGGTCTGGGGGAGAACAGGAAACATCAGTGTATGAGATTAGGAACTTCCAAGAGGGAAGAGCTGAGTGTTGACTTTGGAAGTTCAGCCTCTGCATCCTTGGACATCTTCCTCGGGGCCCCGGTGGTGGCTGGTCTGCATCATCCTCCCCACTCTAAGGGCATGATGTTAGAATTAATGAAATAATCCCTGGGTTTACTCAGAGACCAGGATGTATGCTGTCACAAAGTACAAGATATTGTGCGATTCACTAATTTTCACAGGCCCCAAAATGAGGATTCTACTATCTACTTTACAGGAATTTCACTTTTTAAAAAGTTTAAAGTGCTGTAAAAATGTAAATATGGTCTCTGGGATATTCTACCCCCTCTCTTCTTACCTTCTTTTATTTTCTTTTCCTCATTTTCTTATGTAGAAATGGGGGTAAAGGAAAGGGATTGTGTGAGTTTACTGGAAGTGGTAAGTAAAAGCAGAGAAGGAGAATAACCATTCTTCTCTTTTAAACATGCTAACCGCCCCTCCACTCAAGGCCTGTTTCTCTCTAGTTGAGGTGAATATATGTGTCTTCTCTATTTCCTAAAAACCTACTAAAAAAGAACTTTGGGGGTTTCTAAGCATTAGACAAAGTGTAAAGTATAAATGTTACTTAGTTCAGTGTGGACTCAATGTAGTTAATGAAAACATAAAGAAGCTGGGATGTATTGTGTTCATTCAGCTAAATTCCAAGGACACATGTAGTCCCATGCTGAATCCACCTTAAAAAGAAAGAAATGTCTTATTCGATGTTAAGTCACTTGTCTAATTTGGGAAGATCTACGGAAGGCTCTTACTATAATGAGGTAACTGTTGGAGAAATCAGGCATGATATATATACAACTAACAAGGATTGGCTCTCATCTTAAAACCAGGAAGTTAGCCATAAAATATGTATAGATTCATAGAAGAACTTTAGAGGAAAGGAAGCTTAGGTGTGTCAAACCCAGTGGCTTCAACCAACAATCAATTATGTAACTCATGAAACTGCAATTTGGACAGGCCAGGCCTTCGTGGGGAAGGCTTGTCTCTGCTCCATGTGGCATCAGCTGAGGCTTCCTGGGAGCTGGGGATCCACTTGTAAGGTGGCTCACTCTCATGGCTGTCCAGTTAGTGATAGCTGTTGGCTGGGAGCTCAGCAGGGGCAGAAGGCAGGGGATCTCTGTTCCCTTCCCACTTGGGCTGCTCTATGGGTTGCATAGTGGCTGGGTTCAAAAACTCAGAAGCCTAAGAGACAAAAAATGGAAGCTGCCAGTTTCATAAGACCTGGAACTGGAAATAGCCACAGCAGCTTTTAAGTTTAATTAGGTCCCATTTGTTTATTTTTGCTTTTATTTCTATTACTCTAGGAGACAGATCCAAAAAAATATTGCTGCAATTTATGTCAAAGAGTGTTCTGCATATGTAAAACTCCACTAGGAGTTTTACAGTATCTCATCTTACATTTAGGTCTTTAATCCATTGTGAGTTCATTTTTGTGTATGATGTTAGAGAATGTTCTAATTTCATTCTTCTACATGTAGCTGTCTAGTTTTCCCAGCACCACTTATTGAAGAGACTGCCTTTTCTCCATTGTATATTCTTGCTTCCTTTGTCGTAGATTAATTGACCATAAGTGCATAGGTTTATTTCTGGGCTTTCTATTCTGTTCCATTGATCTATGTGTTTGTTTTTGTGCCAGTACCATACTGTCTTGATTACTGTAGCTCTGTAGTATAGTCTGAAGCCAAGGAGCATGATCCCTCCAGCTCCATTCTTTCTCAAGATTGTTCTGGCTATTTGGGGTCTTTTGTGTTTCCACACAAATTTTTATATATTTTACATTTAATACAATATTTTTTATAATAGGGAAAATTTATAAATCACCACAGGGCCAAGAATAGGAGAATAGATCAGTATAATGTGGAATAGCCATATATTCCACATGTAGTATTGTGTGGCAATTAAATGAATGAATAAGAGCTATGCATATTAACATGAATAAACATAAAAGGTATAATAGTTACAAAGGAAGTTATAAAGGATGCATTCAACATACCGCTTATATAACATTAAAAACATTAAAAATATTACCATATATATATATTTCTTTTTTTTAGAGCTTCTGGCTCTTCTACTTATGTGACCTTGGGCAAATTACAGAAGTTTTCTGAGTTTCAGTTTCCTCATCAATAAAATGGAAATGACAGCGAAACTTAACTTCTTGGATGGAGAGATCATATGACTGAATACATAGAAAGTGCTTAGAATAGTGTTGGGCACATTGTAAGCAATGCTTGTGTTAGTTATTATTACTATTACTATTATTGCTATTGCTGATATATAGAACAATTTCCACAGAAATGATAAATCTCATCAACCTATCTTCATTGGAGTGGGCTGCACAAAAAATTTCACCTCTATCGATAATATTTTTCTTCTCAAAAAAGTTTGAACCTACCATGGTGAATCTTAGCCGGGGCTACATGATGTTGTGGAAACGTATTCTCCTAGCAGTCTATGCTAACGATTGTGACACCCTCCAATATTGCAAAAGACAGAGGCCAACTCCCGGACTTGCCTGTTTTCTTAAGATATGCCTTGAGATGACTTCATGTCCCCCCTCTTACTTTCTAGGAATGGAAGCAGCAATTATTGATGTTTGACTTATCAGTGAATAAAGAACCAGGGACTATTTTGAGTGACAGATATCCAGTTTAGTGGAAATTATAAAATTGACTTATACCGAAAAAAACAAAAGTAAGATTCATGATGTAAATCATAGGGACTATAGGGACATAGATTATCCTATTATTTTTTTAATTAGTTATCTATTTTATACATATTAGTGTGTGTGTGTGTATGTATATATATATCTATCTCAATATCAATTCCAATCTCCCAGTTCATCTCACCCTGCCCCCCACATTCCCCCTTGGTGTCCGTAAGTTTGTTCTCTACATCTGTGTCTCTATTTCTGCCTTGCAAACCAGTTCATTTGTACCATTTTTCTAGGTTCCACATATATGCATTAATATATGATATTTGTTTTTCTGACTTACTTCACTCTGTATGACAGTTTCTAGGTCCATGCACGTCTCTACAAATGACCCAATTTCATTCCTTTTTATGGCTGAGTAATATTCCATTGTATATATGTACCACATCTTCTTATCCATTCGTCTGTCAGTGGGCATTTAGGTTGCTTCCATGACCTGACTATTGTAAATAGTACTGCAGTGAACATTGGGCTACATGTATCTTTTTGAATTATGGTTTTCTCAGGGTATATGCCCAGTAGTAGGATTGCTGGGTCATATGGTAATTCTATTTTTAATTTTTTAAGGAACCTCCATACTGTTCTCCAGATTTGCTGTATCAATTTACATTCCCACCAAGAGTGCAAGAGGCTTCGCTTTTCTCCACACCCTCTCCAGCATTTATTATTATTTTTTTTTATTATTATTATTTTTTGTGTGTGTGGTACGCGAGCCTCTCACTGTTGTGGCCTCTCCCATTGTGGAGCACAGGCTCCAGACGCGCAGGCTCAGCGGCCATGGCTCACGGGCCCAGCCGCTCTGCAGCATGTGGGATCTTCCCGGACCAGGGGACGAACCCACGTCCCCTGCATCAGCAGGCAGACTCTCAACCACTGCGCCACCAGGGAAGCCCTCCAGCATTTATTGTTTGTAGATTTTCTGATGATGGCCATTCTGACTGGTGTGAAGTGATAGCACATTGTAGTTTTGATTTGCATTTCTCTAATAATTAGCGATGTTGGGCATCTTTTCATGTGCCTCTTAGCCATCTGTATGTTTTCTTTGGAGAAATGTCTATTTAGGTCTTCTACCCATTTTTTGATTGGGTTGTTTGTTTTTTATATATTGAGCTGCATGAGCTGCTTCTATATTTTGGAAATTAATCCCTTGTCAGTTGCTTTGTTTGCAAATATTTTCTCCCATTCTGAGTGTTGCCTTTTCATCTCATTTATGGTTTTCTTTGCTGTGCAAAAGCTTTTAAGTTTAATTAGGTCCCATTTGTTTATTTTTGTTTTTTTTTTCTTTAATCTAGGAGGTGAGTCAAAAAAGATCTTGCTCTGATTTATGTCAAAGAGTATTTTTCCTATGTTTTCCTCTAAGAGTTTTATAGTGTCTAGTCTTACCTTTAGGTTTTTAATCCATTTTGAGTTTATTTTTGTGTATGGTGTTAGGGAGTGTTCTAATCTCATTCTTTTACATGTAGCTGTCCAGTTTTCCCAGCACCACTTATTGAAGATGCTGTCTTTTCTCCATTGTATATTCTTGCCTCCTTTATCATAGATTAGTTGTCCATAGGTGTGTGGGTTTATTTCTGGACTTTCTGTCCTTTTCCATTGATCTATATTTCTGTTTTCATGCCAGAAGCATACTGTTTTGATTACTGTAGATTTGTGTATAGTCTGAAGTCAGGGAGCCTGATTCCTCCAGCTCCATTTTCCTTTCTCAAGATTGCTTTGGCTATTCAGGGTCTTTTGTGTTTCCACACAAATTGTAAAATATTTTGTTCTAGTTCTGTGAAAAATGCCACTGGTGATTTGTTAGGGATTGTATTGAATCTGTAATGTTGATTCTTCCAATCCAAGAATATGGTATATCTCTCCATCTGTTTGTGTCATCTTTAATTTCTTTCATCAGTATCTTACAGTTTTCTGCATACAGGTCTTTTGCCTCCTTAGGTAGGTTAATTCCTAGGTATTTTATTCTTTTTGGTGCAGTAGTAAATGGGGTTGTTTCATTAATTTCCCTTTCTGATCTTTCATTGTTAGTGCATAGGAATGCAAGATATTTCTATATATTAATTTTGTATCCTGTGACTTTACTAAATTCACTGATTAGCTCTAGTAGTTTTCTCATGGCATCTTTAGGATTCTCTATGTATAGTATCATGTCATCTGAAAACAGTGACAGTTTTGCTTCTTCTTTTCCAATTTGTATTCCTTTTATTTCTTTTTCTTCTCTGACTGCTGTGGTTAGGACTTCCAAAACTGTGTTGAATAATAGTGGTGAGAGTGGACATCTGTGTTTTGTTCCTGATCTTAGAGGAAATGCTTTCAGTTTTTCACCATTGAGAATGATGTTTGCTGTGGGTTTGTCATATGTGGCCTATATTATGTTGAGGTAGGTTCCCACTCTGTCCACTTTCTGGAGAGTTTTTAATCAGGAATGGGTGTTGAATTTTGTCAAAAGCTTTTTCTGCATCTATTGAGATGATCATATGGTTTTTATTCTCTAATTTGTTAATATGGTGTATCACATTGATTTATTTGCATGTATTGAAGAATCCTTACATCCCTGGAATAAATCCCACTTGATCATAGTGTATGATCCTTTTAATGTGTTGTTGGATTGAGTTTGCTAGTATTTTTTTGAGGATTTTTGCATCTATGTTCATCAGTGATATTGGCCTGTAATTTTCTTTTTCTGTGATATCTTTGTCTGGTTTTGGTATCAGGGTGATGGTGGCCTCATGGATTGAGCTTGGGAGTATTCCTTCCTGTGCAGTTTTTGGAAGAGTTTGAGAAGGGTGGGTGTTAGCTCTTCTCTAAATGTTTGATATAATTCCCGTGTGAAGCCATCAGGTCCTGGACTTTTGTTTGTTGAAAGATTTTAATTACAGTTTCAATTTTATTACTTGTGATTTGTCTCTTTATATTTCTTCCTGGTTCAGTCTTGGAAGGTTGTACCTTTCTAAGAATTTTTCCATTTCTTCCAGGTTGTCCATTTTTTGGCATATTGCTGCTTGTAGTAGTCGCTTATGATCCTTTGTATTTCTAGGGTATCAGCTGTAATTTCTCCTTTTTCATTTCTAATTTTATTGATTTGAATCCTCTCCCTTTTTTCTTGATGAGTCTAGCTAAAGGTTATCAATTTTGTTTATCTTCTCAAAGAACCAGCGTTTAGTTTTGTTGTTCTTTGCTATCGTTTCTTTCATTTCTTTTTCATTTATTTCTGATCTTATCTTTATGATTTCTTTCCTTCTGCTAACTTTGGTGTTTTGTTGCTCTTCTTTCTCTAATTGCTTTAGGTGTAAGTTTAGGTTGTTTATTTGAGATGTTTCTTGTTTCTTAAGGTAGGCTTTTATAGCTATAAACTTCCCACTTAGAACTTCTTTTGCTGCCTCCCATAGATTTTGGATCATCGAGTTTTCATTGTCATTTGTGTCTGTGAATTTTTTGATTTCCTCTTTGATTTCTTCAGTGATCTCTTGGTTATTTAGTATTATATCGTTTAGCCTCCATGTGTTTATATTTTTTACAGTTTTTTTCTGTAATTTATTTCTAATCTTATAGCATATAGTCAGAAAAGATGCCTGATATGATTTCAATTTTCTTAAATTTACCAGTGCTTGATTTGTGACCCAAGATGTGATCTAACCTGGAGAATGTTCCATGTGCACTTGAGAAGAAAGTGTATTCTGCTGCTTTTGAGTGGAATGTCCTATAAATATCAATTGTATCTATTTGGCCGATAGTGTCATTTAAAGCTTGCATTTCCTTGTTTGTTTTATGTCTGGATGATCTATCCATTGGTGTAAGTGGGGTGTTAAAGTCTCCTACTATTATTGTGTTACTGTCGATTTCCCCTTTTATGGCTGTTAGCTTTTGCCTTATGTATTGAGATGCTCCTATATTGGATGCATAAATATTTACAATTGTTATATCTTCTTCTTGGATTGATCCCTTGATCATTATGTAGTGTCCTTCTTTGTCTCTTGTAACAGTCTTTATTTAAAGTCTGTTTTATCTGATATGAGTATTGCTACTCCAGCTTTCTTTAGATTTCCATTTGCATGGAATATCTTTTTCCATCCCCCCACTTTCAGTCTGTACATGTTCCTAGGTCTGAAGTGGGTCTCTTGTAGACAGCATATGTACAGGTCTTATTTTTGCATCCATTCAGCCAGTCTGTGTCTTTTGGTTGGAGCATTTATTCCATTTTCATTCAAGGTAATTATCGATATGTATGTTCCTATTACCATTTTCTTAATTATTTTGGGTTTGTTTTTGTGCTTTTTTTCTTCTCTTGTGTTTCCCACCTAGAGAAGTTCCTTAGCATTTGTTGTAAAGCTGGTTTGGAGGTGCTGAATTCTCTTAGTTTTTGCTTGTCTGTAAAGCTTTTGATTTCTCTGTCAAATCTGAATGAGATCCTTTCTGGGTATCGTAATCTTGGTTGTAGGTTTTTCCCTTTCATCACTTTAAATATATCTTGCTACTCCCACCTGGCCTGCAGAGGTTCTGCTGAGAAATCAGCTGACAACCTTAATGGCATTACCTTGTATGTTATTTGTTGCTTTCCCTTTGCTGGTTTTTTTTTTTTTTTTTTTTTTTTTGCGGTACGCGGGCCTCTCACTGCTGTGGCTTCTCCCATTGCAGAGCACAGGCTCCAGACACGCAGGCTCAGCGGCCATGGCTCACGGGCCTAGCCGCTCCGTGGCATGTGGAATCTTCCCAGACTGGGGCACGAACCAGTGTCCCCTGCATTGGCAGGAGGACTCTCAACCACTGTGCCACCAGGGAAGCCCGCTTTGCTGTTTTTAATAATTTTTCTTTGAATTTAATTTTTTGTTAGTTTGATTATTATGTTTTGGCATGTTTCTCCTTGGGTTTACCCTGTATGTGACTCTCTGCACTTCCTGGACTTGGGTGACTATTTCCTTTCCCATGTTAGGGAAGTTTTCATCTCTAATCTCTTCAAATATTTTCTCAAACCCTTTCTCTCTCTCTCTTCTTGTTCTGGGACCCCTATAATTCAAATGTCGGTACATTTAGCGTTGTCCCAGTGGTCTGTGAGACTGTCCTCATTTCTTTTCATTCCTTTTTTCTTTATTCTGCTCCTTGGCAGTGATTTTCACCATTCTATCTTCCAGCTCACTTATTCGTTCTTCTGACTCAGTTATTCTACTATTGATTCCTTCTAGTGTATTTTTCATTTCACTTTTGTGTTTTTCATCACTGTTTGTTCTTTAATTTTTCTAGGTCCTTGTTAAACATGTCTTTTATATTCTCAATATATGCCTCCATTCTATTTCCAAGGTGTTGGATCATCTTTACTATCATTACTCTGAATTCTTTTTCAGGTAGATGGCCTATTTCCTCTTCATTTACTTGGTCTGCTCCTTCATCTGTAACATATTTTTTTTGATGGGTTGGGCTATGTTCCTCTCTTGCTGGTTGTTTGGCCTGAGGCATCCAGCACTGGAGTTTTCAGGCAGTTTGTTGGAGCCAGGTCTTTGTGCTGAGCTGAGGACCTCTGGGAGAGCTAACACCGATTAATATTCCCTGGGGCCTGAAGTTCTCTGTTAATCCAGTGGCTTGGACTTGGCACTCTCACCACAGGAACTCAGGCCCAATCCCTGCCCTGGGAACCAAGACCATGCAAGCCATGCAGCACAGCAAAAAAAAAAAAAGGGAACAAACAGAAAGGAGAACAATAACAAAGAATAAAAAATAAAGTAAAATTAGAATAATAAAAAATATATTAGAAAAAATAAAAATGAAACAACAAAGCAAAAAAGAACTACACACACACACAAAAAGGCCAGAAGAGGCCTTAGTGGGGGAGGGGGGCTTAGGCCCAGGGCCCACGCAGCCAGAAAAGGTCTCGGGGGGGGAGGGGTGGCGGAGGTTAGGCTCAGGACCTGGGCAGCTGGAGGTGGCCCCGGAGGGTGGAGGTTCAGGCCCAGGACCCCAGAAGGCTTGTCAGGGCCCTAGTGGGTGGGGGAGATGCTGGCTGCATTCCTCTCTGATTCCCCAATCTTCCTAAGATCTCTCCCCATCTCTGCTGATTCCCTCACCATGAGTGGGCCCCTCCAAGTGTGGGAACCCCTCCCCTCCCCCAGCCGCCATTCAAGATCCATTGTCAAGCTATTTCAGAGGCCAAATGTCATCATTTTATAGGTGTCCAATTTGAATAAAATGGATTATGATTAATTTAGTAAAAGGTAGTATATTGACTCAATCGTTACCTCCTTCTACAGAATTAAGAGCTTTTACAAACATTAGCATGCGTTTATCATATGGGAAAGAGAAAAGTTACACTTATTATTAAAAAAAAATCAAGCTTATTAGTAAAGAGGCTGATTTTTTTTAATGCCAGTGGATAAACCTCTATTCAGTTCTGAGAATAAGTTAGATAAAGAGAAGGAAGAAAAATGGAAACTAAAACATTATGGAAACTTCTCAAGTCATTTTCATGGAAATTGGAAGGGCAAAACTTATTCCTTAAACAATCAGCCAGTCAACAAACACTTTTTAATAGAATTCCTAGTCTGTGCTAAGTCTGAAGCAGAGGTCTTGCTACAAATTTACAAAACTAGAGTTTCATATTCATTTAAAGAGGAGTTGGCCTGTTAATGGAAGATTCCTTTGATTAATGTCAGGCTAATTAATTCCAACTCAAGATTAATCAACTTAAAACAATTAAAGCACTAGTCTGGTTTAAAAAAATCTTATAAATTAAAATGTCAGTTTCCATCCTTCTCACATGGCATTCAGAGATTCTGACCTGAATTTATATACGAGGAATCTTATTTAAAAACATTTTAGGCCATCAATAAGATTTTTTTGTCCATTTATTGTGTCATAGACCGTAAATACAAGGTTATCTATTTTCAAACATTTCCATATGAAAACAAAACAAAGCAGGGGAAAAAAACATGAATGATGAAATTTGAAATACAAAGAGGAGGATCTGAGAGTCTGGATTTTAATTTGAAATCAGTTTATGCTTCCTGCTAAGTTTCATAAAGCTAATGTAAAACTATGGAATATTGTAGATATACGCTGCTCTTAATGTGTAGCTGCTTGTAGCCATAACTAGGTCAAAAAATCAACTGGTGAAAATGGGATTTTCCACCTCACGGAAGCAGTACTTGATTTTTGACCTTGTCCTCTAGGGGTATTAGAAGAGTTGTAAGGAGGATGATATCCTGAGCCCACCCTTCAAGGCTCAGAGGAAGGGAGGAAAGAATGTGAGGACAAGGCTTGGTGGCTTGTGATTTCAAGCCCCAGGTGGGGCAGTTATAACCTTGGTGATCCGATGGAGAGCAAGACCAGGAAGAAGCAGCAGCATGAGAGAAGTGCTGTCAGATGTACTTTGATAGTAAACAAAGTAGTTGGGGCAACAGTCCAACTGGCATCATTTTCTGTCCCTCATTTTAAACATATTTTCTGTCCCTCATTTTAAACACACGTTTGCCTAGATTGGGCTAGGTGTTAGTTTGTCTGATAACAGGGCTGAACCAAGAAACAGATATCTTTCAAGGTCTTTTCCAGCTCTGAGATTCATTCCATCATTTTCTGCCAGGGGAAACACAGGCTGAGCCCACAGATCGTCTGAGCATTAGAATAAGCACACCAAGGGGCACAGTTTTGGATATGAACAATCAGCAGAATGGAATTTGAGGAATGTGGTAGAACTAAAATGTGAAGCTAGGAAAGTTGACTTACCGCCATCAGAGAGAAAAATTTTTTTAATTCTTTAAGGTTTTGAATACTTGAGGGTACATGCCTAGGTGGCAGGTTAAGAGAAATCTGTTTCAGTGGAATTCAAATTGAGTCAGGCTTTTCTGGTTGAAGTGGGAAATGCTAAAAGCCATAATGAGGCTAGGGAACTGGGTTTGGAGTTTTCCTGGGGTGAACCTGTCTCTGTGTTCCTCTCCTGGGATTTTGGAGAACACATGGGTATGAACCATCAGAGTACAGGGAACACATATAAATCTGCTCTAACCTCCCTGCCTTGACTATGACTTCCCTCAAAGCAGCAGGTTTTCCTCCCTCCACATCCTCCACTCCGCTCCATCTAAATTCATTTTCATAGCTTTGATTCTCTCTCTCTTCTCCACCTTTCCCTTTTACAGCCTACGTCCAAACCATTTCACTTGGGTCCACTTCCCTTGGGCTCTTTGGAGCATGACTTTGCCAAGGGGATACCCTAAATACAAATGCTTCTTTATAGGAAAACCTGTTAGGCTTTTTTAAATTAATTAAAATATGCATACTTGTAAACTCTATTTCAGTAAATCTGGTTCTTCTCAACCAAGATAAATCCCATGGAGTTTCTGTCTTTCTTCAGAGTTAGTGATTTACATCTTCTGACTCTCCTTTTATTGCAACAGTGGTGGCAAGTTTCCCTTGCCGAGTCGCCAAAGAGCTTGTGAGCATCAACACAGCCAACTGTGGGCTTTCAGTTTATATAATCCTCAGGGCAGACTGAAGAAATTGATATTGTTAAAAAGAGATTGAGGGCTTCCCTGGTGGCGCAGTGGTTGAGAGTCCGCCTGCCAATACAGGGGACACGGGTTCGTGGCCCGGTCCGGGAAGATCCCACATGCCGCGGAGCTGCTGGGCCCGTGAGCCATGGCCGCTGAGCCTGTGCATCCGGAGCCTGTGCTCCGCAACGGGAGAGGCCACAACAGTGAGAAGCCCGCGTACCACAGAAAAAAAAAACAAAAAAAGAAATTGAAGTGAATTACATAATTTCCTTTCAGATGTGTGTGAATCTAAGCATTCCCGAGATAAAGAGCAAGATCCTAAAATCATTCCCACTTGGATAAACAGGAGCCTTTTGAATTTGGGGCACATCATCCTTTAATTATTGGCTTTACTGACTCTCTAGAGACAATAAGAGCAGATATCCTCCCTTCAAAGGGAGTCCCTCTGAGAGTTGATTTCACCCTAAGTGTGTACCTCATATAAATGATTGTGAAGATACACAGATCAATGAAGACATAACCGATATAAATTAAATGCATGCGTCTCTGGAAAGTTACTGTGTTTTGCTCCCAGAAGGAAATCACTCTTCATTTCACCAGAATAAGTTCCAGTTTTGGCTTTCCTTTGTTCTCCAAAGGTTTTACTTCTCAAAATTTTGCTTTTTAAAACATTATATTGTTAGAGAAAATTAAAAAGCAAACACTTTTCTTAAGCAGGTCTTTCATTCACAGGATTGAAGGCCTCTGTGAGTATATGGCAGCAAAACCCAGTGAAATTTGGATTACTATTACTGATATTATTAGCGCTATTGACATGCAAAAATGTAGGTTGTATCAGTGCTCACAGTTCCTTGACTGGCACTTAGTAAAACTCCTCAAAAGCAGCAGTGAAATAAGGGTATGCACCTTTTTTGTGTGTTGTGATGACCTGTGGGACTCTAGAAGCTAGGAAACTACTGTTTTCCTCACTGCTCTGTTTGGCCTTTCTTCATTCCATCTTTAAAGTGGGCTTATTTGTAAGACTGTGTTCTAAGTTTGTTTGGATCTTAATGTATTGTTTATTGTTAAATTTTCTTTCTTTGTGGGAGAGATAGGGACTGAATGGAAAAGTAATATCAAGTATTGTATCATTTTCTAGAAAGGCATGATTTAAGATACTCTGAGTCAGGCATTTATAACCTTGCAAAAGGATCAAGTTGTAACTTGACTTGGCAGTGGCCAGATGTGCACACTGAAGTAACTCCTGGACATAGTGTGGACGCTCAAATCCTGGCTCTAAATATACTAGCACTATGACTGCAGACAAGTTATTTAACTTCTTGAAGCCTTAATTTCCTTATCTGTAAAACTGAATAAAACCAGTCCTTGCTTCTTAAGGCTGTTGTGAGTCTTCCTACATGTAAGCACTAAAAATGGTGTCTGAACAGAGTACATGCTCAAAAGCTGCTAGTTATATACACACTTTCCTCAATTTCCCAGGAAATTCAGAGAGTTCTCCTGAATCCTCTGGATAGTTGTGGCTATTCAGATGTGAATACAGATGATAGGAAAGAGGAGAGTCATGCCAAGAAGTGAGAGATTGGAGAGAATGATCTTATTCTCAGGATTCCTTTGAAGATTCTTCATAGCAGGAGGTACAGAGAAAATTTAACAGCAACCCTAGTCTGTTGGGTTGAGGTGAAGGGCATGGTTTGGACCAGCCATTGGTCTTTTTGATGAAAAGAACTTCCATGGCAAAAGAGCATTCTCTAGAGGCCTGGCAAGTTGAGAATAGCATTGACTGCAGAACTTCCTTGAGTGGAGGAAGCAGCACTCTGCCAGCAAAGTTCAAGCCTCTGGGAATCCTTCTTACACTTAGAAGAAATGACAGTTTTGTGGTGAGGACTAAATTGAGCAAGTTCTATAGAGTTTCAAAGAGGTAAAACTATGAGGCCTGAATTACAAAGATACACACATCTCCAATTCTGACTTATGGGAAAGATAAATAGGTTTTGCAGGCTAAGGTTATGAAGGAACTCTCATGTGTACATGCAGTTTTACACAAACTGTATGTTGGATATATATGTTATATGCTATTTTCTATTAATAAGACTTTTTAATACAACTTTGTGAAAGAGTACTCATCCTAAAATTTAGAAATTCCTAGGAGTCCTAAAAAAATTAGGGAGGCAGGATAAGACAGTCAGTAATTTTCTTGAGAAAACTATGACCTTGAAAAAGTTAGAGAAATGTGTTTGAATGCTATTTACTCTGTGCTCCCAGAACCTAAGAAAACTTGTGTTTAATGGGAATTAAATGGTTGGCCCTAAAATTCCCTTTCTATATTCTTTCATTTGTTTCTTTTTTCCCTGGAGAGGGCTAATTGTGCGTGCTGGCAGAGAGTGTGTACACTCACGATTCCTTATCTTGGGAATGAAGAATCATGAATGCGAACTCCCTGTTGAATGCTAGAAGGCATTCCACTCTGAAATGTTCCTCCCTCTGACCCTGGAACTGGCTTTATTAAAATGCCTCCTTCCCCACATGAAAGCATCAAGATTCACTGCTCACTGGACATTTCCTCCAGAACGGAGGCATTTTAGGCTCAGTCAATGTTCCATTAAGCCAGGGAAGATGTACTCCATTTGGAAAACAATGAGGGAAATTAGTACAGAGGATTTTCTCACGCTGAAAACACATGTGTCCCTTGTTACCATTCTATCTTGGGAAAGTGGGAGCTCAATATATCCCTTTGAAATTGGAATATTTGAGGAAAGTGATTAATGTCCACACAAACTAATCCAACCTAGGAAGTGAATTCCTTCCCATGCAAGCTAATCCTCCCTAATTTCAAATTTACCATCAAAGTCAAATATTTGGGGTTCTATGTATACTGAAAGTCAAATATATAAACTTCCAGTGCTCAGAGACTTTTGTCTCTTCTGGCCCCAATTTTTGTGACTAGTTGACAAGTACGGTTGCTGCACATTTCAAACAGCTCATTTATCTAGTCCCTAGAACAGGGAACAGACCCCATGGAGAGACCTTGTGTTTGGCAACCTTACGCCAGTTGTTGTGATGCTTATTAGCCTGGCCCGCCATCTGTCTCTGACAGCCAGCTCCCTGATTTGAGATTTAAGAGCTGGCCAGACTTTCAAGACATTCCCTGAGACCCAGGGCAGGGGAAACAAAATGTCTATTTTCCAAATAGCTTCATTTGATTACACAATGGCTGTGTAAGAACAGATGATCAGATCAGAATGGAAAAGGTGAATAATAACATTGAGGTCACTGAGGGTTTGTCCTTCAAAACAAAATGTCTTTTACTTCTGCCTCTTCCCCAAGCTGCTGCCAAATCCCAATTCACTATTCTTGAGCAGCCCAGAGTATTCATCTTTATTCGTTTTCATAGCTTCCTTTAATTTCTTTATTCTCCTTTCCTGCATCGCAGCGAATAGATTGCATTTTCTCCTGCTATCTTAAATGTTGTATACTGTATTTTTTTCTTATAACATTCATACACATGTTCATATATCTTCATTGATTGCTTCATGTTTCAATACTTTTATCTTGCATTAAAAAGTATTGATTTGTCTCCATGTTCATCTATCATGTTGTCTAAATTTTAGTTCTGGATTAGATACTTCCCTTTTTGCTTTTCTCCAGTTCTAGGTTTTCCAAAAGAGAACAGTAAAGTTTACCAAGATCTTTGATCACCTTATTTTCTCCTCTCTTACAGCAGTTCCTGGTTTCTCTCATTTAGAATTTTCTCTTATTTAGAACTTCCTCCAAAAGCATATTCAAGGTAATATCTTTATGAGGTAAACCTGAGGCTGTGTATGCCTCTTTTTTATTAAGACAATTTTTGAATGAAAATGTAACTTGATATAAAATTCTTAGTCCAATTTTCTTTTCCCTCAATGCTTTAAATATAGAATTTCATTCTCTTTTTGCATCCACTATTGCTATTGACTAGTCTGACCACTACCTCGTGGGGGAACTCCCTTTGTCCCCTCAACTGGATTGGACTGCCAGTACAATTGATGTCCTTATAGCTACATAGGTCAAAGCTTTGCTCTCACACAAATCTTTCTCCACACGTTAAATACCTATTTTGACTTAAGTAATGTTTTAGGCTCTTGGTATGTAAAAGTTTAAACTTGCCAAAACAAGTTCAGGTAGGAGAAATTGATGGGCAGAGCTTGCTAATATGATGCCAGCAAGCAGTAAATGGGTCACATACAATTCACTGTGGCAAAACTAGTGCATACAGGCTGATAGAGACAGAGTCATAGCTAAGAAAAACACTTGGCTTCTAGTGCAGTTTTCTCCCTCAAGTCAATCTCAAAACCCAAACCTGTGGCGATACACAAAAGACACACTTTCAGAATGTCCTTCTTTCCCTTCCTATAAGATTGTATGGACCTCGAATAAGGGATGTGGATGGTGTGATGCAAGTCAATGACCACTGTCAACAACTTAAACAGTAGGAAGTACTTTCAATATAGCCAAACTACTACTCATTTATTCATTTATCTATCCATCCAGTCATCCACTCATTAAAAGTGTTCTTGTGCCCTTGCTATATGCCAAGCCCTGTGCCAGCTGTATGCCAGGGATATGAAAGAGAGCTTGCCCATGTGGAGTTGACCAAATGGTGGGGGAAATAGGAGTCAAGGAGTCTCACAGCTAAATGCAAGATCACACTTATGAGGAGTCCTCTGAAGGAGAGAGTATGTGCTGTTCAAACATATCAAAGAGGGAAGTGACCTGGTCAGCGGGGTTGGGGAAGGTTGCCTTGTAGAGGTGATGACTGAGATTTGAAGAATGAGCAGGAATTAAATAGACAAAGACAGGAGGAGAGAGTGCTCTGTGCACGGGGTACATTATGTGAAAAGAATGTGGCCGGAGGGATGGTTGGGAGTCCATAGGACAGAAAGAAGGCCAATGTAGCCAAAACTCTGAACTCACAAAGGAACATCCTGTGACACAAGGATGGGGAAGTAGGTGGGGATCAGAATGTGTGGGACCTTCTAAGCCATGTTGGGAATCTTGGCGTCTGGGCAAGGGCAAGTCTTGAGGTTTTTAAGTCTGGAAATGGAGGTGGTATGATCAGTGTTGCAAGTGGAAAATATTCCTTTGGTTGTAACGTGGAGGGTGTATTACCGTGGGAAAGGATCTTCAGTAGCAGCAGCACTTCCAGGCATTGGAAACATGTAACCATGTGTTCCGTGGAAGCAAAGCTTTCTCACATGTGTCAGTTTAGCCTGCTTTGGAAGATCACTGCCTATGTATGTGCATCAGCACAAAGAAAATTTCCTTTCCCAACTTAAATTTTTGAATTTTGGAAATTTATATGTATGCTGACTCCTAGAATAGATCCATCTACTATCATGTAGAGCTCTGAACAGGCCTCTTTAAGTTAGGTTTCCTGTGGTTGATCACCTGAAACTGATGGCACTATTTCTGATTATTCCCTGAGGCAGTGTTCTCATACTTTAGGCTGTATCAAAATCACCTGGAGGACTTGTTAAACCATAAACTGCTGGGCCCAGCCACTCCCAGAGTTTCTGATTCAGTAAGCCTAGGGTGGGAACCAATAATTGCCTTTTTAACAAGTTCTCAGGGTATGTTGATGATGCTGGTCCAGGAACCACACTGTGAGAACCACTGCACCTAATGCGTTAGGTCCCAACTATGGCTGCACATTAAAATCACCTGGGGGCTTCCCTGGTGGCGCAGTGGTTGAGAGTCTGCCTGCTGATGCAGGGAACACGGGTTCATGCCCTGGTCCGGGAGGATCCCACATGCCGCGGAGCAGCTGGGCCCGTGAGCCATGGCTGCTGAGCCTGCGCATCCGGAGCCTGTGCTCCGCAACGGGAGAGGCCACAACAGTGAGAGGCCCACGTACTGCAAAAAAAAAAAAAAGAAAATCACCTGGGAAGCTTTAACTATACCAGTTTAGATGGGGGGCCAGACCCAATAAATCAGAATATCCCTAGCAATTCTAATATCCATACATTAGATTGAGAAACACTTATCTGGTGCCTTGGACATTTAATAATAAGCCTTAAGATACATTACTTTGTCTCTCTTTTCGCTTTATTTCTAGCTAACTCCTTAAGTCATACCCATAAAAAAATTTGGAGCTTATCAACAGAAATAATTTTGAGGTGCATACTATTTATAAAAAGTTTATCTGATTTTTTTCTATGTGTGTGCAACTGTTTACACATTTATTTACAAAATAAGGTCATACTATTCACACTGTATTCTAATGCTTTTACATATATTTTTTCCCACTCATCAGTATACCTTGAACAAATTTCCACACTTCCATGTCAACAAATGTATTCTTTAAAACATTATTTTTAATGCTGATATATTATCTCATTGTGTGAAGAGCACAATCTCTGAAAACAGTACTAGTGATATCCTTAAAAATTCCTAAAATTACAATTACTGGTAAATGAAATTTATATTTTGAGACTTTTAGTACATATTGCCAAACTGATCTACAGAAAAATGTATACAAATTTACATTCTCTTGGGAATCTCCATTTCCCCACACTTTAACCAACCTTTGTTAATTATCATTAAATCTACTTTCTAATTTAGTAGTTGAAAAATTAAAATATATTATTTTAAAACTTTTTTAAAGTTTATCTGAGTTTAATTTTAAAAGGCCTACTAGCCAACATCTATTCATTTCTCAGTCATCACAGTTAATGAAAACTTACAGTGTATGCTGCGTGAGAGCATCATTTTGATCTCTAGATTACCATTTATGTGCATCTCTTGTGACACTGGTTGGTTCTGAAGGCTATTTAATCTTTTAATTATTTCTACTATCATCCCATCTTCTAATATCAGGAGGGCCTGAAATTCATGATCCCCAAAGGATATCATCATCTAGATAGGTGTGTGTGTGTCTGTGTGTGAAGTTATGACTCACGTCCTAGGAGGTGAACAACACTGGCTTCAGCAACCTAGGTGCTGATGAAATCTCAATTATGTAATTTCCTACAGCGCTGATTGCAGTCAGCAAGGCAGATTTCCCTGACTCTGCTCTCCACTCCCTGCTCCAACTTCTTCCCACAAAATGAACAGCTTTACCTCTGCCATGCTAACTGCTCCACAGCCAGTTTCCACCCCCTTAGAATTTGTACTTGCTGCAGGGAAGAGTAGATTTCCCTTACTACATGGTTTTGATGTGCCCAGGGGAGAAAGCAGAAGGAAGATTCCCTCTAGCCCAGCAAATTCCTTCTCCCAATTCATCAGTTCCTGTCACTACTGCTCTTGCCACATTGCACTGTTGAGGACCTCGCCAGGAAGCCTCACGTGGCTCAGGGAGTGCTATTTGGCAAGGAAAGATGTAGCTCTGGAAGTCGGCTGGGCTTCAAGGGAGAGAGGGCTTGGTCTATGCTGTGTCATTAGCTATTTCCAAATCAGTACAAAGGGTAAAAGGCTCCTCACTAGAACAAGCTGAAATGCAGCCTCTGAACAAGTTGAGTGGTTCAGATAGGTGTATGACATTACTTTGACAATTCGTGTGTATGGTATCTTTCCAGCAGCTTACCTAAAAGCATTTAAACGATCCCATGGAAGCTCAAAAGATTTATGTGTGTTTTTCAAATGTGGAGAAACTCCCAGTTTCGAATAATTTGGGATTTGCATTGGCACGTGCCTTTCCATCTACCTGAAATATGCCTTCTAAACTCAGAGATGGTGGTTCTTTTCATTAAATATAAAGTAGGAGTTGGTCACAGTTACCCATCTCCACATGGAACACATGCTTTAGTATCCTTGATTCTTAAGGGAGTCATTCCTTAAGTTTACCCTAAATCTATCTTGCTGCACTTTGTCTCTTGGCTGCCATACTATGATAATCAAATGAGTCAACCAAAATAATGTGCAGACAAGTAGAAAAGTGATCAATGCCCAAAGGCACATATCCAGACACCAATCTGCAGGAAAGCAGTATGCCTCACAGGCAACTATGGAAGGAGTTTGGACAGGATGATCTGTAAATCCTTTCCCACTCTAAGATTCTGTGTGCTTAGGACTTTATGTTGGTGTTGGGGAAGTAACAAAAAAGTTGTCCCTTTTCTTTTTTTTTTTTTTAAATTTATTTTTATTTTCGGCTGCATTGGGTCTTCGTTGCTGCACGCAGGCTTTTTTCTAGTTGTGGTGAGCAGGGGCTACTCTCCATTGCAGTGCGCAGGCTTCTCATTGCAGTGGCTTCTCTTGTTGCAGAGCATGGGTTCTAGGCTTGCGGGCTTCAGTAGTTGTGGCACATGGGCTCAGTAGTTATGGCACACGGCCCTAGTTGCTCTGCGGCATGTGGGATCTTCCCGGACCAGGGCTTGAACCCGTGTCCCCTGTCCCCTGGCAGGCAGATTCTTAACCACTGTGCCAACAGGGAAGCCCCCTACTTCCTTTTCTTAATTCTCCTTCTAATCTCTTTTTTTTTAATTGATGTATGACTTACATACAATAAAATGCACAGATCTTAAGTGTATAGCTCTTAAGCATGACTCTGGTTAAAATTAGAATTATACCAGTCCTTAAGAGAGGCTCCCTCATGCCCCTTTCTGGTCACTATCTCCTCAAAGGTAATATCTATTTTCTACTCTATCACCATAGATTAATTTTTAACTGTTTCTGAATATTATATTAATCACACAGTATACCCTCTTTTGTGTCTAGCTTTTTTCATGCAATATTATTTCTGTGAGATTCATCTGTATTGTTGAGGATGGCAGTGGTTCATTCTTTTTCATTTCTTATATGACATTGTATGAATATACCACAGTTTGTCCATTCTATGGATGAATATTTGGATGGCTTCCAACTTTTTATCATTGTTAAAGCTACTTTGAACCTTCTTATACATATTTTGCTGCACACAAGCACTCGTTTCTATTGGGTATATAGCCAGGAGTGGAACTGTGTCAGGATCACGTTTAGTTCAAAAGATACTGCCAGTTAATTTTCCAAAGTGGCTTTGCCAATTTACATGGCCACCAACAATGTAAATCTCCATATTCTCACCAACACCTGATATTACTATCCTTTTAATTTAATTCAGTCTGGTGGGAGATACTGGTATCTCATTATGATATTAATTTGCATTTTCTTGCAGACTGATGATGTTGAACTTTTTCATATGCTTCTCCCATTATTTCTTAAATAAGTCCAATCAGGCTTTTCCTTCCATCACTCCAGTGGAACTGCTCTTGTCAAGTAACAAATGGCCTCCATGTTGGTAAATCAGTTCTGAGTTCTTATCTTCTTGACTACCAAAACCACACATCCCTTGTTTTCCTCCTCCCTCACTTGCTATTCTTTCTCAGTCTTATTTTGTCAGTTCTTCCTAATCTCCCAGCATTTTAGCATAGAGGTACCCTAATCAACTTTATCCCTCCTCTGACCCCAACCTCTTTATCTCCTTTCCTACTTTATTTTTGTTTATATCAATCATGCCCATTTATAATAATATATAATATGCCAAGGTATTTATTGCTTCACCCTTACCATAATAAGGGGTGAAAGCTCCAGGAGGGCAGGACTTTTTGTCTCTTTTGTTCCCTGATATATTCCCTATATCTAGAACAGTCCCTGTCACATAGTAAGAACTCAGTAAATATTTGATCAATAATTGAGTGATTGAGTGAATGAAATAATAGTGGGAAAATGGTAAGAAGCATTAGAAAAATATATTCTCCCAAGAAATATTTAATGAGTGATTATTACAGACATAGGCCTATTTGGACCTACACACTCTCGAATTTATATGACTTGCGTCACCAGAATTCAAGTTTTAAAGGCAGCTGCCTTTGAGTTTACAAGTGGAACACAGATGGCTGGAGAGGAATCAAATCCTTAAAAACATCTGGCTTTGTTTGTTGTGGCAAGTGTCAAGCTGCCTCAAAGGAAAGCACAAAAACTAACTTTGTAATCAGTTTATACTGCAGTGCAAACTGAGGAAGAGTGTGGTTTGATAGCATAGCATTATATCATTTTATCCAGTTCTACTGGAAGCTTCCTTGGAACTTAACAGCTGTTGAGTTAGTAGCTAGGGTGTAGCTGGAGCCAGCTACCAATCTGGACTAAACTCTAGGTTGTATCATAAAAGTAGTTGGTAAACTGGACTAAATCTCTGTGGCCAAAGCAAACATTCAAACTGAAAATTAGCACAAGGAAAGGCCAAAGTCAGTGAGTTTGGTAGTTTCTCTTAAAAAAAGCAAAGATCTCTGGACTTTGGCCCAGGGAAGACCAAGGGACTAGAAAATAGGTGAGAGATACAGGCCCATGACAAGTCAAGAACTAGGTGGAAGGCACACATAATCATGGCATTTAATATTCATTTTGGCTTCTGGGATCTACAGCATGGATCTCCTAAAGGTATTTGTGGTATCAGGTGCTGTGTTGGTTGGATGCCACCTACAGAAGTGTATTCCTAAATCCTCACTGGAGACCTAAATCTGAAGACCAATAACAGAATAAAGTGATGGGGAAGGCTTTGCTGTCAAAGCTGGAGACTGTTTCCAAGATAGGCAGAGTTTCTTCCTCAGATTCTTGGCTGTTGGGCAAATTTTTCAAAGGTAGTAGATGTCAGCTGATTGCCCAACCCTTTTCCTCTAAAAGTACAAAAAGACATTTTGGCCAATAAGCCACTACATGAATATTTCTATTCTTAAGTTGCTGACTGTACTTTGCCTTATATGATGGATATATATGCACTGCCTTTATTCTTCCCTTTAGATTAGAATTATGAGGAGAATAGAAGCTATAGTTTACCCATCTCTAAATCTTTCCTCCTACCACTACCTCCACCTAGTCCAGTGCCTTGAACATGGCAGGAAGTCAATAAATACTGTTGATTGAATGGAATTTCCCTCAAATGTGTGAGAATTCGTATTACCCTTAGGGCATATTGAAACTCTTGCATTTGATTTTTCTCCTATCCACCATCAGCACAACTGAACCAAACTGGTTTGCCCACACTTCCTGCCTGGGTAACTAGAGGTGAACTTTTGCTGACCTTAAATATTTGTCACCATCTCTTAGGATCCTTCTTAGGATCCTTCCATTCCTCACAAGATTAATGGAAATAAATAAATGGGTTTATGGATAATTGGAAATACTTGGGTAGTAAACATGGCTGGAGTATGTCCTGTGAACCTCAGATCCCTCTCCACAATTTTTTAAAATATTCTGCTTTGAAAGTAAATTGAAAAGAGGTGTTCAGTAATTGTGCACTACATTTTGTTCAAAGGAATCAATTCCTTCCAAAGTCACTGAGGAGAAAACAACTGTAAACTGACATGCAATGGAGCTGAACTGAAATTCTCATTTCCCTCAGTAATTTCTCAGCTACAAGTCATGGAATATGGTCTCCTTTCTGCTTATAATCTGTCTTCTTCCTTAAAGACACGTTTCTTTTTAAAGTGATTACATCTGTATTTCATCAGGGATATGTGATAAAAAGGAAGCAGGGAAGAAGGAGGAGTAGGTAGAAAGGAAGCTTGGAGTATTAAGACAACCCCATAATATAGTAGAATCTCACCTTGTCAGGAAATACTGAAAAAAACTGAAGAAACTGATGTGGAATGAGTTTGCCTTACTTTGAGATTATAATAACTAAGGCTTTCTCACACAGGGTATAGAATAAACAGTACCATCTTTGTGAAACTCCAAGGGTGAACACAGTGATGGTTAATTTTATGTGTCAACCTGACTAGGCCACAGTCCCTAGATAGTTGGTGAAACACCAGTCTAGATGTCCCTGTGAAGCTATGTTTTAGGTTAAGATTAGTATTTAAGTCAGTAGACATTTTTTTTTGAAATTTATTTTTTTTTATACAGAAGGTTCTTATTAGTTATCCATTTTATACATATTAGTGTATACATGTCAATCCCAATCTCCCAATTCATCACACCACCACCCACGCCACTTTCTCCCCTTAGTGTCTATACGTTTGTTCTCCACATCTGTGTCTCTATTTCTGCCCTGCAAACCAGTTCATCTGTACCATTTTTCTAGGTTCCACATATATGTGTTAATATACAATATTTGTCTTTCTCTTTCTGACTTACTTCACTCTGTATGACAGTGTCGAGATCCATCCACGTCTCTACAAATGACCCAATTTCGTTCCTTTTTATGGCTGAGTAATATTCCATTGTATATATGTACCACATCTTCTTTATCCATTCATCTGTCTGTTGAAGGGCATTTAGGTTGCTTCCATGACCTGTCTATTGTAAATAGTGCTACAGTGAACATTGGGGTGCATGTGTCTTTGAATTATGTTTTTTTCTGGGTATATACCCAGTAGCGGGATTGCTGGGTCATATTATAATTGTATTTTTAGTTTTTTAAGTAACCTTCATACCGCTCTCCATAGTGGCTGTATCAATTTACATTCCCACCAACAGTGCAAGAGGGTTCCCTTTTCTCCACACCCTTTCCAGCATTTGTTGTTTGTAGATTTTCTGATGATGCCCATTCTAACTGGTGTAAGGTGATACCTCATTGTAGTTTTGATTTGCATTTCTCTAATAATTAGCGATGTTGAGCAGCTTTTCATGTGCTTCTTGGACATCTGTATGTCTTCTTTGGAGAAATGTCTATTTAGGTCTTCTGCCCATTTTTGGATTGGGTTGTTTGTTTCTTTAGTATTGAGCTGCATGAGCTGTTTATATATTTTGGAGATTAATCCTTTGTCCACTGATACATTTGCAAATATTTTCTCCCATTCTGAGGGTTGTCTTTTTGTCTTGTTTGTAGTTTCCTTTGCTTTGCAAAAACTTTTAAGTTTCATTAGGTCCCATTTGTTTATTTTTATTTCCATTACTGTAGTAGGTGAATCAAAAAATATCTTGCTGTGATTTATGTCAAAGAGTGTTCTTCTTATGTTTTCAGTGTCTGGTCTTATATTTAGGTCTCTAATCTATTTGCAGTTTATTTTTGTGTATGGTGTTAGGGGGTGTTCTAATTTCATTCTTTACATGTAGCTGTCCAGTTTTCCCAGCACCACTTATGGAAGAGACTGTCTTTTATACATCGTATATCCTTGCCTCCTTTGTCATAGATTAGTTGACCATAGGTGCATGGGTTTATCTCTGGGCTTTCTATCCTGTTCCGTTGATCTATATTTCTGTTTTTGTGCCAGTACCATATTGTCTTGATTACTGTACCTTTGTAGTATAGTCTGAATTCAGGGAGTCTGCTTTCTCAGGCTCCGTTTCTTTCCCTCAAGACTGCTTTGGCTATTCGGGGTCTGTTGTTTCTCCATATAAATTTTAAGATTTTTTGTTCTAGTTCTGTAAAAAACGCCATTGGTAATTTGATAGGGATTGCACTGAATCTGTAGATTGCTTTGGGTAGTATAGTCATTTTCACAATATTGATTCTTCCAAGCCAAGAACATGGCATATTTCTCCATCTGTTTGTATCATCTTTAATTTCTTTCATCACTGTCTTACAGTTTTCTGCATAGAGGTCTTTTGTCTCCCTAGGTAGGTTTATTCCTACGTATTTTATTCATTTTGTTGGAATGGTAAATGGGAGTGTTTCCTTAATTTCTCTTTCAGATTTTTCATCATTAGTTTATAGGAATGCAAGAGGTTTCTGTGCATTAATTTTGTATCCTGCTACTCTACCGAATTCATTGATTAGCTCTAGTATTTTTCTGGTAGCATCTTTAGGATTCTCTATGTATAGTATCATGTCATCTGCAAACAGTGACAGTGTCACTTCTTCTTTTCCAAATTGGATTCCTTTTATTTCTTTTTCTTCTCTGATTGCTGTGCTTAAAACTTGCAAAACTATGTTGAATAACGGTGAGAGTGGGCAACCTCTTCTTGTTCCTGAACTTAGAGGAAAAGTTTTCAGTTTTTCACCACTGAGAAAGATGTTGGCTGTGGGTTTGTCATATATGGTCTTTATTATGTTGAGGTAGGTTCCCTCTATGCCTACTTTCTGGAGAGTTTTTATCATAAATGGGTGTTGAATTTTGTTGAAAGCTTTTTCTGCATCTATAGTGATGATCATATGGTTTTATCCTTCAATTTTTTAATATGTTGTATCACATTGATTGATTTGCATATATTAAAGAATCCTTGCATTGTTGGGATAAATCCCACTTGATCATGGTGTATGACCCTATCAATGTGTTGTTGGATTGTTTGTTAGAATTTTGCTGATGATTTTTGCATCTATATTCATCAGTGATAAAGGTCTGAAATTTTCTTTTTTTGTAGTATCTTTGTCTGGTTTTGGTATCAGGGTGAAAGTGGCCTCATAGAATGAGTTTGGGAGTGTTCCTTCCTCTGCAAATTTTTGGAAGAGTTTGAGAAGGATGGGTGTTAGCACTTCTCTAAATGTTTGACTGAATTCACCTGTGAAGCCATCTGGTCCTGGACTTTTGTTTGTTGGAAGATTTTTATTCACAGTTTCAATTTCATTACTTGTGATTTGTCTATTCATATTTTCTATTTCTTCCTGGTTCAGTCTTGGAAGTTATACCTTTCTAAGAATTTGTCCATTTCTTCCAGGTTGTCCATTTTATTGGCATAGAGTTGCTTGTAGTAGTCCCTTAGGATGCTTTGTATTTCTGCAGTGTCTGTTGTAACTTCTTTTTCATTCTAATTTTATTGATTTGAGTACTCTCCCTTTTTTTCTTGATGAGTCTGGCTAATGGTTTATCAATTTTGTTTATCTTGTCAAAGAACCAGCTTTTAGTTTTATTGATCTTTGCTAGTGTTTTCTTTGTTTCTATTTCATTTATTTCTGCTGTAATCTTTATGATTTCTTTCCTTCTACTAACTTTGGGTTTTGTTCGTTCTTCTTTCTCTAGTTCCTTTAGGTGTAAGGTTAGATTGTTTATTTCAGATTTTTCTTGTTTCTTGAGGTAGGCTTGTATTGCTATAAACTTCCCCCTTAGAACTGCTTTTGCTGCATCCCATAAGTTTTGGATCATTGTGTTTTCATTGTAATTTGTCTCTAGATATTTTTTGATTTCCTCTTTGATTTCTTCAGTGAGCTCTTTGTTATTTAGTAACGTATTGGTTAGCCTCCATGTGTTTGTGTTTTTTATGTTTTATCCCCTGCAACTGATTCTAGTCGCATAGCATTGTGGTCAGAAAAGATGCTTGATATGATTTCAATTTTCTTAAATTTACTGAGGCTTGATTGTGACCCAAGATGTGATCTATCCTGGAGCATGTTCTGTGTGCACTTGAGAAGAAAGTGTAATCTGCTGGTTTTGGATGGAATGTCCTATAAGTATCAATTAAATCTATCTGGTCTATTGAGTCATTTAAAGCTTGTGTTTCCTTATTAAATTTCTGTTTGGATGATCTGTCCACTGGTGTAAGTGAGGTGTTAAAGTCTCCTACTATTATTGTGTTACTGTCAATTTCCTCTTTTATTGCTGTTAGCACTTGCCTTATGTATTGTACTCCTATGTTGGGTACGTATATATTTATAATTGTTACATCTTCTTGGATTGATCCCTTGATCATTATGTAGTGTCCTTCCTTGTCTCTTGTAACATCCTTTATTTTAAATCTATTTTATCTGATGTGAGTATTGCTACTCCAGCTTTCTTTTGATTTCTTATTTGCATGGAATATCTTTTTCCATCCCCTCACTTTCAGTCTGTATATGTCCCTAGGTCTAAAGTGAGTCTCTTGTAGACAGCATATATATGGGTCTTATTTTTGTATCCATTCAGTGAGCCTGTGTCTTTTGGTTGGAGCATTTAATCCATTCATATTTGAGGTAGTTATCAATATGTATGTTCCTATTACCATTTTCTTAATTGTTATGGGTTTGTTTTTGTAGGTCCTTTTCTTCTGTTGTGTTTCCCACTTAGAGAAGTTCCTTTAGCACTTGCTGTAGAGCTGGTTTGGTGGTGCTGAATTCTCTTAGCTTTTGCTTGTCTTTAAAGCTTTTGATTTCTCCATCAAATCTGAATGAGATCCTTGCCTGTTAGAGTAATCTTGGTTGTAGGTTCCTCCTTTTCATCACTTTAAAAATATCGTGCCACTCCCTTCTGGCTTGTAGAGTTTCTTCTGAGAAATCAGCTGTTAACCTTATAGGAGGTCCCTTGTATGTTTTTTGTCGTTTTTCCCTTGCTGCTTTCAATAATTTTTCTTCATCTTTAATTTTTGTCAGTTTGATTACTATGTGTCTCGGCTTGTTTCTTCTTGGGTTTATCCTCCCTGGGACTCTCTGCACTTCCTGGACTTGGGTGGCTATTTCCTTTCCCACGTTAGGGAAGCTTTCGACTATAATCTCTTCAGATATTTTCTCGGGTCCTTTCTCTCTCTCTTCTCCTTCTGGGACCCCTATAATGCGAATGTTGTTATGTTTAATGTTGTCTCAGAGGTCTCTTAGGCTGTCTTTATTTCTTTTCGTTCTTTTTTCTTTATTCTGTTCTGCAGCAGTGAATTCCACCATTCTCTCTTCCAGGTCACTTACCCATTCTTCTGCCTCAGTTATTCTGCTATTGATTCCTTCTAGTGTAGTTTTCACTTCAGTATTGTATTGTTCATCTTTGTTTGTTTGTTCTTTAATTCTTCTAGGTCTTTGTTAAACATTTCTTGCATCTTCTCAATCTTTGCCTCCATTCTTTTTCCGAGGTCCTGTATCATCTTCACTATCATTATTCTGAACTCTTTTTCTGGAAGGTTTCCTATCTCCACTTCATTTAGTTGTTTTTCTTGGGTTTTATCTTGTTCCTTCATCTGGTACATAGCCCTCTGCCTTTTCATCTTGTGTATCTTTCTGTGAATGTGGTTTTTGTTCCACAGGCTGCAGGATTGTGGTTCTTCTTGCTTCTGCTGTCTGCCCTCTTGTGGATGAGGCTATCTAAGAGGCTTGTAATTCAGTAGACTTTGAGTAAAGCAGATTAGCCCCCATAATATGGGTGGGCCTCATCTAATCAGTTGAAGGTCTTAGGAGAAAAAGACTGACCTCTCCTAAGGAAGAAGGAATTCTGCCTCCAGACTGCCTTTGGACTTGAGCTGCAACACCAACCCTTCTCTGGGTCTCCAACTTGCTGGCCTATCCTATAGAATTGAGACTCATAGGGTCCTCACAATCACATGAGCCAACTCCATAAAATAAATTTCTCTCTAGATAGATAGGTAGATAGAGAGAGAAAGAGAGAACTGTATAGGTATAGATATAGATACACACACATATTTTATTCTGTTTCTTTGGAAAACTGTGACTAATAAAAGTACATACCAAAAATGTTAGCACTGGACTTCTTGGAGCCAACAATACAGGTGTTCAATACAAGTCAAAGACTGAATAAAGTGCAGGTTACTCAGGAGCCATTTCCTTGATTCTGAAAGGAAATGCTTGTCTATTATATATTATTTTCTGAAATAATACTTTTCCTGAGGCAGTTTCATTTGGAGTCCTTTCAATTCAGGGAAACAATTCTTTGGATTGCCTTACTGTTAGATCTACATTGACTAGAATGCAATCTTCAAAAATAGTTATTACACATTAATACCTACTATGTGCCTGACAGTCATGATAACTCTGCAAGAACATATTGTTATACTCATTTTATAGGTGAAGAAATTGCCCTGGTAAGCCCATTGTCTCAATCAACATTGAAAGGCAAAGAATATCAGTATAATAAACTACTAATTAATCACTTAATCAGTAAGCATTCATTGGACATGTTATGTGCATTGTATACATACTGTATTGCATTATGAAGGTCTGAGACAGGTCAGCAGAGATATATTTCAGAAAGATTTTCTAAAAGCTGAAAAGATGTCTTGTCAACTCTCAGTTCTTCCAAAAAAAAATAGTTCATCAGAGCTCCCCCACTCCCTAATCATTCCTGTTAAAGTTCTAATTATTTTTCCAGCTCCTGCCTCACCAAAGACCTCCTGTCTCTTATATCCAGCTGCCTAGTTGACATCGCCACTTGACTGCATAACACATTAAATCTCAGAATTAACTTGTCCTTGGTTTTCTTCCTTCCCTTACACACCAATTCCAGTTGATCAGCCAGTCCTCCAAGGATATCCTGAGTCAGATCACAAGTATCTATTGCTCCTGGTAGAATCTCGACCCAAGCCACCATCATCATTTACCAGGACTGCCATAAGAGCCTCCTAATTTGTCTTCTTGCTTCTATTCTTTTTCCCTTCCCCTAGAAGCCAGAATGATCTTTCAAAGTATAAATTAGATCCTGTTACCCCTCTCCCCACTTACAATGCTCTGCACTTGTAATAAAAATCTAAACTCTTGGACTTCCCTGGTGGTGCAGTGGTTGGGAGTCCGCCTGCCGATGCAGGGGGCACGGGTTCGTGCCCCGGTCCAGGAGGATCTGCGTGCCGTGGAGCGGCTGGGCCCATGGGCCATGGCCGCTGGGCCTGTGCGTCCAGAGCCTGTGCTCCGGGGTAGGAGGGGCCACAGCAGTGAGAGGCCCGCATACCGCAAAAAAAAAAAAAAATCTAATCTCTTTCTCATAGCCAATAAGGTTTTGCATAATTTAACCCCTGTCTTCCTTTTGATTATTACCTTTTATCACTCCCCAGCTTGCTCACTGTGCTTCAACCATGCTGGCTTTGTTTCTATGCCCATATATGCCATTCTCTTTCCTGATTTATTTCCCTCTCCCTACAACACTCTTCGCTATCCATCATCCCATTCTTTCACCATTCAGTTCCGCCTAAGATGCCAACTCCTCAGATGGACCTCCTCTAACCACTCTAGTGAGAGGAGCCCACCACTACCAAAATATACCTTCCCATGTTCTCACCCTCACTCTTTCTCCTCTCTTTCTCCCATTGCTACTTTCCATCTTTTTTTTCTTCCCAGTGCTTAACATAATGTGAAATTATCTTACTAATTACTTGTTTACACATTTCTTATCTGTCTGATCCCATTAGAATATAAAGGGTTTTGCTAGTCTTGTTCACAGTTCAGAGAACAGTGCCTAGAGAATGAGTTACTCTTTGATGTATTTTGAGTGAATGAATGAAAGCCCTAGAATTTTTCTTCGGAGCATTCATTGCTTCACTTGACAGTGGGGAGTCACTTGTGATGATCTCTGATCTTAGCCCCCTTATGGTGAATGGGCCCTACTCTCCCATCTAATGTCTCTGATATTTTTACACTCAGTGTCTCCAGTTTGGGCATAGAGTTTCATGTGACCCACAATTTATCAAGATATTAAACAAATACCAAAGGAACATTTTTAAAAATTTGTGTGGGAAGGGTGTGTGCTTTTTCCTGTTTATAACATTTCCCCGAAGAAACCAATCCATCTGCTTAGTATGGATGTCTGTCTACTTACAACAGATGCAGCTGGTGTTCTCTTGTAAAATTCATTAGGTGAACAATAATTTTCCTCCTCCAGGATTTTAAACTCCTGAAAAATCACCTTTCTTTACTTGGGTACCCCAAAGGGGAAAACTGGTGCAATTTACATTAAACAAAGCATAAGATTACATTCTGCTAGGAGTTTTCAAACTTCCTCTGCATGAACTGTGAACCAGGAACATACCACAGCACTTTGAGGACGTTTCTGCCTGACAACAAAATATTTCACTAATTCAGTTGAAGTTTAGTCTGTCTTGCTATGTTTGGTCTTCACAATGATTATCAAAAAGCATGACTACTTGGGCCAAGCTAATTGATCTGCCTGGAAGTTGTGTTGTTTCGGGGGTATGGCAAATATATCATTTAATCTTGTACTTGCTTTTATTTTTTTCTTTCCTGAGGTTGTCTAACTCCAGGAACCTGCATTTTTTTTTTACACCATTGTCTGCATTTTTTTCCCCTTTTTCCTTTTTTTCTTTACTTTTGGAACTGACATGGACTCTCCTTTAAGAAGCTAGAATCTGAACGAGGCCCTCCTAGAGTGGGAGAATATATAAAATTCAGTCTTGACCAGCCCCTTCCAACAAGGACATTCTATGATTCCATTCTGTGCTCCTACCTGGTGGTAGAAATTTCCATGTCCCTAGATAGATAGATAGATAGATAGATAGATAGATAGATAAACATAGAGATGTATAGAGATATATATATATTTTTTTTTCTTTTTTTTGCGGTACACGGGCCTCTCCTGTTGCAGAGCACTGGCTCCGGACGCACAGGCTCAGCGGCCATGGCTCACGGGCCTAGCCGCTCCACGGCATGTGGGATCTTCCCAGACCGGGGCACGAACCCGTGTCCCCTGCATCGGCAGGCGGTCTCTCAACCACTGCGCCACCAGGGAACCCCGAAATAGATATATTTGAGTTAATCATACTCTTCAGAATGCACATTATTGTCATAGGTCCATGCTAGTCTCTGCTTAATTTCTTTCATTCTTTCCTCCGTTTCCCACACCAATTCTCCATCCCTATGCCTCACATCATAGGAAAGTGTTCTAAAGTATTTAATGATTAACTTTTTTGTATGTATTATTCTTACAAAATATGCATTTTATTTGCATGAATTTTAAATTGATGCAAATGGGTTATTTACAGGTTCCACTCCTGTTTCTATCTTTTCTTTCTTTTTAAAAACTCAGCCATAACTTTTTTAGCATTTGTTTATGGAGCTGTGGGCATATGTAGTCTGTTATTTCTTTCACTGTATAGTCCTTCATGATGGTAATTCTTCACTTTCAACCTATCTTTCTCCCAGGATTGGACACCAAGATTGCCTCAAATTTCCACCACCAAAAACAACACTGTGATGAGCTTTTGTGAAAATGTTCCCTTGTGAAACTGTGTGAGAATGTCTTTGGGTTGATATCCAGAAGTACGATTGCTTGGTCATTAAGTACAGGGATATTTATTTGGACCAAGGACTGTTAGAGTGATCTCTGCACCAGTCTATACTCTCTGGAAAAGATGTCCCCATACTCTATCAACGCTTGGCAATGTCCATCTTTCTCTCTTTTTTTTTTTTTTTGTTGCCAGTTTAACAAATGTAATGTCTCATTGATTAATTTGCATTTCTCTACTACTGAGTTTGGACAGCTTTTCATGTGTTTGTTAGCCTTTCCTCTTCTATAGATGGCCCAATCATGTCTTTAGCCCATCTCTTGATTGGAAATTCCTGTCTTGTTGATTTTCATGTGTTTCTTATCTTAAATATTAGTCTTTTGTGGTTTTAGACATTTAAACATCTTCTCTAAATATGTAACGTCTATAAACTTTATCTATGATGTCCTTCATTGAACAGAAAGACCTAATTATTATATAATCAAATTCATCAATTATTTTGTTAATGATTTGTGGAATTATTTTAGGGGGAAGCATTGTTTAAGAATAGTTTCCCCCACTTCTAGGTCACAAGGTTATTCTTTTGCATTACCTTGTATGTACTTTTATAAATTTTGTTTTAACATTTGGTTCTGAATCCATCTGCAATCTACCATTTGCATTTACTGTTGAAGAAGGAATCCAGTTTCATTATTCCACATGTTGCAAGTCTGTTTTCTTAACACCATCCACTAAACCATCTGCTCTTTGTCCATTGGTTTGCAGAACTTCCTTTGCTGTATATACATGTCTGTCTCTCTAGGCTCCATGTTCTTGAAACTATTTTTATAACTATGATTTTTTAGTATTCTTAATAACTGATAGGTTAAGTTTTCTCTCTGCAGTTTTCTTTTCTGAGATGTTAGAATTTTTTGTTAGTTTCTTCAAAGATCCAGATTAAAGTTTTATTGGGTTTACACTGAATTTATAGATAAATGTGGAGTGAATTGGTTTCTTTGTAACATTTAAGTCCTCATATCCAAGATAATAAAATGCCTCTCCCTTTGTTCAGGTCATCTTCTAGAAATCTTGTGTAACCTTGGGTATGTTAACTTCTGATAACTTTTTCTTGTGATTGAGAGAGACATCTTTTTTAAAAATAGCATTTTCTATTTGATTACTACTGATAAAGGAATGTGCTCTTATTATCGTGCAGTAATCTTGGATCCAGCAAACACATTGAACTCTTAATAGTTCTGAGTTGGTCTGAACCTCCATTGGTATTTCTAGGTAGATAATCATATCACTTGCAAGTCATGAGTTTTATCTTTTTTCTTCCAATCCTTGAATTTACTTCTTTTTCTTTCCAGGTAACTTTCAGCAGCATGTCTAGTACTGTGTGAAATAGTAGCAGTGTGTACTTGTCTTATTTCCAGTATTTAAAGGAATGTATAGGTGTTTTCACTGACCACAATGTTTGTTCTAGGTTTTTGGTATATAACTATCACCAAGTTAAGGATTTCCTGGCTATTCCTAGTTTTCTAAGACTTTGCTTTTAATTATAAATAAGTGTTGAGTCATCCTTATCTACTTTTGGAATCAAGACTACACTAGGCTCATAAAATGAGTTGGGCAATATTACTCCTTCCCTATTATCTGGAAAAACATATATAAGTTAGAAATTAAATGGCAAATCATTGTTTCTTTCCAATATGGGGCAGTCTGAGTTCTCTGGAAAGATATAGACTTTATTACATTTCCAACTAGAAAAGATTTGTCTTTTTCAAATCAGCATTGGTTCTCATTTGGTATCTTCTACCTTGGTAGGAGGGTGCCTAGTGTTTTTAGCCATTGTTTTGCATAAACCAAGAGGACTCTTACTAAAGGAGGAATTTGCTTCCATTGTTGTTCAAACCCATTGAAAGGGATTCTAAAGCTAACTCTTGATAAGATCATTATTTTTGCTTCTTTGTTGCCCTTGAGATTAATCACTCCATGGGCTGAAGGTAAGGAGTAAAGGTGAGCAAATAAGGAAAAGGAGTTTGGTCAGTTGTATCTGGCAAAATGCCATCAATGATGAAGATGGATAGATTGTGCTGTGCTCTACTTCCAAAGATGCTTGTCTTCCAGATTTCTTCTTTGGGTAATATCCAGGACCCAGTTTGCAAGAATTTCCAGGTTCCTCTTTGTGATACTGAGGTTGTGGAAAGAATCCCAAAGATAGTTAGGATTTCAACAGTTCTAAAGATAAATCTCAACAGGTCATGGTAAAGCATGTTAAGTGTGTGCTCACCCAAATCTGTACCCTTTACATGGTGAAAGGAAGTAAAATCTTTTTTCCCATGAGCATTTGTGAATTGGGGTTCACTCTCCCATGTGGCAATCTGAAGCTAGATGAGGGCTACATGCTGATTGACAGGGATATTGAGGTGAATTTGGGAATGCTTAGCTTGAGCTCAGGTCTACCAAGTGGTCTTCTGATACTTTCTCTACTTGAGTTTACCTCCACCCCTTTCCTCTTTGTACTTCTATGCCTCACATAATACCATTTACACCACAGCGGAAGTAAGAAAGGGAGGGGTGAAGCCGGAGAAAGAGTCATTGCCAGCCCTGCTGAGGCAATAAGTCAGGGTAGGTTTCTTAATCCCCAAGGGACCTAATCATGCCAGTTGCCCACGCTTGTCTCAGGTGGCTAGACCTATGGATGGAACATGGCATCATTCCTTGAAACAGCTCATAGTGTTCCTTGAGCATGAGAGAGCCAGAGGATGGGGTAGAAGAGATCAGTTTTATTAGCAAGAGGGAAAACAACCAAGTATGTATGCTTAAACATTGTGCCTATAAAATTCCCATACTCTCTTGTCAGTAAGTTTCAATAAGAGGTTGCACATAAAAGAACTTAGAAAAATATTAAGCCTACATATGGAAGGTGGTGTTACTTTTATCTGTGTTTACTTTTCCATCTCATGTTATCATTGATTCTCAGTATAAAAATTGTCCTTCCTCCATAGGAAGGAAAACAGAGAGAAAAGTTAAACTTAACAACACATTGAAGGTCAAGTAAGCAATGAATTTATCCTTGTTTCCTCTCTCTGACTCCAATGCTCATTCACATACACTCAACAAGTAATTAGTGAACCTTGATACTGTGCAAAGCACTGATATAATAAAAATAGTGTAATATTTTTCAGTTGAATCTGATCTTGTGGATACATGGTATATTTTTAAATTTTCTTTCTCTACTGGCAATTTCCTCAGCACTTCCAAATAGAAGACTAAGAAGTGTTTTCCCACTGTCACACAGTACTCCAGAAAACACTTGGAATTTGAACCAGCCCCCTTGACTCCTCTCTCGACCAGGTCACGCTGCTGCTAATTGTGATCTTAGATCATCAAAACTATTTAGCTCTTCTAACAAGTGCATCCACCTTAATAAATTTGGCTACAGATTTCTTTTTTCTCCTCCATCCCTTTCTTTTTTTTTTCTCTCAGGTAAAACAGATTGTATGCTGTCAGCCAAATTAAGAAAAATCCTCATCCAGTTTATAAGCTCAGCAGAGACGTCTCATAAATGTACTCACAATCTTATTACTGTACCTTTAAAATCCAATTGTTGAAAGTTAATGTAAAACAAAAATAAACTTCAAAATATGGCATTTACGTTAACATCGTTCTATGGAGGAATTTTAAACATTCTCTAATATTAATGACTCACTCTTGTACACATTGATTTAACACATTACAAAATACTTTCTGACATATCTCATTTGAGGACTTCATATAACCCTTTGGGCATGAAAGTCAAAGCAGGATTAATGATTTCCATTTTTCCAGATATTAAATAGATGTAGAATGTTTGGTGACTGATGATCTAAGATCACACAAATTCTCTTTGGCAAATCCAAGTCTTATATTACTGATGCATTTTCTGAGAACAACACTCCTTTGAGAGGAATTTAGCTGTATTAAGCAAAACTAAACTTGCTTATGTAAACACACAAAGTCATGTGATGTAGGCACAAATAGTTTCATATACCATTTTGTCATCATGGAAACAAACTTGGACAACCGTAACCAAACGTGAAATGTCCAGAAAATTTGTCATTTGGGGTTCTGTCGTTCTCCTTCATCCTTTCCTCTCCATCTGGCCTCCCCTTCTCCCCTTCAGACAC
The DNA here is from genome assembly GCF_951394435.1 of Stenella coeruleoalba. Lineage (NCBI taxonomy): Eukaryota > Metazoa > Chordata > Mammalia > Artiodactyla > Delphinidae > Stenella > Stenella coeruleoalba. The sequence continues at coordinate 183,602,970 of NC_137169.1, read as the reverse complement.
CCTTTATCCTTCTGCTTGTTTCATACTTCTCCATCTATCCAAAAAGGAAAAAGCATTTCAAAGGTCAATGTGCTATTTTTCCAGCTGTAGAAAGGGCATAAAGGAACAGTTAGTAGGATAACCCTGTGTGTCCTAAGGAGGTAGTTCTCTTTATCCCTCTGGAGGAATTGTTGCACATATGTATCTGTGTGTGCATGTTTCGAGACGGAGGTTGAAAGAGCAGAAGGATGAGTCAAAGAATGTTCCTGATATCCAGGAAAAATAGTAAGCTTTATATGTTATTTCTACCACTGAAAAACTCAGCCATTCATATATTTATTCACATAACACAATGCAATAATTTATTGAACACCTACTCTGCATCTGTTCTATGTTTCAGGGATCTAGTAGTACTCTCCCAGGTTGTTGGGCTAGACAGACAAAAAAATGAATAATTGCAGCATAGGGTGAAAAAAAGCATAATAATGTTGGTAAGTAATATGTATAATAGTGGCACAAAAGAGGAAATAATCACCTTACGAGCTGGAAGTCAGCAAAGGGCTCTCAGAGAAGAAGGTATTTCAGCTGGAGTTGTAGAGAGGAATAAAACTTAGCCTGCCAGACATTCCAGGCAGAGAAAATAGCACTTGCAAAGGCAGAAAGGTCTGAAACGAACTGGCACATTCAGGAGTCTATAAGTAGTACAGTGATGGAAAGAAAGATTAGTGATGGGAGAGACTGACAGTGATCAAGATCATGGAGAGATCTGTATGTCATGGGGAGTGTACTTAAGTCATTTTGTCTGATCAGCATCTCTTTCCCCTTCAAGTGATAAAAACACCCTGATTCTCTTTGGGGAACCACACTTCCCTACTCTTTGTGATCTTGGTTGGGCTATCTTTCATGGCAACCTCCTAGAGACAGAAAATGACTCAAAATTACCCAGTCTACGATTCTATCTTCCTTGGTTATGATGATTAATTCAAGGCACATGACTCAAGCCAGACCAATAAGAATTTTCCCTAAGATTTGATGTATGAAAATTGGGTTAAAGGGTCTTCTTCCTTTGGAATCTTGAATTGTATGTATCATGCAAGCCTGGAGTTGTAAGCAGCTACCATCTCCTGCTGCCTGCAAGTTGTATGCCAAATGAGACAAACACACCAAGGAAGGTAGAATCCAGGGGCAGAGTGAGAGAGCTCAAGAGAAATGGAAAGATGAAGCCCTAGTGATATCATTTGAGCCCTGTGCCTGAAGCTTCTCTTCAATTCCTGGACATTCTCATTACCTGGGTTCTACTTGAATCACTTTAAATTGAGTTTCCATCACTTCTGGCCAAAAAAGTCCTAATATGAAACCATGTAAAGGACATTGGACTTTATTATCTGGGCAGTGAGGGAGTCTTTGAAAAGACTGGAGCAGTGACTAGATGTGTGTTTTAGAAAGCATATGCTGGCAACAGTGTAGAGAACAAGTAAGAGTAAGGGATTGTCACAGAGCCCAGTTATAAAACTAGTATGATAATCTAGATAAGAGAAGAGAAAGGCCTGAACTAAGGCAATGCTAGTGGGCATGAACGGAAAGAATCAACTTGGAGGAAGATTTAAGAGGTGATCAACTGGGTAAGAGGCATGAGGGGGAGGAAGGATTCAGGGATAATTGTTGACTTTCTTGCTTGGATTTTTAGGTTGATTGGTTTTCTGGTTAACCAAAAGAGGAAATAAATATTGGGGGTGGGAGGAAGTAAGTTCATTCAGGGAAATTTTTTTTTTAATTAATTGATTTATTTATTTTTGCTGTGTTGGGTCTCCGTTTCTGTGCGAGGGCTTTCTCTAGTTGTGGCAAGCGGGGGCCACTCTTCATCACGGTGCATGGGCCTCTCACTATCGCGGCCTCTCTTGTTGCGGAGCACAGGCTCCAGACGCGCAGGCTCAGTAGTTGTGGCTCACGGGCCTAGTTGCTCCGCGGCATGTGGGATCTTCCCAGACCAGGGCTTGAACCCATGTCCCCTGCATTAGCAGGCAGATTCTCAACCACTGCGCCACCAGGGAAGCCCGAGGGAGCTTTTAAATTTAAGATTTTGCGGCACATTTATATGGCGATGTCCAGTGGCAGTTATATAGTTCTAATGCTTCTGAGTAAGATCTGGGCAGGAGATCCAGATCTGAATGTCATCACTGTACAGATAATACCAGACCCTTTTGATGTGGAAGAGATTGCTCGGGGAAACGATAAGGAGTAAGAAGAGAAGAAGATCAAGGACTAAACTTTGGAGAATGACAACATTTAAGAGGTAGGCTTGTAATGGGAACTGGAAAGGAGATGTTGGAGAGATGGAAGAGGAATTATGAAAGAGTGGTATCCCAGATATCAAGCCAGAGTCAATGATGTAAAGTACCTTGGGTTAGGTCAATTAGGTAAAGACTATACAGTGTCCTTTTTCTGACTATTTGGAGTTCTCCTATGACTGGAGCCTGAGCAGTTTCAAGGGAGCATAGGAGCTGGGAAGACAAAACTTTGTAAGCAGAGTAAATAAGAGGGAGTGTGTCCATTCAATTGAACCTTTTTAGTATTCTCAGATACAATACTGGTTATATGTAAAATTTTGTTGCATGTTATACTATATGGAGGGCATAGCAATCAGGAGTTTACAGAAAACATCTAGTCTTTTATTGTGAGCTCTATACTTCTAATATGGGCAATATCTGGGGTACAAGGATATGTCATAGATGATCTCAGAAACCCAAAAGACACGTCTTCCAGAATCATCCAGTTACTATATTTGTGTCTGTCTAGACTGACACCTCAGGTACCTCGTGGCTCTCATTCAGGCTAAGTGCTTTAATTCTGATCAAATAATAACAGTTTACAAGTCAAAGAGATTGTTTAGAATTATGATTTGCTGTCTTTGGCTCAATCTAAGTTTGCTTGGGCTGACTTTGCTTGAATTAGATTAGGGCTTATAGTTATGTATCTTAATACCCTTCTTAGAGATCTTGTGTGTGTAAATCACACAACCACAGAATTAGACATGATGATGATGGCTAAAACGATATATGTGTGTATATATATATATATATATATATATATATATATATATATATATATATATCTTTCTAGTCATGTCTAATTATCAATGACAATATATCCATGACAATATTTTTAGGATACTTTAAATAAGTCTAGCTCTAACATAAAATGAATGGAAAGTGAAGAGAAAGGAAAATGAGAGGTAAAAATGAGAGAAGGTAAAAGATAAAAGTATAGAAGAGACAAAAAGGGAGAGAAGAAAAGGACAATAACAGATAAAAAGGCAATTTTTGCCATCAGAGTACCTTCTTAGGGTCTCATGTGAAAAAGCACCTGAAGCCAAGGCCTTCACAACAGCAGAAAACTTGGCTATAATATGACCTGATTGCACAGCTGCCATTCTCTCTGGACTTTTCTAGCAAAGGGAATATACAGAAGGAAAGAAATGACCTCGCTGCCCTTTAAAACCATCTAGGGAACTCATGTCAAGGGGACCTGAACTCCCTACTACCCTGGGTTCAAATGTCACCACAGCAGTGAGAACAGATGAAGGGATGAAGCCCCTGACCTTTCTACCAATGACTCATTGATCTAGCCAGCTGTAGGATACATATTTATTAAACTTCTGCTTTAGCCCAAGTACTGCACAAGGTCCCATGGATAAAGAAGGCTTAAACTCCATCCTCTAGAAGCTCAAGAACTATCTTTATATTTCACTTATTTGAGCAGAGTCTGTAAACTGGAGTCTACCTCCTTGACTTAATTCACTCCATGAATCTTAGACAAGTCCTTTGCCCACTCTGTACCTCAGTTTACTTATCTGTAGAATGGAGATAATGCTAGTGACTACCTTAGGGACCTTTCATGAAGATTAAATGAACTAGAATGGGTAAAGCACCAAGACCAGATTACTAGCACATAGTAGTTGCTCAATTAGTTCCTATTGTTTTTATCATTATCATTATTAATATTGTCATCAAAAGGAAAGGGACTTTTTCTTGGAATTTTTTGCCTGGGACCTGATTATTTTCTCTTGTCCAGCTGAATGAAACTGCTTGCAGGTCCTATGATAGAAAGCCCCATACTAAGCTACAGATTCTCAAAAAATCCTCAGCCTGGCCAGGCTCTTGTGGGTGTAACTTTCAGTATCTTGACCTTTGTGCTCCTTGTGGGTGATCAGGAAAATGAGAGAGGATTTATAGCATTTTCTCCCTCCTTTTGTTGCTTATGGTTTTATTGTTTGCTAAAGGGAAATATTTTGCCACATGCCCACACCTTCAGCTTTATCACATTATCCGAGACAAATGATGGCAACAGCTCTTACTTCTCCAGATGTGAGCTTCTTGGGTGGCTGTCCGCATGTTTCTGGTCCTTGGAGCCAGAGAAAGTTTCATTTTCAGAAATAGCACTATGATGCACCAACAACACTAACCTCATTTCCTGTCTTGAGTGGACCCAGAGCCTTCCAGTAAGTTCACAAGTGTGTTGTAGACTGTGAAAGAATAGAAAACATGCTCCATTCTTTTGCAAGTTTCACCAAGATCCGTGTGAAGGAAACATACTGACCTCATGCTTTCATGAAAAGTATTATAGATCCCAGAGCTGCCAAAGGCAAAGGACGGAATGGGCCAGCCAAGGGGCTAAGCAGGGACATGCTGACAGCATGTTTTGATATCCAGCCTGTCTCTGGCTGAGAACTTTGAAGACCATTTATGCTCATTCCTCTGAGCGGGGACTTCTTTGCCTTAGCAGTCTCATGAAACAAACTTCAACAGGATATGTGTAAGCAAGTTGTGATATGTACGCATAGCTAGCAGGACATTCTCTGGAGTCCTACCCATCATGACCGTCATCCTGGTTATCTTTGCATCTTCCCTCAGTTTTGAGCCTCCACTACTCCACCCATTCTAGTTGTCTGATGCTACAGGCCGCCACAGAGTCAGTCAAGCAAGCGTCTACCTCTAGGGCCCAGTGACAGGCCAAGCACTAAGTACCTTCTGTTGTGCACATAAAAGAATTCTGTGACTTAGTTTCTTTCTGTGCAGTTTGAAAGACAAAGTGAGCACATCCAAAGCGATTAAAAAGCCAAAAAATATCTAAATAATAATGCAGACCTCTAAGATGGGAGTCCCAAAGCAAGGGAGTTCAAGGTTAACTATAGTTATGTGACGGGAAGGACATAAGGAAGAGGAATTCAGCTGAGTCTTGGAGGATCAGCACGTTTAGAGAAGGAAGGCAGAGATGACAAGAGATGTGTGTTCCAAACAGTGGGAGCTAAAAACACAAAGGCCAAAGTGTGCAGAGTGGGTGTGGGGGACTGGGGCAGGGGAGCAAGGGAGGGGTGAGACCAAATGACAGGAGCAGAAAGTTTTAGGAAGTTAAGTTGCCCTCCTTGGATTCTAGCCATCCTTCCTTATGCACTGGAGTTCACTTGTGAATCTCAGGACCTCTTTTGAAAGCGGCAACTGAGAAAACTGAGGGTACTGTTTGCGGAGCTGCATACAGTAAGAGGGGAACCAGAGCGAGCTAGATACTGCATTTTCCTTCTTGTTGTTAGGGGCATTGTATGGGAAAATGGAGCTCCCATCTTCCTCTCTCTCACCCCCTCCCCACACCAGCACCACCATGCATCATCAAGAAGAGCTGTTCACATCAAAGCAGGCGTGGGCAAACCTAGCATGGTGTAAACCAGAAACAAAGGCTCAGACTCTCAGACACCCTTGTGTGTTAAGTGCACAGCCTCTTCCACACTGGCCTTGGGCCCCCAAAGGAGGCTGCTTTCTAGGGAAGCTTTCACCAATTGCTTTTCTGCTTCAAGATAGTAAAACCAGCATTCACCCCTTTGGGCTTTAATTTTAGTTCTCTTCCAATGCTTCCCTGGTGAAAGAGGTAAGGGAGAGAATTCTCTTTCTCCATATTCCCTCTTCTCAGGAAAAAGCACACAGGCCTTTTTTCCCTCACCAATCAGAATACAAGTTCACACCTGCTTCTGATTCCTAATATAAGTCAGTAGTTGGGTATATATGTATATTCCCTGGCTGGACTGTAATCTCTCTGTGGACAAGACATGGTGCCACACGAGCCCCATTCATCTTTTCACCCCAGTGCTTAACAGCAATGGCTGATGCCTATGGAGTGTTCAACAACTGGAAAAGAAGAAAAGACCCCCAAAGAGTTTTTCGACATTGTCCTGAAATTTTTTCTCGGACAAAGCAGCTCATGAATGAGTGAATCCATGCATGCCTGCTTACTCCGCCCAGCACAGTGCCATTAAACTCTTTAAGTTTAGGTTAATGCTTCCTTCAAATTGAAAAAGATTGAATGGCCCCATTAAGTCATCAGGTCTTTTCCAAAGTAGCAGCTAGCCATAAGCAAGGTCTTATGATCGCACAGGATAATTCTGCCAGAGAGGAGAGTGGAGCTTAGGATACAGAGTTTCAGGTATTTATTGGGAAAGTAGAAGATGGTGATGCTACCCAAGGAAAGGCTTTATGTGTCTCTTGTGATAGAGTGAAGGGCCCAGGTTCTAGGAAAGTGTGCTAAGGAGAGAGATGAAAGGGTGCAGAAGATCACATTACTGCTTCTTCATGACCTGTAATTCATCAAGTTGCACAACTGTGCCATGTTCAAGAGAGAGACCCTGTTCTTATCCCTGGAAAACCATGCCTTCCCTCTAAATAAAGAATTTAGCAATTTTTCCAGAAGTTCTTGTGTACACCAGGCTGAAGCCTCTCCCTGCGCTCCAAAAAAAAAAAAAAAAAAAAAGCAAACCCACTTTCTACGAGAGAACCATGAGCACTCTAAAACCAGATAGGGAGCCAGAGAAGCAAAAGAACAAGGCACTACATGGGTTTATTAAGAAAATATGTGTCACAAATAAGTTGCCAAGAAACTGCAGTATTGTCTTAAAGGGAAATTCCCCAAAGTCCCTAAAACGTAGCCAGAATAAAGCTGATAGATTGGTGGCCTTTTCTAGAGGCCTACTGCATAAATGTTGAGAAAACATCCTGCGGTGCTTGCACGACTTTCTCCTACAGGGCCATTCCCTTCTTTTTCTTCCTTCCTTCCTTCCTTTCATCTTCCTTCCTCCCTCCCTTGCTTCATTTTCTTCCTTTCTTTCTTTCTTTCCTTCCTTCCTTCCTTCCTTTGTTTCAGAAACCTAGACTTTGATTTCTTGAAATTTTCCCAAGTATCATTCCTGCTGTGTTTTCTAAATTAAAGTGCTGGCTCTTATCTCATAAATGGCCCCTCTTATAGGAGGCCCACTAAACATTGTACACTAAATAAAGGATGTATCACAAATACATCTAAAGAAGCCATGGTAAATAGTATATAATTAACTCATTTAAAAGACACCTTTTGTCATTTTTATGATCAACAGATATTAAAGGTATCTATTTTTAAATTAATTTTTATTGAGGTATAATGGACATATAACATTATATTAGTTTCAGTTATATAAAATAATGATTTGGTATCTGTATATATTGAAAAATGATCACCACAATAAGTCTAGTTAACATCCATCACCATACATAGTTACAATTTTTTTCTTGTGATGAGAATTTTTAAGATCTACTCTCCTAGCAACTTTCAAATATGCCTTATTTTTCTTTATTTCTCTTTGGACCTCAGTCTTTTTATCACCAACTGAGGGGCTAGCTAAAAATAATTTATCTTGTCTAAACTTGCCCCAGTGTTTAAGAGGATACAGCATCCAGTGACAGCATATTTAGGTCAACTGGCAATTTTGCCAAGAAAAGAGCAGAGAGGTGGAATGGTGTAGTCACAATGGCAAAATAAATTCCCAAAGTTGGAGAACACAGATGTCTTCTTTGGCTGTCACACCACAGCAGAGCCCTGAGTCTCATCCTCTTTAATATCCACATCTTCCACTACACACACACACACACACACACACACACACACACAGTGCACTCATACACCCTCCTCTCTACTTCCTTCTTAGAGCCTTCCCTGGTTACCCAGCTCTCAGTCACCTCTCCTTTCTGTAAACACCTATAGATAACAATTCCCACCTTGCATTTTATTATCTGGGTCTTCTAGAGTGTCATATAGTACTTTCTATCTCTAACCACACTGCAAAGTCCTCGAGGATCAGGGATTGTGCTTATATAATACTTCTCTTGGGATTTTTACCTGGTCCTTGTATTGTGTTGAACTTGTCCTAAGCACTTGAAAGTAATGATTGGTGGATTGTTTTAGATGGAGTCTCTCATTCTGCAGGTCTGTTTCACATCCTTATCTTAAGTGAAAATTTCTCAAACATAATGTTTTCTGGATTCCCTAAAAGAAAAGAACTAGTAGAATTTATTACCACTTTGCCTAAAGCAGCCAAAGAAAAAGTGACAAAACAAACTATACACAGGGGAGTTATGGGGAGGTTTCTCATCTGGTTTTATTTCCCTCACTAGAATATATCTTCTGTGTCATGGAATGACTGTGTCATTGAGACCCAAAAGGCTAAGAAGTTGTCCTAGAACTTCAGAAAAAAAAAAAGAAAATAGAAAACAGATGTTCTTCCTCAAAAACTCTGGTGTTAACACCATAAGGGGAAGCCTCAGAGTCAGAAATCATGTAGGAATGGGCTTCCCTGGTGGCGCAGTGGTTAAGAATCCACCTGCCAATGCAGAGGACACAGGTTTGAGCCCTAGTCCGGGAAGATCCCACATGCCATGGAGCAACTAAGCCCATGTGCCACAACTACTGAGCCTGCACTCTAGAGCCCACGAGCCACAACTACTGAGCCCATGAGCCACAACTACTGAGCCCGCATGCCACAACTACTGAAGCCCGCGCACCAAGAGCCCATGCTCCGCAACAACAGAAGCTACCACCATGAGAAGCCCAGACACGGCAACAAGAGTAGCCCCCACTGACCACAACTAGAGAAAACCCGTACGCAGCAACAAAGACCCAATGCAGCCAAAAATAAAATAAGTAAAATAAATAGATTTATTAAAATTTATTTAAAAAAAGAAATCATGGGGGAACTCCATTTCCATGCTTCTCAATGACAGGTTTCCAAAAGATATTTCTGCCTCTTTGATGTCACTTGTAGCACCTTCTGATTGCAAGCTCCTTCAGGCCAAGCCCAGTTCCCATTCTTTTTCAGTTTCTCCCAGAGGTTGGTTATGTGGTACTCAAAATACTTGATTAAATGAAACCTTCATTTGTGATTTTTATTTCAATTACCAGGCATCATAATGGTTACCCTCGGTCTAGGCAATAACTCTCTTCCCACTAACATGGTATCATGAAAGAATTCCGTGCCTTAACCAAGGCTTATGATCTGCATCGATGAGTGAGCTAATACAGCAGAATGATGGAGCGTTCAGCCTCTAAGTCAACTACCTGAGCTTGCAGCCTGCCTTTGCTACTTATTTCTTCTGTGAACTTGAGCAAGTATCTTATCGTTTCCACATCTCAGTTTCTTTATTTGGCATGGATTTGTTAGGAAGATTAAATGAGATGATCCACATAAGTACATAAAAGAGCTACTGGTACACTCAGTGTTCAGTAGATATTAGTTATTATTAGTTGTTCTTCTTGTCTAGCTCCAGAGGGTATGTCGGTCACCTGGACTTCTGGACACATTCTCTCTGTACCCTGAATTTGGAGCCTCCACCCTGAAACAGAGACTCTTACCCCACCTCAGGAAAGTCAACATGGCTGTTTCATCCATGGCCACATGTGGATGGATGCTGAACATCCTGTGTGCCATGCACGAAGCAGTGCATGAGGGCCAGGGCTGCTGACTTGCCCGAGTTCAAATGAACCCAGACACACTCCATGACAACATGACAGTGGCTTGCATTTGTTTCCTCTTTCTTTGCTGCTTCCTTTTCAGTAAAACACTAGTACAAACCAGACCACTGTATAACAAGGAAATTTCCAGGGCTTCATATAGTTGATTATTTTTTACATGTACATGTATCTATTCTTTTTCAAGTTCTTTTTGCATTTAGGTTATTAAAGAATATTCATTCCTTAAATGTTGTGTGATCAGATCAAAGTTCAATACCAATACTTGGATAGTATTTTGCAATGCGTTGTGATCAATGTAACCCATGAAAACAGCTTTGTGATGAACTTCTTGAAGTGAGTATCAAGAAATTGTTATCTTATTTCTGTTTCTAATTCTGAGACTGCACTGGCTGGAGAACGTTAGGCAAATTACTTCCTTCTTGGATTTAGGCTTTCCCCATAATAATCTCTGAAAAATAGTATTCATTGCTACTCTACTGTCAGAGAAGATCTAAAAGCACTACAAGAGTTGCCCCCAAACAGTAGGTGAATGCAAGGAAATAAAAACCCTTTCCTATTTGGTAACTTCTCAAAACCGTCTCTCTGTGTTTCCATGATAAACTAATTAATAAAGAACTTGGATGACTTTCTGGAATCAAAAACAAAATTCAGAAAGATGATCCTATTGTACAAGGAATGACATTGTTTAATAGGGATTTACTTTCAGGGTAGGATAACTTTAGGTAGGAATTATTTTGTTAAAATTTTTCTGTGACCGGAATTAAGAATGCAGAGTGCAAATCTCAAATTATCCTGAGAACCCTCCACAAGGATGTCAGTGATTTCATAACTGTCAATCAAATCTTGAATCTTCGGCTAATCAAAATAACACAAATTTGTCCAATCTCAGAACTCCCTGAGAATTCCAATACAAATATTTTTTATTGAAATATACTTTACATATAACATTGCAATTTGATACATTTATATACTGTAATATGATTAGCATTGTAGCAACAGTTAACACCTCTATCATGTTACATATTTATCCTTTCTTTTTGGTGATTGGAATAATTAAGTTCTAGTCTCTTAGTGAGTTTGATGATTATAATACAATATTGTCTATATTCACTATACTGTGCATTAGACACCTAAGGCTTATTCACTACTTGTTGCAGGTTTGTACCCTTAAACAACATCTGTCCTAATATAAATATTTCTGAAGGCATTCTTCACCACAGATGATAGACTGCCTTGTTAATAAGGGAACAGTAATAATAGCAAGTGACATCCTAGCATATCTCTTTGTAATTTATAAATAAGTTATTTTATATACCTTACCTCATTTAATCCTCACAATATTGTGAAATAGTTATAGGAGACATAACTAGCTCAATTTTTATACATGAGAGGAGAAGAAGAAGAAGAGTGATCAGTAGAGATGATGGAGAATATGCACTCATCCGTTTATTCATCTATTCATTCAACAACTACTAGTGAATAATCACATGTGCCAAGCACTGGTAGTATATAGCAATAGACCAAATCTTTACAAATCCTATAGCTTAATGGAAGTGACTGACAGTTGAGATAATAACAATAAAATAATATAAATGTTGTGACATGGATCTTTGAGATTAAAGAGCAGAGAGCCCTACTTGAAAGTTTGGAGAAGGCCTCCTTAAGGAACTTACGTTTTAGCTGATGTGTAAGGGATGAGTAAGGAGTTAGCTAGATGAAGGGGAAGTGGGTTGAGTACTCCTGTGGGATAGAACATCATGTCCCAAGGAACAGAGTCAAGCAAAGACAAATAGAACTTATCAAGAAACCAAAAAAAAAAAAAAAAAAAAGATTTGGCATGATGAGTATAAAATGCAAGATGGAAAAGAGATGAGGCTAGAGAGTTAGACAAAGAACCAATCTCATATCGGACCTTGTAATTTATTTTAAGAGAAATGACAAGACAAAAACGAGGGCAGCATGGGAAATCTAGGATAGTAAGGTATTTTGAAGGTCAAAGGCCAGGGAGAGTTTTAGGAATATAGTCAATCACACTAATCCTATAAAGGAGCGAAAGAATAAGAGAACTGACAGTAGGTCATTTGAGACATCATGGATGACGTTAACTTTCAGTTTGATGTTAGAGGTGGAACACAAGCTCCATGTATGATTGAAATACAAGGAAATAGAGGCAAAGTACATGTAGACTATGGTTTGAAAAAGTTCAGTTCCTCTATTGCTAGCCTTGGTAGCAGGGTCAAAGGGAGTTTTTTCTAGGTAGAAATTTTTAAATATCTTTGAAGGCAGAGGGGAAAGGTTGGGTAGAGAGGGAGGACTTAAAGATGTCATGAACTCATTGCAGATTAAGGAAGTAGTAATATAAAGCATGGTGACTATAGTTAATGATATTGTATTGCACATTTGAAAGTTTCTTAGAGAGTGGATCTTTTTTTTCCCATATCTGCTTTTTTTTTGGTTTAAAATCTTTATTAGAGTATAATAGCTTTAGAATGTTGTGTTAGTTTCTGCTGTACCACAAAGTGAATCAGCTATACGTATATCGCCATATCCCCTCGCTCTTGCGTCTACCTCCTACCCTCCATATCCCACCCCTCTAGGTGGTCACAAAGCACCGACCTGATTTCCCTGTGCTAGGTGGCTGCTTCCCTCTACCCACCTATTTTACATTTCGTAGTGTATATATGTCAAAGCCATTCTCTCACTTCGTCCCAGCTTACCCTTCCCCCTCCCTGTGTCCTCAGGCCATTCTCTACATCTGCATCTTTTTTTTTCTTTGCGATACGCCGGCCTCTTAACCGCTGTGGCCTCTCCCGATGCGGAGCACAGGTTCGAGACGCGCAGGCCCAGCGGCCATGGCCCATGGGCCCAGCCGCTCAGCGGCACGGGGGATCCTCCCGGACCGGGGCACGAACCCGCGTCCCCTGCATCGGCAGGCGGACTCCCAACCACTGCGCCACCAGGGAAGTCCCTACATCTGCATCTTTATTCCTGTCCTACCTCTAGGTTCTTCAGAATCTTTTTTTTTTTTTTTTTTTTTTTAGATTCCATATGTATTTGTTAGCATACGGCATTTGTTTTTCTCTTTCTGACTTACTTCACTCTGTATGACAGACTCTAGGTCCATCCACCTCACTACAAATAACTCAATTTCATTTCTTTTTATGGCTGAGTAATATTCAATTGGCACATTGTATATATGTGCCACATCTTCTTTATCCATTCGTCTGTTGATGGACACTTACATTGCTTCCATGTCCTGGATATTGTAAATAGTGCTGCAATGAACATTGTGGTACATGACTTTTTTTTTTTTAAACAACTTTATTGGAGTAAAATGGCTTCACAATGGTTTGTTAGTTTCTGCTTTATAACAAAGTGATCAGCTATACTACATATATACCCATATCTCCTCCCTCTTACGTCTCCCTCCCACCCTCCCTATTCCCATGCCTCTAGGTGGTCACAAAGCACTGAGCTGATCTCCCTGTGCTATGTGGCTGCTTCCCACCAGCTGTCTATTTTACATTTGGTAGTATGTGTAAGTCCATACCACTACATGACTCTTTTTGAATTATGGTTTTCTCAGGGTATATGCCAAGTAGTGGGATTGCTGGGTCATATGGTAGTTCTATTTTTAGTTTTTTAAGGAACCTACATACTGTTCTCCATAGTGGCTGTATCAATTTACATTCCAACCAACAGTGCAAGAGGGTTCCCTTTTCTCCACACCCTCTCCAGAATTTATTGCTTGTAGATTTTTTGATGATGACCATTCTGACTGGTGTGAGGTGATACCTCACTGTAGTTTTGATTTGCATTTCTCTAGTGATTAGTGATGTTGAGCATTCTTTCATGTGTTTGTTGGCAATCTGTATATCTTCTTTGGAAAAATGTCGATTTAGGTCTTCTGCCCATTTTTGGATTGGGTTGTTTGTTTTTATGATATTGAGCTACATGGGCTGCTTGTATATTTTGGAGATAAATCCTTTGTCAGTTACTTCATTTGCAAATATCTTCTCCCATTCTGAGGGCTGTCTTTTCATCTTCTTTATGGTTAACTTTGCTGTGCAAAAGCTTTTAAGTTTCATTATATCCCATTTGTTTACTTTTGTTTTTATTTCCATTTCTCTAGGAGGTGGATCAAAAGGGATATTGCTATGATTTATGTCATAGAGTGTTCTGCCTCTGTTTTCCTGTAAGAGTTTTAGAGTGGCCTTGCATTTAGGTATTTAATCCATTTTGAGTTTACTTGTGTGTATGGTGTTAGGGAGTGTTCTAATTTCATTCTTTTACATGTAGCTGTCCAGTTTTCCCAGCACCACTTATTGAAGAGGTTGTCTTTTCTCCATCGTATATTCTTGCCTCCTTTGTGAAAGATAAGGTGATCATATGTGCATGGGTTTATCTCTGGAATTTCTATCCTGTTCCATTGATCTATATTTCTGTTTTTGTGCCAGTACCATACTATCTTGATTACTGTAGTTTTGTAGTATAGTCTGAAGTCAGGGAGCCTGATTCCTCCAGCTCCATTTTTCTTTCTCAAGATTGCTTTGGCTATTCAGGGTCTTTTGTGTTTCCCTACAAATTGCGACATTTTTATTCTAGCTCTGTGAAAAATGCCATTGGTAGTTTGATAGGGATTGCATTGAATCTGTAGATTGCTTTGGGTAGTATAGTCATTTTCACAATGTTGATTCTTCCAGTCCAAGAACATAGTATATCTCTCCATCTGTTGGTATCATCTTTAATTTCCTTCATCAGTGTCTTACAGTTTTCTGCATACAGGTCTTTTGTTGCCTTAGGTAGGTTTATTCCTAGGTATTTTATTCTTTTTGTTGCAGTGGTAAATGGGAGTGTTTCCTTAATTTCTCTTTCATATTTTTCATCATTAGTGTATAGGAACGCAAGAAATTTCTGTGCGTTAATTTTGTATCCTGCTACTTTACAAAATTCATTGCTTAGCTCTAATAGTTTTCTGGTAGCATCTTTAAGATTCTCTGTGTATAGTATCATGTCATCTGCAAACAATGATGGTTTTACGTCTTCTTTTCTGATTTGGATTCCTTTTATTTCTTTTTCTTCTCTGATTGCTCTGGCTAAAACTTCCAAAACTATGTTTAATAATAGTGAGTGTGGACAACCTTGTCTTGTTCCTGATCTTAGTGGAAATGGTTTCAGTTTTTCATCATTGAGAATGATGTTGGCTGTGGGTTTGTCATATATGGCCTTTGTTATGTTGAGGTAAGTTCCCTCTATGCCTACTTTATGGAGGATTTTTATCATAAATGGGTGTTGAATTTTGTCAAAAGCTTTTTCTGCACCTATTGAGATGATCATATGGTTTTTATCCTTCAATTTGTTAATATGGTATATCACATCAATTGATTGGCATATATTGAAGAATCCTTGCATTCCTTGGATAAACCCCACTTGATCATGGTGTATGATCCTTTTAATGTGCTGTTGGATTCTGTTTGCTAGTCTTTTGTTGAGGATTTTTGCTTCTATGTTCATCAGTGATATTGGCCTGTAGTTTTCTTTTTTTGTGACACCTTTGTCTGGTTTTGGTATCAGGGTGATGGTGGCCTTGAAGAATGAGTTTGGGAGTGTTCCTGCCTGTGCTATATTTTGGAAGAGTTTAACACTATAGGTGTTAGCTCCTCTCTAAATGTTTGCTAGAATTCGCCTGTGAAGCCATCTGGTCCTGGGCTTTTCTTTGTTGGAAGATTTTTAACCACACTTTCAAATTCAGTGCTTGTGATTGATCTGTTTATATTTTCTATTTCTTCCTGGTTTAGTCTCGGGAGGTTGTGCTTTTCTAAGAATTTGTCCATTTCTTCCAGGTTGTCCATTTTATTGGCATATAGTTGCTTGTAGTAATCTCTCATGATCCTTTGTATTTCTGCCATGTCATGTGTTACTTCTCCTTTTTCATTTCTAATTCTGTTGATTTGAGTCTTCTCTCTTTTTTTCTTGATGAGTCTGGTTAATTGTTTATCAATTTTGTTTATCTTGTCAAAGAACCAGCTTTTAGTTTTATTGATCTTTTCTATGCCTGCAGGTGACCCCGTGGTAAAGGAATAAATAAATGCTTGCTGGTGTCCGGGAGTAGTCTGCTGGTTTTTGGATAGTTGTTACCACTGGTCCTCTACAGTTTGGGAAATTCTGACCTGTATTCAAGCTCATTGACTCTTTCCTCAGCTGTGACCAGTCTATGGTTGAGCTCATCCAAGGTGTTTACAACTGCCCATTTCCCTCTGAGCACTGCTTTCACTGTACCCAGTAAATTCTGCCGTGTTGCTCACAGGGTCTTGGTGCTCTGGCCAGGTGTCAGGCTTGTTAAATGATTTTGAAGAAATACTTTTGTAAAATTTTTATTGAAATATAGTTGATTTTGGTGAACTATATGGTGATTATATGCAGATGACATGATACTGTATACAGAAAGCCCTAAAGACTCCTCACAAAAACTACTAGTACTGATAAATGAATTCAGCAAGGTAGCAGGATACAAGATTAACATACAGAAATCTGTTACATTTCTTTACACTAGCAATAAAAATATCAGAAAGGGAATGTAAAAAAACAATTTCTTTTAAAATCACATTAAAAAATATCTAGGAATAATCCTGACCAAGGAGGTGAAAGAATTATATGCTGGGAACTATAAAACATGAAAAAAGGAAACTGAAGATGATTCAAAGAAATGTAAAGATATCCCATGCTCTTGGATTGGAAGAATTAATATTGTTAAAATGGCCATACTACCCAAAGCAATCTACAGATTTAATGCAATCTCTGTCAAATTACCCATGACATTTTTCAGAGTACTAGAAGAAATATTCCTAAAATTTATACAGAACCATAAAATTTATGGAATTAATAAATTTTAGGGAACTGTAAAAGAATTGCCAAAGTAATCCTGAGGAAAAAGAACAAAGCTGGAAGCATAACCCTCCCAGACTTCAGACAATACTACAAACCTACAGTAGTCAAAACAGTGTGGTATTGACACAAAAACAGACATATGGATCAATGGAACAGAATAGACAGCCTAGGAATAAATCCACACACCTACAGTCAATTAATCTTCATTAAAGAAGGCAAGAATATACAATGGAGAAAAGACAATCTCTTCAATTGGTATTGGGAAAACTGGACAGCCACATGTAAATCAATGAAATTACAACACTCCCTCACACCATACACAAAAATAAACTCAAACTGGCTTAAAGACGTAAATAAAAGACACAACACCATAAAACCCCTAGAAGAGAACATAGGCAAAACATTCTCTGACATAAATCATACCAATGTTTTCTTAGGGCAGTCTCCCAAGGCAATAGAAATAAAAGCAAAAATAAACAAATGGGACCTAATCAAACTTATAAGCTTTTTCACAGCAAAGGAAACCATAAACAAAATGAAAAGACAACCTACGGACTGGGAGAAAACATTAGCAAATTATGTGACCAACAAGGGCTTAATTTCAAAAATACACAAACAGCTTATACAACTTAATAACAAACAAACACAAACAACCCAATCAAAAAACGGGCAGAAGACTTAAATAGACATTTCTTCAAAAAGACATAGAGATGGCCAACCGGCACATGAAAAGATGCTTAACATCACTAATTATTAGAGAAATGCAAATCAAAACTACAATGAGGTACAACCTCACACCAGTCAGAATGGCATCATTCTTCCAATCCAAGAGCATGGGATATCTTTACATTTCTTTGAATCATCTTCAGTTTCCTTTTTTCATGTTTTATAGTTCCCAGCATATAGTTCTTTCACCTCCTTGGTCAGGATTATTGCTAGATATTTTTTAATGTGATTTTACAAGAAATTGTTTTTTTACTTTCCCTTTCTGATATTTTTATTGTTAGTGTAAAGAAATGCAACAGATTTCTGTATGTTAATCTTGTATCCTGCTACCTTGCTGAATTCGTTTATCAGTACTAGTAGTTTTTGTGAGGAGTCTTTAGGGTTTTCTGTATACAGTATCATGTCATCTGCATATAATCACCATTTTACCTCTTCCCTTCCAATTTGGATGACTTTTATTTCTTTTTCTTGCCTGATTGCTAGCTAGGACTACCAATGCTATGCTGAATAGAAGTGATGCGAATGGACATCCTTGTCTGATTCCAGGTTTTAGTAGGAAGGCTTGATGAAATATTTTGTTATGTTATTTAAACTACCAAAATTTCAAAGTGCATCTGATTATTTTAGTGAAAATAATTCTATCCATTTGTTGCTAAAACGGAGTATCTAAAATACTGAGATGGTTGTTTCAGTCATAACTAAAATCATTGTTCTTATAACCATGTCTTCTTCTTCAAGATCCATGTTTTCTTACTATTGCTTTTCTGTCTGAGCTCCTCTCCTCTCTGTTGCTTCTGCCACTATAGATCACGCCTCACTGGGGCTATCTCATTAGCCTTTTAGGTGGTCTTGCTCTGCCCCTCCCACCCACCTTTCACCATGCTACCTGAACTACCTTAGCTACCTTCTCTGAAAAAGGTCCCATCAAGCCATAAATTTCTAAAATAAAAAAACAAAAAGCCCCTAAATAGTAAAGCAGAGATTCCTTGAAATAGCACTACAGCTGCTTGGGATGTGGTTTCCTTTTTGTTCAGTGTCAGCTCCCGTCTCTTATCTCCACCTATCACCTTCACCAGCAGGGGACCACACACACTGTCTTCCGCACCCTGTGCCTTTGCTCACACTTCACCCTCTGCCTGTAGGCCTGCCTCCTACTCTTTCATCACACATGAATTAAAATTCTTCCCCCTTCTCTCATTTGGCTAGAATGTGTTATCCTTTATTATAGCCCTATGCTTATCATAGCACTTGCTTCATTCGTTATTGTATTGGATGATCTAATTGAAAAAAGAACTGGGCTGGGATTTGGACAATCCAGATTTGAATTCCTGAATTACTTCTTAACCTCACTGTGTCTCAGCTTCCCCATTTGTAAATGACAGATTGGGGATTGATTTTCTTTGTATGAGGTACCTTTTAGCTCTATAATTCTGTGAATCCATCTATCTCTCTTACTAGATATAGCTTCTTAAATCACAATGTCTTACAAAGTTTCACATTGTCTATAGCACCTAACTGCACTTTGTACCTAGAAAAACCTTGACATATATTTGTGGAATAAATGAATGAATTAGTGAATGAATAATTAGATCTTTATAAACGATAAAATCACTATTATGTTTGCAACTTAAATAAAATGTATTTAAATAAAGTGTATTCTCCATTTAACTATGTTTCTAGAGAAGATCTAAGACAAGGCAGCTAGTAAGAATAAGCCACAGAGATTAAAGCTTTTCAGTATTCATTATTCCAAGCAGCATTCACATATCAATATGCAAATATATAACGTGTGAAGAAGCTGAATATGTACTTAGTTGCTAGAAGGAACTCACTGAAACTAAAAAAGATATTTAAGATAGAGAAAGGCTGCCTAACAAAACTAATTATAAACTGATAATAACACAAATATAATTGGCATCTATTTAACTTTCTATTGCCAGACACTGAGGTGAGTTTTGTGTGTGTGTGCATTCTTTTATTTTAATCCTTAAATTATACTATGCGGTAGAAATAATTATTATTTCTTTACAGATGAGAACACCTGGACCCAGAGAAGTTATGCAAAGTGCTCAAGCTCACACAAAGTGTAAGTAGCAGAGTGAGGATTTAAATTCAGGTCTATCTAAATCTAAACCCATCTCTGAACCACAGTACTCATTTGCCTCCCCTGTGATGATACAGCCTAGAAAATAACAGATGTTTTTAAAAACATCTTGAAAAGACAACTTAGTTGATGGACCTTACTTTGTTGAAAGGAAACAGATCCACTTACACTAACTCAAGGAAAAAAA
Organism: Stenella coeruleoalba; assembly: GCF_951394435.1. NCBI lineage: Eukaryota > Metazoa > Chordata > Mammalia > Artiodactyla > Delphinidae > Stenella > Stenella coeruleoalba. The sequence goes on along the minus strand of NC_137169.1, from coordinate 183,583,267 downwards.
ATGGTTTGTTAAAATGATTTACAAGGCCTAGAACAGGAACTGAAATTATATCAGAAACTGAAGCATCTCTGGGCATTGACTGTTTTCAACTTTTTCTTTCCAACAAGTTTCATGGTCTCTCTCTCTCTCCCTCCCTCCCTCCCTCCCTCCTGTTCATGGCAGCACCTGCTTTTCCTTTTACATTAGCTCTATTCTTCCTGTCAACAGTTCCATGGCATCATTTAACTTCTCCACTGCTAAGTGGTACTTTTCCCTTGTATGTTCTAGATCAAATTCCTACGAAAGGGCATTGGATTTGCCCAACTCATTTTATTGCACAAGGCTTGCTTCTGCTGGGAAGAGGGTACCCTGACTGACCAACATTAACATGTAGTCTGCTTACCAGATAGATGCCTCTTTCTTTCCCTTTGCCCTGAGATTACCCACCCTATACCATTCCACAACTCTTTTTTCTTTACAAACAAGTTTCTACAAAAAGTAGTATAACATATTGTTTCAGGTTCCATTAACTCCTCATCTGGCGCTATTCTTCCCATTTGTTCTTCAGTCCTTGAAATCTGGATTCTTCTCCCATTACGCCATTGAAAATGACCTTGCTGATGACACCAGCAACTACTTACCGGTGGAGTCTAATGAGCAATTATCAATCTTCGTAGTATTTGACTTCTTGCAGCCTCTAACATCACTGACCACACCCTCATTCTCAGTCTTTTAGGCCTGCTTTTCTTCCAGTTGACCTCCTTTGTCTCTGGCTGTTACTCTATAGGATTCCTTTGCTATGCCTGTCTTCAACTGTTGGTGCTCACCGGGTCTCAGTCGTTTGCTCCCTCTCTAAACCCTCTCTATAGTTATTTTATCCACATCATTGACTTTATTCTAAAGGCTGTTGACTTTCAAATATTAATCCCATCTCATGTGACTCTTCCTGAGTTCCAGCTATATACTAGTAATGCCCACTGGGATATTCTACAGACATCTCAAATCATACTTATAAAACTGAACTCATTATCTCATCCATCCCAAACTTTCTCTAGTTCCTCCTTCCATATCCCCTACCATGAAAGCATCACCATCTTCCTCACTTTGTCGAGCAAGGTCCTTCCTTCTTCTTTATCCCTCACCTTAAATTGATCGCTTTACTAGTTAAGACTCTGATTTCAATTAGGAGAAGAAAACTTAAGGTAGCTGAGTGGGGAAAAGTAAAAGGGAATTTGTCATAGAGCTGCAGTGATTCTTACAGAATCCAGGGGTAAGAACATAGCTGGGCCTTATGGGTCAAGAGCAGTTCAGTGGCGTTTCTTTCCATTTTTCATTTCTGCTTCTCTCTGTGTACCCCTTTCATTCTTCTGTCTCAGCCAGATTGGGTCTCTCTGCTTCTCAGTCCACTCTATAGGAGGAAGATGGGCTATCACATAGCTATCAAATTTTTATCTTCTCCAGTCAAGAGATCATGCCAGGGCAGTTAATTCCAGACAAGTCAACACTGGCTAAGAGAATGGGCTCACATGGTGAAAATGAGGCTGCTGAAACCCACCCCTGTGGTTAAAGAAGTCTGATAAGGAAACCATTATGACTTTGGCAGAAACCCCGGTGGTACCTACCACAATCACTACAGTCTGGTGAGTCTATGTCATAAATTTTTCTCTCAGTCTCATCACCAATGCCATTGTCCTTGTTCAGGTTCTCCTTCGTCTCTTCCATGGACTAATTTACTCACATTAATTATCATATATACAGTCCTCTGATCATTTGTTTACATACATGTTTCTCAGCTAAATTCTAAACTGCTTGAGGACAGGCATTATATCTTTTCATTTAGTTTCCCCTCTGGTATAATTTCTGAGATATACTTGGCCTCAGGAAATATTTGTTCAATAAGTAAAAGAGGCATTTTGTATCTTAGGCCATTATTCATTTGAATCCCCTACCTAACCACCCTGACTTGGATTCCATGCCTGCCAATAACCTTCTGGTTATAATTTGAATTACCATACAATGCTTCCTTCAGGAAGAGAACGTGCTGACCAATAAACTTCTACCTTAGTTTAAATCTTACTCTCTTAAGAGTTTGGTTATGCAGTCCCTGAGAGATGTATAAACTCTAAGACTTTGTTAAAATACAGTTTCTAGACCTAAAAACCTGGTTCCTGGACTTCAGACATGGTAATTTCACCACTCTGAAATAACCACTCTGAAAAGCCTTGTTGAGGAAGCAACTCACCACTTAAGGTGGCATCTGTCAAAGTCTGTGCCCAGAAACCACAGTTCATGTTTCCAAAAATATTCGTGTGAAGTAGTTAATAACAAATCAAGGTTCTAGAGATTTATAATGCCTTTGCAGAGGAAAAATGTGTGGATTCTAAAATCTCACATATTACTGAACTCTTTATTGCTCAATAGAAATATGTGGGAAAAAATTCCCATAGAGATATGGCTTCAAGTTCATGAGAGATCAGTTTTCCTGAACGTGTTTGCCACAAAGGATGATACGTAACATAAAAAACATGGTTCTAAGAGCCATTTTTTGAGAAGATACACATGGCTGTTTCTAATAAATATATTTAATAAAGGCCAAAGGCACAAGCTTACCTTAAAATTTGGTGAAAGCATTACTATAGTAAAGCAAGCTAATGTGCTCTAGAATACTGCTTCCTAGGAAAACAAGGATAATGAAATGACTTTCATGATGCTGATGGTGGTATGTGGTAGCCAGTTTTTTTAAAAATTTTTTATTGAAGTATAGTTGATGTACAATATTAAATAAGTTATAGGTATATAGCACAGTGATTCACAATTTTTAAAAGTTATGCTCCATGTATAGTTATTATAAAATATTGGCTATGTTCCCTGTGCTATACAATATATCCTTGTAGATTATTTTATAGATAATAGTTTGTACCTCTTAATCCCCTACCCCTAGATTCTTAGGAAGCTAAGGGGACACACCTGAGGAGGTATGGTGGCATCAGACCCTCTAATTGCTTAATAACAAGACACATCAGCAAGCACTTACTCAACAAGCAATCTGTGTTCGTTGATTATGTGCCAGGCTAGCAATAGAGCTGGGGACACAGCAGTCACAGCCCTTGCTCTCCAGTTAGCATGGTAATCATGGAGGTAATCGCCCATGACTGCCATCTGGGCACCAAGCATCCCTCGGGGCATGGGAGCTACACAAGCCACATAAACCAGGTTCTTTGCATATTGTGGACCAAGCGGAGATGACCAGTCACATGTCATTTTGCTTCTCTTTCTTACTGTGGTAGCCAGTTTTATGGAGCACTTGTTATATACATAAATACTTACAATTTTCCATGCATTGTTTTACTTAGAGTTTTTAAAAACCTAGAGGAATGGACATTAGACTATTTTGAGAGGTTGTTTGCAGCATATGTATCTCATATCTTGCTGGTCATTCTAACCAAGAACCAGCATCCCATCTTTTTTGTTCATTCATTTCAATATTTGTTGCGTCCTTTCAATTCCAAGCACTATTTTAGGTGCTGGTGATACAGCATTGAATAAATAAAGTGCTTTTATCTTGGGGCTTACCTTTTCTTGGGGAGGAAAGAGAATAAGATAGATGTTAAATTAACAGGTCAACTTGAGAAGTGGCAGTTTAAAAACTTAGGAATAAATCCAACTCTTTAATAAAAATGAAATCAATGGCAGCCACCATTTTAGTATCACTATGTATCAGAAACCTTTCATATATTAATTGGTATTTTAAACTTATTTTATTTTATTCCTGGATTCAACAAATATTAAGCTCCAACTATGCATCAGACATTGGATAAACAAAACAAACAAGAAACTGAGTCTCAGAGAGGGCAAGTAATTTGTCCAAGACCCAAATAAGTGATAACAGCAAAACTGGGATTTTGAAAAAGTATGTCTGACTTCAAAAGTAGAAGCAGAGTAACTAGTTATGAAGCTACTGAAATAATCTTGGTCCACAAACAAGAGCCATAGCAGAAAAGAGGTCAGATTCTCTTTGAAAGTAAAGACAATATGATTTCCTTAAATGGGTGAAAAACAGAAGTCAAGAATGACTCTATGGCTCAAAGGTTTTCGGCTCATGCAATATGATTGAAATGAGGAGGGCTTCAAGAAAAGCTGGTTTGAGGAAACATTAAAAGATTCACTTTGGGAAAGTTGAATTTAAGATGTCCATTGTACCTCCAATGTGAAATTATTGACTAGACAAGTGAATTTACAAGTCTGAAATAAAGGAGAACAACTTGGGCTAGAGATAAAAATTTGAGAGTTGACAGCATACAGGTAAATAATGTAATATTGATTGTGGCAAGGCTCATATGCCATAGACTGCCAGCATTCAAGTGGCAAAGTTGTCACTAGGTTATGAAAAGTGAAGAGCATGACTGTTTTTCAGACTCAAATAGAAGATAGAAGGCCATTTGCTTTTGTGATGAGAGATGGATTATGGTAAGTCTCATGGACAACACTAACTTTGGTTTTTTGTTCTGCTTTTTAAATTTTTATTTGTTTAGAAGCTTTGATTGTCTTTACTTGGAGAAATATTCAGCTGAGATTCGAAGTTGTATGCCGTGAAGCAGTGGTTCTTAAACTGTAGTGTACATAAGAATCACCTATGGGTCAGAGCTCATTAAAAATTTGATTCCTAGGCCTCACTCCTAGAAACATTTATTCATTGGAATATGAGTGGGGCCTGGGGATCTTTTTTTTTTTTCCAAGCGTACTGGGTGAATCTGATATAGAGTCCATAGGCCTCAGTTTGAAAAACTCCACTATTGATCACTGAACAAATTGTTTTGTCTTAGTAGTGTAAAGACAGTTGCTTCTTGGTGCATCTGCCCAGCAAGGCTTAAACCAAATAGGATTTTGTCCTGTTCGAGAAATGCAAGACAAGGTAGTTTATTGACTATTTACCCTTTTGCAAGTTAATTTACAAGGTTCTTTTCTTTTCCATAATTACTTTAACAATGTTCCTGAGAACAGGGTGCTTTTTTTTTTTTTAACTTTTATTGGAGTATAGTTGCTTTACAGTGTTGTGTTGGTTTCTGTGGTACAGCAAAGTGAATCAGTTATATGTATACATAGATCTACTCTTTTTTAGATTTCCTTCCCATTTAGGTCACCAAAGATCACTGAGTACGGTTCCCTGTGCTAAACAATAGGTTCTCATTAGTTATCTATTTTATACATAGTAGTGTATATATGTCAATCCTCATCTCCCAATTCGTCCCACATCTCCCTGCCGCCCTTGGTAACCATTAGTTTGGAGAACAGGTTTTGATGGGGAAGAAGGACAGTACTTGAGAACTGTAGGTGATGGGATGGGAGACAGTAAAAAAAGGAGCTTGAAGGCTGCCCATTGGATTCTGTCATGCAGAGTACACATGATAACGTTAAATTCACACCAACACTCATATCTGTGATTCATTTGTTTGTTCATTCAACAGACAATAAGAACCAAGGTCCAGGCACTGTCAGACCCTAGTCTCTGGCCACCAGATTCCTCTCAGAGACTAGCCCATTAGATAAGAGGTTCAACCTGAAAGCAGGTAGGGAAGATGAAGAGGCTCTCTTCATCTTCCATTCTAAGAAACTTAAATTCACCAGTACAGCTCAGTCCAACTCAGACTCTGTATTGAGGCCCTGTGCGAAAAATATCTCTGCTCCACCCTCCCCCCACCCTGCCCCACATGATGTCCCTGGACAACACCAAAGCTGGGTGGAAACAATCACCCTGAAGGCTGAAAACAGAGATTCCCACCCTGATTATGCAATTGAAGCAATGAGAAAGTTGGTTTAATCTAATGGGCCCTAAAAAATGAATTTTCATTTTTCTATTGCCCAACGCTTTCTGAGTTCTTTGAGCAGGTCACATAAACCCTGTAGTCTACTTTCCCAAGCAATATAATGAGATTCACCAATACTGCTATGTGTCTTGGAGCGACAGCTCAACCAAATTGTGTGGAACTCCTTAAAGCTGTTAACTGCTGATAGAAATCAGTAGATGATTAAAATAAAATGAATGGAAGAGTCTGCATTTTGCTATCTAGAGCATTCATTGTGGATATGTAGACAGAGTCTGCTTAGAGCCCAGCACTGTGTGTTTAAAAAAAAAAATTGAACTAGTTCCTTCATGCTACTTTAATTTTTCTTGACTATCAAGAAATTGAAAAAAATGTTTTATATTCATTTCTAACAATTTTCTTAAGTCTAACTTTTCAGAACAGTGAACCCTCCTACACTGTTGGTGGGAATGTAAATTGGTGCAGCCACTATGGAGAACAGTATGGAGGTTCCTCAAAAAAACTAAAAATAGAACTACCATATGATCCAGCAATCCCTCTCCTGGGTATATATCCAAAGAAACAAAAACACTAATTGAAAACATACATGCACCCCAGTGTTCATAGCATTATTTACAATAGCCAGGATATGGAAGCGACTCAAGTGTCCATCAACAGATAAGTGGATAAAGATGTAATTTAGATATACAATGGAATATTACTGACATAAAAAAGGATGAAATAATGCCATTTGAAACAATGTAGATAGACCATTATGCTTAGTGAAATGTCAGAGAAAGCCAAATACTGTATGTTGTCACTCACATGTAAAATCTAAAAAATAAAGCAAACATATAACAAAACAGAAACAGACTCACAGATACAGAGAACAAACTATTGGTTACCAGTGGGGAGAGGGAAGGGAGAGGAGCAAGATAGGGGTAGGGGTAGGGGATTAAGAGGTACAAACTACTATGTATAAAATAAATAAGCTACAAGGTACAAACTACTATGTATAAAATAAGCTACAAGGATATATTGTACAGCACAGGGAATATAACCAATATTTTATAATAACTTTAAATGGAGTATAATATATAAAAATTTTGAATCACTATGTTGTATACCTAAAACTAATATAACATTGTACATCAACTATACCTCAATTTAAAAACTTCTAAAAATAAATTTAAAAAGCAGTGTTTCATATGGGCCAGAATTTCTTTGATGCACCCTCATATTCTCTGGATCAAAAACTCTAGTCTGATAACCCACAGATAAATCAGCTACAGATGACTTACCAACATATACTTTATTATAGGTTTAAAATGTAAACAACTGTTTGAAGAAACAAGGAAACAGTATACATTGAAAGCGAAACCTGAAATTACAACACTAGGGAAATTTAAAGGTCATCTGTCAGTAGCTGTCTTTCTGGTTGCAACTGCAGAGACCTCTGCTTACCCTGAGAAATCACTGATGTGTGGGGCTTTTGCTAGGAGTATGACAATTTCACTTTCTCCCTTGTCTGCCTTGATTGTCCCAGGAATGACGCAGAAGCCAAGAGGAGTTATTAAGGAGAGTTTTACAAGCAGTGGTGTACTGGTGAATGGGTTTTCCAAAAAGAAAAGCCCTGATTTGTAGCATTTGCCAGTTCCCATGGTATAAATAGTCCCACCATGGCCAATTTCAAGGATGACTGTATTTAACAACCAGATTGTATAATTTGTGAAAATTTAACAATCACTTCTTATGAACTAGTACTGGTCCACTCCAGCACACTACTGCTTATAACTCAACAACAATCAATATCACCAAGTTTCCATAAATATAAGTCATATAACTTTAATCTCCTGAGAAAATATACATATGCCAGAGGAATCAGGCGTCCAAGCCTTTGGCCCTAAGCTACTCAGCAGACATCTTTTAAAAAAAAATTACTAAGACGCACCGTGGCCTCAGGCTTAGTCTGCTCCCAGGCAGTTTTTCTTGCTCACAATACAAATATTTTTAAATTAGCTTTACACGGTGATACTATTAATTAACAATGTAGCCTTTTACAAATATCCATAAATATTTTAACTTGGGTTATCACGTAATCACATTACATACCTTTCAACAAGAACCCATAAGCAGCTAGTTAATTTTGCAGAGTCCAAAACTTTGGCAGACTGTCATTGAATTGAGTGCTATTCATTCTTTTTGGAAGTTAACACATTTGACCAAGACAGGCTCTTCAAAGTGAGGAAGGGGATTTGGTTGAAGTCAGTCCTGAACAACACGCTGTGCTCCCTGCTCCAGGCAAGGAAAGGAAAAGTTTGCTGAGAAAGGAAAGAATTGGTGTAGCTTCCCTCTAACTATGCTTGGGCTAAAAGGGAATATACCGCCTGAAAAATCAAATCTCCTAAACTTTATAGACTTCTAATATGATAGCAGAAATACCAACCCTAGAGCTAGAACAGTGTGATACAGTGGGAAGCTCAGGGCCCTTTGTTAATCACTAGTTCTGTCGGTTGAAACAAGTTACCTATGTTCCATCTGCCTCCAAATTCTCATTGTTAAAACTGTGCCAAAAATACCTGCTCCACTAACTTCATAGAATTGTCATGTGATATATGAAAGCACTTTGCAAACTGTGCAGAGCTAGCTAAAAATATGAAATCATTACATGACAAAATACAGTAATGGTAATATCAATTTCTGGGGTAAATCTTATGATTAGTAATGATTACTCTTTCTTTACTACTGACAATGTTTAGACACATACACAAGTTCTCTTGAAGCCCTATGTGAAGGTTCAGAATGACCCTTTTGACCAGCTAGTTTTATAAAGCACCCTGCGTCCTGAGTATGATAAAATCAAGGAAAGTTCCCGAATAAAGTGCGTTCCATTCCAATGCCACCTGTGCCTCGGTCCCAACAGTTCTCAAGAGTGTTCTCTATCCTCTAATGCCATCAAATCTAAAGTGGTGTATTGCTGGCCTGTGGCCACCCTCCAAGTCTGACTACTTTTTATTAGGAGGGTCTCAGAAGATGGGAATATGGGAAGAATGAAGTCAAGAAATCCACGGCCCAAGAGTATGAGAACAAGGCCAGGCTACTGCCCTAGATCTTTTTTCATACCAGATAAGGCTCCCATGGGAATAAGAGTTCATTTTTTTCCACCCAGGGAGTCAAGGATTAGACAAAGACACTTTGAGAAGATTCTGTCCTCTAGCCACCCGTATTCATTTTATCATGAACTAGTAAAGTGCCTTTGCTGACCTAACGTCAAGGGTACCAAATGTCTTTGGTCCTCCCTCTGAGTCTTATTCAGACAGGCATGAGAAATGAAAATCCACATGCAGAGGAGTTCTGTTTGTGTTGATCTGTATGCCCAGATGAACTGTAGGCATTGAGACTCTTCCTCCTCCATCCTACCCACTGGCATCTCTGCATGTGCTGAAGAGGACAGAGGAGACCAAATCGAGTCTCTAGGAGATGAACTGGGGATTTGCTAGCAAATAGATCCCCCAGTATGTGTTATTTTTTAGAACCTGATGTTCAGCGTTGAATATCAAGTCTATTACATCTCCAGCATGGAATTCATAAGCCCCTCCTACGTTCTGGATTGTAGAGTTGTTCGTTAGAGCTTGTATGGGGTCTTCATTCTTACGTAGCAGCGCCTCAAAAGGAGCTCGCCCCTTGTAGGCTGTATTGGGAGCCACTTGGCCGTAAATTAAATACAAACCATTCTGAAGTATTTTCAGCCTCCAGTCAGCTGTCTTAGTCACACAAGAAGGCTCAGGAGAGGGCATTTGCCATTTTGAAGGTAATGGTCCTATAAGACATTTACAAGAAAGGCGGGGGAGAGAAAGCAAAAAAAAAAAAAAAAAAAAAAGGAAAGCATAGTTATTTAATTATTTCATCTTCTTCCTGATTATAGTTCTTTCCTACTTACAGGATGTTTCTTTACCCGGTCTATACTAGTTCTCTCCAACCACAATTTTAGTATTTTAAGTATCTACCTACTCCTTGTTTTAGAGAAACTGCAGCTCCTAAGTGCATCTCTTGCTTGGGGAGTTCTAAGGAAATACATTTAGAATAGGGACACGGGTTAAGTTTTAGCGTAGCACTTCATCTCTTGTCGATCGATATTTGTGAAAGGGAAGAAAGGAGGAAGGAAGAGAGGAATCACCTGCCAGGATGGTGATGACCAAAGTTGGCAGTGCAGGATGCATATTTGCCTTTCTTAGTATGTATCACTTTATCAATGAGATTTTTCTCATCAATCTGTATAAAATATAGCGCTCTCCTGTCACTCTCTCCCTTTACCTTGTTTTAGTTTTCTTCATAGAAGGTGTCACCATCTAGCCTATTATACATTGTTCATTTGCTTATTGTCTATCTTATACCCACTTGAATATAATGTCTTTGAGAACAAGTACTTCTCTATTTTGTCCATTGCTATATCTTCAGCACCAAAAAGAATTCCTGGTAGTACCCAGTATGTGCTCAATATATGTATCTTGATTGAATGATACAACCGTGTTCCTGAATTAGGTGCACTGTGTCTAAATTATGGCTCTTTATGGGTATATATCATTCAAGATACACTTGGGATATCTTTATCCAAACCCTCCCAAAATAGCTACTGGTAAATTAATGAGTTTATAAATGGAAATTATTTGACTGTTTAAATATAAGTATCCCTGGTTTATTGCTGTCAAAGGGGATGGGGAAAGGGTCAAGACTTGTTTATTTTCATAGGAATATATGGAATTTACATATTTTCCTAATGTTAATTGTTTTACACAGAGGTGTGATTTCAGAATCCCAGGATGTGCTTTTACCTCCCAAAACACTTATCTGGCCTGTTCTCTAATTCTCCATAATTTTTGTTATGGAGGCAAAGCCTTTGTCACATAATTAGAAACCTTGATAAAAAAAAAAAAGTACCCTGGAAGAGATAACATATTGACAAATTCTTATTTGTATATAAATGTCAGATATAAGGCTCTGAGGGTAGATTCTGAAGGAGAATGAAGGAAAGATCATTAAAGGAAGAAGCAAAGTCTCCCTGTATCTCCAATGAGCCCAGAGCCCAGTAAATTTCTTCCTGCTTGACCATGTAATTGAGCATAGGCAAGTCACCAGGAAGGAGTGTCACTGGTTCTCATATTTAATTCTGTGATGGGGGACACTTAAAGACCATCTGAGCATCACTTGAGGTTCTCAACTTTTACCACATCAAAAGAAAATTTCAACATATCATGAGGAGTTTCACTCCATTCATTAGAAAAACAAAAACAAATCACAAAGGCAGAGATAAGTAAAAAGAGACTCCCTAATTTCCACAAAGCAAGGAAGCCTGGCTGTTTGCACTGTATAGGAAAACAGGAGTTGAAGTTAACTCTAGAAATATTCTTCTGTCAGCTGAAAATGGGTGTTTGTTTGACCTTAAACCAGTAAACAACCCAAAATATATTCATTTCAATTTTGTATGTATTCTAAAAAATGCCCTAAGGCTCAGGACGACTGTAAACTTTAGCGTGTCTTCTAAGCAAGTACCAGGTCACTATAAAGGAAAGTGACTCAGGAGCTAAGAGGAGAAGAGAAACGAGCAAAGAAGTGACCATTCCCCTAACTCTCATTTCTCATCTATATACTTAGAAACAAAAATCGCACCCTATACTCACTCTACTGGACGCTAGCAGTATGTGAAATATGAGAATGACTTTGAGTCTGTCACAGGGAAAGGTTGTAGAAATCTGAAACTTGTGCTTATTAAAACACAGAATTAAAAGTAGATTCCTGGATCTCAGATTCCCAGGCCTATGGGAGTGCTATGCATTCCTGCCCAGAGATGTGACCTTGAATGTAGTCTTCATCAGGGCATGGGCTTGTCCATCTGGTTTACCTCTGAAGCCTCAGCTCCTAGACAACTGCTTGGCACAAGATAAGCAGTTATAAATAGGAGCTGAGGGATGACTAAAATAGAATGCATGCTTTCTTAACTCTGGAGCTTGCCTTTTGCATCAAATGCTAAGGAAAGTAAAAAAGGAGGTATATGAGACATGTTACTCACCAAACTTCGCTATACAGGGCCCACTGGCAGTCTGTAGGGGAAGAAGAAGAATTGATCAGGATGATGACAGTGTCACAACTTTCTTGATTGATTTATTTAGAGCCTCTGATTCCTGAAGCCGACTTCTTTTCCCTAGCCACATAAAGAAATCCCTCCCTCCCCCTTGTTTTGGATCTCTCAGCTTTCCTTTACAGATGGCGGGCGCCTTCCTTTACCTTTCATTACCCGGCTACCTTTTGGGTCTTCTAGGAAAAAGTTAAGAACTCCTTTTATCCACCTAATCTCTACCCACAGTGCAACTATTTGATCTTGGACTCTCCTCCTCTTGGGCTATAGAAATTTTCTATAAATAATAGTCTCTGCATCCCAGTGACTTCACAAGATGGTCCACTGGCATGTGAGAAAATAATAGAATTTCTATTTTAAATAACAAGTTAAGCTATAGAAATATTTACATTTCAGATTGATAATGTCTCCACTATTTAATATTCAGACAATCATGCATCATATACAGTGACTGAAATACCCTGAGGAGATCTCAGTTTCAAACTATTGCAACATACCACAGTTTACATGCTACAGGAATCCACCAGTGTGGTTGATTTTATAAATACAGATATTTAAACACTAAAGGCTTTAAGATACTTAGTAGTAAGGTAAGGTATACCCACACATATTGTACCATGTAAAGTTCATTTGTTTCCTTGTGGCAAAGTGCTTAAGAGACTTTTCAGGCTTAAACATGATTATCATGTTATGAAATCCTTTTATAGGATTTCTCTGGCTGCTATGCTAGGAATAAATTAAAGGGTGACAAGAGCAAAAGCAGTGAGACAAGCTAAGAGATCAGTGTAATCATCTATGCAAGAAAGCATGGTGCCTCTGACCAAGGTGCTAGCCGTGGAGATGGTGATGAGTGACTGGAAATTGAGCCAACAGGAGTTCCTGACATGGATATGGATAAGAAAATGAGAAGAGACAAAGATGACACCAAGATTTGGGGCACGAGCAATTAGAAAGATAAAACTGTTAATCACTGAAATGAGCAAGATTTAAGAGGAGTAAATTGGGGGGAAAAGAGTCATGAGTTCATTTTTAAACATGTCAAGTTTGTGATGCTTATTAGACATACAGGTAGGAGTGTCAAGAAGGTAGTTATATCTGTAAGGATGGAATTTAAGGAGTTCTGATAATAAGAGTCTTCAGCTTCTGTGTGGTGCTTAAAGATATGAGACTGTATAAGAGCATCAAGTCAGTGGGTAAAGACAGACAGGAGTACTGGGGCACTGCAATGTTTAGAGGTCAGGAAATAAGAAAGAACCCGCAAAGGAGCCTACGAAGGAAAGGCCACCTTGGTAAGGATTTTAATTATAGACCGTGGAATTTAAGTTGTCTAAGGAAGGAAGAAAAATCATGAATGGAGTGATGGGACAGCATATTTTTTAATTTTATATTTTTTATATAGCAGGTTCTTATTAGTTATCTATTTTATACATATTAGTGCATATATGTCAATCCTAATCTCCCAGTTCATCCCACCACCCTGCCCCCAACTTGGGACAATATTATTTTAATTAAAAAAAAAGAACTTTGCACTATTGAACAATGAATTTAAAATTTAGTGTCATAACACGGTAAGCACACTCAAAAATGCATTCTTCCATTTTGATCTATATTTCTTCATGAGGTGATTTTTCAGTTACGATGGTCAAAACGGCAACCATAAGGTAAATTAACCTAGACTATAACTTTTAAATTATTATATTAAAAAGTGTTAAACTAAGATTAAGAAAATAAACACATTTATCAAATTACTTTACTAAAATATTTCAATTATTTTAGAAATCTTTATATTATATATTTGCATATTATATAAATATAACATTTTGGTAAAAGCAAAATAGTTTTGCACTGTGGATAAACAACATTAAGCATATTATTTGGTTCATCCTTATAAATTTCTATTGTGTATCTTTTAATATACAGAGTATTAGAACTTGTATAAATAAAACTTACAATAAATTAGCATATATATTGGGATTGTACTCAAGAACATTTTGTTGATAGAGAGGTGCAATAGAAAAGGTTGGGAAGTCACTGTTCTAGGAGATAAATCACTGGATTCCTACAATTTCCTTTGCTCTTGCAATTATTTCATCCTTACTTTGGGATTTCTTAGAAGAGATGTTAAAATTCAATTTAGTTTAACCCATAATAGGCATGTGATAGGGACTCAACTTCAATTCTCTCACTTATAAAATGGGGGAAATAGCAGCACCTAGCCTATTGAGGTTGTTTATGGGTTTAAATGAGGTAATTCTTTTTTTTTTTTTGTGGTATGCAGCCCTCTCAACTGTTGCGGCCTCTCCTGTTGCGGAGCACAGGTTCTGGACGCGCAGGCTCAGCGGCCATGGCTCACGGGCCCAGCCGCTCAGCGTCATGTGGGATCTTCCCGGACCAGGGCATGAACCCGTGTCCCCTGCATCGGGCAGGCGGACTCTCAACCACTGCGCCACCAGGGAAGCCCTAAATGAGGTAATTCTTATAAAGGATTTTGCCCAGATATTCTGTCTTGTCCTGCTTATTATTAGTGTTTTGATAATGATGCTGATTATAATGAAGAATTAAAACTTTAAGCACCTGCATTCCCAACATTATACTAGCACTGTAAGCAAGAGAAACTAATGTCATCTGTGGTCCTCGCCTCTTAAAAAGTTTATCATCTTTCTAGAAAGACATGATTAAACACATGAAGGGATTAGATAACAATCTAAATATAAAAGAGTTCCAAAATCTGTGCCACAGGTAACATCTATGTTGTCTACTCTCATGTATAAAGAGTGTGAAGAGAAGCCTAATGCCACAGACAAATTAATTACCAGAGGCAGAAATCCTGGATACTGCAGAAATCCTGTAGGCTGCTTTCACGTCTATTTAGAACTACAGAAACCACCACTGTGCTATTCTGTCATTATTGCCACAAATGAAAATCTGTCTAATCACAAAAATCCTCTGTTTGGTAGTGAGGCATAGTCCTGGGTTGAGGAAGTGGAATAGATAAGCAAGGAATACCCATTTTGTTAAAAGTCTTTTTTAACTTTATCTTCATTGTAAAGTCATTAATAATAATGGTGTAAATATGAATCGCTACCATCCACTGAGAGCCTACCATGGGTCAGGCACTGTACTATCTCATTCATTCTTACCACAACTCCGTGAAATAACCAACACACACATTTTCAGATGAGGAAATGAGGAGAAGGATTATGTAACTAGCCCAAGGTCATGCAGCTGATGAGAGGCCAGGCTAAGATCCAAACAGAGCCTGACTCAAAAGTCTCACTCCTGCCGCTCTGTGGAGCAGTTTGTATTTCTAATTTTGGTGACGTTTGAAAGGAGTGGGTATCCACTTATAAAGAAGCATATGGGACTTTCTGTTTAGTTTAGTTAATTTATTTTTGCTTAGAAGGAGCAGTTGCTCTTGTAACCCCATTGTGATTTAAGCCCAGATTTACATACTTGGGGTAATAAATAATAATTATTTCTCCAAACCAACTCTAATCAGATCATCATTTGGAAATAGAATCTACTCTGCTTTTAAGTACAAGCACCACTTTCCCTTTGGAAAGTAGCCTTCATTTCATTGAAGCAGGGGACTCTCCTGACATTTGGTTTCTTAGAGACAATTTCTGTGAGGTTATTTTTATCTAGGGATGGACCAACTCCTTAGGCTCATAACCGATTCTTTCAGTGAAACATCTTCTGAATGAAGAGGGGGAAAAAAGAAAAAAAGAATTCTTTCAAGGAAATTTCTGTTGATTGATTTCGAAGGAGCCAACCTTCCTGTCTAACACTTTTTGGATTAGTGCCTAGAGAGGCTGGAAAGTGGGATTTTGTATATAAAAACCAGAGTGGAGACTAAAATAATGTAAATTCCAAGGTCGTGGAGCATTATGAGGAGGTGGAAGTGGCCACCTCATAATGACCCACCAGCCATTCAGTCCTCTTTTCCAAAAATACTAATCTGTGGCCAATAGGGAAAAATAAGTGCAGGCAAGTGAAAAGTGGAATACAGGAGCTAATATCATTCCACTGTCAGTCAAGCATTAGCTTTTCCCATGGGAACTAAGCCTCCCTGGCATCCTGTCAGGATAATATCCTGAAAACCTTTCAAACGTCCCCAAATTTGGTACAAACTCTGGGCTATTCCTTTAGAGGCAGAACCTTTCATGGAGAAGCTGCAATATTGTCTAGGAGAGAGAATCTGGAATTAGAGTTCAAACACAGGGGATTGATCAAATTCAGTTCTGGCAAGAAGTATCCTAGTATGAGCCCTCCTCCTTCCCTTTGCAAGAGCAGTTGTGTGCCTTTGAGAAAGGCACTTTCCTTCTCTCCCAGGCACTGGTTCCCCAGTCACACACAGGAAATGACGACACCTAGAACATATCCTGTGTGCTTCACAGTCATCTGGCTAATAGGATGTGATGTTTGGAGAAAGAAAAGGCACTTCCAGATTTAAGCTGTTGCTATTCTCACCCTTCCCCTTCTTCAGAAATCTAAACACTCAGAATTCCTGACAGACAAGTTTTTTTTCTGCTCAAAGATTAACTGTTCCAGAAAGTTCAGAGTTCTGCTTGATACATTCCTGAGACAGTGCGGATGTGATTACAAATTCCTCTGTTGTACTCACTTGTGTACAAATTAATGGGCTACTTGTGTAAAAACTTGCCCAAAGCTATACTTGCCCTAAGTTAACCTCAGCAACTATAATGTACTGCTTCCTCCTGTATCTCTTCTCAAGTGCTTTCAAATATCTGAAGTAGTAAAACCATATCTTTGAAATTTTAACTGACCAATCCCCCTTAGAAAAATGTTTCTACAGTCACTGATTTCATATCACAGCCCCTTCTGAGATGGGCATGTACTACCTTATTCTCTGCAAGGCTCAGAATCTTTAGATGTACCCAGGAATTGGCTAAATCCTAAATTAAATAAAGCATTTCTTATTTTCTTTTTGGTCAATGCTATGTAGTCAACAGTCACATTTCTACTAAGAACCTCATGTACCTACCTCCCTTCCCTTCCCTAGACCCACAACTTGGACTGGAGCTCAGTGGGAAATTCCTGATAAGCATCAGGGCCTTCCCAAATAAAGTATTTCCTCTTTCCTCCATGAAGCCTTCCCTGATCAACCTAGCCCAAAGTCATTGACCCCCTCTTGACCTCCTAAAGCATTTATGTTCTATACTGTCCTTAGCTAAGTTATTAATCACTGTATTTTATAGCTAGAAGGGACATTGTAATGAACAAATCCATTTGCCTACCACCATTTTTCAGATGAAGAAACTGAGAACCAGAAAGATTAGATACCTTTCAGATGCATACAGCTAGTTATTGAGAGACATAGAATCTGTATCTTCTTACTCCTAGTCCAGTGCCATTTCCCTCCTCAAAGATATGCTAACCATCTGTAACTTACCTTATTGTCTTTTATTATCTTTTTGTGTCTTTTTCCTCAGTAAGAGTGTAGCTTGCACCCCATTCCTTGAGGGCAAGCATCGTGTTTTACATCTTCTTATTCCACCAAGAGCAGAGTTCCAGAAAACACTCCACAGGCATCTGTCAACTGACTGATTTAACTGATCCCATCTAACTTAGTTCTGCAGCTAACATTTAGTATTTTCTACTACCTTTCATCTTAAACACTTAGATAAGCCTCAAAAGCCATATTGCCGTGACAAAATTGGAATTATATTTACATTATCTGTACCCACATGACTCTTTCTTCCAACTAGCTCTAACAGTACTGAGTGACAATGATAATAACTAGACTTATAAAAGAAAAAAGGAGTATAATAAATAGCAACCTTAGGTACTGTTGTCTCCTTACCTTGAGTGGAAGAAAAGTAAAGATTAGTGTACTGAAGGAGCAAAGTAATAGCAAAATAACTATTGTTGAGTAGAGTAGCCATTTCTTCCAGGATGGTCTCTGTGCTCCTTGAGGACTTGAATGGCCTAAAGGCATAATCTCCACGTGGCTCAAACTCATTCTTTGCAGGAATGAGAGCTGTGGAAAACAAACATTCACAAGTGATGAGCACAGTCAGTTTTGTAGTATTATGGTAATTAGTAGTGGGTGTAAGAGGCGGGGTTTTCCTTCTGATTCTGTGTGTTGGAAAATGATACTCACAGGCTAAGTGCTGAATCTCATTTGGCACCAGGCCAAATGCACTGAAAGGAACAGAGGGCTAAAAGCCAACACAAACACAGAGGACAAAATACAAAACAAAACAAGAGAAGTTAAGAGGGGGGAGAAAAAATTATTTCCTGACGCAAGAGGAACTATGGAACTGTGCAGTATTACAAATTATTCCAGATAAGAAAAAATAAAGTTCAAGATTAAGCCCTATCATACTCCAAATATCATATATGTGTGAGGCAGTAGATCAGGGAGCTAGGGAGACTGGAATGCATGGTTTGGAAAAAACAGTTCCATCAATTTCTAGTGTATAAAATGTGTTCATTCTGAGTGTGTTTCGTGTTTGGTAATTGCAATCATTGTTGCTTTTGTTGTGGTCATCCATTTACAGTGCTTGGTGTCAGTTTATTTATCTCTTGTAAAAATAAAATACAGTGTGTGTGAAAAAAAAAAGTGTGTTCGTTCTGAGATGGTCTCTAGAAAACACCAAGTGTATTACTAGAATTTAATTTTTAAAATATGTCAATACGAGAAGCTTAATTCTTTTATGTCTCACCATTTAAAAACTCTGAAAATTCAATGCTGGCATCAAATAGAAATTAAGTTATCATACAAAAGGACATATTCTTGCACCCTGTCCTCCAGTCTGAGCTTACATTCTATTCCAAAAACCTTGAGTTTTCTTCCTGGCACCAAAAATACCAATTTACTACAAAATTGAGGAAGTTCCCTGGTTCTCTGTACCTCAGTCTTTCCATTTGTTAAATGGAATGCCTACCTTTTCTTTTTACCCAGTGCCAGAATCATGTTCTAGAAAGAACACGGACTTTTAAATCAGACAGACCTGAGAGGGGGGGTCTGGTGTTGCCCAGCCCTTATCTGCTCAGTGGCCTGCAGCATGTTACTTGACTCCTTTGTTTCCTTCCTCGTAAATGGAGAAAATTTCCACTTCATAAGGCTTTTTCGAGAATGAAATAGATGTGAACGTTTGGCTCATAAGAAGTGTTCCATAAGTGTTTCTCTCTTCTCCACCCTTCTGAGAGACGTTAAGACTGAATCAATTATGAAATTCTAGAAAAGAATGATTTTTTTAACATTTGCCACAGGGTATAACTCAACTGAAGTTCATTTAAATAAAAGGAGGTAAAATGAAAGTATTTTGAAGAAGAAATTTCTCATCTAAGAGAGAATCAAAGATGTTTTAAATTAGGGAAAAAGCCTAGAGATTGAACATCCTCATTTCTGAAAGAGGACGCTAAGGATAATAGAAGTTGAGAGGTGTATCACACCACTAATGACTGGGTAACAGTGGAGTGGGGACCTGAGCCCAGGGATACTGTCTTTTAACCCAATCATCTTTTTTTTTTTTTTTTTTTAGTACCACACTAATTGTAACAATATTTCTCACTGAGTTGTCAGATTTAACATGGCTCTATTTTATCTTGATCAATAAAGTATCTCTGAAGAAAAGTCACTGAGTCACACGGGAATAATTTTTTAATACAACCATGTTTTGTGGCTCTCTCCTAGATGCTGTGATGCAGAGGTTAACAGCAAAATGACTCCAGAAGAGTGATGCATTCTACCTACAACTCTTCCCTTGTATCATGTCTGAAATGCATACGCACCAGCACAGAATTTAAAACTGATTACTGAAAAGTCAGACTATTTCCTCTGTGTTTCTCATTTGTTCCTTCTCCTAATTCCTCTCCAAATTTTAGATGCAAGTGCCTCTGCTTGCTCAATTCAGTAAATATTTATTTAAATAAGGAACTGTTCCAAATAAAGTCCAGTTCCTTCTTCTGCCCTTAACTAAGATTAGGCTCTGGAATATCCTGTTTAATTAGTTTAACCTTCTGAACATATCTTTAAAAAGATGACATGCTTATCTCCAGAAGAATACATTCCAAGCACAAGGAACTATATTCAATATCTTGTAATAACCCATAATGGAAGAGAATGTTAAAAGAAGAACATAAATATTTGTATATATATGTATAACTGAACCACTGTACTGTGAGAGAGCATTAGATAGACACTGGATTCCTCCAAAATCAGGTCTGCAGTCCCTGCCACGTTCCCCTTATACACTATTTACCATGACTTTATGCTTGTGATAGTGTATGGCATGGCATATTCAGTGAAAAATGTTCAGTGTGTCAGAACTCAGGAGCACTACACAGCCGATTTTGCCTACTCTAGATATCAGAGTATTTGTTGTTGGAACAAATAAGGCCCAGGTGGCCTGAAGATACATACATAAATGGATGATAGGTAAGAGGAAATAGACAGACATAATACATAAATATGGTTTTAAACTTGGAATTTTATGAAGGCAACAACAGTCTGTGTTAAGATTAATAAATGCCTACTCTGTAAAGAGAATTGTGTAAGCTCTATACATAAATAGATATATACATACACATATAAATATATATTTACATACATATACATATTTACATATTATATGTACAATAAATTCTAAAAGTTATATGGAGACATATAACTCTCCAGATCATTTTCTCTAAGGAACTAATAACAACTCTAACCAGGGTGGTCTAGGAAACAGTTTGAATTAAAATTATGTTTTTCTTCCACGACTTGGGGATCCTCTTCTATACCCTAAATTCTCTTGTTCTGTGCTGTTTTTGCATGTCCATTTTTTGCGAGCCCTTCCCAAATTCTTCATTGTTTGTCTATGTTTTACTGAATCTAGTACAGTCTTTAAGCAACAAGTCTATTGACAAATTTCCATGGAAGCCTTCCTGTTCCAGGCACCTGCCTTACCACTAATCTCTGAGAAAGGCTGTGTGGGGCTGTATGTCCCTGTCTAGCCGGAGTTCTCTCTGTGAGTGGCTTCTTGTTGTCTTGGGGAGGTGTGGGGGGCTGTCCTCTCTGGCCTAACCATTATTGTGTCAGTATCCCGGCCATGGAAGGAGCATCTTAAACACATTTTGCTGGGAAGGATTACTTCCTGCTTGGAATCTGGACTGAAAATAGATTTTCCGTTATGCAACATGGCATAACACTTCCTAATTAAAACCATCAAACATCACCCTAGAAGCCGTAATGACAGGGATTTGCTATTAAAGCATATCTTGCCCAATATCAAATGGATCGCCAGAGAACTATATTTCACCTATCAACCAAATTAAATACGAGGGTCTTAATATTCCTGAGATTAAGCATCTCCCAAATCTCCTGGATTTCCTTGGGTAGCCCTGGCAGATGGGGATGGGAGAGGTATTTTTCCCTTTATGATTCAACTTGTTTTCCTCATTTGACAAACTACCACACATGAGCTCCACCAGTGGAGAACAATCAGCACATTCACTGTATTTGACACCCAACTGTGACATGGGTTCATACAGAAATCTGGGAGACACTCTCTTCTGGTTTTCCATTTTTAGTACTGGTCTTAACACCATCCAATTTAGATACTCTGGCTCATGGCTAGATTGGTTGGTTTGGGCACTGAGAACCGACATGAGTAAAGAAAGTTTTGGTTTTTCTACATGAAATGATTCCAAAATATAGCAAAAGAACGTTACCCCCTTGCTCATTTAGAAAATATTACTGACTGCCTTCTATGTACCAAGTATGTAAAGAACTTAAGTACTAATAGAAAAGGGCCAGTCCATATCTTCAAATTTCTTATCACTTTTGGTTTGGTTTGGTTTGGTTTTTAAAGGTAACTAGGGAAAGAGACAAATATACAAAGCAATATGAGGAGAAGTGTGTAATAGGACAAGAACCAAATACCTGACCTCACTTGGGTTAAGGGGAAGTTTTATAAAGGAGGCGATGACTAGGCTGATATATACGTCTAAAAAGACGTTACCAGGTGAAAAAAACCTCATAATATCCCACTCCCCTAAGCTAATCAATTTGTATAAATTTACTAATATGATATATATTGATAATATATATTTATATATTATGCTATCAGCAAATTATGTATGCTATATATAGTACAATGTGTGTGTATATATATATATATATATATATATATATATAGTGTGTGTGTGTAGTCTTACAGTGTTTTCAGGCACTTTACTTGGCAATGGAGAAATCAGGAGTATGACAGGACCTCTGATCTTAAGGAATCCATTGTCTGGTAATTGCTGGTTCTCTTACATTTGAGTCTTCTAAACTTGCATTGAAAACATGTTTCAATTTCAAGACAAGTTTCACTTATTTCTCTTTTCTTTTTTCTGTATGATTTTATGTAACTTTCCCAATCTCCTAAATGCGAATTGCCAAGGCATCTGGAGTTGTTCAGGCCAAGATACTTGTCTATCTGGTTTGAGGACTCCAGCCCCGAATGGATGTCTCACTATAAAGAGGAAATCTCAGGCTGGTATGCCAATGGAAAAAATGCTGAATCACAGACAACACTGTGGAATGCTGCTTGATGAAATGGTGCCAGCTGAAGGTAGCAAGCAACTTCCATTAGCTAAATAAAGAATAAACAACCCTGAAGAGGAAGCTATGAATATTATGGAAAGATAAGGCCTAACGTATTTCAGGTCTTTCATCACCCAGCAAGCCTAAGGGAAATCTCTTTGGCTGAAAGTAAGAATATTCTCCACCCAACACATACACGGCCTCTTACATCCTCTCATGGTCCCTCATCTCATGAATTCCTAGATTTTGTCATGTACCGGCTGCTCTGATGGCAACACCACTGAGTGTTGATTTCAAATGTAAACCATAAAAAAAAGAAGATAGAAAATTATAAAGAGTAAAAACAAGAAAAATATATATTAAAAGCCTATTCTCTTCCAGTCACTGTGTTTAAAGTTTCACATGCATTATTAGGTTTATTTAATCTTCACAACATTAGAAAGTAGCCCTTATTAGTCCCATTTTACAGATGAGAAAATTGAGGTTAAGAGATGTTTAAGAACCAAAGTCACAAAACTACTAAAATTCAAATCCAAATCTGTCTAACTCTAAACCCTATTTTTTCCATTCTGTCTTGATGCATTAATAAGTACCTGAACATGGCTTTAGTAGGCGAAGAATTTTAAAATGAGAAACAATTTACAATGTTAAGGATCCTTATGTGCTCCATTTCTGAATATGATATCTACTAATATATCTTTTGAAGAAAAAGCTCTTACTAGATAGTACTATCTTTTTCAAACAGGCATAATTCTTTGCTTTGTCTTTGTCATGCTTTGTCATTTCAAATTCTTCTTTTTATTCCCTCTTAATCTCAAAATGACTCAGGTTTCCAGACAGAGCCAGAGTTGAAATCAAATTTTAAATTAGGATAAAGACAGTACTTGCTATTTCCAGTTCCAAAACTATTTCCAGCCAAAAAATTTCCTTAAGCAATTTTTCTTAGCAAAAAAGAGAAAAAGAAACCCTTTATACTTTAATACTGTATATATAGCAAGCATTTACTTTAAATTTTATCCATATTAGTTTAAGGAAGAGAGTAATAGTAAAATTTGTGGGCAAATACAGAGTCAGAGAGAGTATTAATTAAAAGAGAAATTTAGAGCCAAGTAGAATTGTGGGAACCCAAAGGACGGGTTAGTTGTGGTAGTTTAAACATAGAAGAAAATAGAGGTCCTAGAAGGCTTAAAGGGAAGATAGGACAGTAACTGTGGTAAAGATGACAGATGATTTCAACAATCATTAGTCATTCATGAATATGCTGAAAACACAAAGACTGGTGTGAAGATTCTTCTGATAGTAACAATGTTGACAGCAATCACAGCATCAACAACAGCTAACCTTGTTTGAGCACCTTCTGTCTTTTAAGTAGGAGTTGATCAGCCCATAATAAAGACTTGACCATGCTGATATGAAGTCAACCAAGTTGTAAGACCTTTTTAGGTTCAGAGTAGGAAATATGCAAATTCACCATCAATTTGTATTTATATGAACACATTAAGTATGCGGTTTGCAAGTGAATGGAGGGACAAGAAAACTTAATGGTATGGACTTTTGAAATGAATGAGCTAAGGAAGGGAGAAATGGTTCCTGGCTTTTCCAAGTCCATCCTGCCTTTGTCTACCTCAGTCTCATATAGTGGCTTGAAGCTCGTGGACATGGGGAGGCAAGAACTTCCCAGCTTATATTGCTCTGCAGTGTTTTGAGGTAGGAGAAAGAGCTTTAGGAAAGCACCTAAATTTTCCCATTATTACTCTCATCCTTAAATTAATATGAAGGATAAAATTTTAAATAAATGCACACACATATTATAGTTCTATTCATTTCCAATCACATAATAAAGTAGCCAGATTCCTTAAGTATATATTTAGTTGCTTATTTCACACACAAAGAAAATGGCAGAATATTTGGACGCTTCTGAATCTAAAGTTGAAACCAAGCAGAACCCTGTGCACACCTGCACCCCCACCCCGCCCCTCCCCTCTATGTCCCCTACCTTTTGTTTGTAGAAAAGTTGAAATCTCCCAGGCCTCCCTGAGTCACAATTGAGCAGGCTCAAGCAGTTAATGATTAGGACAATAGAGTTGTAACATGGAGGAGCCAATTTCGACTCCATGTTTCATCTGTTTCTTTGACTTTAACCTTCACTTTTAGTTGCTTTTGTTATTATAATCATACATAATGGCCTTCCCTCGGGGGAACCCTACCCACCTGTGGGTAACTGCAAGAAAGAAGAAATTAACACATCCCCTCCCTGAGGATGGCCATTCCAGGAGATGTTTTGCAAGACTGATGGCCCTTTTTACTCTTCTTCCCCGGCTCTCCCTCTCTATTGTGCCTTTTTTACTTTACTTCTCTGATTCTATAAAAAACTGACCCCAATAAGATGTTTTTTTGGGGACCCTAATCCGCCATCTTCTTGGTCTGCTGGCTTTCCGAATAAAGTCGTATTCCTTGCCTCAACACCTCGTCTGCCAATTTATTGGCCTGTCGTGAGGCGAGCAGAGTGAGCTTGGACTCAGAGTCACAGACTCTTTCAGTGCCTGATGCACATTCCTGAGTTGTTTTACAGATACTATAACTGCCACCAGAGGAAAAAGCTAACTGCACATTAACCAGACTGTAACCATGACATAAACTGCTCCATCTTGAGCAGTACTGAATCTATGGCTAGCACAATTCCAAGAACTGGCCTCAAGAGAATGGGATTAACACTATTGCTCATAATAATCTATATCTTTGTGGGCATCAAAATAATTGTAGCTTGC
Organism: Stenella coeruleoalba; assembly: GCF_951394435.1. NCBI lineage: Eukaryota > Metazoa > Chordata > Mammalia > Artiodactyla > Delphinidae > Stenella > Stenella coeruleoalba. The sequence goes on along the minus strand of NC_137169.1, from coordinate 183,558,046 downwards.
TTTGCCCATATATGTAAACAGGCAACTAAAACTGTCAACAAAGAGATGCTACAAATACATGTTTACTTCTTCCACTCTAAGAATACAAAGCCCTATGTCAGCATGAAGAAGTTACAGAAGACAGACCTTTGCCCATAATTCCATAGAAATGGAATGATGTCTGACAGTGGGGATTTGTAAGCAGCTTGTTGCAGGAAAGAGCTCTTTGCAGGAAAGAGCTCTCTGCAGGAGATCCCTTTTGTCTTGTCACTTTAGCAAAGCTATATTTTAACTAACCTCTGACCTAAGCACATCTTTCAGATCTTTTGATCACACAAAGCCTTGTCTAACCTGTTGGTTCTTTCCTTAGATCAAAGAAACAGAAGTGAAGAATAAGTAATTAACAGATGACGAGATCTTTTCTCCAGCTTCCCGTTCAGTAATCTCATGAACAAACTGTGTGAACAAGATAGCATCTATAGAAAGATCACAAGGAGTCAACAGGCCTGCACCCAGTGGGAGATGGTGATGAATCTGACCCTCTATCTCAATGATTAACTGAGATTACTTCCCCTTTTTCCCTTTAAAAACTTTCATGGCCAAACAGAATCTTCAGAGTTGGTCCTAGGACATGAGTCCACCTTCTCCTCAGATTGCTGGCCTTCTGATTAAAACAACCTCTCCATTCCTACCAGCACTTGTCTCGTAAGTATTGATTTTTGAGCAGCAAGCACCAGACCTGAGTTTGGTAACAAAATGTGAGTGTACAGATGGTATCTTTGGGATGTTCTTTTGTCATCTTGTAATCCTAGAATGTAAAAGCTGGAAAGGATTACTTTAACTCCCTCAATTTTCCATTGAGGGAACTGTGGACACAGAGAGAGCCTACTTAAGACTCTTGATGAACTACTACTATTTCTCAAAGTACTTAAATACCTAATTAGAAAATATTGAAGTGCTATTTCTGGTCCAAGATGTTGATATAGGAGGCTCCTGAACTCTCCTCTTCCCACAGACACACAAAATACACAACTACCATGAAACAATTCCCTCTTAAAGAAATTCGAAAACTAGCTAAGCAACTCCTACATATTGGATGAATGAGAAAAAAAACCCACGTTGAAACTGGTAGGAAAGGCTGAGACACAGTCTCACCATAAACCCCATCCCCAGTATAGCACCATACCACTGGGAGGGAATCCCCAACTCTCAGTTTCTCCATGAGGAGCAAAGGATTTGGACTCCCTATCTAGCACCCCAACTTTTAAGACTCCCACCTGAGGAGTGGGCCCCCAAAGCACCTAGCTCTGAAAGCCAGTGGGGCTTGCACCTATGAGACCCACAAGACTACAGCAAACAAAGAAAATAGTTTTTAACAGGTTCTAGAGGACTCTAGTGGCTATCCCCTCTGGGTTTATCAGAAACAGACAAAAAAATGCCCAACTTCTAGTCTTTCCTTGAAAAAGACCTATTTACATATATTAAAAGCTGCTGCCTGAGGACCAGGCCTCTCTTTTAGCACACATCTAGGGGCTAAATGCCATTCTCCCCAGAGACTAGGGAAGCATCGGAGGACTTCCCCACCTTGTCTCTCTAGCTTGCTCCAAATTGTTAATATCTCCCAGAAAGGAGGTTGTACACACATCTTTAGTTTTAGCTGCTGCTACATAAGAGACAAGCCCCTAGATCACCTGGCTCTGATAGCCAATGGGGCTTGCCTGTGAAATTCCCATAGGACTGTAGCAAACAAAGAAAACAGTTCTGCTCACAGGGCTCAGCACAGAGTGAGCAGGCAAAAAAAAAAAAAAAAAAAATGCCCATCTCCCAGGCTTCCCCTGAAAAGGGTCTATGTGAATACTTTAAAAGCTGCTGCCTGAGGATCAAACTTTTAAGTAACACACATCTAAGGACTGACAGATTTTCCCTGGAGGCCAGGGAAACCTATTGACATACCCTGCCCTCTCCCTCTTGCTCACACTAAGCCACTAATATCACCCTGGAAGAAGCTTGTACACATGTCTGGTGCCCCAGCTTTGGCAGCTGCCACCCAAGAAATAAGCCTCTGGGTCACTGACTCTCACAGTCAATGGATCTTGCATTCCCAAGTCCCACAGGACCGTATCCTGTGGGAGAGCACTAAAGCAGTGCTTAGTGGGTATAGGAGCCCCACCCACCCCCGATTCTATATACCACCCCCGATTCTATATACCGGGGCCAAATGCAGAAGGAGGAGGCAAAAGTTCCCATCTCCCAGTTTAATCCCTGGAAGGGGCCTAACTACATACTTTCCGAGAAGCTGCCTGAAGGTCCAGCTTTCAATCAACCTGAATCTAGGTGCTGATGCAATCCTCCTTTTGGGACACTGACAGGTCTTAGCACACCCTCAATTACAGGGAGGCCCAAAGACAAAGAACATGCCTTGGACAATCAGAAAAGTTTGAGAGATAAGCAAGAGCTCAGGCTGGGCTGACTGACAAGGTTCATCGTACATGAGACCACTCTGTCAAGACTGGGAGAGGTGGCTGTTTTATCTAATGTGCAGAAATCAACACAGAGAATCAAGGAAAATTAAGAAACAGAGGAATATGTTACAAAAAATAACAAGATAAAATCCAGAAACAGATCTTAATGAAATAGAGACATGATTTACATGATAGAGAGTTCAAAAATAGCAGTCATAAAGAAGCTAACCAAAGCCAGGAGAACAATCCATGAATAAAGTGAAAACTGCCGTAAAGAGAGAGAAAATATTAAAAAGTATCAAAGAGAAATCACACAGTTGAAGAATGAAATAACTGAACTGAAAAATTCTATACAGGGGTAGACTAGTTCAGGTAGAAGGAAGGATTAGTGAAATGAAGATGACACAGTGGAATTCATCCAATCAGAGAAGCAAAATGAAAAAGAATGAAGATAGCTTAAGGGATTAATGATATAACATCACACTGACCAATATACACAGTATAGGGGCCCCAGAAGGAGATGAGGGAAGGAAGGACAGAAAGCTTATTCAAAGGAATAACAGCTAAAAACTTCCCTGATCTGGGGAAAGAAACAAACATACAGATGCCGAAGGCCGAGAGACTTCCAAATACGATGAATTCAAACAGACCCACACTAAGCACATTATAATTAAATCACCAAAAGTTAAAGACAAGGAAAGAAAAGACAAAGACAAAGTTCAAGAAAAAAAACAACTTGTTGAGTATGGATTCTGGGAGAAGGGGAAGATGGCGGGAGAGTAAGACGCGGAGATCACCTTCCTCCCCACAGATACACCAGAAATATATCTACACGTGGAACAACTCCACAACAGCTACTGAACGCTGGCAGAAGACCTCAGACCTCCCAAAAGGCAAGAAACTCCCCACGTACCTGGGTAGGGCAAAAGAAAAAAGAATAAACAGAGACAAAAGAATAGGGACGGGATCTGCACCAGTGGGAGGGAGCCGTGAGGGAGGAAAGGTTTCCACACACTAGGAAGTCCCTTTGCGGGTGGAGACTGCGGGTGGCGGAGGGGGAAGCTTCGGAGCCACAGAGGAGAGCGCAGCCACAGGGGTGCGGAGTGCAAAGCAAAGAGATTCCAGCACAGAGGATCGGTGCCAGCCAGCACTCACCAGCCCAAGAGGCTTGTCTGCTCACCCGCCGGGGCGGGCGGGGCTGGGAGCTGAGGCTTGGGCTTCGGTCAGAGCGCAGGGAGAGGACTGGGGTTGGCGGCGTGAACACAGCCTGCAGGGGGTTAGTGCACCACGGCTAGCCGGGAGGGAGTCCAGGAAAAAGTCTGGAGCTGCTGAAAAGGCAAGAGACTTTTTCTTCCCTCTTTGTTTCCTGGTGCGTGAGGAGAGGGGATTAAGAGCGCTGCTTAAAGGAGCTCCAGAGACAGGCGCGAGCCGCAGCTTAAAGCGTGGACCCCAGAGACGGGCATGAGACGCTAAGGCTGCTGCTGCCGCCACCAAGAAGCCTGTGTGCGAGCACAGATCACTATCCACACCTCCCCTCCCGGGAGCCTGTGCAGCCTGCCACTGCCCGGGTCCCGTCATCCAGGGACAACTCCCCCAGGAGAATGCACGGCGTGCCTCAGGCTGGTGCAATGTCACGACGGCCTCTGCCGCCGCAGGCCTGCCCCACACTCTGTGCTCCCCCCCCTCCCCGGCCTGAGTGAGCCAGAGTCCCTGAAGCAACTGCTCCTTTAACCCTGTCCTGTCTGAGCGAAGAACAGACGCCCTCCGGCGACCTACACGTAGAGGCGGGGCCAAATCCAAAGCTGAGCCCCAGGAGCTGTGAGAACAAAGAAGAGAAAGGGAAATCCCTCTCAGCAGCCTCAGAAGCAGTGAATTAAAGCTCCACAATCAACTTGATGTACCCTGCATCTGTGGAATACATGAATAGACAATGAATCATCCCAAATTGAGGAGGCAGACTTTGAGAGCAAGATTTATGACTTTTTCCCCTTTTCCTCTTTTTGTGAGTTTGTATGTGTATGCTTCTGTGTGAGATTTTGTCTGTATAGCTTTGCTTCCACCATTTGTCCTAGGGTTCTATCCGTCCGTTTTTCTTTTTTTAAATTTTTTTCTTAATATTTTTTAGTTTAATAACTTTATTATATTTTATCTTACTTTATTTTATTTTACTTTATCTTCTTTCTTTCTTTCTTTTTTCCTTCCTTCCCTCCTTCCTTCCTTCCTACTTCGCTCCCTTCTTTCTCTTCCTTCCTTCCTTCCTTCCTTCCTTTCTTCCTTTCTTCTACTTATTCTTTCTTTCTACTTTTTCTCCCTTTTATTCTGAGCCATGTGGAGGAAAGGCTCTTGGTGCTCCAGCCAGGAGTCAGTGCTGTGCCTCTGAGGGGGGAGAGCCAACTTCAGGACACTGGTCCACAAGAGACCTCCCAGCTCCACATAATATCAAACGGTGAAAATCTCCCAGAGATCTCCATCTCAACACCAGTACCCAGCTTCACTCAACGACCAGCAAGCTACAGTGCTGGACAACCTATGCCAAACAACTAGCAAAACAGGAACACAACCCCACCCATTAGCAGAGAGGCTGCCTAAAATCATAATAAGTCCACAGACACCCCAAAACACACCAGCAGACGTGGACCTGCCTATCCAGAAAGACAAGATCCAGCCTCATCCACCAGAACACAGGCACTAGTCCCCTCTACCAGGAAGCCTACACAACCCACTGAACCAACCTTAGCCATTGGGGACACCAAAAACAACAGGAACTACGAACCTGCAGCCTGCAAAAAGGAGACCCCAAACACAGTAAGATAAGCAAAATGAGAAGACAGAAAAACACACAGCAGATGAAGGAGCAAGACAAAAACCCACCAGACCTAACAAATGAAGAGGAAATAGGCAGTCTACCTGAAAAAGAATTCAGAATAATGATAGTAAAGATGATCCAAAATCTTGGAAATAGAATACAGAAAATTCAAGAAACATTTAACAAGGACCTAGAAGAACTACAGATGAAACAAACAACGATGAACAACACAATAAATGAAATTAAAAATACTCTAGATGGAATCAATAGCAGAATAACAGAGGCAGAAGAACAGATAAGTGACCTGGAGGATAAAATAGTGGAAATAACTACTGCAGAGCAGAATAAAAAAAAAGAATGAAAAGAACTGAGGACAGTCTCAGAGACCTCTGGGACAACATTAAACGCACCAACATTCGAATTATAGGGGTTCCAGAAGAAGAAGAGAAAAAGAAAGGGACTGAGAAAATATTTGAAGAGATTATAGTTGAAAACTTCCCTAATATGGGAAAGGAAATAGTTAATCAAGTCCAGGAAGCACAGAGAGTCCCATACAGGATAAATCCAAGGAGAAATACACCAAGACGCATATTAATCAAACTGTCAAAAATTAAATACAAAGAAAACATATTAAAAGCAGCAAGGGAAAAACAACAAATAACACACAAGGGAATCCCCATAAGGTTAACAGCTGATCTTTCAGCAGAAACTCTGTAAGCCAGAAGGGACTGGCAGGACATATTTAAACTGATGAAGGGGAAAAACCTGCAACCAAGATTACTCTACCCAGCAAGGATCTCATTCAGATTTGATGGAGAAATTAAAACCTTTACAGACAAGCAAAAGCTGACAGACTTCAGCACCACCAAACCAGCTTTACAACAAATGCTAAAGGAACTTCTCTAGGCAAGAAACACAAGAGAAGGAAAAGACCTACAATAACGAACACAAAACAATTAAGAAAATGGGAATAGGAACATACATATCGATAACTACCTTAAATGTAAATGGATTAAATGGTCCAACCAAAAGACACAGATTGGCTGAATGGATACAAAAACAAGACCCATATATATGCTGTCTACAAGAGACCCACTTCAGACCTAGAGACACATACAGACTGAAAGTAAGGGGATGGAAAAAGATATTCCATGCAAATGGAAATCAAAAGAAAGCTGGAGTAGCAATTCTCATATCAGACAAAATAGACTTTCAAATAAATACTATTAGAAGAGACAAAGAAGGACACTACATAATGATGAAGTGATCAATCCAAGAAGAAGATATAACAATTGTAAATATTTATGCACCCAACATAGGAGCACCTCAATACATAAGGCAAATGCTAACAACCATAAAAGGGGAAATCGACAGTAACACATTCATAGTAGGGGACTTTAACACCCCACCTTCATGAATGGAAAGATCATCCAAAATGAAAATAAATAAGGAAGCACAAGCTTTAAATGATACATTAAATAACATGGACTTAAATGATATTTATAGGACATTGCATCCAAAAACAACAGAATACACATTTTTCTCAAGTGCTCATGGAACAGTCTCCAGGATAGATCATATCTTGGGTCACAAATCAGGCCTCGGTAAATTTAAGAAAATTGAAGTTGTATCAAGTATCATTTCCAATCACAATGCTATGAGACTAGATATAAATTACAGGAAGAGATCTCTAAAAAATACAAACACATGGAGGCTAAACAATACACTACTTAATAATGAAGTGATCATTGAAGAAATCAAAGAGGAAATAAAAAAATACCTAGAAACAAATGACAATGGAGACACGACGACCCAAAACCTATGGGATGCAGCAAAAGCAGTTCTAAGAGGGAAGTTTATAGCAATACAATCCTATGTTAAGAAACAGGAAACATCTCAAATAAATAACGTAACCTTGCACGTAAAGCAATTAGAGAAAGAAGAACAAAAAAACCCCAAAGTTAGCAGAAGGAAAGAAATCATAAAAATCAGATCAGAAATAAATGAAAAAGAAATGAAGGAAATGATAGCAAAGATCAATAAAACTAAAAGCTGGTTCTTTGACAACATAAACAAAATTGATAAACCATTAGCCAGACTCATCAAGAAAAAACGGGAGAGGACTCAAATCAATAGAATTAGAAATGAAAAAGGAGAAGTAACAACTGTCACTGCAGAAATACAAAAGATCATGAGAGATTACTACAAGCAACTCTATGCCAATAAAATGGACAACCTGGAAGAAATGGAGAAATTCTTAGAAATGCACAACCTGCCAAGACTGAATCAGGAAGAAATAGAAAATATGAACAGACCAATCACAAGCACTGAAATTGAAACTGTGATTAAAAATCTTCCAACAAACAAAAGCCCAGGACCAGATGGCTTCACAGGCGAATTCTATCAAACATTTAGAGAAGAGCTAACACCTATCCTTCTCAAACTCTTCCAAAATACAGCAGAGGGAAGAACACTCCTAAACTCATTCTATGAAGCCACCATCACCTTGATACCAAAACCAGATGAGGATGTCACAAAGAAAGAAAACTACAGGCCAATATCCCTGGTGAACATAGATGCAAAGATCCTCAACAAAATACTAGCAAACAGAATCCAACAGCACATTAAAAGGATCATACACCATGATCAAGTGGGGTTTATTCCAGGAACGCAAGGATTCTTCAACATACGAAAATCAATCAATGTGATACACCATATTAACAAATTGAAGGATAAAAACCATATGATCATCTCAATCGATGCAGAGAAAGCTTTCGACAAAATTCAACACTGATTTATGATAAAAACCCTGCAGAAAGTAGGCACAGAGGGAACTTACCTCAACATAATAAAGGCCATATATGACAAACCCACAGCCAACATCGTCCTCAATGGTGAAAAACTGAAAGCGTTTCCACTAAGATCAGAAACAAGACAAGGTTGCCCACTCTCACCACTCTTACTCAACATAGTTTTGGAAGTTTTAGCCAGAGCAATCAGAGAAGAAAAGGAAATAAAAGGAATCCAAATCGGAAAAGAAGATGTAAAGCTGTCACTTTTGCAGATGACATGATACTATACATACAGAACCCTAAAGATGCTACCAGAAAACTACTAGAGCTAATCAATGAATTTGGTAAAGTAGCAGGATACAAAATTAATGCACAGAAATCTCTGGCTTCCTATACACTAATGATGAAAAATCTGAAAGTGAAATCAAGAAAACACTCCCATTTACCATTGCAACAAAAAGAATAAAATATCTAGGAATAAACCTACCTAAGGAGACAAAAGACCTGTATGCAGAAAATTATAAGACACTGATGAAAGAAATTAAAGATGATACAAATAGATGGAGAGATATACCATGTTCTTGGATTGGAAGAATCAACATTGTGAAAATGACCCTACTACCCAAAGCAATCTACAGATTCAATGCAATCCCTATCAAACTACCACTGGCATTTTTCACAGAACTAGAACAAAAAATGTCACAATTTGTATGGAAACACAAAAGACCCCGAATAGCCAAAGCAATCTTGAGAACGAAATATGGAGCTGGAGGAATCAGGCTCCCTGACTTCAGACTATACTACAAAGCTACAGTAATCAAGACAGTATGGTACTGGCACAAAAACAGAAAGATAGATCAATGGAACAGGATAGAAAGCCCAGAGATAAACCCACGCACATATGGTCACCTTATCTTTGACAAAGGAGGCAGGAATGTACAGTGGAGAAAGGACAGCCTCTTCAATAAGTGGTGCTGGGAAAACTGGACAGGTACATGTAAAAGTATGAGATTAAAAAAAAAAAAAAGTATGAGATTAGATCACGCCCTAACACCATACACAAAAATAAGCTCAAAATGGATTAAAGACCTAAATGTAAGGCCAGAAACTATCAAATTCTTAGAGGAAAACATAGGCAGAATACTCTATGACATAAATCACAGCAAGATCCTTTTTGATCCACCTCCTAGAGAAATGGAATTAAAAATAAATGGGACCTAATGAAACTTCAAAGCTTTTGCACAGCAAAAGAAACCATAAACAAGACCAAAAGACAACCCTCAGAATGGGAGAAAATATTTGAAAATGATGCAACTGACAAAGGATTAATCTCCAAAATTTATAAGCAGCTCATGCAGCTCAATAACAAAAAAACAAAGAACCCAATCCAAAAATGGGCAGAAGACCTAAATAGACATTTCTCCAAAGAAGATATACAGACTGCCAACAAACACATTAAAGAATGCTCAACATCATTAATCATTAGAGAAATGCAAATCAAAACTACAATGAGATATCATCTCACACCAGTCAGAATGGCCATCATCAAAAAATCTAGAAACAATAAATGCTGGAGAGGGTGTGGAGAAAAGGGAACACTCTTGCACTGCTAGTGGGAATGTGAATTGGTACAGCCACTATGGAGAACAGTATGGAGGTCCCTTAAAATACTACAAATGGAACTACCATATGACCCAGCAATCCCACTACTGGGCATATACCCTGAGAAAACCATAATTCAAAAAGAGTCATGTACCACAATGTTCATTGCAGCTGTATTTACAATAGCCCAGAGAAGGAAACAACCTAAGTGTCCATCATCGGATGAATGAATAAAGAAGATGTGGCACATACATACAATGAAATATTACTCAGCCATAAAAAGAAACGAAATTGAGCTAGTTGTAATGAGGTGGATAGACCTAGAGTCTGTCATACAGAGTGAAGTAAGTCAGAAAGAGAAAGACAAATATCGTATGCTAACACATATATATGCAATTTAAGAAAAAATAATGTCATGAAGAAGCTAGGGGTAAGACAGGAATAAAGACACAGACCTACTAGAGAATGGACTTGAGGATATGGGGAGGGGGAAGGGTAAGCTGTGACTAAGAGAGAGAGTGGCATGGACATATATACACTACCAAACATAAAATAGATAGCTAGTGGGAAGCAGCTGCATAGCACAGGGAGATCAGCTCGGTGCTTTGTGACCACCTGGAGGGGTGGGATAGGGAGGGTGGGAGGGAGCAAGATGCCAGTGGAAGAGATATGGGAACATATGTATATGTATAACTCATTCATTCTTTTTTAAAGCAGGAACTAACACCATTATAAAGCAATTATACTCCAATAAAGATGTAAAATAAACAAATAAAAACAAAAAAAACCACAACAACTTGTCAATCATAATCTCCCAATTCATCCCACCCCTCCTTTCCCCATTGGCATCCATATATTTGTTCTCTACGTCTGTGTGTCTATTTCTACTTTGTAAATAAGAGAGTCTATACCAATTTCTTCAGATTCCACATATATGCATTGATATATGATATTTGTTTTTCTCTTTCTGATTTACTGCACTGTGTACGACAGTCTCTAGGTCCATCCATGTCTCTACAAATGAGCCAATTTCCTTCCTTTTATGGCTTAGTAATATTCCGTTGTATATATATACCCCATTCTTTATCCATTCCTCTGTTGATGGACATTTAGGTTGCTTCCATGTCCTGGCTATTGTAAATAGTGCTGCAATGAACATTGGGGTGCATGTGTCTTTTTGAATTATGGTTTTCTCTGGGTATATGCCCAGCAGTGGGATTGCTGGGTCATATGGTAGTTCTGTTTTTAGAGATCGGGATTGACATATATACACTATTTATACTATGTATAAAATAGATAACTAATGAGAACCTACTGTATAGTGCAGCGAACTCTGCTCAGTGCTCAGTGGTGACCTAAATGAGAAGGAAATCCAAAAGAGAGGGGATATATGTATATTTATAGCTGATTCACTTATCTGTACACTATAAAGTAACACAATATTGTAAAGCAACTATACTCAATAAAAAATACTATTAATAAGAATTTAATAAAAAAATGTTAAAAAGAAAAATAGAGTGAAATAACTTATCACATACAAAGGAATCCTCAAAAGACTATCACAAGATTTTTCAGCAGAAACTTTGCAGGCCGGAATGGAGTAGCATGATACATTCAAAGTACTGAAAGAAAAAAAAAAAAAAGGCAACCAAGTGCTTCCCTGGTGGCGCAGTGGTTGAGGGTCCGCCTGCCAATGCAGGGGACATGGGTTTGTGCCACGGTCCGAGAAGATCCCACATGCTGCGGAGCAGCTGGGCCCATGAGCCATGGCCACTGAGCCTGCGCCTCCAGAGCCTGTGCTCCGCAACAGGAGAGGCCACAACAGTGAGAGGCTCGTGTACTGCAAAAAAAAAAAAAAAAGCCAACCAAGAATACTATACCTGGCAAAACAACCCTTCAGAATTGAAGGAGAGATAAAGAGTTTTCTAGACAAGTACAACTGAAAGAGTTCATCATCACTAGATTGGTCTTACAAGAAATAGAAAGAGAAAGAGTTCTTTAACCTAAAACAAACATAACATAGATTCATAACAGGAACATATTAAAGTATAAACTGATTGGTAAATGTAAATATATGGTTAAATTCAAAGTCTTCTGATGTTGTAATAATAGTGGGTATGTCACTTACAACTCTAGTATTAAAGTTGACAAAAGTAGTAAAAATAATTATAATAATTTGTTAAGGAATACACAATGTAATAGTTGTAAATTGTGACATCAAAAACATAAAATGTTCTGGGCAATTTATAAATGTAGAATTTTTGTATATGTTCAAAGTTGTTGTCATCCTTAAAAAGACTCTTATAAAATTATCTGTTTTATGGAAGCCCTATTGTTACCACTAAGTAAAAACCTATAGTAGATACACAAAAGAGAAAAGGAAAGAAATCTAGGCATATCACTTAAGAAAGTCATCAAACCACAAAGGAAGAGAGCAAGAAAGGAATATAGCAACCAGAAAAAAAATTAACAAAATAGGAAGAGCAAATCCATATCTAAAAGCAATTACTTTACGTGCAAATGGACTAAATTCTCCAGTCAAAACACATAAACTGTGAACTTTCCTGGTGGTGCAGTGGTTAAGAATCCACCTGCCAATGCAGGGGACACGGGTTCAAGCCCTTGTCTGGGAAGATCCCACATGCCATGGAGCAACTAAGCCCGTGTGCCACAACTACTGAAGCCCACATGCCTAGAGCTCATGCTCCACAACAAGGGAAGCCACTGCAGTGCGAAGCCCACGTTCTACAATGAGGAGTATCCCCTGCTCGCTGCAACTAGAGAAAGCCCACACGCAGCAACAAAGACCCAATGCCGCCATAAATAAATAGATGGATTAAAAAAAAAACACATAAACTGACTAAATGGATTAAAAAACAAGATCTACCTATATGGTGCCTACAAGAGACTCATTTCAGCTTTAAGGACACAGACTGAAAATAAAAGGATGGAAAAAGATAGTCCATGCAAATGGAAGCCAAAAGAAAGCAGGGCTAGCTATACATCAGACAAAATAAACTTTAAGCCAAAGACTGCAATAAGAGACAAAAAGACGTTATTATATAACAATAAAGGGCTCAATTCATCAAGAAGAGATAAAGATTTGTAAATATTTATAGGAGCACCTAGATAAATAAAGCAAATACTAACAGACCTGAAGGAAGAAGTAGACAGTGACAGAATAATAATAGGGGACTTTAATAACCCACTTTCATCAATGGATAGATCACCCAGACAGAAAATCAGTTTTAAAAAATGGACTTAGGGCTTCCCTGGTGGCGCAGTGGTTGAGAGTCCGCCTGCCAATGCAGGGGACACGGGTTCGTGCCCCGGTCCGGGAAGATCCCACATGCCGTGGAGCGGCTGGGCCCATGAGCCATGGCCGCTGAGCCTGCACGTCCGGAGCCTGTGCTCTGCAACGGGAGAGGCTACAACAGGGAGAGGCCCGCATACCGCAAAAAAAAAAAAAAAAAAAAAAAAAAAATGGACTTAAACTACATTTTAGACCAGAAAGACTTGACATTTATAGAGCATTTCATCCAGCAGCAGCAGAATATACATTCTTCTCAAGCGCACATGAAACATTCTCAAGGACAGATCATATGGTAGGCCACAAAAAAAGTCCCAATAAATTTAAGAAGACTGACATCATATCAAGTATCTTTTCCAACAGCAACGGTAAGAAACTAGAAATCAATTACAAGAACAAAACTGGAAAATTTACGAATACGTGAAGATTAAACAACATGCTCCTGAAAAAAGATCAGTGGGCCAAACAAGAAATCAAAACAGAAATCAAAAAATAGCTTGAGATAGATGAAAATGGACATACAACATACCAATATCATGGGATGATGCAAAAGCATTTCTAAGAGGTAAATTTATAGTGATAACACATACATCAAGAAAAAAACAAAGATCTCAATTAACAACCTAATTTTACACCTCAAGAAACAGAAAGAGAAGAACAAATTAAGCCCAAATTAGGCAGGAAGAAGAAATAACAAAGATCAGAGTGAAAATAAATGAAACAGAGACAGAAAAAAATAAACAAAATAGAAAACCTTTAGCTGGACTAACCACGAAAAAAAGAAAGGACTCAAATAAATAAAATTATAAATGAAAAAGGAGACATTACAAGTGATATTACACAAATACAAATAGTCATAAGAGACAACTAGGAAGAATTATACACAAACAAATTGGACAACCTAGAAGAAATGAATAAATTTGTAGAATTATACAACCTACCAAGACTGAATCAGGAAGAAACAGAAATTCTAAACAGATCAATTACTAATAAGTAGATTATTGATTCAGAAAGCTCCCAAAGGAAGTTCAGGACTAGATGACTTCACTGTTGCATTCTACCAAACATTTAAAAAAAGAATTAATACCAATCATTCTCAAGTTCCTTCAAAAAATGGAAGGGAGGAGAACACTTCCAAATGCATTTTACAAAGCCAGCATTACCCTGATACAAAAACCAGACAATAATCCTATAAGAAAAGAATATTACAGGCCAATATCCATGATGAACATAGATGCAAAAATCCTCCAAAAATATTAGCAAACCAAATTCAACAGTACGTTAAAGGATCACACACCATGATCAAGTGGGATTTATTCCAGGGATGCAAGGAATGTTCAGCATCTGCAAATTAATCAATGTGATACAACTGTGATACACCACATTAACAAAATAAGGGATAAAAATCAATGATCATCTCAATAGATAAAAGTACAAGCATTCGACAAAATTCAACATCCTTTCATGTTAAAAAAAAAAAAAACCTCTCAACAAACTGAGTATAGAGGAAATGTACCTCAACACAATAAAGGTCATATATGAGAAGTCCACAGCTAACATTATACTCAACAGTGAAAAGCTGAAATTTTTTTCCTCTAAGATCATGAATAAGAAAAGTCTGCCCACTCTCACTACTTTCATTAATATTGTTCTAGTAGTCCTAGCCAGAGCAATTAAGCAAAAAAAGGAAATAAAACACATCCAAATTGGAAGAAGTAAAATTGTCTCTATTTGCAGATGACATATGTCATACACAGAAAACCCTAAAGACTCCATCAAAAAAACTGTTAGAACGAACATATGAATTCAGAAAAGCTGCAGGATAAAAAATTAATATACAAAAATCGGTTGCATTTCTATACACTAACAACAAACTATCAGAAAGACAAATTAAGAAAACAATGCCATTTATAATTGCATCAAAAAGAATAAAATACCTAGGAATAAATTTAAGCAACATGAAACTTTTGTATACTGAAATCTGTAAGACATTAATTAAAGAAATTGAAGGAAACACAAACCAATGAAAAAAATATTACATGCTCATGGATTAGAAGTATTAATATTGTTAAAATGTCCATCCTACCCAAAGCAATTTACAGATTTAATAATCTCTATCAAAATTCCAATGGCATTTTTCACAGAATTTTTTTAATTCTAAAATTTGTATAGAATGAAAGACCCCAAATAGCCAAAGCAAACTTGAAAAAGAACAAAGCTGGAGGCATTACACCTCCTGACTTCAAACTATATTTTAAAGTTATAGTAATCAAAACAGTATGGTATTGGCATAAAAACAGACCATAGATCAATGGAACACAACAGAGAGCCCAGAAAAAAACTCATGCATATATGATCAATTAATTTATAACTAAGGAGCCACAAATATACACTGGAAAACAGATAGTCTCTTCATTAAATGGTGTTGGTAAAACTAGGCAGCCACATGCAAAAGAATGAAACTGGATCCCTATATTATGCCATACACAAAAATCAACTGAAAGTGGATTAAAGAACTGAATGTTAAGACCTGAAACCATAAAAATCTTAGAGGAAGACATAGGGCGTAACCTGCATGACATCAGTCTCAGCAATGATTTTTTGGATTTGACACCAATAGCACATGCAACAAAAGCAAAAATAAACAAGTGAGACTACATCAAATTTAAAAGTTTTTGCACAGCAAAGGAAATCATAAACAAAATGAAAATAAAACCTACAGAATAGGAGAAAATATTTAAATCATATATCTGATAAGGGGTTAATATCCAACATATATAAAGAACTCACTTAACAGCAAAACTAAATCTGATTTTAAAATGGACAGAGGAACTGAATAGACATTTTCCCAAAGAAGACATACAAGTGTTCAACAGGTGTATAAACTTCATTCTCAACATCATTAATAATCAAGAAAATGCAAATCAAAACCACAATGAGATATCACCTTACACCTGTTAGAATGGCTATCATCAAAAAGGTAAGAGATAACAAGTGTTGAGAAGGATGGTGAGAAAAGGGAATCTTTTTGCACTGTTTGTAGGAATGTAAATTGGTGCAACCACTATGAAAAACAATATGGAGTTTCCTGAAAAAATTTAAAATAGAAATATCACATGATCCAGCATTCCTACTTGTGGGTATAAATCAAAAGAAATGAAAACAGAATCTCAAAAATATATCTGCAATCCCATGTGCCTTGCAGCATTATTCACAGCAGCTAAAATATGAAAACAACTTAAATATCCATCAAGAAAAGAATCAATAAAGAATCACTATATATATACAATGGCATATTATTCAGCCATAAAGAAGGATATCATACCTTTTGTGACAAGATGGATGAAGCTTGAGGGTATTATGCTAAGTGAATTAAGTCAGAAAAAGACAAATGCCACAAAATATTACTTGTGTATGGAATCTTAAAAAAAAGCTGAACTCAAAGGGACTAGAATAGTGGCTACCAGAGGCTGGATGGCAAAGGAAAAGGGAAGATATTGGTCAAAAAGTACAAACTTCCAGTTATAAGGTATAAAAGTTCTGGGGGTCTCATGTACAGCATACCAAATATAGTTAATAATACTATACTATATTCATGAAAGTTGCTCAGAGAGGATATCTTAAATGTTCTCAACACACACACACACACACACACACACACACACACACACACATTCAAAATAGTAATTAGGTGATGTGATTCAGGTGTTAATGCTAAGATAATAATAATTTTGCAATATATGTGTATCAAATCAACATGTTGTACACCGTAAACTTACACAATGCTATATGTCAAATATATCTCAATAAAGTTGAGGGAAAAAAGAAAGTAAATATTGTAATAATATCACCCTAGTGATCGTTAAGTATTAATACATAAAAGGTTTACTGATACAAAATACTGAATGCTAACTTCCCTCAAATTTTCAAAGAAAGTGTTTCAGTAGGTACTTTGGAAATTTTTTTTAAATGGCATAAGATATAGACTTTACAAAAATGTACAAACCCTTAAAAGAAACAATAACTGAATTCCCTTGATAAATATACTTTATATAACAGTAGAAATTTTCAAAAATCCAGAAAAATACAATAGTTAAAATCACACATAACCTAGTATAACCACTGTTAACATGTAGATTTTATTACTTTCCTACTCTTTTTTCTGTATCTACAAAACAAATAAGATCAATAGTCCAAACTTATCAATTTACACACAAAGAAGGATTTATTTTTCCAATAACTAATGCCAAAGTTTGCCCTTTTTGCAATCTCACCCACTTACCCACCACTCCCTACCCCACACACCTATACATGTAAGCTGTGGCAGTTGGGAAAGAGGTGGTATGGATGTTACCTGCTTTCTCTCCATCTCACATTCCCTGTGCCTTGGCCCACCAGTTCAGCATGAAGGCAGAGAGAACACATGCGGAGTTGGAGGGGAGGAGGGGAGACTGCTCAGGCCAGCAGAGGCCATTAGTGGAGATTTGGTATTACTTTGTTGGGCCATGATCCCTTTGGGTTACCCATTAGTGGTTGGGATATGTATTAGTTTCCTATTGCTGCCACTATTAATTATCACAAATGTAGTAGTTCAAAACAGCAACCATTTATTATCTCATAGTTTTGTAGGTCAGAAGTCTGAGGTACTCAACTGGGTACTCTGCTTAGGATCTCACAAGGCTGAAATAACACTTCAGCTTTCTTATCCGAAGGCTCTGGGGGAGAATCTTCTCTAGGCTCATTCAGGCAGTTGGCAGAATTCAGTTCCCCTCCATCTTCAAGCCAGCACTGGTGGGTCAAATCCTTCTCGTACTTCAAATTTCTCTGACTCCCCCTTTTCTAACTCCAAACATCAAAAGTTCTATGTTTTTGAGGACCTTTGTGATTACACTGGGCTCACCTGGATAATCCAGGATAACCTCCCTATTTTAAGGTGCATAACCTTCATTACATCTGCAGAGTCCCTTTGGCCATATAAGGAAATGTATTCACAGGCTCTGCTGATTAGCGTGTGGACATCTGTGCGTGGTCCTTCAACCTATCATAGGACCAGCTGGTCCTTTGTTGCCTTCTGATGTCAGGGAGTCCTTTGGAGAGCACTGCTGCATCCTTCCTTCACTCCCAATAGGTTATTTCCAGGGGTCTCCCAATGCAGGTTCATCTTTCTCCGCAAGAGTCTTTTGGGTAAATAGCCACTCCCTGCCTGTTACTCCCTCCATGACATGGCCTAGGCTCACGTTAGATCAATGTCATATGTGCCTTATTCTGCGGAGATGAGAGACAGGTGTGGGGCATGAAGAGAAGCCGTGCCCTGACACACTAGGTCATTCCTCTAAAAGACTTGTCCACACAGGTGATCTTCTAATATTTGTCCTTACTGCAAATGACCCCTTTCCCCAACTCTAGCCATTTTGTCTATATAGGAAAAGGGATGTTGCTATAACATTGGGTGGAAGGCACCTCTTTGTGAAATCTGCAAAAGGCAGTTTTTGTACTTAGAAGTTTCACGTTAGAACATAACATCCACTTGTGTATTCTTGGCTATGAGCTATCTCTACAGTAATTCCTGTACCAGTCACAAAGAGGTAAGGCATTGCAGGGGAAAGGATGGATGCATTTTTTATATATACAAATTTAGAGTCATACTTTTCATGCAGTTATATAACTTGCTTTTTATACTTAGTATAACTGGCATTGCCTTTAAATAATCTACAAAATAATATTTAATGGCTGCATTGCATCCATATTGAATGGATATAGCTTATTCTTGGAAATTATTTTTAAGTAATTTTTTAAATATTGAGGAATATAAAAAGTAGTATATAATCAAGTGCTTTCACATGGATGTTTCTTCCTCTCTTTGGTGCTAAACAGTGTAAAAAAAATTCAACAGGAAGTGTTCAGGTGACCCTACCCACTAAAAGAGTTATTAGGAATTATAGTCTATATCCTCAATATTATTACCTGTGCTCTAAACTGGACATAATGGTTATTCAAGTGTGAGGTGAGGGCTTGTTTAGAATAGATGTCTAAGCTCTAACTAGCGTTCCTTTTGATACACTACAAGTTTCTTCAGCTGAGAGACAAACTGCCTAAGGGTTCTGTGAGAAGGCTCAGTGCTGTTCTGCCACTGAAAGGGTCTAGTCATTACAGGTTACAGTTTTTCTTCTTTGTATTTGAGAAAGGGTTCTTAGTATCTTCTGGTTTCCTGCTCAGGGGAAGCTCTTACTCCAAAATAGGCTATTAACTGTATTAGCTTATGGCAGGAATCTGCTTACTAGAAGTACCAATAACAGAGAGGCCAGTATTAGACAAAAATCACCCTTCAGTTTTTCCCCTTCTTAATCTTGTGCTAGCCAACTCTTAGCATCCTCTGAAATTCAACCAAGCACTACTTCCTAGAGAAATCATCCCTTGACTTTTTCATCTTAGTTAAGTGCCTCTTCCATTTGTTCCCAAACCTCACCATATTTATCCATATTTTAGCATTTACCATCCCACAGTATAAATCATCTGCTTACTTATACATCTTCTCCATTGGGGTGTAGGACTCTAGAGGTGTTTTTTTAATCTCTTTACATCCAAAGCCTACCTAAGGCCAGGTTCATAGATAATGCTTAATGAGCACTGGATGGATTAATGGATGGCTTTACTAACATTAGATCATCACAGAGTAGCACCCATGCTACTGGCACTAGCACGAATTCAGCTCCTAAGGCTTGAATTTATAAGTACCATATTCATCCCACTAATCAATCACCTATCAACAGGGCTAAATCTATGCTGAAATGTTTGCTTCACATTTTGGTTAATCATTTTTTCCCCTAAATATCGTGACACCAATAACAACATTTTTATTGTACAGCTAAGACCTGGTGGTCTTATGGCTGGCTGTAATGCTCCAGCCTCTCTCTCCTATGAGATGCTGATTGCCAAGGAAAGGAAGCAGAGCAGTGTTTGTGCTCGTCATGTTGCCTAAACCCTGTTGTATAAACAGCAAGAACCATATTGGTCTTATCCAAACTGTACACCCTGCCAGTGATTTATAATAATCAGGATCTTACTAGACACCCTGTAGACACTAGTGATTATCCTGTACATCTGTCTTCTGATGTATATCAAACCATGTTTTAATCTGAACCCTGCCACAAAACCACATCCTTGTTAAAAAAGTAAGTACAGACTAGATATTTTTTTAACATCTTTATTGGAGTATAATTGCTTTACAATGCTGTTAGTTTCTGCTTTATAACAAAGTGAATCTGCTATAAATATATCCCCATATCTCCTTGCTCTTGCGTCTCCCTCCCTCCCACACTCCCTATCCCACCCCTCTAGGTGGTCACAAAGCACCGAGCTGATCTCCCTTGCTATGCAACTGCTTCCCACTAGCTATCTATTTTGCGTTTGGTAGTATATATTAGTCCATGCCACTGTCTCACTTCGTCCCAGATTACCCTTACCCCTCCCCGTGTCCACAAGTCCATTCTCTACATCTGAGTCTTTATTCCTGTCCTGCCCCTAGGTTCTTCAGAACCATTTTTTTTTAGATTCCATATGTATGTGTTAGCATATGGTATTTGTTTTTCTCTTTCTGACATACTTCACACTGTAGACAGACTCTAGGTCCATCCACCTCACTACAAAAAACTCAATTTCATTTCTTTTTATGGCTGAGTAATATTCCATTGTATATATGCGCCACATCTTCTTTATCCATTCATCTGTCGATGGACACTTAGGTTGGCTCCGTGTCCTGGCTATTGTAAATAGAGCTGCAACGAACATTGTGGTACATGATTCTTTTTGAATTATGGTTTTCTCAGGGTATATGCCCAGTAGTGGGATTGCTGGGTCATATGGTAGTTCTATTTTTAGTTTTTTAAGGAACCTACATACTGTTCTTCATAGTGGCTGTATCAATTTACATTCCCACCAACAGTGCAAGAGGGTTCCCTCTTCTCCACACCCTCTCCAGCATTTATTGTTTGTAGATTTTTTGATGATGGCCATTCTGACTGGTGTGAGGTGATACCTCATTGTAGTTTTGATTTACATTTCTCTAATGATTAGTGATGTTGAGCATCCTTTCATGTGTTTGTTGGCCATCTGTATGTCTTCTTTGGAGATATTTCTATTTAGGTCTTCTGCCCATTTTTGGATTGGGTTGTTTGCTTTTTGTATATTGAACTGCATGTGCTGCTTGTAAATTTTGGAGATTAATCCTTTGTCAGTTGCTTCATTTGCAAATATTTTCTCCCATTCTGAGGGTGGCCTTTTTGTGTAGATTATGGTTTCCTTTGCTGTGCAAAAGCTTTTAAGTTTCATTAGGTTCCAGTTGTTTATTTTTATTTTTATTTCCATTTCTCTAGGAGGTGGGTCAAAAAGGATCGTGCTGTGATTTATGTCATAGAGTGTTCTGCCTCTGTTTTCCTCAAAGAGTTTTAGAGTGTATGGACTTACATTTAGGTCTTTAATCCATTTTGAGTTTATTTTTGTGTATGGTGTTAGGGAGTGTTCTAATTTCATTGTTTTACATGTAGCTGTCCAGTTTTCCCAGCACCACTTATTGAAGAGGCTGTCTTTTCTCCATTGTATATTCTTGCCTCCTTTATCAAAGATAAGGTGACCATATGTGCATGGGTTTATCTCTGGGCTTTCTATCCTGTTCCATTGATCTATATTTCTGTTTTTGTGCCAGTACCATACTGTCTTGATTACTGTAGCTCTGTGGTATAGTCTGAAGACTGGGAGCCTGATTCCTCCAGCTCCGTTTTTCTTTCTCAAAATTACTTTGGCTATACGGGGCCCTTTGTGTTTCCATACAAATTGTGAAAATTTTTTGGTAGTTTGATAGGGATTGCATTGAATCCATAGATTACTTTGGGTAGTATAGTCATTTTCACAATGTTGATTCTTCCAATCCAAGAACATGGTATATCTCTCCATCTGTTTTTGTCATCTTTGATTTGCTTCATCAGTGTCTTATAGTTTTCTGCATATGGGTCTTTTGCCTCCTTAGGTAGGTTTATTCCTAGGTATTTTATTCTTTTTGTTGCAGTGGTAAATGGGAGTGTTTCCTTAATTGCTCTTTCAGATTTTTCTTCATTAATGTATAGAAATGCAAGAGATTTCTGTGCATTAATTTTGTATCCTGCATTTACCAAATTCATTGATTAGCTCTAGTAGTTTCTGGTAGCATCTTTAGGATTCTCTATGTATAGTATCATGTCATCTGCTAACAGTGACAGCTTTACATCTTCTTTTCTGATTTGGATCCTTTTTATTTATTCTCTGATTTCCGTGGCTAAAACTTGCAAAACTATATTGAATGATAGTGGTGAGAGTGGACAGCCTTGTCTTGTTCCTGATCTTAGAGGAAATGGTTTCAGTTTTTCACACTGAGAATGATTTTGGCTGAGGGTGTGTCATATATGGCCTTTATTATGTTGAGGTAAGTTCCCTCTATGTCTGCTTTCTGGAGCGTTTTTATCATAAATGAGTGTTGAATTTCGTTGAAAGCTTTTTCTGCATCTATTGAGATTATCATATGGTTTTTATCCTTCAATTTGTTAATATGATTTACACATTGATTGATTTGTGCATATTGAAAAATCCTTGCATTCCCGGAATAAAAATATTTACAGATTTTCCCGTGAAACTGATATCAAGTCTTATGGCATTGTGGTCAGAAAAGATACTTGATACAATTTCAATTTTCTTAAATTTACCAAGGCTTGATTTGTGACCCAAGATATGATCTATCTTGGAGAATGTTCCATGAGCACTTAAGAAGAAGTGTATTCTGTTGTTTTTGGATGGAATGTCCTATAAATATCAATTAAGTTCATCTTGTTTAATGTATCATTTAAAGCTTGTGTTTCCTTATTTATTTTCATTTTGGATTATCTGCCCATTGGTGAAAGTGGGGTGTTAACGTCCCCTACTATGATTCTGTTACTGTCAATTTCCCCTTTTATGGTTGTTAGCATTTGCCTTATGTATTGGGGTGCTCCTATGTTGGGTGCATAAATATTTACAATTGTTATATCTTCTTCTTGGATTGATCACTTCATCATTATGTAGTGTCCTTCTTTGTCTGTTGTAATTGTCTTTATTTTAAAGTCTGTATTGTCTGACATGAGAATTGCTACTCCAGCTTTCTTTTGATTTCCATTTGCATGGAATATCTTTTTCCATCCCCTCACTTTCAGTCTGTATGTTTCCCTAAGTCTGAAGTGGGTCTCTTGTAGACAGCAAATATATGGGTCTTGTTTATATATCCATTCAGCCAGTCTATGTCTTTTGGTTGGAGCATTTAATCCATTTACATTTAAGGTAGTTATTGATATGTATGTTCTTGTTACCATTTTCTTAATTGTTTTGGCTTTGTTATTGTAGGTCTTTTCCTTCTCTTGTGTTCCTGCCTAGAGAAGTTCCTTTAGCATTTGTTGTAAAGCTGGTTTGCTGGTGCTGAATTCTCTTAGCTTTTCCTTGTCTGTAAAGGTTTTAATTTCTCCATCGAATCTTAATGAGATCCTTGCTGTGTAATCTTGGTTGTAGGTTTTTCCCCTTTCATCACTTTAAACATATCCTGGTACTCCCTTCTGGCTTGCAGAGTTTCTGCTGAAAGATCAGCTGTTAACCTTATAGGGATTCCCTTGTATGTTATTTGTTGTTTTTCCCTTGTTGCTTTTAATATTTTTTCATTGTATTTCATTTTTTACAGTTTGATAAAATGTGTCTTGGTGTGTTTCTCTTTGGATTTATCCTGTATGGTACTCTCTGCACTTCCTGGACTTGACTATTTCCTTTCCCATATTAGGGAAGTTTTCAACTATAATCTCTCAAATATTTTCTCAGTGTCTTTCTTTTTGTCTTCCTCTTCTGGGACTCCTATAATTCAAATGTCCGTGTGTTTAATGTTGTCCCAGAGGTCTCTGAGACTGTCCTCCATTCTTTTTATTCTTTTTTCTTTATTCTTCTCTGCAGTAGCTATTTCCACTATTTTATCTTCCAGGTCATTTATCCATTCTTCTGCCTCAGTTATTCTGCTATTGATTCCTTCTAGACAAATTTTTATTTCATTTATTGTGTTGTTCATCTTTGTTTGTTTGCTCTTTAGTTCTTCTAGGTCCTAAATGTTTCTTGTATTTTCTGTCTTCTATTTCCTAGATTTTGGATTATGTTTATTATCATTAGTCTGAATTCTTTTTCAGGTAGACTGCCTATTCCTCTGCATTTTTTTGGTCTGGTGGGTTTTTACCTTGCTCCTTCATCTGCTGTGTGTTTCTCTGTCTTCTCATTTTGCTTAACTTACTGTTTTTGGCGGTCTCCTTTTTGCAGGCTACAGTTTCATAGTTCCCATTGTTTTTGGTGTCTGCCCCCAGTGGCTAAGGTTGCTTCCGTGGGTTGTGTAGGCTTCCTGGTGGAGGGGACTGGTGCCTGGGTTCTGGGATAAGGCTGGATCTTGTCTTTCTGGTGGGCAGGACAGGTCTGGTGGTGTGTTTTGGGGTGTCTGTGACCTTATTATGATTTTAGACAGCCTCTCTGCTAATGGGTGGGGTTCCTCTCTTGCTAGTTGTTTGGCATAGCATGTCTAGCACTGTAGTTTGCTGGTTGCTGAGTGGAGCTGGGTCTTAGTGTTGAGATGGAGATCTGGGGGAGAGCTTTCGCTGGTTTATATTACATGGCACCAGGAGGTCTCTGGTGGACTAATGTCCTGAACTCTGCTCTCCCACCTCAGAGGCACATGCCTGACACCTAGCTGGAGCACAATGACACTATCAGCCACACAGCTCAGAAGAAAAGGGAGAAAAAAGGAAAGTAAGAAGGAAAAAATAAAATAAAATGAATTTATTAAAATAAAAAAATTATTAAAAAGAAAAAGAAAGAAGAGAGCAACCAAACCAAGCAACATATCTACCAATGATAACAAGTGCTAAAAGTGCACTAAAAAATGGTGTATATATATTTTTAAAACCACCCATATATACAGGGGGAAAGCCCATGCACACACTCAGGAAAGATGAATGCACCATCTGAGAATAACTTATGTCTTCATGCCAGGCTGATTGGTGAAGGTCTTCCACTGCATAAGGTCTTCCACTTCCAAAGCTAGTCCCCAAAGATAGGGAGAGGTGACTATTGTTTCAAATGCTTAATTCTCAACAAAAGATCACAGTATACAAACAAATAAGGAAACCTATTCAGAGGAATAAGATAAGTCTCTAGAAAATAACACTACAGAAATACTGGCTTCAGAATCACTTGACAAAGACTTTAAAATAACTGTTTTAAATATTCTCAAAGAGCTAATGGAAAACACCAAGAACTAAGAAAATCAGAAAATCATAAATGAACAAAATTAGAATATCAACAAAAAGATAGGAATTGTTAAAAAAAAAAAGAACTAAACAGAATTTCTGAAGCTGAATAATACAATCACTGAATCAAAAAATTCAATATAGGGGTTCAACAATGGACTCAAACAGGCAGAAGAATGAATCAATGAACAGGTCATTTAAAGGTATTTAGTCTGTGGAGGAAAAAAAGAAAAAAAAAATGAAGAAAAGAAAACAGAAACTAAGCTACTTATGAGATATCTTCAAGTAGATGAATACATGCATTATGAAAGTCCAAGAAAAGAAGCAAGAAAGGGGCTTAGAGTTTATTTGAAGAAATAATGGTTCATAACTTTCCAAATTCAAGGAAGACATCAAAGAGGAGGTGCTCAAGAAATTCCCAGTAGAATGAACTAAAAAACAAAGACATATTATAATCAAACTATCAAAAGTAAAAGACACAAAGAATATGGGATATTGCGAGAAAAACGACTCATCATCTACAATGAATCTTTGATAAGATTATCCATAGGTTTCTCAGCAGAAACCTTGTATGCCAGAAGGCAGTTGGATGATATATTTAAAGTAATGAAAGAAACTGTTAACAGAGAATTCTACATCCAGCAAAGCTGTTCTTTAAAATGAGGTATATAGACTACTATACATAAAACAGATAGCTAATAAGGACCTACTATATAGCATAGGGAACTCTACTCAATATTCTGTAATGGCCTATATGTGAAAAGAATCTTAAAAAGAGCAGATATATGTAAATGTACAACTGATTCACTTTGCTGTACACCTGAAACTAACACAACATGGTAAAAATCAACTATACTCCAATAAAAATTTAAATAATAAAAAAATAAAAAATAAAATGAGGAATAAAGTAAGTCATTCCTAGATAAGTGAAAGCATAGAGAGTTCATTACCACTACACATTCCCTACATGAAATACTAAAGAGTCCTTCAAGTTGAAACAAAAGGGTGCTAGATAGTAACTTGAAGCCATATGAAAACAACAAAGTTGTCCCATAAAGGTAAATAACTGTGCTGTTGTAATTTTGCTTAACTCCCCTTTTAATTCCTTTATAAAATTTAAAATATAAAGCATTAAAAAATTCTAAATCTATGTTAACAACAATATATAAATGTAATTTATGACATTAACAATATAAAGTGGAGAGGAGTGGAGTTCTAAAAGGGTAGCATTTTTATATGTGATGATATTAAGTAGTTATCAGTTTAAAATATATCGTTATAACTTTAGGATATTCTATGCAACCCCTATGATAACCACAAAGGAAATATATATAAAATGTACACAAAAGGAAATGAGAAGGGAACAAAAACATGTCATTACAAAAAGTCAACTAAACACAAAAGAAAGCAGTAAGGGAGGAAATGAGGAACAAAAAGCTATATGACATACAGAAAACAATAACAAAATGGCAATAGTAAGTTCTTCCCTATCAGTAATTATTTTAATTTTAATGGCTTAAAATCCCCAATCAAAAGACTTAGATTGGCAGTATGGATATAAAAATAAGATTCAACTATATACTGTATACAAGAGACTCAAACGAAATCTAAGTACACATAAGTTGAAAGTGAAAGAATGGAAGCATATATTCCATGCAAATAGTAACCAAACAGTAACATATATTCAATGCAAATAGTAGAGGTGGCTACACTAATATCAGACAAAATAGACTTTAAATTAGAAACTGTTACAAGAGGTAAAGAAGGATATCATTTAATGATAGAAGGGCCAATTCACCAAGAAGATATAACAATTATAAACATATATGCACCAAACATCAGAGCTCCTAAATATATAAAGTAAACATTGACAAAATTAAAGGGAGAAATTAGACAGCTCAACAATAAGAGTAGAGGACTTTAATACCCCACTTTCAATAATGGGTAGAAAAACCAGATAATAAGGAAACAGAGGATTTGAACAATGCTAATAAACCAATTGGACCTAGCAGACTACATATAAAGAACAACTCTACTCATAAAAAAGCATAAAACATGTTTTCTCAAGTACACATGGGACAGATCATATATCAGGCCACAAAATAAGTCTTAATAAATTTTAAAAGATTAAAGTCATGCAAAGTGCTTTTTCAATCACAATGGAATGAAACTGGAAATCAGTAGCAGAATAAAAATTAGAAAATCCACAAACCTGTGGAAATTAAACAGTACAGTCAAATAACCAATGAGTCAAAGAAGAAATCCCAAGGGAAATTAGAAAAATCTTGAGAAAAAATAAAATGAAAACACAACCTGCCAAAACTTATGTGATCAAGAAAAAGCAGTCCTAAAGGAAAAATTTATGGCTGTAAATGATAAAATTTAAAAAGAGAAAAAAAAAAGATTTCCAAATCAACTACCTAAATTTATACCTTAAGGAAACACAAAGAGAATAAACTAAACCCAAGGTTAGTAGCAGGAAGGAAATAATAAAGATTAGAGCAAAGATAAACAAGATAAAGAATAAAAAAGCAATAGAGAAAAATAAATGAAACCAAGAGTTGGTTCATTTTTCAAAATTAACAAAATTGACAAACCTGTACCTCAGTTGACTAAGAAAAAAGAAAGACTCAACTAAAATTAGAAATGAAAGCCTGGACATTTCCACCAATTTTATTAAAATATAAGGGATTATGAGAGAGTACTATCAATAATTGTACTCAAATAAATTGAATAACTTAGGTGAAATGGACAAAAATCTAGAAACACATAGTCTACTAAAATTGTCATGAGAAAATAGAAACTATAAAAAGACATAACTAGTAAAGAGATTGAATCAATAATCAAAACCCTCTTCAAAAGAAAAGCTAAGGAACAAATGACTTCACTGGTGAATTCTATCAAACATTTAAGTAATGAACACCATACTCCTCAAACTCTTCCAAAAAACTGAAGGAGAGGAAACATTTCCAAATGCATTTAAAGAGGGAAAAATTGCCTTGCTATCAAAGCCAGGCAAAGTCAATACAAGAAAACTACAGATAAATATTCCTGATGAGTATCAATGCAAAAGTCCTCAACAAAACACTAGCAAACAGAATTCAATAGTACATTAGAAGGTTTATATACCATGATCAAGTGGTTTCTTCCTGGAATGCAAGGATGATTCAACATATGAAAAGTAATCAATGTAATACAGAATGAAGGGGAAAAAAGCACATGACCATCTCAACTGATACAGAAAAAGCATTGACAAAATTCAACACACTTTCATGATAAAAAACACTCAACAAACTAGAAACAGAAGGAAACAACAAAATAAAAGCCATATATGAAAAGCTCTGGCTAATATCTCACTCAATGGTGAAAGAATGAAAACTTTTTCTCTAAGATCGGGAAAAAAGCAAGGTTGCTCACTTTCTATTCAATAAAATACTGGAAGTCCTATCCAGAGCAATTAGAAGAAAAATAATAAAGGATTCAAATTGAAAAGAAAGCGGTAAAAACTATCTGTTCTCAGACAACATGATCTTATCTTACAGAAAATTGTGAAGATTACACACACAGAGACTCACAAACTTGTAGAATAAACAAATTTTAACAAATAGTTCTGATAGAGAACTAATAAAGCAAAATTGCAGGACAAAAAAATCAATACACAAAAATCATTTGCATTTCAAAAAGGAAATTGGAAAACAATTCCATTTATAATAGTGTCTAAAAGAATAAAATACTTAGAATAAACTTAACCAAGGAGATGAAAGACTTGTACACTTAAAACTACAAAATATTGCTTAGAGAAATTAAAGAAGACACCAATGAATGGAAAGACACCCAATATTCATGAATTGGAAGACTTAATATTGTTCAGATGTAAAAACTACTGAAAGAGATCTATAGATTCAATACAATTTCAATCAAAATCCAAATGATGTTTTTTGTAGAAATAGAACAATCTATCTTAAATTGATTTGCAACTTCAAGGGACCCAGAATAGCCAGAACAATCTCAAAAAAGAATAAAGTTGGAGGTCAGACACTTCCTATTTCAAAATTTATGACACAGCTATGGTAATCAAAACTGCGTTGTACTGGCATAAAAACAGACACATAGACCAATGAAATAGACTAGAGAACCCAGAAATAAACCCTAGTATATGTAATCAAATGATGTTTAATAAGGGTGCTAAGGCTGCACAATTGAGAAATGATAGTCTCTTCAACAAACGGTGTTGGGAAAACTGGACATTCACATTCAAAATAAGCAAGTTGGATCCTTACCCTGTATCCTATACTACTAGTCTACAAGTCTCCTTGGGTCTACTGGTGGTTGAGTATCTCTGTTTCCCTCAAAGCTATGCACACTCAGGCCTTCACATTCTTCTCTTTGCTGGAAACCTTCTCCCTTCTCCCTCCTTCAAGCCCAGATTAAAAAAAATTCTCACCTTGAAGTCTTCCCTGTTGTTCCTAGGAATATACTGACACTTTCTACTCCAGACACTAACTCTCTGCTCTTATCTCTATCCCAACACATCAGTGAGGCCTGGCAATTCTCTGTATGTATGTCCATCTCTCCTATGACACTGTGAGTGCCTGGAGAGCAGGATTCTGTGTTAATGAGCTATATATCCCCAGAGCTCATTATAACACCTAACACACAATAGGTATTTAGAGTTCTTAATTCATTGATTGGAAGAGCCAAGAGAAGAAAAGTGATTTGTAGAAATACAGAGCTATGTCACTATAACAGGCCTAGCTGACTTAATATCTGCAGTTCCTGTTTAGCACCACTGAATTTTCTCCTTTTATAAAACACAAGTATTAGATAGTGACCCTCTGAAGGACAGGAAATGGATTCTAGTCATATATGTGTCACTGTTACCTAGGATAATGTTTGGCACATGATAGGCACTCAATCAGTGTGGAAGAAAGAAAGAGAAGTGAATAAGGAGAGGAAAGAAGAGGAGGGGGAGAGGGAGGAGAGGAAAAAATTTCTGGAATATGTCTCTAGAGTCTATACCTACTAAATGAAACTGACTCAGATGCCTGATTATCATGAAATTAAGGTTTGCCTTAAAGGGAGAGCCCACACACTCTCCTTGTGAATTGCTCCAGCCTTTTATAAGATTTATTGCCAAAAAAACTTCCTGTTGGCTAATCCATCCTTCCTGCTGTGCAAGTAATCTCTTTTCTACCTTTTCATTCTTTAAGGAAAATGATAAATAGTTACTTTTCTAATATGCTCTCCTCACATATCCTACGTACTGAGCTAGGTTATTCTCACAGGTTAGCTCAAACCCTCACAATAATTCTGCAAACAGCCTATTAAGTTTATTCTTCAGATGGAAAAACTGACTGGTCCAAGCCTCCACAGTCAGAGAGTGGTAGAGCCAAACTTTAACCTGCCTGTCTCCAAAGACTGTGCCCCTCTTGCATAACAACCTGATGACATACCACCCATGCTTCCTTCATTGTTCACTCGTTTATATTTAGTTAACAAATGTTTATAAGGAACTTATTGCATGCTAGACACTTTTCTAAGTGCTCTACAAGTATTAAATCGTTTGATTCTTAGGTATCACTACTGTTCACATCTTACAGATGAAGAAACTAAGGTATGGAGAATTTAAGTTCTCACTTTACAGTTGAGAAAACTGAAACAAAGAAATTAAGTAGTTTTCCCAAAGTCAGACTATTAGTGGCAAAGCAGGATCCAAATGCCAATAGTCTGAATTTAGAGTCTGTGCTTTGAGACTCTACACTAAACTACCTCTATTTTTTGTTTCAAAAAATAATCCATGGGTGAACTAAATTATACTTGCTACTCAAGAGATTGATAACAACACTAAGATTATAACTTAGGGTTAATTGTCCTTCTTGCCTTGAGTTTCTTATATCTTCTTTTAAAAATTTGTTCCGTGGTCAGAGATAATCTTGATTTTGCCATTTTGAAAATTACTTCTGGGGATTGGAACCAAGATGGCGGAGTAGAAGGACGTGCTCTCACTCCCTCTCGGGGGAACACCAGAACCACAACTAGCTGCTGGACAATCATTGACAGGAAGGCCCTGGAACTCACCAAAAAAGATACCTCACATCCATAGACAAAGGAGAAGCCACAACAAGATGGTAGGAGGGGCGCAATCACAGTAAAATCAAATCCCATAACTGCTGGGTGGGTGACCCACAGACTGGAGAACACTTATACCACAGAAGTTCACCCACTGGAGTGAAGGGTCTGAGCCCCACGTCAGGCTTCCCAACCTGGGGGTCTGGCAACGGGAGGAGGAATTCCTAGAGAAACAGACTTTGAAGGCTACTGGGATTTGATTGCAGGACTTCGACAGAAATGGGGGAAACAGAGACTCCACTCTTGGAGGGCACATACAAAGTAGTGTGCACATCGGGACCCCGGGGATGGAGCAGTGACCCCAGGGGAGACTGAACCAGACCTACCTGCTAGTGTTGGAGGGTCTCCTGCAGAGGCAGGGGGTGGCTGTGGCTCACCGTGGGGACAAGGACACTGGCAGCAGAAGTTCTGGGAAGTACCCCTTGGCAAGAGCCCTCCCAGAGTCCACCACTTGCCCTACCAAAGAGCCCGGGTAGGCTCCAGTGTTGGGTTGCCTCAGGCCAAACAACCAACAGGGAGGGAACCCAGCCCCACCCAACAGCAGTCAAGGAGATTAAAGTTTTACTGAGCTCTGCCCACCAGAGCAACAGTTAGCTCTACCCACCACCAGTCTCTCCCACCAGGAAACTTGCATAAGCCTCTTAGATAGCCTCATCCACCAGAGGGCAGACAGCAGAAGCAAGAAGAACCACAATCCTGCAGCCTGTGGAACAAAAACCACATTCACAGAAAGATACACAAGATGAAAATGCAGAGGACTATGTAGCAGATGAAGGAACAAGATAAAACCCCAGAAAAACAACTAAATGAAGTGGAGACAGGAAACCTTCCAGAAAAAGAATTCAGAATAATGATAGTGAAGATGATCCAGGACCTCAGAAAAAGAATGGAGGCAAAGATCGAGAAGATGCAAGAAATGTTTAACAAACACCTAGAAGAATTAAAGAACAAACAAACAGAGATGAACAACACAATAACTGAAATGAAAACTACACTAGAAGGAATCAATAGCAGAATAACTGAGGCAGAAGAATGGATAAGTGACCTGGAAGACAGAATGGTGGAATTCACTGCTGCGAAACAGAATAAAGAAAAAAGAATGAAGAGAAATGAAAACAGCCTAAGAGACTTCTGAGACAACATTAAACATAACAACATTCACATTATAGGGGTCCCAACAGGAGACGAGAGAGAGAAAGGACCAGAGAAAATATTTGAAGAGATTATAGTTGAAAACTTCCATAACGTGGGAGTTAACACCCAAGTCCAGGAAGTGCAGAGTTAACACCGAAGTCCAGGAAGTGCAGAAAGTCACATACAGGATAAACCCAAGAAGAAACATGCTGAGATACATAGTAATCAAATTGGCAAAAATTAAACACAAAGAAAAATTATTAAAAGCAGCAAGGGAAAAAAGACAAATAACATACAAGGGAACTCCCATAAGGTTAACAGCTGATTTCTTAGCAGAAACTCTACAAGCCAGAAGGAAGTGGCATGATATACTTAAAATGATGAAACGGAAGAACCTACAACCAAGATTACTCTACCCAGCAAGGATCTCATTCAGATTCGACGGAGAAATCAAAAGCTTTACAAACAAGCAAAAGCTAAGAGAATTCAGCACCACCAAACCAGTTCTACAGCAAATGCTAAAGGAACTTCTCTAAGTGGGAAACACAAGAAAAGGACCTACAAAAACAAACCCAAAATAATTAAGAAAATGGTAATAGGAAACTACATATTGATGATTACCCTAAATGTGAATAGATTCAATGCTCCAACCAAAAGACACAGGTGTGCTGAACAGAGACAAAAACAAGACCCATATATACGCTGTCTACAAGAGACCCACTTCAGACCTAGAGACACATTCAGACTGAAAGTGAGGGGATGGAAAAAGATATTCCATGCAAATGGAAATCAAAAGAAAGCTGGAGTAGCAATTCTCATATCAGACAAAATAGACTTTAAAATAAATACTATTACGAGAGACAAAGAAGGACACTACATAATGATCAGGGGATCAATCCAAGAAGAAGATATAACAATTATAAATATATACGCACCCAACATAGTAGCACCTTAACACATAAGGCAAATGCTAACAGCCATAAAAAAGGAAATTGACAGTAACGCAATAATAGTGGGGTACTTTAACACCTCACTTACACCAATGGACAGGTCATCCAAAATGAAAATAAATAAGGAAACACAAGCTTTAAATGAGACATTAAACAAGACGGACTTAATTGATATTTATATAACATTCCATCCAAAAACAGCAGATTACACTTTCTTCTCAAGTGCGCACAGAACATTCTCCAGGATAGATCACATCTTGGGTCACAAATCAAGCCTCAGTAAATTTAAGAAAATTGAAAATGTATCAAGCATCTTTTCTTTTTTTTTTTTTTTTTTTTTTGGCGTTATGCGGGCCTCTCACTGTTGTGGCCTCTCCCGCTGCAGAGCACAGGCTCCGGACGCGCAGGCTCAGCGGCCATGGCTCACGGGCCCAGCCGCTCCGCAGCATGTGGGATCTTCCCGTACCGGGGCACGAACCCGTGTCCCCTGCATCGGCAGGCGGACTCTCAACCACTGCGCCACCAGGGAAGCCCTCAAGCATCTTTTCTGACCACAATGCTATGAGATTAGAAATGAATTACAGGGAAAAAAACGTAAAAAACACAAACACATGGAGGCTAAACAATACGTTACTAAATAACCAAACGATCACTGAAGAAATCAAAGAAATCAAAAAATACCTAGAGACAAATGACAATGAAAACACGATGATCCAAAACCTGTGGGATGCAGCAAAAGCAGTTCTAAGAGGAAAGTTTATAGCTATACAAGTCTACCTCAAGAAAGAAGAAAAATCTCAAATAAACAATCTAACCTTACACCTAAAGGAAATAGAGATAGAAGAATAAACAAAACCCAAAGTTAGCAGAAGGAAAGAAATCATAAAGATCAGAGCAGAAATAAATGAAATAGAAATAAAGAAAACACTAGCAAAGATCAATAAAACTAAAAGCTGTTTCTTTGACAAGATAAACAAAATTGATAAACCATTAGCCAGACTCATCAAGAAAAAGAGGGAGAGGACTCAAATCAATAAAATTAGAAATGAAAAAGGAGAAGTTACAACAGACACCGCAGAAAATACAAAGCATCCTAAGAGACTACTACAAGCAATTCTATGCTAATAAAATGGACAACCTGGAAGAAATGGACAAATTCTTAGAAAGGTATAACTTTCCAAGACTGAACCAGGAAGAAATAGAAAATATGAACAGACCAATCACAAGCAATGTAATTGAAACTGTGATTAAAAATCTTCCAACAAACAGAAGTCCAGGACCAGATGGCTTCACAGGTGAATTCTATCAAACATTTAGAGAAGAACTAACACCCATCCTTCTCAAACTCTTCCAAAAAATTGCAGAGGAAAGAACACTCCCAAACTCATTCTATGAGGCTACCATCACCCTGATACCAAAACCAGACAAAGATACTACAAAAAAAGAAAACTATAGACCAATATCACTGATGAATATAGATGCAAAAATCCTCAACAATATACTAGCAAACAGAATCTAACAACATATTAAAAGGCTCATACACCATGACCAATTCGGATTTACCCCAGGAATGCAAGGATTCTTCAATATACGCAAATCAATCAATGTGATACACCATATTGACAAATTGAAGAATAAAAACCATATGATCATCTCAATAGATGCAGAAAAAGCTTTTCACAGAAGTCAACACCCATTCCTGATAAAAACTCTCCAGAAAGTGGGCATAGAGGGAACCTACCTCAACATAATAAAGGCCATATACGACAAACCCACAGCAAACATCATTCTCAATGGTGAAAAACTGAAAGCATTTCCACTAAAATCAGGAACAAGACAAGGTTGTCCACTCTGGCCACTATTATTCAACATAGTTTTGGAAGTCCTAGCCATGGCAATCAGAGAAGAAAAAGACATAAAAGGAATAGAAATTGGAAAAGAAGAAGTAAAACTGTCACTGTTTGCAGATGACATGATACTATACATAGAGAATCCTAAAGATGCTACCAGAAAACTACTAGAGCTAATCAATGAATTTGGTAAAGTAGCAGGATACAAAATTAATGCACAGAAATCTCTTACATTCCTATACACTAATGATGAAAAATCTGAAAGAGAAATTAAGGAAACATGCCCATTTACCATTGCAAAACAAAACAATAAAATACCTAGGAATAAACCTACCTAGGGAGACAAAAGACCTGTATGCAGAAAACTATAAGACACTGATGAAAGAAATTAAAGATGATATGAGCAGATGGAGAGATATACCATTTTCTTTGATTGGAAGAATCAATATTGTGAAAATGACTATATTATCCAAAGCAATCTACAGATTCAATGCAATCCCGATCAAATTACCAATGGCATTTTTTATGGAACTAGAACAAAAAAGCTTAAAATTTGTATGGAGACACAAAAGACCCTGAGTAGCCAAAGCAGTCTTGAGGGGAAAAAACGGAGCTGGAGGAAACAGACTCCTTGACTTCAGACTATACTATAAAGCTACAATAACCAAGACAGTATGGTACTGGCACAAAACAGAAACATAGATCAATGGAACAAGATAGAAAGCTCAGAGATAAACTCATGCACCCTTGATCAACTTATCTATGACAAAGGAGGCAAGGATATATAATGGAAAAAAGACAGTCTCTTCAATAAGTGGTGCTGGGAAAACTGTACAGCTACATGTAAAAGAATGAAATTAGAACACTCCCCAACACCATATATAAAAATAAACTCAAAATGCATTAGAGACCTAAATGTAAGACTGGACACTATAAAACTCTTAGAGGAAAACATAGGAAGAACACTCTTTGACATAAATCACAGCAAGATCTTTCTTGATCCACCTCCTAGAGTAATGGAAATAAAATCAAAAATAAACAAATGGAACCTAATAAAACTTCAAAGCTTTTGCATAGCAAAGGAAACCATAAACAAGACGAAAAGACAACCCTCAGAATGGGAGAAAATATTTGCAAACGAATCCATGGACAAAGGATTAATCTCCAAAATATATAAACAGCTCATGCAGCTGAATATTAAAAAAACAAACAACCCAATCCAAAAATGGGCAGAAGACCTACATAGCCATTTCTCCAAAGAAGACATACAGATGGCCAAGAAGCACTTGAAAAGCTGCTCAACATCACTAATTATTAGAGAAATGCAAATCAAAACTACAATGAGGTATCACCTCACACCAGTCAGAATGGGCATCATCAGAAAATCTACAAACAACAAATGCTGGAGAGGCTGTGGACAAAAGGGAACCCTCTTGCACTCTTGGTGGGAATGTCAATTGATATAGCCACTATGGAGAACAGTATGGAGGTTCCTTAAAAAACTAAAAGTAGAATTACCATATAATCCAGCAATCCCACTACTGGGCATATACCCAGAGAAAACCGTAATTCAAAAAGACACATGCACCCGAATGTTCACTGCAGCACTATTTACAATAGCCAGATCATGGAAGCAACCTAAATGCCCATCGACAGACGAATGGATAAAGAAGATGTGGTACATATATACAATGGAATATTACTTAGCCATAAAGAGATATGAAATTGGCTCATTTGTAGAGATGTGGATGGATCTGGAGACTGTCATCCAGAGCAAAGTAAGTCAGAAAGAGAAAAACAAATATTGTATATTAATGCATATATGTGGAACCTAGAAAAATGGTACAGATGAACTGGTTTTCAGGGCAGAAATAGAGACACAGATGTAGAGAACAAACGTATGCTCACCAAGGGGGGAAAGTGGCCAGGGGTCGGGGGTGGTGGTGGGATGAATTTGGAGATTGGGATTGCCATGTATACACTGATATGTATAAATCTGATGACTAATAAGAACCTGCTGTATAAAAAATTAAAAAAATAATTTTAAAAAACCTAGTAAAATGGAAGAATGTATTGAAATTTAATTACTGCTATCCTCACACATTTTTTGATTGTATTAAAACAAATACATTGAACTGAGTGGTCCCAAATCCTGAAAATTCATAACATCTTCAGTTTCTGCTGCTAATATTTATTATTTATCTCATGAAAATGTCTCTGCATGTAAATAACAATTTAAAAAATAATGAATAAATCAAAAAAAGAAAATTACTTCTATAATTATAGTGTAAATCAGATGAGAAAGTATTGAAGAAGACACATGAATTACTGTCTTATTCTAGAAGAAAAATTCATAAAGACATGCCCAGGTTTTTAAGTGACAGCATAGGTATGCCAAGTGAATTTAGTTCTCTCATTCTATCTCCAATCAGTTGGCAGTGGTTTCTTGAAACTGTATGTTGAACAGATTCTAAAACCATGTTCTGCTACACGTAAGTATAAAGAAAGCTTAATTTTCAAATTATTCAGGAAACTGTAAACAACTTTCTGGCTTACCACAGTCTTTCTTCTTCCTCTGTATGAAGGGCCTTTAAGCTCTAGCTACAAAGATGCTCTTGCTCTTTCGAGTCAGCACCCCACCATGAACAGGTTTAAAGTTAGCAAAGTATTTAAGAATAAAAATTCAAGGTAGTCCATCTTAAAGAAATAAACTAATCTTGAAGGCTAAAACACAGATTTTTATTTAATTCTCACAAATAACTTGATGAAACAGGGATACGTTTATCTATTTTACACATAAGGAAACTGAGGCACATAGAAGTCAAATGTGGCTTCATATAAGTAGCAAGAAGCAGAGCTGAAATTTGAACCCCGGTATGACTGTGGACAGGCCATCCTATTTCCAGTACAGGAGTCATTAGGACACCAAACAGAAAGGATGTGTGTTATCAGATGGAGGACCAATTAGCTTACGATATTGAGAAATATGTTTGGCTCTAAATTCTGACAGCTATTGCAAAAGGGAATCAAATGTGGTAAGTGATGGGGCTTCCCTGGTGGTGCAATGGTTGAGAATCCGCCTGCCAATGCAGAGGACACGGGTTCCAGCCCTGGTCCGGGAAGATCCCACATGCCATGGAACAACTAAGCCCGTGAGCCACAACTACCGAGCCTGCACTCTAGAGCCTGTGAGCCGCAACTATTGAAGCCCACATGCCTGGAGCCCATGCTCTGCAATGAGAGGCTACCACAGTGAGAGGCCCGCGCACCGCAACGAAGAGTAGTCCCCGCTCTCAGCAACTAGAGAAAACCTGCATGCAGCAGCGAAGACCCAATGCAGCCAAAAATTAAATAAATGAATAAATATATTTTTTTAAATGTGGTAAGTGATGAAGTTTTTATTTTCTTGTATTTAATACATCAAATCATATGTAAAACACAAAAAAGAAAAGAAGTATTTCCTGGACCTATGTATCTCTATGAGTGACATGTAGATAATATCTGATGATATCTTCTACTATGGTTTTACATAAGACTTTAAAATGCTGTCCAAATGACTTTAAAATGCTGTCCAAATGTACAAAATGGTTCTTTATAAAGGCAGAAAAACAATGTATAAAATGTCAGATGAAAGTCATTCTGTTGAAGTTGATAATGGGATCCAGGTGAGTTAGTTCTCAGGAAAAGAATGAAAGAACCTACACTTTGATAAAATCCAGAAAATTAGAAGGCCTACTTTCTGCTGACAAACTGTATTAGGTCATTTTGTATATAGATATGACTCAGTGGGGAGTGAGAAATATAAAAAGGGGAGAATTGTATTTTATTCATCTTCTTACATTTGAAGGACAATGAGGTAAGCAAACAAATATATTGTAGTCTAGTGACCATTTCTAACTTTTGTACAAGATTAGATTTCTCAGAACATCTTGAAAGCAAATGGACTATATCCTTTTCAAGCTAGACTTTGAGCTAATTTAATATTGTATCACAGCTATCACCCTTTAGAAAACCCAGCCAGCTAGGATTTATTTCCTCTTGTTGGGAAGCTTAAGTATGACTGCCAAAGCCACAGACTTTCTTGTTGGCTTTTAAATGTTTTCCTGAATCAAAACTAGCTTAAATGGAAAAAAAAAAAAGAAGTAGACAATTTCCAAGCACTCACAAGCCTGAGCAAATACGTTTCACACTAATTGAAGGAAGTGAAAGCTTTTTTTATTCCTGTTTTTAACTATAAGACATATTTTTCCTTTCTGAGCGGTTGATGGGATACCCAATTTCCAGAACTGCGACAAGACTTGTTAAAGTCAGCTGATTCACAGTACTACTGAGTGCACGTGGAAACTGCTCTGTGGGCCACAAAAATTAAGCATTCATTAATCCTTAGTACCAGCTCTAGCAAATTATGTGACACCAGACACTCTTTGCAGTATACACCCTAAAGTATCTACTCCTTACATCACATACCAGTGACCCATTTCCTATATTTATTAACAAGGAATGAATTATTTAAGTGTTTAATTGCCTTAGAGAATAAGAGGTTCAACCAGGCACCATAGAAGGCAGTAAAAGAGAAAGTGAGGAGAAAAGTCACTCTTCTAAATAAAGCACATATTATTTCCCATGTGATGAGATGGCATACCAAGAAATTAATTGCTGCCATATTTATCTATACAAAGGACTCAGCCTTAGATTTTCCAAAGTTTTCATTGAGAGTCACCAGTTTTTCTTCACAAAGGAAAACAAGGTACTATCAGGAAGGCATGAACTGGTTCAAATTAGTGTTTTCATTTTCTTTGGATAAATACCCAAGAGTGAAATTACTGGACCATATGGTAGTTCTATTTTTAATTTTTTGAGGCACTCCCATACTGTTTTCCATAGTGGCTGCACCAATTTACCTTCCTACCAGAAGTGCATGAGGGTTCGCTTTTCTCCACATCCTCACCAATACTTGTTATTTCTTATCTTTTTGACGATAGTCATTCTGACAGGTGTGAGGTGATATCTCATGGTTTTCATTTGCATTCCCCTCAAGACTAGTGAGGTTGAGCATCTTTTCATGTGATTGTTAGCTATCTGTATATCTTCTTTGGAAAAGCCTATTCAGGTCCTCTGCCCATATTTTTATCAGATTGTTTGGGTTTTTTGATATTGAGTTATATGAGTTCTTTATATATTGTGGATATTAACTTCTAATCAGACAAATCATTTACAAATATCTTCTCCCATTCAGTAAGTTGTCTTTTTGTTTTGCTGATGGTTTCCTTCACAGTGCAAAAGCTTTTAAGTTTCACTGGATCCCATTTGTTTATTTTTGCTTTTGTTTTCTTTGCCTTTGGAGAACAGATCCCCAAAAAATATTGCTATGATTTATGACAAAGAATGTTCCTCCTGTGTTTTCTTCTAGGAGTTTTATGGCTTTCAGTCTTAAATTTAGGTTTTTAATTCATTTGGAGTTTATTTTTGTCTATGGTGTGAGAAAGTGTTCTAATCTCATTCTTTTGCATGTAGCTGTTCAGTTTTCCCAGCACCACTTATTGAAGAGACTATCTTTTCCTCATTGTATATTCTTGCCTCCTTTGTTGTAGATTAACTCACCATAAGTGTGTGGGTTTATTTCTGGGCATTCTATCCTGTTCCATTGATCTATGTGTCTGTTTTTGTGTCACTAACATACTGTTTTGATTACTGTAGCTTTGTAGTATAGTTTGAAGAAAGGGATTACAATACCTTCAGCTTTGTTCTTTTTTCTCAACATTGCTTTGGCTATTTGGGGTCGTCTGTGCTTCCATACAAATTTTAAGATTATTTGCTTTAGTTCTGTGAAAAACATCATGGGTATTTTGAAAGGGATTGCATTACCTCTGTAGATTGCTTTAGTTCTATGGACATTTCAACAATATTAATTCTTCCAATCCATGAATGTGGGATATCTTTCCATTTATTTGTACGGTCTTCAATTTCCTTCATCAATGTCATAATTTTCAGAGTACAGGTCTTTCACCCCCTCAATTAAATTTATTTCTAAGTATTTTATTCTTTTTGATTTGATTGTGAAAGGGATTATTTTCTTGATTTAAGAAAATTTTCTTGATTTAGTACTCTGAAAATACTAATTCAAAAAGATATACACACTCCCATGTTCACAGCAAGATTATTTACAGTAGCCAAGATATGGAAACACCTAAGTATCCACTGACAGTCAATGGATAAAGAAGATGTGGTACACATACACAATATAATATGGATCAACCATAAAAAAAGAATGAAATTTTGCCATTTGCAACAACATGGGTGGAGCTGAAGGGTATTATGCTTAGTGAAATAAGTCAGGCAGAGAAAGACAAATACTGTATGCTTTCACTTATATGTGGAATCTAAAAAATAAATGAACAAATATAACAAAACAAAAACAGACTAACAGATACAGAGAACAAACTAGTGGTCACCAGAGGGGAAAGGGTGGGGGGAAGAGCAAAATAGGTGAATGGGATTAAGAAGTATAAAATAAATAAGTTACCAAGATGTAATGTACAGCACAGGGAATATAGTCAATATTTTATAATAACTTTGTATGAAGTATATTCTATAAGAAATCAAATAACTATTGAACAGCTGAAACTAATAAAATATTGTAAGTCAACTATACTTCAACAGAAAAAGACAAGAAAAGCAGAGACTTGACATATTTGGGGAGGGGGAAAGGGATGTGTGCTGTCAGTCAAGAAGTATTTCTTGAGCATAAATTTCACACTCAACAATGGCATAAGAAGTTTGTAATCAAATTGGGGAAACAACTCACAAGAGCACCATTTCCAGACATGTCTCTGAGCTTTGACATGACTGACTACTTTCTCCTTCTTTAAACACTCTTACTCTGGCTTCTCTGTCCTACTTTCCATCTCTCTGTTTCATCTTCTTTAGTATTTATGGTGTGCTCCTCTTTCCTAGCCCAACCCTAAAATATTGGCATTCATTGACATTTGGTCTATGGTCCTTTTCTCTTCTCTTGTGGCCACTCTAAGTAGGTTATCTTATCTCCAAGGGCATCAATTACCACCTACTTGATGATGAATCCCAACTCTGTGTCTCAAGACAGGTATCACTGGAGCTCCAAATACACATATCCAACTTCCTGCTGGTCATCTGCATTTGGAAATCTTATTAATCAGTATGTCCAAGATTGAATTCATTAGATGTCCATTCAACTATTTCCTTCCTCTTGGATTCTTTACCCTAGTGAATTAATCACTCCACACCCAATCCATTTAGTAGCCAATTCTTTACGCCTCTTTCTTCCTCACTGCCTCCCACCTCTCCATTCACATCCTGAATAACTCTTGAATCCATCCCACTTTTCTTTGGCCCCACAGTCATTACTCAAATTACTACAGCAGTAACCTCCAGTCTTTCTTTCTGGCAATTTATTCTCTACACTGCAGCCACCAAGATCTCCCATAAAGATAAAAGAAAGAGAGAGAGGGGAAGGAAGAAAAGGAGAGAAAACAGGGAAGGAGGAAGAGAAGGAGGGAGGAAGGGAGAGAGAGAGAGGGAGGGAAGAAACTTCAATTATGATAGTCCTACCATAAAACTTTTTATGTATCTTCACTGCCTTCAGATAAATTCTGATTTCTTAGTCTGATTGCCAAGACTTTGCTCACTTTTCCTCATCTCTTACCACTTTCTTTAACAATCTTTAATTTCTAATAACACAAAACTAACTTTGGATTTTTTTTTAATGGGTATTCTTTCACCCCTGGGCTTTGGATTAGGCCGTTTGGCTTGGAAGACTTTTAACATTTTTAACACTTTTAACATTCTTTCCATCCCCTTCACCTGGCTCATTCTTACTTATCCTCAGTATGTCAGTATAGAGTTATCACCTCTGCTGGTCATCTCCTCCAAGACCCCTATAATCTAGGTTAGATGCCCATCCTATGTGTTCCAACTGCACTTTGTATTTTTCCTCTGGAACTATATGGAAAGAAGCACCATCTATATAAAACAAGAATTGACTGTAGCAACCTTAATATACTAGGGCAGTGGTACAATTCATAATAGGTGAGGTAGCTTTTGTCAAAGAAAATGTTTTGAAATCTCTTGGCTGTGAAGCATGCTCTCTGTCCACCCATCTACCACCCCAAATTGTTAGGTCTCTTTGAGGAGAGAGCCAAATTGCACTTCATAGGAAACCCAACAGGATTTTAGGGTTTAGAGACTGCCACTCTACACAAAATATTTTGAAAAAGCAAGAGACTAGAGCATCTGGCTGCAAATTAGAGCTAAGCATTCCCTGGGCCTTCAAAAATCAACTGATGGACTTTTGAGACCACATCTAACATTCGGTTAAGTTGATACCTGCACTGAGCTGTTATATACAGACTCCTTTCATTAATTCCCAAACTTTTAGTAAAACTCTGCTGCAAATTCTTTTTAATATTTATTTTATTTATTTAGTTAAGTTTGGGGGGGGGGGCTATGTTGGGTCTTTGTTGCAGCATGCGGGCTTCTCTCTAGTTGTGGTGTGTGGACTTCTCTTCTCTCACAGCAATCAGAGAAGAAAAAGAAATTAAAGGAATCCAAATCAGAAAAGAAGAAGTAAAACCATCACTGTTTGCACATGACATGATACTATACATAAAAATCCTACAGATGCCACCAGAAAACTACTAGAGCTAATCGATGAATTTGGCAAAGTAGCAGGACACAAAATTAATGCACAGAAATCTCTTGCATTCCTATACACTAATGATGAAAAATCTGAAAGAGAAATTAAGGAAACACGCCCATTTACCACTGCAACAAAAAGAATAAAATACCTAGGAATAAACCTACCTAAGGAGGGAAAAGACCCATATGCAGAAAACTGTAAGACACTGATAAAACAAATCAAAGATGACACAAACAGATGGAGAGATATACCATGTTCTTGGATTGGAAGAATCCACATTGTGAAAATGACTATACTACCCAAAGCAATCTACAGATTCAATGCAATCCCTATCAAATTACTAATGGCATTTTCCTCAGAACTAGAACACAAAATTTTACAATTTGTATGGAAACACAAAAGACCCCATATAGCCAAAGCAATCTTGAGAAAGAAAAACGGAGCTGGAGGAATCACGCT
The DNA here is from genome assembly GCF_951394435.1 of Stenella coeruleoalba. NCBI lineage: Eukaryota > Metazoa > Chordata > Mammalia > Artiodactyla > Delphinidae > Stenella > Stenella coeruleoalba. The sequence goes on along the minus strand of NC_137169.1, from coordinate 183,513,573 downwards.
CCCTGACTTCAGACTATACTACAAAACTACAGTAATCAAGATAGTATGGCACTGGCACAAAAACAGAAATATAGATCAATGGAACAGGATAGAAAGCCCAGAGATAAACCCATGCACATATGGTCACCTTATCTTTGATAAAGGAGGCAAGAATATACAATGGAGAAAAGACAGCCTCTTCAATAAGTGGTGCTGGGAGAACTGGACAGCTACATGTAAAAGAATGAAATTAGAACTCTTCCTAACACCATACACAAAAAGAAACTCAAAATGAATTAAAGACCTAAATGTAAGGCCAGACTCTATAAAACTCTTAGAGGAAAACAAGGCAAAACACTCTATGACATAAATCACAGCAAGATCCTTTTTGATCTACCTCCTAAAACAATGGAAATAAAAACAAAAATAAACAAATGGGACCTAATGAAACTTAAAAATTTTTGCACAGCAAAGGAAACCATAAACAAGACAAAAAGACCACACTCAGAATGGGAGAAAATATTTGCAAATGAATCAACTGACAAGGGATTAATCTCCAAAATATACAAACAGCTCATGCAACTCAATATCAAAAAAACAAACAACCCAATCAAAAAATGGGTGGAATATTTCCTCATAAATGTTGGATATTGTTATAACCCATATGTACTTTACTCATAGGAATAATAGGACTTTGGTATAGAGGGAAGAAAGTCAGAAATGGGGAGGGAGAGCATATGGGAATTCATTTCATTACAGGGTGGGCACTAAGGAGAGTACTGAGCAAATCAAATCATAGTTGAAGAGGGTATGGCAGACTCACTTGATTTGTTCTGCCAACATTATCTAAGTCTAAGCTAGTGGACTGAAGCAGAGCAGCAGGGATTTCAGATGGTGGTATTCTTATAGTCAGGCCAGTGGTAGCACCAGGATTTGATTGCAGCATTTTCCAGTTTAAAGCAAAATCCAGCTAACAGCATTAAGGGTCAGGGTCCAATACCTACGAAGTCATGTGTACCAGTTATCATAACTTATTTAATGGACAAAAACTACTTTTTTTCATTTTCATTTTGATAAATTAACCAGTTTAAAATTAAATGTTACTCTATTAAATCTAGCTTCTCATTAAAACTTTTATAAACTTTAGCTAGTTATTGAGGTATTATTCCAGTTATCAACTTATGAGCTCTTTGTATAATATAGTCAGCCTTTTTATATTTGCTGAAAATATTTTCCCAGTCTTTTATTTAGATATATATTATTTACAACATGGAGAATCTGTATGTATACATTAAGTTAATGTTTCTCCTTTAATATACTGATCCCTTCAAGAAGTATTGCTTACAATGTACATCCACTTGTTGATATGATAGAGTATCTTGCAGTAGACCAGCATTGCTGTTGAGAACAACGGAAGATTTTTAAAATGCACATGACTTCTGTATATTTTCTGCTCAATTTTCCGGTAAACCTAAAACTTCTCTAAAAAATAAAGTCTGTCAATTTAAAAAAATGTGTTTAAAAAAAATGGGTGGAAAACCTAAATAGACATTTCTCCAAAGACATACAGATGGCCAACAAACACATGAAAAGATGCTCAACATCACTAATCATTAGAGAAATGCAAATCAAATCCACAGTGAGGTATCACCTCACACCAGTTAGAATGGGCATCATCAAAAAATCTACAAACAATAAATGCTGAAGAGGGTGTGGAGAAAAGGGAACCCTCCTGCACTGTTGGTGGGAATGTAAATTGTTACAGCCACTATGGAGAATGTATGGAGATTCCTTTAAAAACCAAAAATAGAACTACCATATGACCCAGCAATCCCACTACTGGGCGTATACCCTGAGAAAACCATAATCCACAAAGATACATATACCACAATATTCACTGCAGCACTGTTTACAATAGTCAGGACATGGAAACAACTTAAATGTCCATCGACAGATGAATGGATAAAGAAGATGTGCACATATATACAATGGAATATTACTCAGCCATAAAAAGGAATGAAATTGAGTTATTTGTAGTGAGGTGGATGGACCTAGAGTCTGTCATACAGAGTGAAGTAAGTCAGAAAGAAAAAAAACAAATACTGTATGTTAACTCATATATATGGAATCTAGAAAAATGGTACTGATGAACCTAGTGGTAGGGCAGGAATAAAGATGCAGACGTTGAGAATGGACTTGAGGACATGGGGGTGGGGAAGAGAAGCTGGGACGTAGTGAGAGAGTAGCACTGACATATATACACTACCAAATGTAAAACAGGTAGCTAGTGGGAAGCTGCTGCATAGCACAGGGAATCAGCTCAGTGCTTTGTGACGACCTAGAGGGGTGGGATAGGGAGGGTGGGAGGGAGGCTCAAGAGGGAGGGGATATGGGGATATATGTATACGTATAGCTGATTCACTTTGTTATACAGCAGAAACTAACACAACATTGTAAAGCAATTATACTCCATAAAGATGTATTTAAAAAAATGGAAATGTAGGGTCTTAAATATTTCAAATATGCTAATGTAACTGAGAATCTCTGAAAAGAAATGTGACTAACAGATGGACCAGGCAAGAATATGACTCCAAGGCAGTGCTGTGCCTAAATTGGAGGGCATTTCAGAATTGGGTTTCCTACACTGTGGGGAAGCATGGAAAGAACAATGTGTTAATTGAGAGTGGAAGGGCTGAGGGGACAGGCTGCTTGTTGACCCAGCAGGAGAGTCAGGGAAGGAAAGAAAACAAGATTCCTCATGATAGAGCCAAACTAGCTGTGTCGTGTGACTGTGACTGTGACCTATCTTTGATTATAACTTGGAATCCTTTCATGCAATAGTTTGCAGACTGTGTTTCTTGGAATATGATGAAGGAAAAGCCTATTGCGGAAAAAGAATGGAGACTGGTCAAGACTTAAGAAACGCACCCTCCCCTGCTTTTTATTAACTCTTCAGGTGGTAGCTGTGGAACACTGACCAAAAGCTGAGACCAGAAAAGAGACCATCGGAAAGAAATTTTAGTCACTATACAAGCAGTAGAGTATGTGGGTGTACCGCAGTCTGGGAGAAGAAACAAAAATGCTGTGGAACTAGAAGAGAGGCCAAGGCGCAACCCTACTTGCTCCCATCTTTCCTTTCCAGGCCATAAATTTTTCTCTGAAGGGTGTGAGAAAGAGGCAAGAGCTGAAGTTTTTCTATTAACAATTCAGACCCAGAATTTCACTTCTAGTTTGATGTTTTTTGGTGAAGGAGCATCCTCTGCACCATTCGGTTGACCACAACACATATTTATTGTCACCCCTTTATGTGCTAGGTACTGGAGATACAACAAAATATTAGGTGTCCCATCTTTTTGAAGTCTACTGTCGATCAGGGACTCTCTGCTTAAAGAAAGTCGGTGATTAAAACTTCCTGGTTTTGTTTTTCTTGGAGTGCTCCACAATGTAATAGGTCCCTAGTAATAGGGAAATTTTTTTCAAAGAAACCCCGATCTAGCTGCTGGGATCCCTGCATTCTAACCCCTGTGGAATTAGTTAACTACTCAGATAGTTCGTCAGTTGAGAATGCTTTTCTTTGGGCAGGGGAAGTGCTACAGGTCAGTGCAATGTTGTTAGATGATAGTTCCAAGACCTGGGGTTCAGGAGCAAGTTCAAAACCATTCAAATGGAGTTATGGCCTGAATTTGTGAAAATGGTTTTTTCTCCACCCTGTGACCTTCTGATTACTTTTTATCATCATTGTTATTGGGTTTTGGTTTTTTTCATGACAGTAAAGGTGTTGCTTCACCCTACAGGTGTACCTTTATCTTATTAAATGACAAACTGTTTGAGAGAAACTTAAACTCACATAGAGGCTAAAAAAGAAATTTGAAGGGTTACCATCAAAGAGGCTTTTGGGGTTGAAAGTGAGTCTGTTGAAAGTTTGCTTTCCCTGCTGCTTCCTCCGTGCTTCCTTTCTTGGAGTGTCAGGAGCTCTAATCTCAAGCAAAGGAACAACTATCACTTCATTTTTAAGATAGCTGTGTTCTCTGTAGAACTCTAGGGGTCCCCTCCTTTGTCCATGGTGAGCCCACCAATATTTTCCCAGACTCATCTCAAAGCACAACCTGTGAAGCTTTCCCAAACACCTCCCAAAAGAACCAGTTATTCTAATGTACCAGTTGTTCACACCATTACTATACCATTTGTCATGCTGAACTGGAATTGTCTATGCACATTCTCTCTCTTATTAAAGTGTGAGCCCTCCAGAGAAAGAGACTTGTCTGATTCCCTTTCGAGAAACTTCCCTCTTCTCCCTCATAGAACATAACAGAAGTTTGGTAAATTTTGTAGAATAAATAAAGGAACAAATGATAATGTTTTACTTAGATATAATACTTTACAGTTTTACTTACAATAATAATATATATTTGGATGGCACTTTAAGAGCTTACAGAATGAGCTACATATTCTATTAGATTTAGATACATATTCTATTTGATTCTCCAAATATTATAAGGTAAAGCAGATATTATTAGCACCTAACTTTTACAGCTGCCAACATTCAGAGTAAGAGACTTCTCCACTTCACCCAAAACTAGTAAGAGAAGGAATGGGGACATAAACCCAGATTCTGATTTCAAATTTCAAATATAGGACTGATTTCAAATATAGGACTCAAGCCATCACACTTGGCACTCTGAGATAAGAGGGAATATTTGAATAAGGGAAATTTACTCTGAGACTCATTCCAGAATAGAAATGACTGATTTCAATCTGGACCCACAGAAGGTGGTCTTAACACCTCCTGAAAAGATAAGGCAGTTCCTTTTTGTTTTGTTAAAGCATTTTAGAATTTTGAAGTTAAAGATTTTTGAGCAGCTGTATCTGAGGCAACAAAGTAAAGGCCTGTGAAGAAGAAAAAGGAGATAGAGAAATATAATCCAGAATACCCCTAGAAGGCTTTGGATGAAGGAGGTATTTGATAGTGATTAAAGGCAATGAGACAATTAGGCAAGGAAAAAAAAATAAAAGGCATCCAAATTTGAAAGGAAGAAGTTAAATTATCTCTGTTCAAAGATGAGACTATCTTACATATAGAAAATTCTAAAGACACACACACACACACACACACACACACACATAACTGTTAGAGCTAATAAGTAAATTCAGGAAAGCTCCAGGATACAAATTCGACACACAAAAATCAGTTATAATTTTATACACTAATAATGAATAACCCAAAAAGGAAATTAACAGTTCCATTTACAATAGCATCAAAATTTTTTTAAAAATCTACAAATGAATTTAACTAAGGAGGCAAAAGATTTGTACATTAAATACTATAAAACATTACTGAAAGAAGTTAAAGAATACACAAATGGAAAGACATCCCATGTTTATGAATTAGAAGACTTAATTTTCTTAATGACAATACTACTTTCTTAATGACAATACTACTCAAAATGACCTACAGATTCAATGCAATCCCTATGAAAATCCCAATGGTGCTTTTTCAGGAAGAGAAAAACCCATCTTAAAATTAATATGGAATCTCAAGGGACTCAGAATAACCAAAACAATTTTGAAAATAAAGAACAAAGTTGAAGAACACATATTCCCTGATTTCAAAACTTACTGCAAAAGAATAATCATCAAAATTGTATGGTACTAGCATAAGGACAGAAATGTAGACAAATGAAACAAAATAGAGAGTCCAAAAATAAACCTTTGCACAGTCTTTTGAATTTTAACAAGGTTGCCAAGACCATTCAATGGGAAAAGGACAGCATTTTCAATGAATGGTGCTAAGCAAGTTAGATATCCACATGCAAAACAAGGAAGTTGGATTACCTTATAACATGTACAAAAATTAACTCAAATGAATCAAACACCTAAACATAAGAAATAAAACCCTTAGAAAAAAACATAGGGGAAAATCTTCTTGACACTGAATTTAGCAATGATTTCTTGGATATGACACCAAAAGCCCAGACAAGAAAAAAAAAAAAAAGATAAACTGGTCTTCATCAAAATTATAAACTGTTCCGTTTCAAAGGATGCTGTCAATGAAGTGAAAAGGTAACCCATGGCATAGGAGAAAATATTTGCAGAGTATATATCTAATAAAGGATCAATATTCAGAATATATAAAGAATTCCTATGGCCTAACAGCAAAAAACAAACCACCCAATCCAAAAATGGGCAAAGGACTTAAATGGACATTTCTCCAAAGAGGATATACAAATGGCCAATACGCACATGAAAAGACATTCAACATCACTAGCCATTAGGGAAATGTAAATCAAAACAATGAGGTACCACTACACACCCATTAGGATACCTATTATCCAACAAAGGGGGAGGAGAATAAAAAGTATTGGCAAGTGTTTGGATGCATCCCACAGCCCTACAAGCCCTGTACTTGCCCATCCTTGTGACCGAAGAAAGAGCTCAGAGTTAGCAAAAGAGACATTAATGGTTTAATGGATAGATGGAGCTTACATGTCTGAAGCAAGTTCCTGGAGCAACACCCCACTGTGTGTGGCAGGTGGCAGGGACAGAACATGGCAGCAGTCTTTGCTCTCAGGGGCAGGGGGAGGTTACCAGTTATAGGGTGAATTGACATCAGATTGGTTCACTGGTTACCAGAGAAACCAGCAGAGGGGCATGCCCCTCACAACCTCTTTGATAAGCTATCCTGGTACCTAAAGTTAAACCAATCATTAGCTGGGGTCTGGGGCAAGTATGTAGGAAGGTTAGTCAGGTGAGTAGCATGTAAATGAAGTAGGCACTGGTTGAGCAGGGGATGTACAGAGAGCAAGAGAATAGCCATCTTGGATGGCCTGATCATACAGCAAGGATGTGGAGGAGTTGGAACCCTTGTTCCTTGAGAATGTAAAATGGTGCAGCTGCTGTGGAAAACAGTTCGGCAGTTCCTCAAAAAGTTAACCATAGAATTACCAGATTATCCAACAATTCTACTTCTAGATATATACCCCAAAGAATTGAAAGCAGGTATTCAAACAGATACTTGTACACCAGTTTTCATGGCAGCATTATTCGCAATGGCCAGAAAATGGAAACAACTCAAATGTCCATCAGCAGATGCATGGATAGGTATATACACACAATGGAATATTATTCAGCCTTAAAAAGGGATGAAATTCCAATATGTGCTAAAATATGGATGAACCTTGAAAATATTATGCTCATTGAAATAAAGACACAAAAGGCTACATACTTATTGTTTGATTCCACTTATGCAAAACTGAACTTTATTAGAGAAAAGAATGTAAGTGTAAAGAAGATTTTTTAATAGGAATTAATAGTAAAGTTATGACTTTTAATATTGCCTTTGAGAATACTTTTTTTATCTCCAAAATTTGCTCTAGTCTTAGTTTTATCCAGTCCAACCTACTGTTGTACTTGAATTTCTAGTAGTTTACTGTCACTTGAATACATTTCTTAAGAGGGGATTTGTAATTCCTTTATAATTTCCCAGTAGTTAAATTTCCCAGTAGGAAATTTACAATTCCTTACACTCAGATTTCTCAGATGATATCTTAATTTCATACACATGTCCCTCCTCCTCTATAGTACCCTAATTAATTGCATTTGGTTTTCTCAACTTGTTCATAATTGAAAAGATCTGGAAACTGGGTCACCTAAAATATGTTTACAAATATTTTAATTGCTCATCTCTTTTGTTTTCTTTCCCATCCTCACTTTTAATCAGGCCATCCTGTCATACTCCTTAAGGATAAAGGTTTAATTCCCATTACCTTTTGATAACACCAAGGACTAAAACCACAGTTTGTGTACAATTCAGGATGCTTGCATATGCTGCTTTTCCCCCTTGACTGTCTTATAGCATTTCTATTAGAAGGTTGGTATATATAAATGCAGACCCCTATTTAACAAAATGTATTCCACAGAATGTTAATGGATATTTCTTGAAAAAAATTATTCTGTGATCAAATAAGTTGAGAAAAACTTAATTAAAAATACTAAATTAAAATAGATTTTTTTCTGTACAACATTAAAATGCAAACCCCATCAGATGAAGAATTGTGTCTTTGTTCTCTGTTGTGTCTCCAGTGCCAAGAACAGTGCCTGACACTTAGGAGGCATTGAATGAATATTTGTTGAGTGAGTGTGAATAACTTTTCAGAGCCTTTAATTACCTCATGCCCATTCAATTTCCAAGAAAAGAATGTTGTACATAGATGTCCAAACATTTTTGGCTGTTGATCTATTTTTTTCCCCAAAACACTTAGCAAAGCTGGTGTTCCTCTGCACACATTTAGAAAAATACTATTGAAAGGCCTCCTAAATCAATTATTTGTGCCTCTTTGTTATAATTCTTATAAAATATTTTAATGGAGAAGAAATTAAAAATTTCTTAACCATTGATAACATTTGTCTTTCTGGCCAAATAAAATGACAAGTGTAAAAGTACTTTGACATATGAAATGTCACCTGTAGGCCGTAAGATTTAGTTTAAGTTTAAAATTAGTGCTTGGAAATAAAATCTGAATAAATCTAGGCTTCTAAACAGATCTTAGCAAGGGAACTCACCTAGTCTATTAGGGACTTTCCCGAAACACCTGGTTAACAGAGCCATGCTCTCTGAGATGATGAGCTTGAGATTTCATGCCTCCCCCCCCACAAAACCTGTAACATTTTTTGTGGCACCCCTATATCTCTCTTTTTTAAAAAATAACTTTATTGATATGTAAGTCACACACCATAAAATTCACTCATTTAAAGTATGCAGCGCTGCGGTTTTTAGTATATTCACAGAATTTTGCAACCACCTCCAAAATCTCGTTTTACAACATTTTCATCCTACCACACCAGAGTAGACACTCCAGAACACCTGCCTTGTACATCCTATTTTCTGAAACTCTGAACTAGGTCACACCACCAATGTGCCAAGAAATGAGCAAGAACAAGAATATCCTTGAAAGGACTGATAAAAGTGAACTTTTACCTCATGCCCACTTCACCTGACCAATTAATAAAGTACACATCTAGCTTTACCTCATCTTTTACCAATGAAGACTTCACTTGATCAATTACCTCATCTTGCACCAATTAACCCTTTTTAAAAACAACTTATCTTCCTCTCTTTTCCCCTTAAAAACCCTGAGCCCCTCCCTCTCCTGTAATCAGGATACTATTTGGATTTCTACCTAAATCTGTGTACCCCAAACTGCAGTTCTTTGATCCCAAATCAACATTTAACCTCTTGAACTGGATTCTTGTTTTTTACAGGTTGACATCACATAAATGGTATCATACAATATCTGGTCTTTTGTGATTACCTCTTTCACTTAGCGTTTATTCAAGGTTCATCTACTTTATAACATGTATCAATACTTCATTTCTTTTTCTGGCTGAATATATTACACTGTATGGATATACCACCTTTGTTTATCCATTCATCAGCTGATGAACATTTGAGTTGTTTCCACTTTTTGGCTATTATGAGCATTCATGAACGCATTTTTGTGAGGACATGTCTTCATTTCTCTTGGGTATATACCTAAGAATAAAATTGCTGGCTTGTATTGTAACTCTGATTAATAATGTGAGGAACTACCAAATTGTTTTCCAAAGTGGGTGCAACATTTTACATTCCTGTAAGCAATATATGAGGGTTCTAATTTCTCCATATCCTTGTTAATACTTGTTATTGTTTGTTTGTTTTTTTATTTCACCATCCTAGTGGGTATGAAGTGATTACAGCTTTGATTGACATTTACCTAATAACTAATAATGTCAAGCATCTTTTCATATTCTTGTTGGCTATTAGTATATTTTTATTGAAGAAATGTCTATCCAAATTCTGTGCTCTTTTTTAATTGGCTTATTTGTCTTTTTATTATTGAGTTGTAAGGTTTATTGAAAATATATTCTGGGGCTTCCCTGGTGGTGCAGTGGTTGAGAGTCCCCCCCTGCCGATGCAGGGGGCACGGGTTTGGGCCCCGGTCCGGGAAGATCCCACGTGCCGTGGAGCAGCTGGGCCCGTGAGCCATGGCCGCTGAGCCTGTGCGTCCGGAGCCTGTGCTCCGCAACGGGAGAAGCCACAACAGTGAGAGGCCCACATACAGAAAAAAAAAAAAAAAATATATATATATATATATATATATATGTATTCTGGATACAAATCCTTTAGCAGAGATATAATTTACAAATATTTTCTTTCAGTCTGTGGGTTGTCTTCATTCTCTTGATAGTGTCCTTTGAAGTAAATGTTTTAATTTTAATGAAATCCCATTTATCCTCTTTGTTCTTTTGTCACTTGCACTTTTGGTGTCATATCTAAGAAACTGTTGTCTAACCCAAGGTCACAGAATTACTCCTAAGTTTTCTTCTGTAAGCTTTATAGTTTTAGCTCATATTTAAGTCTATGATCCATTCTGAGTTCATTTTTGTATACAATGTGAGGTAGGGGGTCAAACTTAATACTTTTCCATGTGAATATTCAGATGTCCCAGTACCATTTATTGATAAGATTATATTTTCCCATTGAATTATTTTGGCACCCTTATTAAAAATCAACTGACCATAAATATAAGAGTTAATATCTGGACTCTCACTTATATTCTATTGACCTATATTTCTATTCTTATTCCAGTACTACACTATCTTGATTACCGTAACTTTGTAGTAAGTTTTGAAATAGGGAAGTATGAGTTTTCCAATTTTGTTTTCTTCCAAGGTTCTTTTGGCAATATATCCCTTTTATTTCCATAAAATGTTAGTATCAGCTTGCCAATTTCTGCAAAGGGGAATCTGGAATTTTTACAGGGATTGTAATGAATCTGTGGATCAATACAAAGAGTATTGCCATTATAACACTATTAACTCTGCCAATGCATGAACATAGGATGTCCTTCCATTTACTTAAATCGTTTTTTTTGACAGTGTTTTGTAGTGTTCTGTGTACAAGTCTTGTACTTCTTGTACTTCCTTTGTTAAATTTATTCCTGGTCTTTTAAATTTATTTATTTATTTATTTATTTTTGCCTGCATCGGGTCTTCATTGCTGCACGTGGGCTTTCTCTAGTTGCAGCGAGTGGGGGCTACTCTTCTTTGCAGTGCATGGGCTTCTCATTGCAGTGGCTTCTCTTGTTGCAGAGCACAGGCTCTAGGTGCACAGGCTTCAGCAGTTGTGGCACAAAGGCTCGTAGTTGTGGCTCACGGACTCTAGAGCTCAGGCTCAGTAGTGGTGGCACACAGGCTTAGTTGCTCTGAAGCATGTGGGATCTTCCCAGACCATGGCTCAAACCCATGTCCCCTGCATTGGCAGGCAGATTCTTAACCACTGCATCACCAGGGAAGTCCCTGTATTTGCCTTTAAATCATACAAAAGAATAAAACAGTTAGAAACAAAAATATGTTTATATTGTCTTTTATATTTAGCTATGTATTTACCTTTTCCAGTGCTCTTTATTTCTTTGTATGGGTTTGAGTTACCATCTAGTGTCCTTTTATTTCAGCCTGAAGGGCTTCCTTTAGTACTTCTTATTAAATAACTCTGCTAGTGACAAACTGTCTCAGAGTTTGTTTACCTGGGAATATCTTAATTTCTCCTTCATTTTTGAAGGACAGTTTTGCTGGATATAGAATTCTTGGTTGACAGTCCATTTCTTTCAGTATTTTGACTATGTCATCTCATCTCATCTTCTGACCTCCATGGTTTCTAATGAGGATCCTTTGTATGTGATGAGTCACCTCTCTTGCTGCTTTCAATATTGTCTTCTTGTCTTTGGCTTTCTAAAGTTTCATTATGGTGAGTCTTTGTGTAGATCATTTAGAGTTTATCTTACAGTTCATTGAGCTTCTAGGATGTGTAGAATAATGCTTTTCATCAAATTTTGGAAGTTTGGGGCCATTATTTCTTCAAATATTCTTTCTGCCCCTTTATCTCTTCTCTCCTCCTGAGACATTCATTTTGCATATGTTCATATGCTCGATTGTATGCACAGGTCTCTAAGGTGCTGTTCATTTGTCTTCATTCTTTTTTTTTTTTTTCCTATTCCTAGGACTGGATAATTTCAATTCACCTATCTTCAAGTTGACATTCTTTCTTCTGCAAGCTCAGATTTGTTTTTAACACCTCTACTAAACTTTTCTTATTTTTGTGATTGTACTTCTCAACTCCAGAAGGTCTACTGAGGTTTATTTTGATTATTTTTCTTTTTATTTATATTGTCTAATTGGTAAGATATCATTGTCATGCTTTCCTTTAATTCTTTTGTTATTTCAACATATCTATAATAGTTGGTTTAAATTCTTTGGCTACTAAGTTCACTATCAGTTCCCCCTCAGGGACATTTTCTTTGGCTCCCTTTGTTTTTATCCACGTATGTGTCATATTTTTATTTTCCTCTGAATGTGTCATAATTCTTTTGAAATTGGATACTTTAGATAGTATATTGAATAATATAACAACTATGGTATCAGATCACCCTCCTCTCCAAAGTTTCTTATTGTTGTTGGTATTCTGAAATATGTGGCCAATGAGTTCTCTCCTAGGCTTTTTTTAAAGTTCTTGTTTTTATTTTTAATCTGAGTTCCTAGGGGTCATTCTTGTGGCCAGCCAATGATCTATACGAAGATTTCCTTAAATGCTTTGTCTACATGTCTTTCACCCTTTGCCAAAGGGATCTGTGTGCGAAGGTATGCCTTCAAATTTCAGGTAATTTATGAAGCAGTCTTAGCTTTCACTTCTTGCTTGTGCAATGTCAATGTCAGCTAAATGTGGACTGGAATGGCTGAAGCCTTCTCCTTTTCAGGTCAAGTCCTGCACACACACACACACACACACTGCCTTCTAGATCCTCAGAAATATGTCAGGGCTTTCTGAAGTTCCTTAGTTCTAGTTACCTAGCTCCAGGACTTCCTTTAAATTTTTTGGTCATACTCTTTTTTGCCTCAACTGAAATCACAGCCTTAGACCAACCGCTATGATGTTGCCAGCAGATTACTATTATTTCAGGTAATATCCTGGGGATAGAGCTTTTAGTTGTTGTTGAGCTAGCTCTGAGTCAAAACAAATAGCCCCAACACCCTGGGAATGAAAATTTTCCAGGTAGCTGCAAATACAGACAAAATATCAATGGTACTATACAGATGGGTATTTTAATCAAGTTCCAGAATTGGTCATCCCTCTCCATTGGCTGCAAGACTGCTGGCTTGTCATGACTACCCCACTACCTGGCTGGAGACGAAAAGGGGATGGGAATAGCCCATGTTAAAATGACATAGATACTGCTACCTTACAGAAGTTTAGTTTCTCTTGCATAGACAATTTTCAATTTGTTCTGTGGTTTTGGTTAATTTCTAAAGTCGTGAAATGATTTTAGTTGTTTTGCCTGTATTTTCTGTTTTTGTGAGAAAGGAGTTTCACCATCTCGCTCTGCCATTCCACAACACTTTAAGTGTTACTTTTTTATACTGGCTGTGCCTGTGTAATTAGAATAATATGTGTGGGTGTTAAATCAATGTCCATTTGTACTCCATCAAGGGTCAGACCTGGCCAACTCAGAGTTTAGAGTTTCTTTTCAAATTATAGTTTCTCCCACAATATGGAAGTACTTCTCTTCTATTAAGAAGGAAACAGGAGAATATTATGTAAGAGAAGTCTATGCCAGGAAGGAGAAGTAGATCAATTGCCCCTTCTATCCTGGTGGATTATGGGAAAGAAAAGAGAGTTGACTAAGTACTATGGAAAGATCTTTCATTTCTTCATTTCCCCCACTCAGGATGAACCCCAAGGAAAGGGACCCAGTGGAAAGATCCAGATGCACATGCCTGAAGATCCTGAAGGAGGGTGCCCAGAAAGACTGTCTTAAAGTATCTCTCCTTCTTTCCCAAGGCCCATACATGGTACTCAAAAATGTGACCAGATGTTGAGGTGCTGATTGGAGCAGCTTACTGGCTAAGACCCAGGGTCTGAATGAAGTGGTTGCCACATTTAAAATACCATATAAATGCCCTAGACTGTGAGTTCTAGTCACAGATGCTTGCATATCCTCCAAAACATCAAATAAAACCAGCTGTACCTGAAAGGCTGAGTGGCTGCCTCATGGCAGGACCCAGAAGAGACCAATAAGATTCTAGAGAATGCTACATGAGTTCCAATCATTTGTCTTCTGTGTTGCCATGAGGTTGTCCTTGGAAAAAAAGCAAGGGATGGAGGCAGGAGTAGAGATGGGGAGAGGAAATCTGAAAAGCATTTATCCAAAAGAGACTGAGTCACTGAAAATACACTGTTCAAACTAGTATAGCCTGTGATGCAAGAAATAGGAAGTTGAAAGTCTCTGCCTTCCCCTCCCAAGGGGATGTGAGGAGACTGTAATGAAGATCAGCCATTTACTAGAAAATAAAGAAGCTAATTTTCTTTGTACATCTAAGTATAGTACAAGTTCACACGTGATCCAATTGCATCTTTTTACTTTTTCCCAGTCAGACAGAAGAAGTATGCTCTCCTCTCCTTTCTCTTTTCCTCTCTGGTACACCCCACAGAAGTGCTAGGGCTATGGTCAACCTGACAGAAGCAAATTTCTGTGCTTGTTCTCACTGCTAGGAATCTCCATGTAAGGTCATAAGAGGACTCCAATGCTTCAAGTTCCCCTGCCTTGAACGCCCCCTACCTCTTCCCCTTCTCCATATGATGTGCTGCCTGTCCTTAGTAAATCAGCTTGCACATCTGTCTCCTACTCCCCCTCTTGAGTCAAACACCAGTTCTCTGGGCTCCCACAGCACCCTACCCACCTCCATCTTCCTCCCTCCTACAATATTTCATGTGTTCACTTCTCTTCTTTCCCTACTGGACTGTGAGCTTCTGGATGCCTGTTCTGTGTTTTATTTGCCTTTTCTCAGTACCTAATCTAGTAACTGGAAAACAGAAGATATTAATTCTGGCACTGGGTGTTTATTACTTTTGATTCTGTGTCTCAAATTTTACTACTCTGTACTTTTTGTTCACTCAAATTATTGAGCACCTACCACAGGTCTAGTACTAAATAAAACCCAGCCCTTAAAGTTGAGGAGCTTATAATTCTGTGGGGCAGATAAATACACTGAAATACAATGTGTTGAGTATTTTAAGGAAAAAAAGTGTTGTTAAGCAGAATAGACAAAGCCCTAACTTTCATGAGAAATCAAGGTAGATTTCATATGGGATGATATGTTTTGAATCTCAAAGAATGAGTGAAATTCTGCAAGAAAAGTATAGGTGACACGGAGGGGTGGTCACTGACAGTATGTGAAAAGCAAGGAAAGATAATTCACGTTCACATGTTTAACATTTATTATTCCACCCAAGAGTTGAAATGATGGATATAGGTTGACTGAAAGTGTTAACCATATTTAGTGGGTGGAATCTGGGAGCTGGCTGAATCACAATCCCACGTCTTAGACCTGAGCTTTCAGCACCAACTTAATTTCTAAGTAAAACTACAGACTTAATCATTATATTTAGATTGGCAATGGCTCTCATTCATCTATGCCATCATAAGGTAGGAAAGGATTTTCAGTGTCATCTCTTCCAGTTTCCCTGACAATGTGGAATCCTTCCTGGAGTATCCACATCAGGAGTTCAACCAATAGTGTGGCCCATGTTCTGGCAATGTTTCCTCTCAAGTAAAATGCTAAAGAGGACAGGTACTGCTTGATCTAAATGTCTTCTTTACTCAAAACCTTAATCTGTTTGAAGATTATATCTGAAGCATATCTGGATTTCCTAACACTTGCTCTGGTTTGAGGAAATGAATAATAGGGGAGAGAGAAATTATGATTTTCAGTGTGTGAAACTCTTGAATACTTATGTGCACTACATCAGAACAATATCTTGCTCTCTCTTTCTCTCTCTGTGTGTCTCTGTGTAGACTGTACTTGGCTCTTTCTCTTTATCGGGTTGAGTAAATCTGTCTCTTACACGCTTTGATATGTCTGTCAATAAGATCTCATTAGAGATACTTAATGAATATTTAACTATAAACGTAAAACATAGACAATAGCAATATAGAATGTGGACATCAAAAAGTATTTGAACAGATAAAGATATCTACAGTGAAGGAAAAATAATATAAACAATACAAGAAGAATACCATAAATGTAACTTTATAAAGAGATGCTATAGGTGACTAGGTGCCAAATGAATGCTAAAGAAAATAGGTGCTTTAAAGATCAGAGACAAAGGAAGTTATCAGAGGTCTGTATGAGTTCAGGAGAATATCCCAGAAGTGAGGTGGGGTGTGGGGATTGTGGGCTTGAGCTGAGAACAGGAGAATAGGTGGGGTGAGTGGTTATCTTTGGGGAGAGAAAAGGGGATGTGATTAGGAAAGGGCATGAAGAAGACTTCTGGTGAGCCAGCAAGGTTCTAGTTTTTGAGTGAAGTGGTAATTACACTTGTGTTCATTTGTTTTATGAAGTTTTCTGTATGTGTTAAATTCCACCATAAAGTAGTTTAGACAAAAGATTCATGGATGGAAAAGGCTCTGTTAATTAAAAATAAAGTGCTCCTGAAGCCTCCACTATGACACTGGGAGGTCAAAGATGAGTAAGATATAGTCATGGCTCTCTGGAAGCTCCCATTCTACACACAGGGAGGAGAGGCGGTGACTGGAGATGAGTCCAGAAAGGTAGCCAGGAACAAGGTCATGGACACTTTGTACACAATGCTAAGGCACTTCAACTTTCTCCAATAAATAACAAGAACCCACAAACAGTTTTAGGCAGATTTATGCAATGAGATTTTCATATTAGAAAGCTAACTCTGGTCATAACATAACATATGAAATGGAAACGAGATAAAACTCAGGGCCAGTATCTCTGATAAAGTCTTATATTGTTTTCACTTTCTCAGATACACGTTTTCCTTTCCTAACAGCTTTGAACTTCTGAACAGCTGTGTCACAATCTTATATTTTCCAGAATAGTGTACACAGTCCTTGCCAGTCACAATAAATACAATTTAGCTGCTTTAATCCTTTTTGTTAGAGTAGAAGGAGAAAAATAGAAATATTAGTTGAATAAATGAATGGACCAAAAATAGAAATATTAGTTGAATAAATGAATGGACCAATGAATTATCTTAATGTCTTTGGCCTCCTAAAACCTATTGAGTTGTGTCCAATTTTATCAGCAACATCTGGTTAGTTCCTAAATTTTTATTTTTCTCCTGATTGCATTTATCCCATCTCTATCTCATTAAATCCCTTTCACCATACCAGGAAATTTCTTTTTATTTTATTTATTTATTATGGCGGCACGCAGGCTTTCTCTAACTGCAGCGAGAGGGCTTCTCATTGTGGTGACTTCTCTTGTTACGGAGCACAGGCTCTAGGCATGTGGGCTTCAGTAGTTGTGGCACATGGGCTCAGTAGTTGTGGCTCAAGGGCTCTAGAGTGCAGGCTCAGTAGTTGTGGTGCATGGGCTTAGTTGCTCCGTGGCATGTGGGATCTTCCCAGACCAGGGCTCAAACCCATATCCCCTGCATTGGCAGGCGGATTCTTAACCACTGCACCACCAGGGAAGCCCCATACCAGGAAAATTTAAAGAGGTATTTATAGTAAATAAGCCCCCAGTTGGTATATATCTCTATAAAAATATAATTTTAATTATATTATTTTATATTATAAAAATATATTTAGGGCTCCCCTGGTGGCGCAGTGGTTGAGAGTCCACCTGCTGATGCAGGGGACACGGGTTTGTGTCCCAGTCCGGGAAGATCCCACATGCTGCAGAGCGGCTGGGCCCGTGAGCCATGGCCGCTGAGCCTGCGCGTCCAGAGCCTGTGCTCTGCAACGAGAGAGGCCACAACAGTGAGAGGCCCGCGTACCGCAAAATAAAATATATATATATATATTTATTAATATATTTAAATATACACTTACATATTTAGTATATTTAAATTTTGTATTTACAAATATATTTAAATAAAAGTTTAAAGGGGGCCATAGCTCTAAGATTTTCCTGTAAGCATTGTGGGTGCTTGTTTACAAGGTTGCATTCAAGGGTCACTGCCCAGAACCCAGATTTCAGGAAATACTGATGGGAAAGAATGAGAAAAAGAGCAAAGGATCAGCAATCATGTCATTGGTGTCAACAGTTCCTCAACTTAATAACACTTGCATCATGTCTGTAGGAGAATCTGAGCTATTTTCAGAATTTTGTTTCCCATGTTCTGACAAGAACCCTTCCCTTTTCTTTTTTATCAAGGGTGTGTTTTTTTTCTTTCTTTTAAGTCAATGGTTTTGAGTGGAAAATGCCCTAGAGCAGTAAGAGGAGGAAGGAAGCTCCAGAAAACCTCAGTGATGAGAACAAGGAGCCCCAGTTTTTACAAGAATATTGTGTGGCTCTGTGCATGTGTGTGCATGTGTTTTTGAGGTTGGAGTGGAAAAAAGAGAGGGTGGAGTACAGAGGACTTTATCCTCTGCTAATTCTCAACACATCCAGGATAGGGGAAAACTTCAGGAAGGACCTAAGAAAACATGGAAGGTCAGATACAAGCTGAGGTCCAATTTGAAAATCTATCTAAGACCCCTTTAGCTTAAACCAGCAAGAAAGTAAAGGTCAGCCAGTGGTCAGGTTTGAAAGTCTCTATCCACCTCTGACAGTAGACTTTAGGATGGAAATCACCAGGCCTTTATCCAGAAAGAAGAGAAGCATAGCCTACAGGGAGAAAATCCTTCTAAGCAGATGTCTACTCCTAACAGTTTCAAGTCCAGGTGTGAAAAAATAAATCAAGACTTATGTACCACATTCTACATATTTGAAAGTTCTAAGTCAAAGTAAGAGGCTGTTAAATTAAATATTTTATATCATCTTACATGGATTATAATAGTTTGGAAAACCAAGTTCAAATTCCAAATTTTCACATTCTGCTCAGAGTTCTGTTCTTGAACGTGGTAGCATGACAGAGCTGGTCCCTGGACCCCCAGCCCACAGTCTGCTTCCCCTTTCCACCTCTGGATCTGTTCTGTAATGTGATGAGCCATGAACACATGTGAGTACCCCAGGCTGCCTGTCCAAGCCCTGTCTCTATCCCTACAAATAGCAATTCTGTGTCTAGCCCTTGGGCCTAGGCTTGGGTCATCCCTTGGATGAATTTTACAGAAAGAGGGAGAAAGAGGGTGAGCTCATGGGCCACAGCACAAGGTACTGTGCCTGGGAAGAGAAGAGTCAGGGGAGAGTGGGTGCCCAAAGCAAGCTACATTTTAACTTAATTTAGGGTAACTATACTTTCTCTGATTCACCATCAGATTTTACACTTGACCAGCAGGATAAAACCAGAGGAAATCTAGGAAACAACAAATCAGTTGTTTTTAGTAAGGACAAGCCAAGCTCATTAAAAGAGCTGAAAGGACTTTAACACAGGAACCCAGAATACTGAATTGTGGTCCCATGTCTATCACTCACCAACAGGTCCACCCCCAAAATTTGTGGAGCCATGGGAAAGAGTACAAATGGTCTTCCTCATACCATACACCTAGCTATGTGAAAGTTAAAATCAAGTATCAAACTGTTAAATAAAATATGTCCTGTCCTATTACTCTGACAAATATGCCTTCATAATGATCTGGAAGGCCAGGTACAAATTCAGAATTCTTGGCCTCTTCAAACTTGGTGTGGAAGATTGCTGCACCCCTACCCTTGCTCTTCCAGCCCTTGGCTCCTTCCTACACACTGAGGGATCTCACACCTTAATTTACACATCCAAGGTATGTCCACAGCACTCCCCACTCCCTACCCTTTCCATCCTTGATGTCAACTGCTGCCCTGATAACTCGGAGGCCTAAAGAAGGGCACAACACAAGCGTGGTTCACTCACTAGACGACTGGCCCAGGGAAAAGCCCAAGCAAGTAAGCCTGGAAGCAGGTAAATATGGTATAGTCCACAGGCTCCATGTAGGCATATCCACTTGGACCTGCCAGCTCCTTACCAGGGAAGGGGGCAGCCAAGGAAAGGCTAGCATGTGGCCCACGGGCTGCCAGTACTACTACACATGCACCTGGCCCCAGGAACAACCTGCCCCTTATGGCCCTTGTCAGGCATCTGAACTCTATCATTGACCCCAAGGAGAAGAATCTGAATGAGATGTTGTTTTGTGAGCCACTATGATTCAGGCTTCACAGTCTTCTCATACCCTGGAAATTCATCCAGCGGGGACAGGAAACTGGGAGCTGAAAAACTTGACCAATTCAGACCACCTGCTGAAGCAGCAGCTGTCAGCTATTGAGGAGACATCCTTCGAGATCTCAGGGCTGGAGTTCTCTTAGGCTTTATCTTAGGGCAAGAAGTTATAGCTGTGGCATTTAATAGCAAGTGGTGAAGATGAAAGAAAATTTCCCAGCTTCTATTAGTAAAAAACTAATTTTGTATTGGTAAAAGAATAGATAAATAGATCAATGGAACATAATAGAGAACGCAGAAATAGACCCACATAATATAGTCAACTGATTTCTGACAAAGGCAAAGGCAGTACAATGGAGCAAAGATAGTCTTTTCAGCAAATGGTGCTGGAACATCTCGACATCACATGTCAAAAAACCAAAGAATCTAAACACATACATTACACCCTTCACAAAAGTTAAATCAAAATGGACCACAGATCTAAATGCAAAAGGAAAAACTATAAAACTCCTAGAAGATAACAGGAGAAAACACAGCAGAAATGACCTCAGGTTTGGTGATAACTTTTTAGATACCACACCAAAGGCATGATCCAGGAATGAATTGATAAACTGGACTTCATTAAAATTAAAATTTTCTGCTCTGTGAAAGATACTGTCAAGAGAATGGGGGTGATTATGATGTCTCAATGCAAATTCATCAATTATAACAAATGTATCACTCTAGAGGGCGTTGTTAATAATGGGGGAGGCTACGCATAGGTGGGGGTAGAGAGAATATAGGAATATATAGAAATCTCCTTTCAAGCATGCCGTGAACCTAAAACTGCTCTAAAAAGTAACATCCATATTAAAAAAAGTATCTAGGCAAAACAGAAACCAAAAAAAAAATTTTTTTTTGATCAGCCATAAAAGATTGAATTATCTTTCTATTCTCTCTATAGAAAGTATTACCAATAATACTTATCAGTAAGAGGTGATAGAGTATGCAGTCATAAATGTAGGGATAATTACGGTAGAGGAATGTAAGTCAGACACTGTTTCAAACTTATTTTTAAAGAGATATTGCTATAGACTGATTTGTGTCCCCTTAAAATTCACATGTTGAAATCCTAAGCTTCAATGTGATGGTATTAGGAGGTGAGGACTTTGGGAGGTGATTAGGTCATGAGAGTGAAGCCCTCATGAATGGAATTAGTGCCCTAATAAAAGAGACCCCCAAAGAGCTCCCTCACCCCTTCTACCATGCGAAGACACAGTGAGAAAACAGCTGTCTGTGAACCAGAAGTCCACACCAAACATGGAATCTGCCAGTGCCTCAATCTTGAACTTCCCAGCCTCCAAAAGCGTAAGAAATAAATTTCTGATGTTTATAAGCCACCCAGTCTATGGTTTTCTGTTAGAGGAGTCTGAATAGACTAAGGCAGAAATCCAGAAACTAAAAAAAAATAAAAAAATTTTTAAATAAATAAAAACGCAGTACCCCACCCACTCCTACCAGTTTTCGAGCATTAACTATATTCCAAATACTAGTACTTGCTTTATAGATTTCCTCATGCAATCCTCTTTATCCCCATTTCAGAGACGGGGCAGGAAGAAGTTAAAGAATGTGTCGGAAGGCACACAGGTAGTACTTGATGGTGCCAGGACTTGAACCCAGGTGGCTGGTTCTTTAGAACATACTCTTTAAGCACTGGGCCTCACTGTCTTCCCGGAGCCTCACTGAGCATGGAAAAAAAAGCTGTATCCGGGGCTTCCCTGGTGGCGCAGTGGTTGAGAGTCCGCCTGCCGATGCGGGGGACGTGGGTTCCTGCCCCGGTCCGGGTGGATCCCGCGTGCCGCAGAGCGGCTGGGCCCGTGGGTCATGGCCGCTGGGCCTGCGCGTCCGGAGCCTGTGCTCCGCGGCGGGGGAGGCCACAGCAGTGAGAGGCCGGCGTACCACAGAAAAAAAAAAAAAAAAAGCTGTATCCTAATCCCATCTACTAGTCCTGCAATCCTGGACTGATGTATTTAATCTCTCTGTCCTCGCTTGTAAAATAGAGGAAACAGTATCTCTCCTAGGGCTGTGCTAAGAACTGGAGGAAATAAGATAAGTGCCCAGCACAAGGATAGAAGAGCGAGGTATCCAGTAAATGTTGGTTCCTCCCTTCCCTCTTTCCTCCTGTTGGGCTGCAGTCGGCACGCCTACAAAGCCTGCAATTGCCCAACTTTAAGATGGAAGAAAGCCCAGAGTCAGCAACAGAGACATCAACGGTTTCATGGATGGGGGAGCTTACACGTTTGAAGCAAGGTCCTGGAGCGACTTCCCACAGCGGCCGGCAGGACATGGCGGCAGGCTTCCCTCCTAGGAGGAAGGGAAGATTGCCAATTATAGTGGGAATTGAAATCCGGTTGGCTCTTCAGTTACCAGGGAAACTAGCAGAGGGGCATGCCCCACCCCTTTGATTAGAACAATCACTAGCTGGGGTCTGGGGCAAGTACGTAATGAAGGTCAGCCATTCTAAGTAGGGTATAGGTGAAGCAGGCACTGGTCCCGGGGGGTTGGTACAGAGAGCAAGAGAACAGCCATCTTGAGTGGCTTGATCATACGCCTTCCTTCCTTCTTTCTTTGGCTACTTGGCTCTTCCTTTGACTGCTTTCTTTTGGCCACTTGAATGCACAATTCACGGAAATAATATTGATTTTCCTTTTGGCATATTTTCTAACCAAACATGTCCCTCTACCTGTCTTACCTTGTTTCTATTGTGATCACGTGGATGCTCATTTTGTTTGCTTTTGTAATATGCTACCACAATTTCTTTTTTTTTTTTTTTTGAGGGAGAAGAAGGCAGGGTGTGATTTATAAATTAAGTAAACGAAAGTATGAGGCCCTGCGGAGCAACGTAACTCTGTCATCAGTACTGGAAATGATCTTGCAAAGCATGTGTCTTTTTCGCTGAAGTCAGCAGTTCTGTTTTGACACAGAAGGACAGAATAACCCCCTGAGGAAGTCTGTTCTTCAATTCCTGCACAAGCAGTTTAAGGGCTGGCATTTGTTTGGCCTGGGCTGCCTTCTGCTTTCTTTAACGGTGAGCCTCCTGTGAGCTGCAGCTTCCTGATTTTCCAGGTGGGTCACAAATCAGCTGTGTGAAATAAAGGTGCTGGCACAGATCTGGAGGATCAATTTTCTGTCCTGAGAAGAACAAGTTATTTTATCCTTTGCTAAAGGTGGTTAAAAGACCCTTCCACAGAGGCAGGGGGGAAAAAATCTACTCCTTAAAATCAGAGGAGCAGACTGATCAGGAACGTGGATTTCATCCCTTGCAGCTGTGTCTCCATTCAGTGGGTGGATTCAAGAAAGCAAGTCTGAGCTGCCTGTTCCTCCCACTGGGCAAGGATGCCACTTTTTTTCCTAACCAAAAGACTGTTCCACCCACCAGAGATTCCTCCTGGGCTGGCCCAAGCTATTTGCATCACAGCTGCTCCCTCCCAGCCCCAATTGCATCATCAAAGCAGAAGCCCTGGAGGGATCTTACCTCTGCCAGTTTCTCTAAGTTGTGATTACTTTAAAAAGTGAAACCAAATATCTACTTCTTTCACTTGGCACACTCCTGAGGAGCTGCAGCTGCTTGCTGGGTTAGCCAGGCAAAGGCGGGAGGCTTGGGCTCAGAAACGTATCCAGACTCCTCCTTTCACGCATCAGAGCCCTGTCCCACCCTCAAACCTTTGTTGACCTGCCTTTATTCCCCCAACTGCCGGATTCTTTAGTGGTCCCATAAGGTCCTGCCTCCCTAATACCAGGAGATCCAGGCTGGGTTCCTGCTCCTGGAGAGATGCAGGGGCTTGGAGTAGACCCCTGGGGTTTGGTGCCAAGGTAATTCTACCACCCTGAGGACTTGGAATAATGATTCTTCTTGAAATCGTGCAAAATATGCCAGTGGAACACTGACTTGTGCCTAATTAAAGGAGGCTTTGCAAGTACCAAACCTACCCCCTTCCCTTTTTTTGGGTTCCTTGTTATGTAAAGTCTGAGAAGGATTTTTTTTTTTTTCTTTTTAATAAAGAACGTCCAGAAAGGACAACCCAGCATGTTCTCCTTAATCTCTGGTGTACCTCTAGGTTCAGGGGGGACTCCAGTTTGAAGACCCAGCTATGAACATCCTATTACACTGATCCAGCGCCCCGCTCCTCTCCTCTCCTCTGCCCACTTCTCTCTCAGGTTTGGTTTTACTGAACTAATGGTTCCCTTCTCAGCTGCAGTGTGTGGCGCTACATCATGGACTTTCTGCCTGACTTTGCTAGCCTTGTACAGACTCTTCAGTCACCCCCTGCCCTGAGAGTGGGGAGAGCAGAGCCAGGTTCTTGTGAATGAAAAGGAAGGAGTCATCACAGGGCACACCTCACTGCACCTCTTCTCGACCAGCTTCCCAGGTATTGACTTGTGCTAACAACAAAAGGGAAATTTCTTGGGTGCATGTTTCCACATCTCAACTTCAAACAGCACAAACTTGCTCAATCCCAAAGCCTAAAAGACATGCTCTGCAGATAATAATGAGTTCTAATTTAATTCCTTAGATTCTTTCTTGCATTCCAAACATCGCTAGCCTGGACTTGTACCTAGGGGGCAGTTTTTTTCCATTGAATGCTCCAACACGTTACCTTTTTCAAATACCAGGTATTTTCATAAAGGTCAGGATCTTGTCTTAGTCGCTGAGAAGAACTAGCCTCAAAATGTTTTTTTTACAAAGTAAATAAATGTCTCAAGAAAAAAAAAAAATGTTAAAAAATTTTCTTCAGGCATGTTTTTGAGTCAAGGGCAATCTAGAAATAACTGGATGTCTTCAGTCCTTCAGGCAAATGCTATTCCAAGCAGACCTAACTGAAGAAAGTGCTCCACATGGCATGTTTTTTATGGCACCCTCACTAGAGACCAGAAACTCATGTCCTTATTTTTGTGAAATGTCTCACACACAACTCTTAAGGATAAGGAGTTAGCCAGGTCAACAATGTAATGAAACCCAACTGGAGCTGGGTACTCAATGCTGCCAGGACTCCGTTTCAGTCTCTTTCACGTTTCTCTGCACATGGATCTCATCTTCTCTCATTGCTGAGTGGTCTTCTCCACATTGGGGTAAAACATGGTCACCTGCCAACACTTGAGTTTGACCTCTTGCAACTTTTACTACCAGAGATGGTCTAAGTGATCTTTCCCTCTCTCTCTCTCCTTCTCTCTCTCTCTCTCTCCTCCTCCTCTCTCTCTCTGTCTCTCTCTCCCCTCAAGCCCCAAAGTCCTTGGGCAGAGAATTCATTGATTCAGCTTGGGAGACCCAGGGCATGGTCTACTCTGACCAGACACTGGGAACAATGAAATATAGTCATGGGAAACCAAAACGTTTTGAATGGTTGGAGTGGGGAAGTAACCATTGGCTGAGATCATGAACGATCTTCTATAACAGATTTGGGTTTTACTTTGAAGGTAATGAAGGAGTCATTGAAGGATTTTAAACAGGGTAGTGGCCGGACAACTGCATATTTTAATGAGCACACTGTAATGTGGCAGAGAAAGCTTGGAGGGGATTGAGTGAGTGCAGCTGTGCATCAGTGAACTACGTCTCCCTTCTACACCTCTGTGCCTCATACAAGATTCAGGCCCAGAGCAGCCATGACCTGGGCCCCAGCATTAGCCTTTAGCCAGATCAACAGCTGGGATGCCTTGCCACTTTAACTGGATGGGCAGAATCTAGTGGAATACATATATCCCTGACCCAGAGGAAGGGTAGAAAGTATCTGTGGGTTCTGCTCTCAAGGAGGCTTTGTCACCATGTTCTCTGTGCCCCTGCTAGCTGTGAGAGAATGCACGTAAGGAGTTCAGGTACTAGGGAACAGACTTCCTTTCTCTTCCTGGAGTCATTATGGCCCTGCAGTAAGGGGAAAAAATTATTTTTAATTGCATGTTTATGAACTGCTGCAGGAGTGTCTCCACTTAAGTGCAGGGGAGGAAAAAGTATTAGGTTCCTTGGCTGGGCCTGAAAATTAAACGGACAAAGACAGATTAACAGGAGAAAAGTCATACATATTTATTTAATGTAAGTTTTACATGACTCTGGAGGCTTTATAGGGAAATAAAAACCTGAAGAAATAGTTAAGCCTGAGTGTTTCTATACTAGGTTTGATGAAGAGTGGGAAGTCATGGAAAAACATGATAGAACAAAGGGATATGAGCTAAAGGTAGTAAACTGGGAAACTTAGCGAGACATGTTCCTCTGGATTCCTCTTAGCATCCTTCCATCTTTGGAAATAAGAATCCTTTTTTCCTGCAGGTATAGAAAGGGCTGCTTCAGGGGAGAAGGGGACATTCAGAATTCTCCCTGCACCTGTCAGGTCTCTATTTTTTCTAGCTTCCAATATTCAATGATGTCAAGGCACCATGTTTCAGAGTAATGTTTTCTGAACCCCATCAAGTAACCCCTATTGGAAGCTGTTTTGCACCTCTTCCCTAATGTGGCCTCTTGAGGAATAAAATCTTGTTATTTATGTTGTGTATTTGCTGCAGGTCAGTTTGCTCATTGCTTCCTTCTCAGAAATATTACCTGTTATGTCCAATTAATGGTTCATGTCTAGCAACTCTAGGGCGAGGGCTCTGAAATGTCCGTGCCACTCTTGAACCACACCACCAAGAGAGTTAGAAGCTGCTTCTCTCCCCTGTCACTGAGAACTGATGTTCCATTACCTGCTTTCCTCTTTAATGAGAAATAAGCTTTGACGTATGCCATAGACCAATTTACCTACGAAATTTAGCTTTAACTAAACACTGTCCAAAGGCATCCTTGCTGGACCTGATAGTTAACCTCAGCCAGCAAGTGTGGATCAGCCCTGGCCTCTACAAAAACCATAAAGACAGCCCCATAAACCCCATGGTCCCTCAGCTCCTGGCTTTTCTTTAATAAACTTTCATTGTTGAAGGAGGGAAAACTAAGCATGTGATAAAACCTACATTAGATTTTACCTCAGGACATTTTTATTACTTATATTATTCAGTAGAGTCCAAATGAAAGGTTGAAAACAACCTAACATTTTGGGTAAATTACTCCCCCCAAAAAAGACTTTTTTTTTTTTTTCAGTGAGTCAATGGAGAGAAAGTAATGATGAATCTTCAGAGGCCAAAAACCAGGAGAAAGTGAGAACCCAGAGAAGTCAGGCAACATTTGAGTTCATAATGGCTGAGAATTTTCCAGAATAGATAAACGACATCTACTCTCAGATTGAGGCCCCAAACAAGGTCAATGAAAGGAAACCTACATCTAGACACATTGTGCCGAATACCATCATCAGCACTTGACATTGGTTTCCAACCCCCTTCTGTGGTTTGGTTGGGTTTGGATTGGTTGGTAATCTGAAAAACTATAGACCACATTTCCCAGCCTCTTTCTCAGCTGAGGTCCTGGATGTGACTGAGCTTCTGCCTGGGCTCTCCTGTGAAACTTGGAAGGCAGAAGGGAGGCAAGGCCATCTTCCTGCAGCAGCTGTGTCTGGTGAGTATGGTCCTGAGACATGAGTGTTTCAAGACAGTGGTGGCAACTGGACGCAGTGATCCAGCACCCGAGAGGCCCCAGCGTTGTGGGGATATAAGCACTGAGGCGTTCGGGATGATGGGCACAGCATTCCTCTGTTTAGTCACCCACCTGGTGGAGCTTCCTGACTTCTCACTGCAGCTACAGCGGTGAGTCCCAGTCCCAGGAGTGAGGACAGCCCCCGCCTCCCACCGTGTTAAATGGTGTTCAATTGTTCCCTGTGTTAAATCTCACTCTCCTCACTCCCAACTCTGAGGAGCACAGTAGGGGCCTCTCATGATCCAGACCATCAACTACCGGAGAAGAAATGGAAAAGATAACAGAACATCATCACTCCCCAATGTGTGGGGTTCACCCTGAGGGGCCGTTGCCACTCCTTCTCTCTCTTTGTCTTTGTCTCAGGTGGAGCTCCTTATTCTCAGTGCCTGCCTGAGAAGGGTCCCTAATTGGCAAAAAGGCTGGAAGCTCTGCTTCGGCCTTCTGATTACCTGTGTCATCTGCCCTGCAATGCTGAGACTCTGCCACCGTCCCCTTGGACAGGTTTCCTCCCCCTTGGTTCAGGGAACCCTTGCTAACAGTCTCTTCCACGTTGTTTTTTCTGCTTTTCTTCCTTTTTCTTCTTCCTTTTCTTCCATTTTCTTTCCTTGATAAAATCTGCAGTCTTCTAAGTGTAATTATAGCTCTTGGGGTTGTTGGTTCTGCTTTTAACATTTTTTTCTTTTTTAAAAATTTATTTATTTTTGGCTGCGTCGGGTCTTAGTTGCAGCACGTGGGATCTTCGTTGAGGCATGCAGGATCTTTCGTTGTGGCACGTGGGCTCTTCGTTGCAGCACGCAGGCTTGTCTCCAGTCGTGACCTGTGGGTTTTTTCTCTTCTCTACTTGTGGCGTGCAGGCTCTAGGGCACATGGGCTCTGTAGTTCTGGCGTGCGGGTTCCAGAGCATGTGGGCTCTGTAGTTTGCGGCACATGGACTCTCTAGTTGAGGCACGCAAGCTCAGTAGTTGTGGCATGCAGGGTTAGTTGCCCTGTGGCATGTAGGATCTTAGTTCCCCTGTGGCATGTAGGATCTTAGTTCCCTGACCAGGGATCGAACCCACGTCCCCTGCATTGAAAGGTGGATTCTTTACCACTGGACCACTAGGGAAGTCCCAACATTTTTTTCTTAACAATTAATTTTTTCAGCTTTTGTTTTACTTCATTTCTGCTAGTTTTCTTAAGACTTTTAACGTGTTTTTTCCCCTATATAATCAAGGTAAATGCTTTATTTGTTTATTTGCTCTTTATTTTTTTTAACAGTGAAAGCATTGACAACTATGAATTGACCTCTGAGTATTTCTGTGACTCCATCCCCAAGACTTCCTGTATTACGAAGATTTCCAATTTTTGTTATTTACTCCAAGGTCTGTTATTAAGTAATTGGCTTATGTCTTATTTTAGTGGTTATATTGGAGATTTTTAAACATTTTCCATATGGTATTCCTGTTATTCATTTGAATTCTTACATCAATAAAAGTAATAGCAATAAAGTATTACTAATAACTATTTCTCACCTTATTATACTGTGACCAGAGAATATAACCTGGAGAATTTCTTCTATTGTTAATTTATTCAGATCCAAGGAAACTAATTCTACTCATTAAGAAATTCCTTGTGCTTGTTTTCTATTTTCCCTGAGAGAATTTTAGAGAAGCAAAAGTCTTGTTTGTATTTTCTGATGTCCTCAGTATATGTTCTCAAACTTATGTAGACACCTAAAGGTGAACAAAGTATGCAGATATCTGAAGCCATGAGCCTCCTAGATGTCACTCGAAGTGTAAAATCTAAAACTTCTCTGTAGCAAATGAAAGGGAAACTCTCCCTTCAATGAGCCGGATTCCTAGCATAATCTTCTCTCTCAATTTCAAAGTTTCCCATGTCACTCATACATCCAGACATTTCCCATTGAGTTTGTGTGGTATACTCTCTCTTTATGTCATTACTCATTCCTTAAGTATCTACTCCACTGACCAAATCATTCCAGCAGAGTGATTTATGCCACCATTTCTCCCTGGCACATGCCATTTTGCAATTTCTTGTTTGCAGTTATAAATCTTCTACATGGGGAGGAAGTAGTATATTTTATTTATTTCAGCATCCCCAGGGCCTAACTCGCTACTCACTGCACATATGTTTGCTGAATTTAGTTTGATTTTGAAAGAATTTTATCTTTAACAAAACATTTACCTGTCCTTTATTTCTATAACAAGATGTTAGAAAGAGATACATGCCCCTTCATCTCCCTCATAAGAGGGGTGTGGGCTTCCACGGGGCCACTGAAAGAGCTTAACATGTGACCTCTACGGGTCATAAGGGTGTGCAGTCTAATGTCCACCCAGAGAATATCAACTCAAAATATGAGCCAACTGCTCTGGTGGCAAGGACAGGGGAAGTACTGTTACATTGAGATTAGCCAACACTACTAGAGTTTCTCAGGGCAAGCGATATTGATGGGAACCAGATGTGAGAGCTCATCTCGAGTGCTTGTCCTATACAGCCTCCTAAAGAGGCAGCAGAACCTCAGCAAAAAGTTGGAGATGAAAGCCAGATTACCAGAAACTACAGGAGGCACAAGTAACCATCTAGATTAGGGAAGTGTCTTCTCAGGACAAGGGAACTTGAAGTCTGAGAGACTTGATCTTGGCTTCCAAAGAGCCACCAAAGTGCTTCATGAAAGACTGCTTTCAACAGCTGCCATATATAAACTGACTCTATTTGGTTGGTTCAACTGATGCTTTTTCTATCCCTTTTACACTCCCAGACCAGCAGGTTGGGGAAGGATGAGAGTATCGATAGGGAGATGGAGAAGCAGCCAACCACATTCCCCTTCCCTACTAGAAGCTTCCAGGCTGAGACAGGCTGATCCAGGAGTAGGAGGAGATAAGCCATTAAATCACATTTTGATATCTGTTTAATATCTCCTCCTGGATATTCTAATTACCGACTTCAGACTGTGTTTGTTACTTGAAGCAACCCTACCTCCTGAACATAAAAGCCTTCGGATCCACTAGAGTTTTCATAGGAGAATAGGAAAGAGTACCTCCTCTGAAGAAACATTAAAGGGATGGAGGGAGGCAATGAACTCATACTCTGCTTATATCATGAGTTATACATGGTGACTCTACTGCTTCAACTTCATGTGATCCACTCGATAACCAGTGAGGGATGAAGGGCAATTCTAAAGCCAAGACCCACAAATGTTATCAAGAGGCAACAGAATGTCAGCTAGGTCTCTTAGTTGCAAAAACTATCAATAGCTAGTTTAAGCAGAAAAGGAATTTATTATGGGATATTAGGTAGCTCAAGGGTCCAGAGAAATAAACTTATGGCTGAGTTTCCAAAAACTCCTCCCAGAACTTCACCACAGAACAGCACTTTCAACACTGGTCCCAGAACCAAGCCACTGCCACCTGCACCCAGCCCTTTTCCTTACATTATTTACTCCAAAGTTACATGTCTGATTGGTGGAATCTAGATTACATGCCAGCACCATCCTATTCAACAAAGGTGGGAATCATAACAGGAGAACAATCAAAGTATAGAGTCTATTTAAAAGACTTTGGACAGCCACAAATGACAGATGTCCTTATTCTGGTTTATTCTGGCTTCTCATCCTGTTTATTGCACCATGGAGTAATTCTTGACTTTTTTCCAAAGCCTTGAGGAATGTCTAGGTTTTGTAACTCTTCTTGGCAATACAAGTTTTCTGTCTGTTAGGATCCACAAAGATTGCAAGTTGCAGGGCAAGCTGCCTAGCATTTTAATTTTTTCTGCTACTCAATCAGAAATCTTAATATTCATCTACAGCTTACCACATCCATGAAGACGTCTCGGGGAGCTCCAACTTACAATGACTTCTTTTGACAATACTAAGTTTCATGTTGTGGGATTTCCTTAAGTTTTTGTTCATCTTTGTGTTGGGGAACTTGGCTTGTTTTAAGTAACAATTTTGTGTTAGTTATTTTAAACACAAAATTATTCCAGAAAATCATAAGCAGTGTAATTCACTCTTGGCAAACAAATACTTCCAGCCAGGTTTCAGTCTCTCCATAGACACAGACCCCAAGGCAAGTTAACATTTGGCAAATTATTATCTATTCAGAAAGGAAAAAGAGATCATGAAAGTGTGAGTAACAAAAGCTGGGGAAAAAAAGTCAAATTTGCGCAAAGAGCTGACGGTATCAGTGCAATATTTGGCACATGGTGACATTCTCCTCTAAACCCATTACTCAACCTCAAAAGAGCCAGCCCAATCCCTTGGGTTTTGTTTGGTTTAAATCAGAGATGATATTTTCCCTGAAGAAATAACCATCCTTGATTGAATTTTCCTCTAAGCCATGGTATGTGGGAAAAAAGGAGAAGGAGGAAGAGTGAGGAGTGCATATTGATAAAGGCAAATCATAGACAAAAGTGGAAATCTGCTATTTTCTCTTGCTTCTGTGGAACAAAAGGCTACATCATGTGACATCAGGGGGACCAAAAGGACCACCCACCTCTTTCATAGGAGTTACACTCTGACCTCTTTTTACAGGAAAATAGCCCTATTAGAAGAAGCTCATGCAGATAAATCCATAATTTTCATTTTGGTATGAATTCATTCATTCATTCACTAGTCACCACACATTTACTGACTGGCTGTAAGGTACCAGGATTGCAGTAGATATTAGAGATAAAACTGTAGACATGACACAGTTCTTGCTATCACTGACCCTAAGACCTAGTAAAGGAAGCAGGTAAGCAATTTATCAATTACAGTTGATACCAGACAGGATAGAAGGTATAGGATTTAATGGAAATGGGTAGGAAGGATAACTGCTTAGACTTACAATGAAAAGGAAGCTTTCCTGGAATAAGTGATAATTAAGACTAGAATGAAGAGTAGACATTAAACTAGTCAAAGGGAGGGAAGAAAGCATTTTAGGCAGAGAGATTCGAAAACAGGCTTAAGGAACTGAAACTAATTTGTTATGCTTTAGATATAGGTCTTCGAGGGTTGAGGACAAAAGTGGGTAGAATATGAGGCTGAAGAGATAGATACCAGACCTTAAGCCACGAATATCATTTAGAAATTATGTATGGATGTGAGAAATGGCAGTCACCAAAACACCGTTTAAATAAGATAGTGGATTATTTTTCTCTCATGTAAAACAAATCCAGAAGTAGACAGTCCAAACTATTTCCATGATGGAGGAACCATCAAAGATTTCAGCTCATTCTTACTTTCAGTTCTGCCATCTTTATGGCAGGACCCCTCTCCACAAGACCATTTCAAGGTCTCACGATGGCCACTTCAGCTTGAGCCACTATTTCTTTCAGTCAAGGAGATGGAAGGAGAGAGAAAAAGCAACAGGTTACAGTCCCCCTGAGTTAGTTTCCTTTTGGTGGAACTTTTCGAGATGCCACACTTGACATTTTGGCTTATATCTCACTGGCCAGAATTTAGTCATACAACCACTCCTATCTGTAAGGAGTGCTTGGAAATGTAGTTTCTTAGTTGAGCACAATTGCTCTCCCTAACAAAATCAAGGTTCTGTTAGTAAGGAAGAAGGAGAAAACAATATTAAAGGGAACTAGTAGTCTTTGCTATGTCATTCCATGTTAATTCTACCTTGAGGGCAATGGAGACTCATCATCCAAGAGTTTCAAGCCAAGAAGTGACCTGGTCAAAGTTGTATTTTCAAAAGGACCTCTTACATGCGGGGTAGAGACAGGATTGGAGGAGACTTGATTGGTGGCAAGGGGACCTATTAGGAGGATGTTGAATAAAACCAGGCAATAGGTGATGGTGGCCCAAAAGTGTGATTTGATAAGTATAGAATGTGAGACCAGAAGGAAAACCAGGAGCATAAAAGAGTAAAGACAAGGATCTTGTTGGCATCAAAGACAAATCTCACCCACTTACCATTGTATCTGATACGGCTCATCCCCACTCAGTCTCATTTTCTGGGCAAAGCAAGCCAACGTTGCATTTAACTCAGCTCTTTGGATGTCACTCTACAACTGAGGTAATCAGAGTGCTTGTCCCATGAGTTTTTAAATGTTATAAAACCATTCATATTACATATGCACATCCATTTATATAATTTTATATAAATTCATAAATAAGACTTCACAAATCCTATTGTTTTTGATGAAATATTTGATGCATGCAAAATAATATGTACATTATGGAACACAGTAATAAAACACTCATTACCCCCTATCCAACTTAAGAATCAGAATGTTAGCAGTACTTCCTCATGTTTAAAAGCCCTCACCCACAGAGAGTCAAAATATCCATGCTTTTTGGCCACCTATGACCATGCTCTTTATATATAGAGAGAGGTGACAGCAATATGCGACCTCAGTGGCCTTATATTTTCCCCAGTGACATAAGTTACCCTAAAACCATAACAATAATAGCTAATATGTAATCAGTGCTTATTATATGCCAGGCACTCTTCTAAATGTTTTACATACATGAAATAACTTAATCTCCTCAATGATTCTGTGAAGTAACTATTACTCTCCTCCTTATTTTACAGATGAACAAACTGAGGCATAGAGTAGTCTAGTATTTTGCCCAAGCTCACACAGCTAATGAATGGTAAAACCAAGATTCAAAGAGGTCATCTGGCTTTCACATCTGTTTCTAGCCACCATACTATCCCATTGCCTGTAGATGTATGACAACACTGATGGTAGTGGTGCTGGTGGCAGTGCTGGTGGTACCTTTTCCCCTTAAATATGGCTGGTCCTCTAGTAGAATGTTAGATTCAGAAGTTTTAGAGATTATACTGACAGATTTATCCATCCCATAGATTTAGAACTTCTTGACAATAAGAATTAGGACAAGAAATTACAGATCTAAGGCCCAGGGTTGTGACGTGTGTGGCAGACTTTATTCCGGAACCCAAGGGTCTTACCTTAAGTACATCTCTTATTCTAGCACACCAGACTGGCTAGGTTACAAAGGACACCTTAACTGTTGACTTGCAAATAAAGCATAGGTAATGAATTAAACCAGACAAGTCAGTGGTGAAGTTTTCATCTCTCTCCTTGATCACTACTGCAAGGAATCTAGAGACTTTTTTGTTTGTAAAAACTCCAAGTGAGTCATTTATAATCTCTTTTGAGCAGAGATGTGGAGTCTAAGGTCTCTTTGGCGTAGTGGTGAATAAGGTTATACTCCAGGCGCCTAAAACAGTGCATGGCAAGATATAAGCTCCATGAAAATTAGTTGTTAACATCATAACCATGATTCTATGATTTTAAAGTAGGAAAAGCTCCTTGGAAAATAATTGATTTGAAGACCCCACTGTTCTTTGTATGCAAGACTTTTTAAATTGTTGTATAACATATTTAGACTTCTGAAGAACAGTGTTTGTAGTACTGCCATATTGCTTGACTTAACCTGTACAACGACATTAGAAAGTACACAAAAGCAAGTGTCACCAAATTACAGAAGTGATGTAAAGCTTACATTTAACCACTTGTATTTTTAATACAAATATAAACAGGATTATTCCCCACCAATACGCATTAATTCCAGCATAGTTAGGAACCAGACCAACAGTTTCACAAGTTTCAAGCTATGTCTAGAGGTACAACAGGTGTAAAAAATGATAAAGGTAGATTTACGATCTGATTCCTTGATGCTCTAAGATTTTAAATATGGCTCTGTGAGTTGTTCTATATATAGTCAATTTCTTATTCTCTCCAACTGTTTTAGCTGAGCAATCCTAGTTACTAAAAAAAAAAAATCCTAGACTGAATAACTTAAAGCAGTGGAAATTGCTTGTGTATGTAGGCCAAAAAGGTGTTTCTGATTGATAACGAGAGACAGGAAAGAGACTATTTCATGCAGTCAGTTACAGACCCAGGCTGAAGAAGGCTTCAAAGTTTCGCTGGAGATCAATATCCAGCCAGTATATAGGAGAAGAGCATAGAGTATTGCAAGTAGGAGGCAGAGAGAAAAGAAAACAGTTTTGTCAATTAGCTAGTAGTCTCTGCTATTGTAAACCTTAGTTTTCTCATCTGTAAAATGCTAAGTCTGCCTTTTTTAAAACTTTCTTAAGCCCATAGAAGTTTCAATAATAAAATAAAAACCATCAGGCCTACTACTTCATACAAATCATAAAGTCTGCACCATTTGCTAATGATGCAAAATATTCCATTTATCTTATTCATCTTTCTTGCAAACCCACAAAATTTTCTCTCTACTTCTTTTAGAGGCTCTTATGTCTTTGGTTTCTGTTAAATAAGACTCTACAAGTAGTGACTAAAGATTATTAAATATCTTGAAAGTGTCGAGAACTGAACTGTGCTTAGTGCTCCATTTCACCCTCACAACAATCCAGTGAGATATGTTTCATTATCCCTATTTGTACAGTGGTGGAGCAGGGAAGGCAATGAATAGGGGACCTACAATTAAGTAATTAGCCAAAGGACACAGCTGATAAGTGATGGTAAAATCCCAACTTGAAGTCAAGCCTCCTTTGATTCCAAATATTGGGTTTATACCAATCATATTATTCTACTTCCTTTCTATATCTCTCAGATTCTCCAGAACACCTACAGTGTCAGGCACCTAGTGAAA
The DNA here is from genome assembly GCF_951394435.1 of Stenella coeruleoalba. Taxonomy (NCBI): domain Eukaryota; kingdom Metazoa; phylum Chordata; class Mammalia; order Artiodactyla; family Delphinidae; genus Stenella; species Stenella coeruleoalba. The sequence goes on along the minus strand of NC_137169.1, from coordinate 183,477,297 downwards.
GAAACTGAACAAATACTTGTTCAAATAAATTGAATTGAAATAATAATAAACCTCTATTGTAAACCTCAAGTTTAATAAATCTCTATTGTAAATCTTTGTTTTTGAAGGACATTTATATTGTCGCTTCCTTGATTGTCTTCTCCATGCCTGCTTTATTTTTGCTTTTCCTTCACTGCATTCCCTTCCCTTTCTTGATGGTCCCAAGGGCCATCTCAGCCCTCCTAAGAAGGAAGCTTTTATTTAGGAAATTATAGCATACATTGTGCTGCCTGCCACTTAGCCACTTGAGAATTTCTGGCAAAAGTCTTATGAAGAGCATGACTTACTGCAATTTGAGAGAGTTTCCTGTCTATTTAACTTTATGGGAAGAACATTAATTCAATGGAATGTGGATCTAGACTCAACTGTCTGCTCATCTAGACTTAGCTTGGGATACTATTTTTTCTCCAGTCTCCTTAGCTAGATATTTATTCCTCTTCCAGCAAGACTCCTGTTGCATGCCAAGTGAGATATGTTTTCAACTAACACTAAATTAACAGGGAAGTCAGCCAAGCCAGAAGAAAGTCATGCTTTTTTTTCTCGTCTAAGAGCAACTGGCAGAAGTCTCCTCTTACAAGTATCTTCTGCTTGTAAGCACGTGGCTAGGCTACAGACTCAGAATGAATTCTACAGCTATAAAGGTGTGGGCAGGTGATTAACAAAGGTGGGATTACTTTTTTCGGGTAATTATGGTTTATGAGGCTTGTCTAACAAATTATACCCATAGGAACAAACTACCTTCAGAAAACAATAAAAGTATGGGTCCTTAGGGAGCTATTTCCATACTACCAATCTAAACAACAACAAATAACTAGAGGGCAGGACCTTGGCTTATAGAAGGAACATTTCACTATTTAGTGAGCAGATATTATTAATGAAGATACTCTATCCTTCACAACACTTTGGGAAAAAAGAAATGTGGACCCAGTATGAGAATTTTATTAGTAATACCCATGTTTTATCTCTGTACCTGCTAAGTTTGAGATAAATCATTTATTTATTCACAAAATATTATTCACTGGCCAACCTTATATGCTTAGCACTGTGTCAGGTATAGAAATTCATCACTGTAGTGCCTGAGAAAAAGACTTGCTTCAAATCACCATAATAAAATTTTTTTAAATGTATCATAAAAGAATTTTATAATGTATAATGGGAATTCAAAGAAAGGAAAAGATTTCTTCTTCCTAGTGGAATTAAAGGAGGACTTAAAGGGGAGTTTTCTTTGAGCTAATCCTTAAATGATGATTGTACATTAATTTTATTCCACATTATACACAACACAGTTTCAGAATAGCTGTACTAATACGACTACCATCTATATGGTTACTAAGAACAGTTTAAAACATATTTTTAATATACCCTCCCCATCTCCCTTACACACTTTAAAGTTATATTATGTTGTCAGAGGATGTAGCCATTATATACTATAATCTCTTCCTTCCAAGTCTTATCTTTATGAAAACTAGGTGTTTCATGATCACCGCCAAGTCCTTAGGTCAATGTCTATCTATTTATTATAGCTCATTTTCGAATAGATTCTTCAGGAAGGGTTTATGGGAACAATATTTCCTGAGTTCTTAAAAGTTGAAAGCAATTTATCTATACCCATTATATCTGAATGTTATTTTTGCTGGATATAAAATTTTTATCTTGTATTTTCTTTCCTTGAGTATTTTAAATGTTTTCCATTTTCTTCTGGCTGTTTGTGTAAGTGTTTGTGGTAGGCTGCATAATGCCTCCCCCAGCCCCCATCAAAGATACCCATATCCTAATACCTGGAGACTGTGTGTGTTACCTTCTATGGCAAAGGGGATTTTACAGATGTGATTTAGAGTCCTGAGATAGGGAGGTTACCCTGGATTATCCAGATGGACCCTAAATGCAATCACAAATATCCTTATGAGAGAGAAGCAGAGGTAGATTTGACTACAGAAAGGAAAGAAGGCAAAGCGTTGATTGAAGCAAGGAGAGAAAATGTGAGGTGAGGCAGGGCTATTGACCAAGGAATGAGAATGGTCTCTAGAAGCTGGAAAACACAAAGAAATGGATTCTCCCTGAGACCCTCCAGAAGGAGCCAGCCCTGTTGACATCTTGATCTTAGCCCTGTAAGATTCATTTCAGACTGTCGTCTCTAGAACTGTAAGAGAACAAGTTTCGGTTGTTTTAAACCCATTAGTTTCTGGTAATCTTTTACAGTAGAAATAGGAAACTAATAGAGTGTTGGTCTCAAAGAGTCTGGTGATAACATTTTTGCCAAGGTGCCTATTAAATGATTTCCCTTTTTTTTAAATTCAGTAATTTCACTATGTCTTGGTATTGGTCATTGAGGGTCAGTATTCCCATGCATGCAATATGTGGTTTCAAATCTTTTTGATTTCAGAAGTTTTTTAAACTATAGTTTTTAGCACTTTTTCTGTTTTTTTTTTAATTGGTTTTCTTCTTCAAGGACTCCTGTTATCTTATATATTGGTACTTCCTTGCCTCTTCTCCATGCTATCACTTTCTCTTGAACACTAGACCCAGGAAGACAAGCTGGAATCCACATCTGTCATTGGACACCACCAACTTTAAGGACACTGGTAATCTGCAGGAGAAATTAGATCCCTTTACCACAGAGCTGCACAAGTATATGGTCCAGGACTTGGAGAAGCCGAGGAAGGAGATCTGGAAGGAGGTAGATAAGCTGTGAGTTCGGGTGTTGCCTCACAGTAACATGGTGACCTGGCAGATCAGCACCAATGGGTGTCAGTTGCCACAATGTCTCCAACCTCTCAAGTATAAAAACGGCTGCTCCTTCATTTCCACCTTCTAAATTTCATGCAAACTTCTCCCTGTACAGGGAAAAGAATCCTAGGAATTATACTTCAACCTTAGCTAACTTGTACTAATATGAACCCACCACAGTTCACCCCTGTCAACATAGTATCTTTTAATCATACTTAACTTCCAAATAAAGACAATAGCAAAATGATGCTTCTACCAATGATACAGCTATCCCTTGTGCAACCAAAAACATGTTAACTCTCTCCCACAAATAAGATACAAAGTTCACTTATCCATCTTTGGATGATGTTCTATTCCTCTTCCAGCTGAGTCACACTAAGATGTAAAGTTAACACCATGAACACATGTTATAGTAGATGTGACAGAGGAACGGGAAAGTGGAAGGAAGACAGTGGTTAATATGTGCATAAATATGGTCATATCAAAATAAGGAAAAATACTCATAACTATTATAGTTCTCATTTCCAAAGTTGGTCACATGATCATAGATGTGACTAATTTTTTAACTTCCTTTTTCCACCATTCACTCCCACCTCATTGGCCCCTGCTAACATGTTTTGCTTCAAACAGCTGGTTTCTTCAAATTTTCAGATCTTGAGTTAAATGGCATCTTCTCAACAAGGTCTCTCCCCAATTTAAAGTAAATAACCCCACTATTTTTTTTTCTCATAGCACTCTCATCTTCTCTTCGTTTTTTGTTTGTTGTTTCTTATTTTTTCATGACTCTCAAAACAACAGTAGTTTTAATGAATGAGGAAATGAATTCCTCACCACTAAATCTACCACTCACATCCTACCAATCAACAGGTCCTATTAGTTTTTTGTTCCTGATATCTTTCAGATCCATTCCTTTCTTTATAGTCATCAACACTCAGTTTCTTACTGATATCCTGATATCTCATCTGGTATCTAGCTTCTCCTCACTCCAGTTAATACTGTGCACTACCCTCAATACTTCGTGGAAAGAAATGATTCTGTGTTTGTCTTTATATTTTGAGTACCTAGCATAGTAGGCACACAGTAACACAAAGTAGGAATTCAATAATTATCTGTGGATGAATGGATAAAATGTCATCAATCATATAAGGAATGCTATACAAGAAATCTACTAACTCTGTCTCTGGTCTCCTTATCTTATGAATTCAACACTCTAAAAATGAAAATTCAGAGACAAAATTATTTTGAACTTTCAAATATCTGCTCTTCCAAAAAAACTATGTATTTGACCTCCAATAAAATGTTTTAACTGTAAATGAGAATTTTTATTACTCACCTAAAAATAGTGTGTTTGCATCAATTTTTAAGAGATTAAAATAGTATTAACATGATTAAGGGAATAGAAATAGTTTTAATGAAAAATATACAAATAATGTGGTACATTATATCAATGTTTTTATTGCTCGATAATATTCTATAATGCATCTGGGTAATGCATGTGTGCTAGGAGAGGGATGGACAATAGACATAACAGCAGCAAGTATTGGGGGTTTGAGAGTAAAAGATCAATAATAATGGCTCATTTTCATTTCTCATGAGGAAAAAAGGTATCACTAAGTGCCAAGTACAATGCCTGGCATATAGTAGGAGTAGAATATATTTATGTTGACTGTCTGACTATTGCTTATTTATAATAGTGAATGAGATTTTTATAAATTAAAAGGTTCAAGTTGTCTTAAGGAATTGTCATAGGATTATAGAATGTTAACTCTTAAAATGGATTATACAGGGAGGATACAGATTGTAATATCTTAAAAATCACTAAGATGATATATGTCCTTACTAATAAATAGTACATCCTAAATAAAAGTAAAGAGCTGGGCTGAAATGACCTTTAGAAATTATTTCCTGCTTATATTTCTACAACATAGATTGCTTTTTTGGTTACTGTTCTGTTAACCTCAGACCTCAAAAACCAAAGGTCAAGACTGAATAAATCAAGAGGAGAATAAAGGTCTTTTATATCCATTAGCAATAAAGAGAATGTATATGAATATAAAAGTATTTTCTCAACCTTGGCATGACTCCAAGGAAATCCAAATGCTAAAAGTCTGTTTCAGCTCCCAGCATTCCTCTGCTCCCTCCCACAGACAGACCATAGGAAGATGAACAAACTCAATGAGTTCCATTAAACAAAATGCTGGTCAAGGCCCATGTTTAACCACACCCCCTGTACAGTGGCTCCAGAGTTCTGAAGGGCTGTAGCAGAATGATAGAATACCCTGGAAGCTCAACATTCTCTGCCTAAGGCAACTCCCTGCTTGCTTCTGGATTGAATGCTACCCTAGTTGTCCCCCAGGCATCAGTCAGAACTAAAGGACCTTACATCCCATGCCCTCAAGATTGGCATGAACCATCTGACCAGTTTTTACTGGGGGGAGTGGTAATGGTAAAGCATTAATAGGCTTCATGTGTCAGCTCTCCTAAGTAATATTTACATTCAAATTTTAACAATATCCTTCCATGTCTTGATCCCATGGATTATGGATTGAATGAGTGGCTATAAGACCCACCATGACTAATTACTAGGGATGTTCTTGGGGAAGTCCCAGGCTACCCACATACTCTGTGAGGGAGGCTATTGCAGGGGAAAAGTATAGATAGATAGATGATAGATAGATAGATAGATAGATGATAGATAGGTGATAGATAAGATAGATGATGATGATGATAGATAGATAGATGGGTGATAGATAGATAGATGATAGATAGGTGATAGATTAGATGATAATGATGATAGATAGATAGACAGATGATAGGCAATTCCAAAGCACTGCCAAAAACTAAATTTTAGAAACAGGATATATTTAAGTCACAAACAAATAAATGTGCACAGTGGTTGAAATCTTCAGGGATTATTCTTTAGTGCTCACAACATCTCTCAAGTTGATATCTGAAAATACTACTTTCTAAAAAATATATAATTAGGGCTTCCCTGGTGGCGCAGTGGTTGAGAGTCCGCCTGCCAATGCAGGGGACACGGGTTCGTGCCCCGGTCTGGGAAGATCCCACATGCCGTGGAGTGGCTGGGCCCGTGAGCCATGGCTGCTGAGCCTGCGTGTCCGGAGCCTGTGCTCCGCAACAGGAGAGGCCACGGCAGTGAGAGGCCCGCGTACCGCAAAAAAAAAAAAAAAAAAAAAAAAATATATATATATATATATATATAAAATTAATATTTTAAAAACCACCCACTGTGGTATTCATTAAACATTAATTCTGAATTTAGTAAGAAGTTCTCTGTATACCTTTTGCCAAAAGTATTAAAAACTTTTATGACATTTCCTTTTCTTATTTTCTTCTAGTAGAAGTAATTGAAAGCTTTTGTTCAACTGACAGAGAACAGTACTCCTATGAATTGGGTCAAAATGAAAAGTGATATTGACAAGAACTTAGGCTGTGCCCCCAAATCATGATAAATTCTCTCTATTCAAAAACTTGATTGTCTCCCTTTGCAGGATATGATCTAAAATTCTTAGCTATGTCTTTAATGCCTCCAATATTTTATCCTCAAACTACTCATTAATCCTTACCTCCAACCGTGACCAAACACAGATTTCTGTCCTGGAAAACAGAATATGCTCAAATAAAGGAATGAGAGAATGAGTGTCATAACCACAATGGAAGTTCCTTGTCCCCAGAAAACACCATGAGATTTTCCACCTCTAGGCATTTGCACACACTGTTCTCCCCCTGCTATGTTCTCCTTTCCTCTTCTCCAATCTAAATTCTGCAAGGCTCTTCCATTTGCTTTAGTGATTTCCCCATCACTAAACCAGATAAATTCCATTATTCACTTGGTACTCACTTTCTGCCTTGTGGAGTGACTTCTGTAAATTAATAATTATTGAGTAATATTCCATTGTATATATGTGCCACATCTTCTTTACCCATTCATCTGTTGATGGACACTCAGGTTGCTTCCATGTCCTGGCTATTGTAAATAGACCTGCAATGAACATTGTGGTACATGACACTTTTGGAATTATGGTTTTCTCAGGGTATATGCCCAGTAGTGCGATTGCTGGGTCATATGGTAGTTCTATTTTTAGTTTTTTAAGGAACCTCCGTACTGTTCTTCATAGTGGCTGTATCAATTTACATTCCCACTAACAGTGCAAGAGGGTTCCCTTTTCTCCACACCTTCTCCAGCATTTATTGTTCGTAGATTTTCTGATGATGGCCATTCTGACTGGTGTGAGGCGATACCTCATTGTAGTTTTGATTTGCATTTCTCTAATGATTAATGATGTTGAGCATTCTTTCATGTGTCTGTTGACAGTCTGTATATCTTCTTTGGAGGAATGTCTATTTAGGTCTTCCGCCCACTTTTGGATTGGGTTGTTTGTTTTTCTGATATTGAGCTGCATGAGCAGCTTGTAAATTTTGGAGATTAATCCTTTGTCAGTTGCTTCATTTGCAAATATTTTCTCCCATCCTGAGGGTTGTCTTTTCGTCTTGTTTATGGTTTCCTTTGCTGTGCAAAAGCTTTTAAGTTTCACTAGGTTCCATTTGTTTTTGTTTTTATTTCCATTTCTCTAGGAGGTGGGTCAAAAAGGATCTTGCTGTGATTTATGTCATAGAGTGTTCTGCCTATGTTTTCCTCTAAGAGTTTGATAGTATCTGGCCTTACATTTAGGTCTTTAATCCATTTTGAGTTTATTTTTGTGTACGGTGTTGTCTGTCATACAGAGTGAAGTAAGTCAGAAAGAGAAAAATAAATACCGTATGCTAACACATATTTATGGAATCTAAAAAAAAAATGGTCATGAAGAACCTAGGGGCAGGATGGGAATAAAGACTCAGACCTACTAGAGAATGGACTTGAGGACATGGGGAGGGGGAAGGGTAAACTGGGACGAAGTGAGAGAATGGCATGGACATATATACACTACCAAATGTAAAATAGATAGCTCGTGGGAAGCAGCTGCATAGCACAGGGAGATCAGCTCGGTGCTTTGTGACCACCTAGAGGGGTGGGATAGGGAGGGTGGGAGGGAGGGAGACGCAAGAGGGAAGAGATATGGGGATATATGTATATGTATAGCTGATTCACTTTGTTATAAAGCAGAAACTAACACACCATTGTAAAGCAATTATACTCCAATAAAGATGTTTAAAAAAATACAAAAAAAGATAAAGAAACCAAAAATAAAAATAATAATTATTGAGTATTGAGACCAACTATGTTCCAGGCAATATGTTAGGTACTCTTATGCTCACAATAACCCAGAAGGTATGTGTTAATATCCCCTCTTTACAGATAAAGAAAGTAAGATTCAGAGAGGTTTAAAAAAAAGAAAAATTTGTCAAGGTCACCGAGCTAGAGAATGACAGAGTCAGGATATAAAACTAGGTTCCAAACATCATGAGCTTTTCACCATAGCACTCTGCTTCATTTTGTCCATTCATCTCATTCATTTATTGAACTAGAGTGTATCATTTTCTTAATCCAATGAGAACTCACTGAGGCATGTAGGCCTGGTGAGAGGTTATCTCTATAGTCTAAAGAAGAGTTAATGAGGAGAAGCCATAGCCCACAGGCTTATGGGTGGGGACTGGGAAAAGGAGGAAAACAGGATGACACTGGGGCTTCTGGCTTCAGCAATGATTATGATGTCTTTAAACAACATCATGAATCAGGAGGAGGGGCAGGCTTGGTGAGGGGGGAGGACATACTTTTGTGAGCATCCTGAGTAAAGTGCCCATTACTTCCACATGGAGTTTCCCAGAGGCAGGGTAGCAGTGGTTAAAAGCATGGTGTTTGGTGTCAACTATCCCTGGTCTTGATTCTGAGCTCCACCACTTATAAGCTGCATGTCTTTGGGCAAATTGCTTTACCCCTTAGAATTTCCGTTTTTCATACATAAAACAGGAATAATAATATCTACCGCAAAGAGCTGTTAGGAAGATAGAATTAAACAATTCATATAAAATGGCTAATATGATGTCTGGCCTATTAGTACTCAATGAATGGCATTTATTACTAATTATACAGATGATTACAGTAAGTTTGACTCTGGAGTGCAAGACATCTGAGCTGGAGAATGATTTTAGATATCAGTATATGAGCAGAGGTTGAAGTCATAAGAATCAATGAAATTGGCAAGTGTACGGAACAGAGATCACAACTCAAATGCCCCATGGCCAGGCAGTGAGTGAGTGAAGTGAGCTGGTATAGGCACATTTGCACATTGTATGAAACGGGGGGAACTCTGGAGAAATGGAGAGTGCATAGTCCCTCTAAAGAAGGAGGCTGCTACCCTGCTTGAGATGATTCCTGTCATGTCAAAACTGGGCCCAGCATCACCAGATCTCCTGTTTTGTATCGTTTTGTCAAAAGAAGCCAAAAATTCCCCAATGTTTAAGTGTTAGCAACTAAATTCAAACTTAAAAAGCAAATTGAACACACACATAAGCCAGACTGTGGCTTCTTGGATGCCAGACTGTGACCCCCATTGCAGAGAAAGAGGGCTGAGGATGGAGCTCTATAGAGCGTTATTGTAAAAATGATGGGTAGAGAAGGAGGAGGGGTAAAGGAGATGGAGACAGGCAGCGAACAGAGAGGGAAAGAGTGGACCAGAAAGGGGTGAGTTCAGAAAAGTCAGGGAAGAGGAGCATTCAGGAAGGAGAGAGTTAACACCATCACAGGTGGCACAGGCATCACTGTGGCCAGTTTGTGCACACAAACTCATTAAGTGTTAGGACCTCTACTTAAAACTGCAGATGTAATTACTACTAAGGAGAGGGGACATAATACTCAAAGAGACCATCCCACAGTTAAGAGACAAGACAAGAAGTCCCAAGGGAAAGGACAACAGTACATAGTAGAATTCTATTTGTATCAGTCTCTTGAACCATGAAGAACAGCCCTGCGGACTTCCAGTGAATGTCTTTTCAAAAGCAAAGGTGGACTTTGGCAGCTCAAGCATCCCTTGGACACAACTGGGATGGCTGGAATTGGAGGCAGATAGGAAACCAGAAAGTTTACCCTGTCCTCCCCTCATCAGGGAACTAGCTGATCAGAACACGGAAAGGAAGAGAAGGATAAATAAAAACTCTCAACACTCTAACCAGTAGTGAATTCTGAGATCTTTTATTTGTTTCCCTGTAAATATCAATATTATTATTAGCTATATTATTAATGTTAATATTAATACTCTCTGAGAGCCAGGAGAGCACTAAATACAAAACTATGGTTTAAAATAGGGGACCTGCCTGGTATGCTTAAGAACTAATCACAATTTGAATCAAGACTGGAATCCCTTAAGCCATTCCCTAAACAGTCACTAAGTCACTAAGTAACAATTGGCAACTGCCCTCAAAGGAATCACCAAAAAGGCTGAGGAAAAATGTTAGTTTGTAGGAGGAAAAAAAAAACTCCATACAGTAAAAGAGAAGATTATACATATTGACTCACAGTAACTAGTACATAGGTATTTACTACGTACATTCACAGTTAGCATTATGAGCATAAGATTCTAAAATGGTCATTCAACAAGGGAGGAAAAAAGCAGGATCCAAAAATGGGGAATTAGTTGTCCAAGGTCCCTTGCTAGTTAGTGACTGAGTCAAAATTAGAATTCTAATCTCCTGACTTTTCATTTCCACAAAACTCCACTGTTTTCGGAGAAAGGTTAATTATCCCTTTGAAGGAATGATTTACATAGGACACACATACTTTGACGGGTGGCAGCTGGGGGAGTGAGTCTAGTGGATGGCAGAAATGTCCCTGTGTGGCTGGAGGAGGCCAGCATGGGAAGAGCAGGCCATGTGTACCCACAGGGAGTGGGTGCCTGTGAGGAGGGGCCGTAACACCAAAGACAACCAACCCACAAAACAAGCTTTGGCTTGGAATGTGTAGTCCAGAAGAAATATCGTCAGAAATTCCAAACTTAAAAAAAATAAACATACATTTTCTTAAATATTATCTATATTCATAAACATTTACTTAGAATAAGTAATACTGAATAACTTTGACTTTGAGAACATAGTCAATAACAAAGAAGTACACATGCGCACACACACGTTTAAATCCTCTGAGTAGTCAAGACGGGTCTCATAGAATATCTTGCTCAGAACAATTCACGTAGGGGAGTTCCTTGGTGGTCCAGTGGTTAGGACTTGGCACTTTCACTGCCCTGGGCCAGGAACTAAGATCCCGCAAGCCGGCTTGGGGAAGGGTGGGGGGCCAATTCATGTAAAGCATTTAGCCTAACGCTTGGTCTACAGCAGGCCCTCCATAGATGTTTACCTAGGATTATAACAATTATGTGAGTACCTGGGCAGCCACTCAGAGTTTGGTTACTCTTACCTTATGCACAGTTTCTTTTATTTAGCTTCTTTTTATTTAGAATTTTGATTTAGCTTCTGCCTATAACAGATTAAAACTGAGTGGTGGGAATATAGTTGGAGACAGACAGGCACTTAATTGGAGATGGAAAATAATTGTATCAAACAGACAAGAAAAAAATCCAAATGTAATTGAGACCATTTAGTGTAGGGCCAAACTGCCTTCCACCTTTCTGGAGACCCTGAAGATATCACTGCAGCACACCACAGTACAACTACTATGATGACCCAGAATCATCCAGAAATATTCTATGATATGTCACACACTCTATTTAAAACTGCAGGGAAACACTTGCTACCATTCTAAAAAGTTTTTATAAAAAAATTCAAATTTGTAAAAGTTTTGACACAGAAAACTTACAAATCATCTGGAAATTAAGAAAAATCACATTTGTCCACAATGCCATAAGCCAGATACATTAAGTGGGATATTTAAACTAAACATTAGGTGATCTTATTCTCTTGAAAGCCTTGGTATTGGCTGATTATTGGTCCTTCTAGCCTCAACTATCAATGTGAGATCATATGTGATATTATGGTGTTTCTAGACAGAGATCATTATTTTTCATAAGATGTAATGGCGTCTCAATGTTTTTTTGACATAAAGTTGCAATTGATCATAGAATTGCTTCATTTTTTTTTTTTTTTTGAGACAAGGTGGTCCATGAGTACAAGGTGTGGGGCTGAGTATGTAGCTCAGCATAAGCAGGAGGATGGGCATGTGCTACTTCGCCTCTCTGTGGCAAAGAATGGGATTTCCTTCCCAGACAGTTTTAATTCCCACTGACTGTTACCCTGAGAGGTCCAGTTTCACAGCTCTCCTGAGTGATAAAGATAACCCTCACAATAAATTATCTCACTCTCCCAGTTTAGAAAAATTTCTCTCAGTTTTCCTTAAGTCACTGATTACATTTTTCACAGCATCACATCCCTGAGATGTTCTTTGAAGGGAAATTTCTATCAAGAACATTTGGAGGCTGGGAAAGCAAAATGGAGGAAAAAGAAAGAAAAAAGCACAGAGTATTCCTTAGCCAGCTATCTTCATCAAGTCCTGACAGCTGTTCACAAGTTGCTTTTCCTTTTGAACTCCGCCACATGAGAGAGGTATTTAGGCAATATGCAAACTTCAACCAATTTCATCTTGAAGAGGCACCTTTGGCTGCCAGGGGTCAATCCACCACCTTTGGCAGATTCATAAACCCTCTCCTTGGTCTTCTTCATTTTGACAGTACCAGATGTCAAATATCCAGCACATGGTAGTCAAGTGTCTTTTTCAATAATGAAAGTGTATTACAATAATTTCCTGATCAATAGAAACAACATCCTGAGGAAGAGGCACCTATTTTTCTCACTCTCTTGGAGGTGCCAACAGGCTTGAGGCAATCCTGAGGGATGAGGGCTAGGTGATTTAGAAGGTATAAGGATAAATACATAAAGTTAATTGGTACATAAAATAAAGATTTAAATATCCCTGAGTGGGGAAGGGAGTGATCTTCTGGTCACATCTCAAGTGGCCATATATGAGGGCTGAGCTGGGATAACTCCTCCACTCCCAAGGAAGAATCTGTGTCCTGTCCACCCCCAGTTTGGCATTCATGTTGGTGCCCTGGCTTAGATGCAGCCATCAGGTCCTCAGTAGACACAGAATCCACCAGGATTTTGATGAATGAGAATCAATTCCCCACCATTCACCTGAATGTCTTCGCAGGAGGCACTGTGAGTGGTCACATTCAGGTAGACTTTGTCCTTGAAAGCCAGATTGGCTACTGTGACAGAGTCAACAGATGTGACCTTGCTCAGGGAGAAGAGGGGTTCTCGACCCTTCCGGTACTGAAGCCTGAGGCTGAGCTCCTGAGAGAAGTAGCCCTTCAGGGAGATGAGATAAAACCCATCACAGTTGATGATGATTGAGTTGTTTTGCACCTTCATGGTTCCATCCTTGTTTGGGGATGTGATGATGAAACCATTCTCATTTTCACACTCTAAGGAGGGTAGGGTAAAAAAAAAAAAAAGATTCCTTAGCTCAGCGTTGGGCAACAGCCTTCCAATATGTCTAGAAACACATGAAGAGAAAGAGATAGGGAGAGATTTTGAGAAGAATGAAAGGAAGAAAATACTGTTTTTTCTCCATGAGGGTTGGAATCTGCTTTCCCTGTGGAATAGATGAGGCAAAGCTAATACTAGTAGCCAAGAGGGTTACAGATGGGGCTGGGGTTCAAGAGCAGAGAGAATATAGCAGCTGGCAGTTATCACAACATACCTGTGGCAGGAAATGGAGCCTCAAGGTTTCCCTGATTTTTCAAAACCAGGAGGGATTGGCAATTCGGTGCTTCCTTTCTTGCTCAATGGATAGACTAGGGCAAAGGGTGGTGGAAGTGCCCCTTGCCTGGGTCCTGCACACCCCCTCCATGCAAAGCAATTGCTTTTAACTCTTCTCTGTCCTCTCTCCACTTGATCATGAAATGAAAATTTTTCACATGCCCTGGGCACTAGACCTACCAACAGCATGTGTTACTGGCCTTTGCCAACAGTCATTTAAGCTTAGTAATGCTGTGATACTAAGTAAAGCTTAGTAATGTCCGTGGGCTCAGATTCTGCTCATTAAGATGCAGGTAGAAGAGCTCAAGAATATGACCTACTTCTCCCTTCTACCTTTTTATTGCTAGTTTTTCCTGGAAGCTGCCTTGGGAGTAGTGGTTGCCACAGGAGAAAGAAAAGGAAGAGTAGGAGGACACAGAATGATGGATTTCGTAGCTTTGTGTGGGGCCATTTCAAGTGCAAATCAAAAAACCAAATTTCTTTTATTTCTACGGTAGCCTCAATATCATCCTGGATGGTCAAGCAACCACATCTCAAACTCCCCACTCTGCCCCATGTCCCTCAGAGATAGGAAAGAATAGGTACTTTACTGAAATGTGCACTGCTGGGCACATTTCAGTAATTCTTGCTTTGTATCAAGTCCATGGGAAATACTTTGAATTGAAAGTAAGGATTACTTATTAGAAGGCAAGATATACTTTCCTTTAGCTCAGGAGGACTTAACAAATGAATATCCATACAGAAAACTACTGGTGGTTGTTCAAGTATTAATCATGGATCCAAATACTGCTGTCCAGGTAAAGTATCACCTTGACTTCAAGTCCCCCAACTCTCATTAAGGTAAAATCCCGTCCTATAATAGAATTACTGGGGAATGACAAGTCTTACAGTCAGACAAACTTGTAAGAAGTAAAGCCTTAGTTTTCTTACCTAAAAAATGAGAATAATTCCTACTCAAAGGGTTCCTGGGAAGATTAAGTG